>NC_090937.1:1134893187-1135527405 GCF_040938575.1 Ambystoma mexicanum
ATTATTTAAATGACACCATAATTCTTGTGATTTTTCTGCCCACATTTTAAGACGTGTTAGGACCCGGTGGTATGTTCAGGGGGGTTTTAGCGGAAAAGAGGATATTACTCAAAATGTGTTCATGTGAAAAATCTGACACTTCATCAATTAATGTCCATACTCCTTGCGCACATTTGTGTAAATTTGGGTTAATGTCCGACATTGCAAAATCAGTTAAAAAGTGAAATATGTGCCATTTCTGAATGCAAGCCCCCAGGAAGAGCAGAGTTTGAACAGGGTATACCTCCTGTGATATGTGATGGGTGCATGTAATTTTAAACAAATGTGTATCTGTGCAAATATGTCTTTTTTTTTATCAAATATAGATTATGTGCAATTTGACAGGGGAGTGTCCTCTCTGCAAGCCATAAAATGACATCGCTCTGACTCACAGTTCCTTCCCCAATCATGGGAGAGGGGAGAATTGGGCCAATGGCAAGTGTAGAGGGGTAGGGTCTAGTGATGCTGCACACACACCCATTTTAAAAACAGATAAAATCAGACAGACAGGACAGATAGGGACCTTCAATTCCATTTGCTGCAATGCGCTCTGCCGGACCATACCACATCCAGAGACCCAGACTTCAAATCTATCAATATCCAGAATCCAGAGAGAGAGAGAGCTGACCCAGACCGGAACAGAGCTGATCCAGACTGCTGTTAGCAGAACCAGAGAGCTGAACCGGAGTCCAGTCCAAAACCTGACCAGATCCGTGGCGAGGCCCATTCTATTTCTAAATATATTGTGAGTACATAGTAGAACTGTGCAGAACCAATCTCTTAGTTAAAATAATATAATTCAATCTATTTTAATCTAAGTAGAACTGCCTCCTAACTGTCACCTGTCATTTTCCAGTTGTTAGCTGTCACTTGTCTTTCTGAACTTTAAAATTTCAAATCTGAAAAACGACCTTTACAAAATCGCTCATATCTCTGCGACCGTTTGTCTTAGAAACTTGCAGTGACTTTCATCTGGAAGCTGAGATCCTAGGCTGTCCTAGGACCCCAAAACGATAGTGATAGTCCTTGTAGTTCCTCTGTAATCGTGCCCGGCGCACTCGCGAATTTGCCGCGATTTGCAAAATTTCTTCACGTGTGAAAACAGCAGTTTTCTTGCCTTCCGTTGAAAAAATTTGTTTGCAACCTGACAACCATTATAGAGCATTGCTAAAGTGATCCTGAACTTATTCAAAGCATATACCACTCACCCTAAACCTCTAGAGGGAATTAAAAGCATTTTAGCATATTTTTCACTTCATTGCCAGCACATATAAAAGCATTTTGGGCCTGTGTTTTAAACTTCTGTAGTCCAAGCTTGCTGGGGTGAACTGAATCACATTTGATTGCATTTCTGAGAACTGTGTGCTTCCTTCCATTTCCTTGCATTGCATAAAGGGGGGGAGTGGATTGCCAGAGAAAAGTGATTACATTGTTTTGTTGAAATCATATTGAGTATTTTCTGTACTGCCTTTCATTCAACATTGCATCCATTTGAACTCTATAAAGCATTCTCTATCACATTATTCTTCTGTCCCTACTTACCAGTGTGCTGCCTTATCCATTTCATGTCAACTCCTTAGCGATTATAAAGAGGTGTGCTAGTGCCAGATTCTCTGTTGTTAATCTTTATCATATCAGATTAAGTGTGCTATTCAATTATTCATTTATTCTAAAGTGTGATATATATATCTATTGTTTAAATTATCAATTAAACCTTTTTAACTTGCAAAACAGAACTACTTCTTGGCTCAGTGGGGTCAGGAGGATTCCAAGAGAGGGGTGTTATATAGGGGTAGTCATCCAGAACGCATGAACTGGACATAAAGATATATCAATAACGGTTTTCATTCAGTATTCTAGACTAGGCGTTGACTTGGCTGTAGTGCTGAATTGAATCCTCTTACAAATTGGGGGCTTGTGCCGGACGTTTGGGTTAGATCTATCACTTGTGCAGATTAATACAGCGTGCCAGCTGACCAGATACACATATCCGGTCGGATCACCACGCTGTGTTACGCTGTAAAGCACTCCTCAAAGGAACGCTCTAAGAAAAAGGTCTGTTTTGCAAAAATAAAATACTAATTTCTGTAAATCAGGAATGAGACCAATCTCTAGAATGACGACCTTGGTAGATATGAAAATAGCCAGAGAGCACTTCTTACATAAGTTATTTGTGAGAGGTGAGTGGACTCACCAGGACCGCATGGTCTGGTTGCAGGCCATCACGCAACAGGTCACTGAAACAGGGTCAGATATATGGGGAGATCAGGGTCCCCTACATGTGGCCCTGAGTGAACTATACATGGCTCCTAAAGCTAAGGATGAACAAGACAAGATGGTTAGGATAGCGGCATACCTGTACCTATATATGGGAGACATGCAGGATAAATGTACTGAAAGCCAAGATCTGGCGAATAAGCAACAGATGGCGTTAGAGAAGGTCCAATCTGACCTGGTCTCTTCTGAGCAGAGGCTGCAGGGGAGCCAGGAGTCAGAAAATGAGAGTAGACAGCACATCATTAAAATAAAGAGGGATCTGGACATCCTGCAACAGGAAAAGGCTGATCAGGATACCAGATTTCTGGCCTTGCAGAAGGAGTACCAAGAAGGTTTGGACTCCCTACTGCAGAGCCAGAAAAAGCTGGAGCAACAGTTAGACTTCAATAGGGCATGTGCTGAGCAGGTAGTCACCCTGCAAAGCCACCTAGATAGGGAGAAGGCAGAGAGCAATAAACTGATTTTGAAAGACCTGGATACCCAGGCAGAATTTGACCAGGAGCGCCGGAAAGCTGGTGCCTTCCAAAGGCAAAGGGACGACCTGGCGGCACAGATGCAGGCTCTTAGTCAGGAAAGGGATACCTTAGGCCAGGAAGTCTGCCACTTAAAATGGAAAATGGAAGAAAATCACCTGGCCCTCCAGGGACTGGGTGACCTCCAAAAAGAACACCATAACTTGTTAGAGCACACCAGGAAGGTGGAGGATGCTCTGGCAAGAAAGGAGCAGGCCAATAGGGACACAGCTCAGGAGGTAACCCTCCTGCAGCAAAGACTGGCCCAGTGCTCCAGGACCAATCAGGAAGCACAGAGGGAAAATGAGGCCCTCTGTCAACACAATGAAAGGCTCCAACAACAGGTAGCGATGCAGGAGAGACTGATAGAGTCTAGTAAGGCCTTAACTGAGGAACTGAAGGCACAAATGCAGGCTCTTGCATTGCAACAGGGAGCAGGGGCGGATGGAGACCAGGTTCGCTGGGAAAGGGAAACTCCTGAGCATAACCTCAGGAGCCCTAGTACCAGAGGCCTTTATCTCTCTCAGTCCCTGGACTCTGCCACCCCCATGTCCCCTGGCGCACATGAGCACAGGGCCACAGGGATGGCAGATTACTATCCAGCCAGAAGCATGGGGCTCATAGGCCAGTACCACCCAGGAATGGAGGGGCGGGCATCCGGGTATGGGCACCCAAGCACAGTGCATTTTGATGGGGAACCCCAGGTGAGTAGGCCCATTAAGGGCATCCTGAAAACCTCTGCCCAGTTAGGTCAGTGGGGGGGGGGTACCCATCAAATCCTGGCAGCAAGGAGGGATCTGAAGACTCCTCTGAGCGGTAGAGGACGCACGAGACCAGGTCCCCACATTCTGCCAGCCATTCCCAGGCTCGCAGAATCCGGGAAAACCTGGAAGAACAGACGGGAACCTCTGGGAGCAGTGCCTCTGAGTCAGAAGATGAATGGACCAGGGTTACCCGAACCAAAAAGGCCAATAAGGCAAAAAGGGCCTTGCTTAAGGAGATTAAGGCGATCAGGAGCGTCATCACGCCTTACCATAAGAACGCTAAGTATTCGGTTTGGGAGCACTTAGAGTTGTTTGAGCAAATGATGGAGACTTTCCATTTGAAGGACAGCCAAAGCTGTATTCAATATGTAAAGTGGACCTTCTCCCCGGAATACTCCAGTTTCTTTGCGGGGCTGGAGGACCAAAATCATTTAAGATGGTCCACCTATAAGGCGGCCATCTTGAAACATTTTTCTGTTCACAGAAATCCTCAAGAGGCTCGCAAGGCAGCCTACAATTTGCAATGTGGGGAGGATCAGGCCCCACAAGAGTTTGTGCAAGAACTGAAACGTGCCTTTGCGCAGACCACAAGAAGGGTGAGCACGGATAGCAGAGAATTTATTAATACGTTTTTCCATGCCTTTCCCAAATACATAATGACCCAGCTCGTGAGGGATTTTCACGAGAAAAGATCTTTAGACTGGGTCATTGAACAGGCGACCTGGATCTATGAGGTGCAGAAACCGGTAGATAGCAAAAGTAATGCCCAGAAAAACCACAAAGCCAACAGCACCCCTGCTGCTGCCAAGGTGGAAGAGGTAAAGGTCACCCACGTTTTGGATTTGGAGATGGGGGGGCCTAAAAACCTACCTGCACCTAATAATGCTAGGCCCAGAAGGTCCTCGGGCCAGGCACAGACAGGGAGCCAGGGAGGCAGCCCCACAAATGGGGTCCCTCGCTCTCCTGACTATGTAAGTCCCCGTTACAAGGGAAATCGACCCATTCTGGGTTATGTGTGGACTCCTCCAGCCCAAGGGGGGGGATCCAGCCAAGCACCTAGCCCAGGGAACTTCCCTCCTAACTTCCCACCTGAGGGCAGAAATTCTCCAAATCCTGGGCAGAACTTTTTCCCCAGGTATCCACCCAATTTCCAACCCCAAAATCATCCATCCTTCTTTCCCCAATTCCCTGAGCCCAGACAACCTAATCTGGGAGAGGGGAGGCAAAGGGTGGAGGGGTATCCAAATCTTCCCAACCAGGGGTACTACCAAAGAAGGGATAGCTACCCTTCCCGGGATCAGCCCAGGGGAGATAACAGGGCCCCGTATCAGCCTGAGCGGGTTTCCCAGTTAGAGCGCCAGGTTCAAAACATGGCGCGGGATCTGGGTCACATACTGAGGGCTCAGCAGAACCCTCAGATCGGCATGCCGGCGCAGAACGCACCCAACTCTGGACCTGGTGCTCCAGAACAATGACGGGGGCAGCACCCCGATAACTCACCGGTTCCCAGGGAGGAGGCACAAGGGGAAGGGGGGTGTAAAGCCTTGGAGGAAGCTTCCTTCCTCACTTGTAAACAGCCCCTGGAAACCCAGGAACCGGAAACAAAATCTCTTGCCCCTGAAAGTCTGCCTCCTAAGGAACAGAGGGGGGGTAGGAGAAACAAAAGACCCAAACAGACACAGTTTGAGGAGGAGGTACAGATCTTCCAATTTGAGGGAGAGGGATCCTCAGAGGATCCTGGGAAAAGGATCCTCTCCTTCAGAGAGGAGGGAACTTCTCCCAAAGAAAAATGGGTCCCTAGGAATGCAAATCCAGACTGGGGAGATGTGGAGACTGAGCTACCGCCGCCCACCATCTCATCCCAGAACCAACAGCAATAAAATCCCCTGGTTCAAACCCATCCTGGTGACTGCCTCCAAAAAGGGGGGGGGTGGCCCGGAACCGGAGCCAGGGGAACCCACAATGGCTCTGATCTCCAGTTGCCAATGTTTTCTTTCAGATTCCCAAGGCTCTCCACAGAATTCTGCCCAAATTTCTTCTCTTGCAATGTCCAAAACCAGAAAGTTAGCCCACCAGTTGTCCAAAAATGTGCATTATCTGTGCCCCCTTGAGGAGAAGGAGGGAAGATATTATGCCCCGGTACATGTACAGGGGCAGGGTACGATTTTGGCACTGGTGGACACGGGATCTCAAGCTACCCTTCTGTCCAGAAGAGCCTTTGATGAACTGAATGCAGGAAGGGGAGAGAATTACCGAATTCCTCTCACCTCTCTTCCTGGACAACTGCAGAACTTTGACGGGAAGGAAATTCCCGTTGAGGGGACTGCAGACTTGGACATTAAAATTGGGTGACACAAGTTGAAACACCCGGTCATAGTTGTGACTCCAGAGGGCACCCCTTGTTTACTAGGGAATGACCTCCTGAGGAGGTTGTCACCCTTAATAGATTGCCTAAACCAGGTCCTCTGGACCCAGACTAGCCGACCAATAAAATTAAAACAGAGTGTCAACCATGTCAGTTTAAACGGCACCTGCCACATGGTTGAACAAAAATCTGACCAAGTAGAATTTCACTTCCAGAATAGCCAAATTCCAGACGTGACAGTAATAGCAGTAGGACAACAGACTGGTGATGGAGGGTCCTCTCTATTTCTGAAAATCAATCTTCCTTCCAGTCTAAAGTGGTACTCCACGCTGGAAGGAAACACTCTGAGATTCTTTACTAATCCACAATCAGAAACTCCCACTCCTATAGTCCAGAAAGATGTGAAATCAGCTCAGAGCCTGGCTGATATTCAGCAAATTGGAGAGCAGTTGTTCATCCCTGTTCAGTTAAATGATGGGAAGGACTCTGTTCTCGCTCAAGTGTGTGTGAACAACGGTAAGAGCTTCATCAGCGAAGCCATGTTTCGCCAACTCCTAAAAGATCCAGCCATTCCCACCTTCAAATTAGTAGACAAGTGGGAAATGGACCTGGAAGCACCTAATTCCAAACATCTCCTGCCAAGCAGGTGTATGCTCAAAATCTCCATTGGCAACAAGAGCATAGTCCACAATTGTTGGGTCGTGCGAGACGTCCCTGCCGCCTTTTACTTAGGCAGTGACATTCTCAATCGCTTTGCCATTAGTTTGGACCTAATAAACTTCAAAGCTTGGTCCCGGTTAGCGGATAATCCCATGGGCTTTGATGATCCAGAAAAAGCATTTAGGTCAGCTCAATTGCTACCTTATGCAGTTGAAATTCAGATCAAAGAGGAAGTCACCATCCCAGAAAGGACCCGACAATCCTCCCTGGAAGTGAAAGTTAAAAGAGGACAATATCTGCAAAACCCTGATGCTTACATACATCTAAACGCTTCTCTCCAACAGCAAGGGTTGGGGGTAAACCCAACTCCATTAGTCAACATAGAACATGACACCATTCCAATAGAGGTGGATAACAGCGACTTAAAGAGTATTACTCTAGCCGCAGGCACCATTATTGGAATGGCGGTTGATGACCGACATTTTTCCATTGACTTAGGTAATGAACTGTTAGGGCCAATCCCCAAGGACTGCGTTGACAGTGACAGTGAGGACAATACAACACCAGACAGGATTTTTACCCGGCATGGGGGGAACTTCCTGGTGTACACTTCCTGCCCCTATGGTAAGGAAGATGTGACTTGTGACTTCAGGAGGGATGAGGTGATTTTCCAGGTCCATGAGGGCTGCCTTTCCCACCTGAAGCCTCCGGTCCAAATCAGCACTCTGACCAGGGACTTCTCCACCCAGCTGGAGGAGGCCGCAGAGATAGCCAAACCAGAAGTCTTTCCAGGCTTCAGGCAGATGGTGGAAGAGAGAGTCAACCTAGCTGATGCCTGTGTGACTCTGGAACAAAAGCAAAAGTTGAAACAAGTTTTCTTGGATTTCCAAGATCTCTTTGCGGTAGACTCATATGACTGTGGTCGCACTGACATCCACACAACAACAATCCCCACGGACCCTGGCATGACTCCTGTGTTTGTGAAGCAATATCGCTTGCCTCTCGCATCAATGGAGTCCCTTACTGAAATAATTAAGAACCTTGAGTCCCGGGGAATAATCCGTCCAGTCCACAGCACCTTCAATAATCCGGTGCTGGGAATATTGAAGCCAAACGGCCAGTGGAGACTCTGCGCCGACCTCAGGTAGCTCAACAAACGGGTCCATACTTCCCGATGGCCTCTTCCCTACATTGACCAAGGGCTGGCTCAGATTCAGGGGTCACAGGTATTCACTGCAATAGACCTGACCAATGGATACTGGACCGTGCCTGTCAGCAGGGAGGACCAATACAAACTGGCTTTTACCTTTGGGGGCCAGCAGTATACATGGACCCGGACTCCCTTCGGATACCTCAACTCCGGCAATGAATTCAACATTTTCCTACATAAGGCCATGCCCGACCTGGGTGCGAGGGGTAACCTGGCTTATGTAGATGATGTCCTCATCAAAAGTTCATCTGTGGAGGAACACATAGCGGAGATCAATTATGTTCTGACGCAGTTGAGGGCCGCCGGAG
The DNA here is from genome assembly GCF_040938575.1 of Ambystoma mexicanum. Taxonomy (NCBI): domain Eukaryota; kingdom Metazoa; phylum Chordata; class Amphibia; order Caudata; family Ambystomatidae; genus Ambystoma; species Ambystoma mexicanum. Next base: position 1,134,901,323 of record NC_090937.1, read on the forward strand.
CAAAACTTTCCTTTCAGAAAGCACAGTGGTGTCGAACCCGTGTTAATTTCTTGGGGCATGAGATTACTCCTCAGGGTCTCTGTCCCCAGGAAAAGAAAGTGGAAGCACTTCAGAAACTGAAAGACCCCACAACTCTGCGAGAACTAAGGAGCCTCCTTGGACTGACTAATTACAGCAGAAAGTTCATTGAGGGCTACGCAGAGTTCACCATACCCCTGATTCATCTCCTGAAGGGGGGGGTCAAGTGGGAATGGGGTCCAGAACAAGCCGAGGCAGTAAGACAACTCAAGAGAAGCCTCTCATAAGCGCCTTGCCTAGCTTACCCTGTCAGAAACAAGGAGTTCTTCCTGGAGACGGGGTTCTCTAATACGTGGTTGACGGCAGTATTATACCAAAAGCATGACAAGGTCAATAAAGTAATCTCCTATGCGAGCAAAACTTTATCCTCTGTGGAGGAAAAATTCAACGATTGTGAGAAGGCACTCCTGGCGACGGTGTGGGCATTGAAGAATTACCGCCCGTTTATCCAGGGGGAACACATCATAGTGGAGACTCCACACCAGCCTCTGCAATATCTCCAAAGTGATAGAATCCGGGCCGGAAATGTGAGTAATTCCTGAATTACTTCCTGGATTCTGTCAATGCAAGGCTTTCCTGTGGAGGTCAGATATGGCCAAAACAAGAAGAGTCCCCTCGCGCAAGGTCTGGCTGACTTGCATGATTGTGCCAGAGAAAACTGTCTCGAGGACGAAAGTCTAAAAATAAAGGACAACATGGAGGCATACCTTAATTCCCCCCACAAAGTAATTGAAGAAGACAAGTGTGAGGGAATGCCCACTGTGTATGTGGATGGATGCTCTTACCATGTTGACAACAACGGGGAGAAAGAACTGGTGGCCGGCGTAGGGAATGCATGGGTGAATGAGTCCCCAGAACCCTCCGCTGGATACAAAATTGGTCCCCGAAGTAGTCAGGTGGCAGAATTGATGGCTGTGCATCAGGCCATCCTCACTGCTGTCCAGCATCAACTCCGCGAACTGGTCATAATCACAGATTCGGATTATGTACGGAACGGGTTCATGGAGCACCTGGTTAATTGGAAAACCAGAGGCATGTTATGTGCCAACAACAAACCCTTGAAACATGGGAAGTTGATCCAAAACATTGATGATCTGGTCACCTCGAATGAGATGACCATCTATTGGAAAAAGATCAAGGGTCATTCCAAAGTAGAGGGACCAGACAAAACTGGAAATGACTTAGCTGATCAGCTGGCCAAAACCGGAGCCATCCAAGGGGATCTAATTGAGATTGAGTCCCTGTTGGGGGAAATCCAGGTCACTGCTATCACTAGGTCCCAGACAAATGCTCACAACGACCTTTCAATTGCACAATGGAGTAGGACCCTGAGAACTTTCCCCTGACGGATACCGATTACATTGGGAAAGAGGACCTAAGAGTGTTGATGAAATGTCCAAAAATGTTCCGGATCCAAGACGGTTTGCTGGTAAGGAAATCCAAAGCTGGCCACGATCAGTGGGTGGTTCCTACCTCATTCCGAAGCCTGATGTTAAGTCACGCCCATGATGCGGCCACCGCCGGTCATAGGGGGTTTCATACAACATTGGAAATCTTAAGAGAGGTTGCATACTGGCCACACATGGGGCAGGACCTCGACCAATATTTGAAGGGGTGTCTTGTGTGTGCACAATTTCAGCCAACATCCCTCACGCACCGTGCGCCTCTCCAAAAGAGGGGGATGACACTGCCATGGTCAGATTTACAAATCGACTTTGTAGGCCCTGTGATTTGCTCTGCTAGGGGGAATAAGTACATGTTGACTGTGACATGCTTGTTTACCAAGTGGGTGGAATGTCTCCCAGCCCCAAATTGCAAGGCAGAAACCGCAGCTGCCTTGATGATTAACCACATCTTTTCCCGTTTTGGTCTACCTCAAAGGATTGAGTCAGACAGAGGTAGCCACTTCACCAGTGAAGTAATGACAAAGATGTGGGAGATACTGGGGGTCAAGAGAAAGCTGCATATTGCTTATAGACCAGCTTCTTCTGGGGCAGTAGAGAGATATAACCGGACAATTGTGAGCATATTAAAGAAGTTTGTGGCAGATTCTGGGCCAAGTTGGGATATCCGATTACCTCTGGTCCTAATGGCCATCAGATCTACCCCTTCATCTGCAACCAAAATGTCACCATTTGAGTTGATGACTGGGCGCAAGATGGTACTTCCTCAGCATTTGCTCTACAGGACCCAAGAGCAGACACTGATAAATGCCTCCACAACTCATGAGTATGTGGAGAATTTAAGGAAACACCTTCAACATGCTTTTGCTTATGCTCAGCAGAATCTAGAAAGATCAGCTGATAGCATGAAGACCCACTATGACCTGAAAACTTCCAGGAAGGAATATCAGGTGGGGGACCGGGTCTATCTATACAACTTCCAAAGGAACCAGGCCAAGCAGCGCAAAGTTTTGCCTACATGGAAGGGACCCTTTGAGATTATAGACAAAATCTCCCCTGTGGCCTACAAAATCCACATCCCCAAAGGTCCTTTGGCAGCGGGGGAAGACAAGTGGGTCCACATAAACCAGTGGAAATGTTGCCATCCCAGGCACACTCTGCAACAACTGGAGGAATCCTCTGGAATCCTAGCGGGTACTGTCTCAGACTCATTCAGTTCCAACCATAAAACATACCACATCTAGTCTCTAAAATATTGTGATTTGCATGAAACTGTCTCTTAGTTATACTGTTTTTTTTTTCAAAATAAGAATGTAATGTTTCGTTATGATGAAATGCATATGCTGCCCCACTATCTCAACAGTGGTGGAAAAACGTCTATGAGTAGGTATTGCCGCTTTTGCTTTATCATCCTAGGAGAGATGAAACCATGGAGAATGACCAAGGAGGACGACCCAGGGACCGGGAACGAATATCCAAGGGGCCCAGAGTACCGCCCAATATTCCCATCAGGACCGGCAAGGAGAACCGATCGATCCGACCGGATGGAGAAAAAGATGCTGAACTGTGCCATCTATTGGAAGAAGATGAGGAAACATCCCAGGTCTTGCGAGTCCCATTAGTGAAATAGAATGGCCATCGCAAGAGGGGGGCTTGTGGGATGTTTTTATCCACGCATCCAAGCCCTACCTCAAAACTGTGCAGTACTGACATGGAAAACATCCTGATGGCCAGAGCTTCCCAGAAAATGCACAGGGAAATGCATGAAGAATAGGCTGCCACTCATTTTTGCCGATGTTGTGGGCACAGAAGGACACTGACTAAAACCACCATTGGACTACCCACACAGTAGTCTGAAACCATTGGGAATGGCAATGCTGATTGCCAAAAGCAAACCCATAACTGTTGGGAATTCATTTTCTTAAATCCCAAAAAGGGGTGCAGTACCAGTACTCACCACTATCAAAAAGCCGGCGTTTTAAAACAACACCAGATTTTACTTTTTTTGTGTAAAACTGAATAAATGAACCCAAGGCAAGCCAAAGAAAGACCTACTGAGAGGTGGATCCAATGTAAAGTTATATTCTGAAGTGGCTTGAAGGTTTATAACAAGACTGGCTGAGCTGTGGATTTCAGCAGTTTAAGTAAATTTGGACTGAAAGACACTAAAAATCTAAATGTTTAAATTGACTGAGTGACCTACATTTGAGTGTCACATAGGTTTCAATTGTTTAAATGTCATAGTTTTAAACTTAGAATCAGCATTCTAGCTGCATATGTAAAAATGTTTAGTTTTATTTGAATGCAGAAAACTGGGGAACAGAAATGACATGTAGCTAAAAACTGGCTTAAAGAGATTCCAATTTTGCCTGGCAACTACCCCCCATCAGGAGTGAAACTTGAGTCACAGCTGTGTTCCCAGGCCTATCTGCCTTTTGCTGGCCACACTAAGGATATGCCATCTCTCTGATAATTGAATTAAGGGGAGCCCCCACAGAATACAGGAGCTCTGAACAAAGCCCTGTCCTGACTCAGGCAAATGTTTTATTGGCGGGAGTCGTAAATGGAGCTTCCTCCTGGAAGGAAAGGGGAGGGGCACTGCCTGTGAGAGCAAGCTGGCTTGGCAGAACTGGAAAAACCAGAAATTCAACCTTGTGCTGGGGGGAAACCACACCCCTTTGGGGCCAGAACATAACTCTAAAAAGATGAATAACTCATAGTACGGACTTGTGAAAATTATTTAAATGACACCATAATTCTTGTGATTTTTCTGCCCACATTTTAAGACGTGTTAGGACCCGGTGGTATGTTCAGGGGGGTTTTAGCGGAAAAGAGGATATTATTCAAAATGTGTGCATGTGAAAAATCTGACACTTCATCAATTAATGTCCATACTCCTTGCGCACATTTGTGTAAAATTGGGTTAATGTCCGACATTGCAAAATCAGTTAAAAAGTGAAATATGTGCCATTTCTGAATGCAAGCCCCCAGGAAGAGCAGAGTTTGAACAGGGTATACCTCCTGTGATATGTGATGGGTGCATGTAATTTTAAACAAATGTGTATCTGTGCAAATATGTCTTTTTTTATCAAATATAGATTATGTGCAATTTGACAGGGGAGTGTCCTCTCTGCAAGCCATAAAATGACATCGCTCTGACTCACAGTTCCTTCCCCAATCATGGGAGAGGGGAGAATTGGGCCAATGGCAAGTGTAGAGGGGTAGGGTCTAGTGATGCTGCACACACACCCATTTTAAAAACAGATAAAAGCAGACAGACAGGACAGATAGGGACCTTCAATTCCATTTGCTGCAACGCGCTCTGCCGGACCATACCACATCCAGAGACCCAGACTTCAAATCTATCAATATCCAGAATCCAGAGAGAGAGAGAGCTGACCCAGACCGGAACAGAGCTGATCCAGACTGCTGTTAGCAGAACCAGAGAGCTGAACCGGAGTCCAGTCCAAAACCTGACCAGATCCGTGGCGAGGCCCATTCTATTTCTAAATATATTGTGAGTACATAGTAGAACTGTGCAGAACCAATCTCTTAGTTAAAATAATATAATTCAATCTATTTTAATCTACGTAGAACTGCCTCCTAACTGTCACCTGTCATTTTCCAGTTGCTAGCTGTCACTTGTCTTTCTGAACTTTAAAATTTCAAATCTGAAAAACGACCTTTACAAAATCGCTCATATCTCCGTGACCGTTTGTCTTAGAAACTTGCAGTAACTTTCATCTGGAAGCTGAGATCCTAGGCTGTCCTAGGACCCCAAAACGATAGTGATAGTCCTTGTAGTTCCTCTGTAATCGTGCCCGGCGCACTCGCGAATTTGCCGCGATAGGCAAAATTTCTTCACGTGTGAAAACAGCAGTTTTCTTGCGTTCCGTTGAAAAAATTTGTTTGCAACCTGACAACCATTATAGAGCATTGCTAAAGTGATCCTGAACTTATTCAAAGCATATACCACTCACCCTAAACCTCTAGAGGGAATTAAAAGCATTTTAGCATATTTTTCACTTCATTGCCAGCACATATAAAAGCATTTTGGGCCTGTGTTTTAAACTTCTGTAGTCCAAGCTTCCTGGGGTGAACTGAATCACATTTGATTGCATTTCTGAGAACTGTGTGCTTCCTTCCATTTCCTTGCATTGCATAAAGGGGGGGAGTGGATTGCCAGAGAAAAGTGATTACATTGTTTTGTTGAAATCATATTGAGTATTTTCTGTAGTGCCTTTCATTCAACATTGCATCCATTTGAACTCTATAAAGCATTCTCTATCACATTATTCTTCTGTCCCTACTTACCAGTGTGCTGCCTTATCCATTTCATGTCAACTCCTTAGCGATTATAAAGAGGTGTGCTAGTGCCAGATTCTCCGTTGTTAATCTTTATCATATCAGATTAAGTGTGCTATTCAATTATTAATTTATTCTAAAGTGTGATATATATATCTATTGTTTAAATTATCAATTAAACCTTTTAACTTGCAAAACAGAACTACTTCTTGGCTCAGTGGGGTCAGGAGGATTCCAAGAGAGGGGTGTTATATAGGGGTAGTCATCCAGAACGCATGAACTGGACATAAAGATATATCAATAAGGGTTTTCATTCAGTATTCTAGACTAGGCGTTGACTTGGCTGTAGTGCTGAATTGAATCCTCTTACAATCTGCAATCAGAGTATGCTGAAGTTGAACAACTTTCCAACTCCGGTAGATTCACTATTTATTTAGTTTTAAGAGGAATAATTTTAATTGAATATAGTTTTACTGACTCATATTTCCTGGCTAAGAGCTTTTGCAGGTAAAGACATAAGGTTCAGGCGAGGATCATAAACCTATCATATTCTTCAATTCAAGAAATGTCAGCTGTCACTTTTCTTTTATCAACATTTATTCAAAATATACCTTCTATATTTTTCACACGTAACAAATCGACATATGAATTCCGTCTTTAAACACTGTATTACCAATGTCAATAAGTGTTGTTTCTAAAGTCATCCCTTGTGATTTATGAATAGTTATTGCACAATGGAAACTGCACTCTTTTCACAAAGGTATCCTTAAAAAGCATGAAAAGTGCAGAGGTCCAAGAAATCAAATGAATTTCTGCTACACGATCACCATTTACTTCACCATATTCAATATTTGTACTGTGAAGAAAAGTGTGACATGCAATCACCCTTCCCATCGCTCCATTGACTAGACCAATTCCTACATTCAAGTTTCTCTTCATAATTACTCGTGCATCACTGCACAATTTTAAACTGCTTCTAGACTTGCTGTTTAAGAAATTGAACTCTCTAGTTGACCTAATCAAGCTTTTTCTCTCTTATCCAACACTAATAGCATACTTTGAGATTTCCACGTTTGTTTCTAATTCTTCTATTCATCCCTAATTTCAGTTTGGTTTTTGTCCTTTTCATTCCACAGAAACTGCTCTTCTTTCTGTGTTGAATTCTCTTCTTACGGTACAATATTCTAAGCACTCATCTTCTTCTAGATTTATCTGCTGCTTTCGACAATGTTGATCACTCATTACTTCTGATTTTACTTTCATCTTTTGGTTTAACAGGCCCTGTCTTAGCCTGTTTCTACTCTTATCTATCTAACAGAATGTTTTCTGTCTCTTTGGTGGGCAAGTGCTCTAACTCATTTTCACTTGCCCACTGGGTGCTACAAGGTTTGGTTTTGGTCCCTCTTCTATTCTCTCTTTATATGTCTTATCTTGCAGTTATTATTTCTTCCTTTGGTCTTTCTCACGACTTGTATGCTGATGACGACCAACTATTTCTTTCCTTTTTCTTCTTTTTCTCCTGATATTCATCACACTCTTTCTGCTTGCTTAGTTGCTATTACATCTTGGATGTCTTCCCACTACCTTATCCTCAATGCTGGGAAGACTGAAATATTGATTTATCCTGCTAATACTCGTCCTCCTCATCTTCCACCTTCTTATATAGGCTTTCCCCATCTAAACTCCCAATCTCACTTTTTGCTCATAATCTCTGTCTCTACTTTGATACTAATACCTCTTTCTCCTACCACATTTCATTGACCTCTCGTTCCTGTTGCTTTCACATCCATAACACTTGTAAGGCTCATCTAATTCTTACTTTTCAAGCATCTAAACTCTTTCTTCTTTAATCTTCTCTCGACTTTTTTACTGTTCCACTGCCCTGTTTGGCCTCCCTAACTGTTGTCTTGCACCTCTTAAATCAGTGTTCAATTCCTCTATCTGTCTTCTGTGTCTTCTCTGATTTTGGGATTCTATCTCTTCTTTCATTTTGAAATTTAATTTTCTGTGTTTTATTTTCAAATCTCTTCATGGTCTTGCTCCCAGCTATCTTACTCCACTAATATCTTTCTATATTCCTTCTCGTTCTCTTCGCTCCTCTTCTCAATTCTTACTCTTAGCTCCTGTCCTCCCTGTGCTCCCGTCCTCCCTGTGCTCATTCTCGTTTTCATTCCTTTGAACTCCTTGCCCCTCTTCAATGGAATGCTCTTCCAATTTCTATCTGCTCCTTTTCTGTCTATTCCCTTTTCCGTGGTTCTTTGAAATCTCATTTACTCCAACATTCTTGAGTGATCGTTTTCTGGTTTTATTTTGTTTATTCATTTTTATTGTACTGATCTCTCATCCTTTGTACAACGCTCTGGTTTAAGGCGCTTAATAAAATACAAATAAAATACAAATAACAAGACCATCTAAAACATCACACAATTTTATCTCAACAATATTTTGCTTCTCTGACAGTAGCATTGGGGTATTAAACTTGTTACACTATGCAAGTGTGCACATCAATGCAACACACATAATGTTTCTTTCCTTAAGAATCAACATGACACCAGGCAGGCATAAATCTGAATGAACCATGTTAGAAACCAGTCTTCCCTTTAAGACTGCTATCACATTCTCCTAAAGAACAGATATACAGATCTCATTAAGCATTTCTGCATACTCAAAGGGCCTCATTACGAGTCAGCCGGTCCGGAAAGAATAGTGGTGGTAAATCCGCCACCACCGTTCTTTCCGGACCGGCTGATTAAGAGTCCTGCAGACGGGAGGTGTCACTCCCGCCAGGTCTGACCTGGCGGTTTTAACACCACCCTGCCTGCAGGCGGACATGGAAAAACCGGCACCATTACAGCATGGTGCGAGTGTTTCCACTTCCCCATTCCCATGGAGTCCTATGCGACTCCATGGGAATGGGGATTAACAGAATACTGCCTCCGGAATTACCGGGTCACCGGGGTTGTAATGCCCCGGTGATTCCGGCAATCACGGAGGCAGAATGGTAATACGAGGACTCGTAATGAGGCCCCAAGTCTGCATATTGCCTCATATTAATGGTAAATTCCTGAAATTCAAAAAAATTCCAAAGGTTAAAAATGGCCAATGCTTCCTATACTTTTTTGACTATCCTTAAATTGCAGCATTTTGAAAACTGGTTGAGCTTTTACAGGAGTTAATTGTAAATTGTAACAAGGCTCCAAAAAACAAGTACATGTTTACCTCCAAACAAAACGTTGTAGTCAGTCTTCAAAGCATCTAGCATTCGCAAGTGAATGGATGCTAGCATCAAGTTAGATACCATACTTACTTCATCTACAAACAAGGTATTTAATTTTCTAAGAACCTTTCCTATTTCCTGTTCTGTACTTGATACGAGTTTTAGATGCTCTAGTGTATTGTCGTGCTCCACTGGTAGCATCAACAGTCGATGTAAGTAAAACCTCCTACATTAAATGCTGCTAAACCTGTTGGAGCAGTTAAAATACATGACAAAGAGCAATCCATTAAATTGTGGATCATAGCTCTTGTTCCATGAATTAAAAAAAAATGTAACTGTTCCGGTTTGTTAACTAACATACAACAATACAGGTTTGTATTACACACAAGAACATTCATGTTTGTCATACTATAAACCATGTAAGAAGCTATCTTTAATTTTATAACAAACTTATGTTTGCTCTACATTAAGTTTACAAAAAATGTCATCACAATTCACATCTAAAACTTCAGTTTGTTGCATTGCACTTTCTACTTCTTCCATGGAAAGCTCAACATCAGTTTCAATAATTGGCCCACCAAGCAAGCTTTGACTTCCTGCTGCAGAATCTTGACTTCCCCCAGGAGTCTCTTTTGAGAATACAGCTCAGATTTTAGATATATAATTAAGATTTTCTTTTAGCAAAAGATTATTCTTATAAATTTCAAAACTTCCAAGCAAATCACTCTCTGCACAACATGTGAAGAAAAACTGCAAAAGACAAAAATAAAATAATTCCTTTTTCTCTGCAATTTGGCAAGACAGTTTCATGTGGTTGATAAGACTTGCCTTCTCATGTGTCACTAGACAAACAGTACATCCATGTACTTTAAACCGCCCTCTGTTAGTGTTTGCTTCAATTTTTCGAGACGACTAGTGTTCTACGAATTCATATAAACAAAGATCCTCCAATTCTACAGATCAATTTGGATAATATGTATCAAACAAGTTGGTTTTCAGAATCGCTGTACAGTCAGTTACTGCTTCAGCTAACTGCTGAATTTCACTCAAAGGCTCCAGTACCCGATTTCTAGAACTAGCTGGGCCAAGACTTAACAAAAGTCCATGAATGATACATCCATACATAGGCAAACAAGTTAGCCGATCTCAGCTTTGTAGCTACCATTCTCTCTATGTGAGAGAAGCTTAGAAGTTTTTGACTTAGACATTTTTATTAAATCTGCCCATACCTCAGTTTTTGTATCAGCAACAGCTGTTGTATCAGCAGCAACATACGGTACATCAGTATTTGCATTCCAAAGCTGAGCAATTACAGGATTGTAATAATTAGTGAATTAGTATTCCTTATTTATTTTTAAATAATACACATTTCTTGGTGACTTACCTGTAGCATGGTGTCGAAAAGATGACATCAAACTATTCACTCGGCCAACTGGTGTCACAGGCCTTGGAAAGCCACATCTGCACTGAGTGTAGTACTTGTCCTCGCTTTTGTATTTTCTCTGACAGTACTTTCCACATGAGTGCTTTTGAAACCTTTCAACCTTGTTCTATAGATCGGCATTCACATGCTAAGCAGGAATATAACAAATAACATATTTTTCTATAAACTCCATCACACATCCATCACTTTCTTTACCAAAATGAGGAACATCTTTAATCCACTGCAGCATATGTATATGTGGAGCCCCACGTGCCTGGTACTCTTTCCTCCAAACAAAATGTTCCACATTGCCTAATGGACCATTTTCTTTATTACATATAAAGTGTAACATGGCTACAAATCTGTGATGAAAGAGCCACAATGCACTTACAGGGTCCATGGAACACAATTCTCCTGGTGTCATGTGTTCTATGCCTTCTTTCTGTGGATTACGTTCACCTATCTACTCTGCAAGATCATCCCAATCATGCACTGTGCAACTTATAGTCACAAACCAAGTTGAGCCCCCGAGTTTCTGATCATGCATTTAACCTCGAACTGTCCCCTACATCAATATTCCTTGGTTCCTCTCATTGTAGCAAGAATATTGGTAAGTTTACCTTCTAAAACCTCATGTTATTCTTTCACCTGTTGCAGCATCTCATATGAAAATACATTTTGAAAACTAGTTCCGGTCTGAAGTGTATGGGCAACAGCATAACATAATGTTGCAAATTCACTTTCATACAATAAGTGAAAAATATATTTAGCATTGGTGCTGAATTGGGAATCTTCAGAATACATCTTGTACATTGATTTTCTCAAGAAGAGATTCAAACCTTCTGATCATCCTATCTACCTCATTTACCAGTACAAAAAAGCATATGGAAATGAGCTTCTAACATCTTTTCCCAGACACTGATTGGTACACCTTTTTGTTACTCTCATTTCATACCATTCTAAACTGTCACCCATGACTTCACATGTGTAGAGGATGAATAGAATAATGTTCATACAAACTATTACCAGATAGACGTTGGAACTGACCTTCACTGCTTTTGTTTGTTGACTCAACATCAAGCATAGACAAGTCTGGTACAGTCAGGCTGTATATGTATAAATCGTTGTGCTCCAATAGAAATGCCAATATGTTTGGCACCTTTCCAATATCTATAAGCTGCTGCCAAATGTTCGTGTCTTTAGTGGCAACACCATTTACTAAACGATGCATGAAATCTGCAATGTCACGCTTCAATCCTAGAGTGTTCACTTTGTCTTCCAAATTGATAGTTAAATATGCAACTTTGCCTCTCACACATTGCACTACTGATTCTTTTAGGCAGATTTGACATCTTTGTTTGCAGTCTAACAATAACTTGGAAAGGATGAACAGTTTGCAATGCAATCCCTTCAAACATGTTCAATTTTTGAAGCACAACAGAGATATCAGGCACTACCATGTGGTTCAAGGCACTTGTAGGAAGAATACCTAATTGATTATAAAACCCAACAAACTGTCTACAAACATAAAGTGCTTCACTTGTGTCAAATAGTTATTTTACAAACAAATACAGATAACGTTCTTTCCAAAAAACTTGTACACAAATGTTCTCCTCAAAATACACTTGAAAATTATACAAAGTGTGTCAACAAGATATACAAACAATTTTGGGACTTTCAGTAGAAGGCAACTCTATACTATTTTCTATACTATTGAAGAATCATTTTTACTTCCTACTTCCTGTAAAGTGTTTATTCTACATACACATACTCTTTTAAATGCATGATATGTATCATTTGCATTGCAGACACTAAACTTTCTACAGATCCAGTCAGAGGTGTTTGATTAGAAAGTGCAAGAGACATACTTGGTGTTTTGCACTCATGCAGTTCAACTAGGTGTCTCATTTTAGTATGTGTGCAGCAAGCATCTGTATATGATGACACTGACTTACTACTACTTTTCTCAAGACAAGCTAGAGAGTGACCCAGCAGTCTGTTTTTTCATGAACTTCAGTCATCTATTCTCTGAAGCATCTTAATCTGTCTTTGAACGTTATTATGTTTGTGCAAAACCTGAAAAAAGCTCTTTAAGACTTTACAAGAAAACTGACCAAAATTGCACAAACAATTGCACATCCGTACCTCAAAACTTTTTAGGTTTTTTCTAGATAGACCAAAACTTTCCATTTGTGTATTATCAGACCTTAGAATTTCTTCTTTTTCAGAAATCACACCATTTTGGACTTCATAGCTACGTCCACTTTATCAATAGCTAGCGGAACATTATTTCCTTGAATGTAACTCTACTCATTAAAAAATCTTTCTGTATGAGAAGTGTGTGTCCACTCTCCACCAAACACGTCACAAAAGTTGGCATGTATAAGTACATGAATTCTTTCTATATTTGCATGGAATGGTGTAGTCACCTTAAGTAATTTCTTAAGTTAATTCGATATGAAAATGAACAATTTTCTTTTAATTGAAAAGCTGTTTCAATTATTACTTTTACTTTTTTCTTTTGCAAAAAAACCTTTTACCACATATCTAGATTTTGGTGTCACTCTTCCCCAAAGATTTGTAAAAACTTGAGTGGTACATTTTCTCTTTTATATCTTTATTTCTCTGTTTCAAATAGTTAGCAGATTGGCTATCTTTCTTCTAAAAATCTTTGTTTTTTTACTAGCTACTAACAGATTTGATATATTTTTTCTTTTCTTACTTTCACTAAAAATATTCTCAGTGCCATCAATTGGTTCAGTTAGGACATCTCCTATTTGAAATTGCAGATTTTGAAAAGTATTATCGATAACCAGTATTATCTAAAGTATTTATACCTACGTATTTAAGAACACTACTTTTAAAGATATTGTATTTCAAACCGTGACTTCCCTGTACACAATTCTTTATTATGGCATGTGGTTCTTGCTTTCTTGAGGGAATCTCACAAATATGTAAAAAAAAGGAATTGGGATGTGAAGGTCAGTCATTGGGGTTCATTGCGAGGTTGGAGGTAAGGGATAAACGATGTTGGTAAAGGATTACCGGCAGCATTGCTTCCGCTCCGGGCAATTCCAACTAGCCAAACCGTAAATAATGGTGCCTCTAATAGCGGCATGAGCGCGGGCATGCCGGCCATCATACTGGCAATAGCAGCATTCCGTAAACTTGAGGACATCACAAGTGAAGTGGACATGCAAATACCGGCATCATGAAGGCGCAAAAGTGGATACCGGCATGCCGTGAATACCGGCATCTCTGACCAACCGTAAAATGCCATGTGCAGTGTTCCCAACTGCCACAGGTGCACACCATCAGCACAGGTAGAGGCAATGGAGTCTGGGCCTGAACAAAAGGAGCACACCCACACACCACACCCCTTTCCACACAAAGATCAATCCAATAGTAGCATCAACACTTCAGCTGTAGGACATGCATGCATTGCAACACCATCAACAACACCAACAGCAGGCGCCACAGTGGAGACGCAGCAGGAGAAGGAGGTTGAGACAGGCCCAGCATGCACCACCAGTGCAGCCAGCGTAACCACGCATGCAGCCCCAATCCCAATCATCAGAGCCAGTCCCTCCAACCCAACCCCGAAGCAAAACCACACCCTGTACCATCTGGACCGGGACACCATCTACACCATAGTGGACATGATACACGATTGTCAGCCTCATTGAAATACACACCGCCATCCCCCCTCTACTGAAGGTAGTGTCGGTGCTCCACTACCTTTCCACAGCCACCTACCAGCACACAGTGGGGCAGCATGGCATATCACTACCCTTATTCACTCACATCCTGAAGCAAGTGCTGGATGCCCTCCTCAAGTACACAACAGAATACATATCCCTACCACGGACTCCCCAGGAGATTCTTGAAACAAAATGTGGCCTCCATGCCATGGAGGTGGTTTACCGCAATCGCAAGCAATACCACTCCAAACAGGTGCAGGTGGACGGTGACGCAAGCAAGATCATCACACATTGTTTTGCCCTATATCCCGTATCAACCACAGGAATGCTGCATGTCACCATACCAAAAATCAGCGCAGAACGCCTAACATTGCAGAGCCTACTGACAACGCTCCCCATCAGGAAATCCTACAGAACACAACACATCACTAAATTGACACAAACACAACTGTATGCGTACACAATGCATGAGCTACAAGACAGCAGAGCACACCGTGTATCATCTTGAAGATGCAACCCACTCCATTATTCCATGGCACAGGACACATTGAGGGCCTAAAAATGGTGTGCATACAACCAGGGACATGTGCATGTGACCAATGATAATCTGCCGGCATGTGTGACTAGTACCTGTCCATCATCAATCGACTGACATACAGCTTGTTATGCCTCCCATCCAGGTGACAGTGGCTATCTCTTGATGCTGTGGCTCATCACCCCTGTGTGAAACACACAGAACAGGCATGAGGAGGACTACAATCGATCCCACACCCATACCCGTGTGGTCATTGAGCAGACCTTTGGCCTGTTGAAGGCATGGTTTCGCTGCCTTAGCTGGTGGGGCACTCTTCTACAGGCATAAGAAGGTAGCCAAGATCATCATGGCATGCGTCATGCTGCACAACATGTGTATCCGATGCAATGTGCCCCTGCCCCCTGACGTTGAACTGAAACCCCCTGGTGATGATGAAGGGGATGAAGAAGAAGTGGCTGCACATCATTGCGGTGCTGATGCACAGGAGGGATGTGCTGTGCGTCAGTCAGTGATTGCACAATATTACTGACACACATGGCTTCAGAGAGTGACATGATATTTTGGCAGAGGCCACTGGGTGTGTGGGTACATGCACACGATGCACTGTATATGAATAAATGACACATGCGCAATGATGAATGTCCACTCAGGTCTTGCTTTTGACACAATGGGTGTATTAAATGTAACAATGAAAATGTGCAATAACCCCCCACCACCCTAACCCCCTCCCTCTCCCCCACAAATCCCCCACATACCCTAACCCCCCTCCAGCTCCCCCCACGACTCCCCCACACACCCTCACCCCCCTCCCCCTCACCTCCCCCACACACTCTCACCCCCCCACAACTCCCCCACACATGTCCCATCAAGTCTCTAATGCCTACACCAGGCTGTCCAGACTATTAATTAGCACTCCCTGGACCTGGGTGGTGGCATGTCTTGCCGGCACAGTGTGCGTGATGACCTGCGGAGCGGGCTCGTCTGGGTAGAGCTAGAGGAGGATGGTGTGGCCGCCTGCTCGAATTGGGTTGCCGGACGCCCTGACTCCATTGCATCGGCTATGCGGCTTAGTAACTGGCACAGGGCGGATACCTCCTTGCAGAGGCGGTTAGTGTTCTCCGCAAATATTTTGCCCAAGGAGGCGGTGTTGTCCGAGATGGTCCTGCCAAGAGAGGTGATGTTCTCCCGCCACTCCTGCCTAGCCTGTGCATTGTCTTCAACCAACTGCCGCACAAGGGCAGTCAGCTGCTCAGCACGCTGCAGCCCTGCGGGTGCACCTGTGGAGGTCGATGGTTCCTGGGTGTCTTGCTCAGCCTCACTACTGGCCACTATCGGACTAAAGGGCCCTTCAATTAGCTCCCCTCTTGACTGCTCTGGGGTGGTGGCGTGGTCTCTCACAAGGGATGAGATTTGGGGGGATGCCTGTGGACTGGGCGTGTGGGACGGTTCAGAGGAATCGTCCTCAACGGGCACCCATACCTCATCCTGTGCCGCCTCTACAGCCTGGGGTGCTGTGGCAGCCACCTCCCCAGCCAAACTTGACTCCTCCGAGTGTGGTGCCTCGGCTGATTCCTCTGGCTGGCCAATGGGTGTTTGCGCTTCTGCCTCTACGGCCCTTGGCAACACAGGTGCACTGGCAACCTGGGGTGTCTTCACTGGTGGTGCACGGCGGCCCTTGGGTTGGCCCTTAGAGGTGGACGGCCGGTTGGCCTCATCCAGGGAGCTCTTCCGGGGTGTGGTTTTCATGGAGGTTGGTTCTGGGCATCACTGTCATGGTCAGAGCCTGTGGGGGTCGAAGAGAGGGATGGCATGAGTGATGTTTTGATAGGCATCATACATACATTTGTACAATTGATCATCTACACAATCCAGGGCAATAGGCATTTGAGTTTGGATGATCACGTTGTTTGATACATGGGAGGGTTATGCAGGTATACTTCGGGGTCACTCATGTTGGCCAAGACCTATGCTATGTGACATGCATATTTGTTGGGGCCTGCATGCTGTGTCACTTATGGCATTTGCATTTTGTGTGGTATGTGTCAGGTACGGCATTGCCTTGCTGCAGGCATCTGCATGTGTCTGTGATGCGTCTGGCTACTTTGCTGGGAGTGTGTGTTGGGCCATGGCTTGCCTCTTTGGACAGACATATTGGTTGACTTTCATTAGACTCTGCATTACAGTGTTTCTTAGGACACTCACTTCCATCGGCCGATGTTGTGGCGCCACACTCCATTTCACCGACACCTTCGATCCCCTCCATGCCAATCATGCTGGCGCAGATGTCCTCCCATGGGGTCAGCTTGATGGAGGAGCTGGCACCTTCGCCTGTTGCCATTGCCTGGCTCCTGTTGATGGATATTATGTCCTTACTCTGAGCCGCAAGTCATCCCAGCGCTTACGGCAGTCTTTTGTGGTGTGTGGGGTGTTTCCGACTGCACTCACTTTCTGTGCCTGCCACAAGTGCCCAGATCTCTTTTTTCTTTATGATGGCCTCCCTCTTCATGATGTTGGTGAAAACAATCTCAGCATGTTCCTGCAGCTAGCATCTCCAACTCGTCCTCGTTAAAGCGCTCCTTGCGCTGGTGGGCAGCTTCCTTCTTAAGGGCCTTGGGCATTCTGGTGTGTTAGATGAAGGTTTTCTAACAAACAGCAGAGTCCCACATGTCCTGTGTGCTGAGGATGGAAATGGATTGTGTTTTAAAGATGGCCGCCGTGCTCCTTCCCATTCTGGTGCAATGACGCTACTTCCTGTTCTGATTATTTATGGTGACCGTTATTAGCGGTGACCGCTAATAGCGGTCACTGATAATGCCGCATTGGTTCATGCCGGTAGTGCTATCTGCGCTATGCATGATGCCGCTACGGTCATTTTTCATGCCTTTAACGGCACAGCAGTAATGCCCTTACCGGCATGGCGCAAAGCTTGTGCCAGCGAAGTCGTAATAGCCCTCTATTAGCGGGCTATTGACTACACGGACACGCTATTTTCACCATGCCGGTAAGGATCGTTACTTGCCTCCAACCTCGGAATGACCCCCATTGTGTTTCTTTATATTTTCAATATATAACATGAATTGTTCTTTATATAAAATGGATTCATTATATTTAGTGTTGTAATTTAATACACGTTATAGCTCTTACTTGGAAAGTAGTGTTTTCCATATTTAATTTCAGTGTTTTCTGAAGAGTGTTCGAGCAGTAGCACATGTTACTTTATAGTTAAGTATGAAAGAAATGCATTTCCCATATCAAATGCCCTTCCTTCTTTCTCTATACGTATGACCTGGATATTCCCTTAGTTGGTGCATTTCATTCATTCCCTATGGTCAAATTTCCTATCATTACTATCACCTATACAATTACCTCTGGTTTCATGCAGTGTTACTATCTTGAAAAGTTACTGTGCCAACCACAAATGCATCACAACCTGATAATATCAGTTACCATCCATTCAAACTCTACTTTCTCATCTTATACACACTACGTGAAATCCCATATATACTTTCACCAATCATATGAGGCTAATCTACAAAAGGTATGTCAGTCTACTAAACAAAAGACACTCCTTCACCAGAATTTGAAAGAAGGGCATGTGCTCTTCTCTCTCTACATTAATTCATCACTATAAAGTAAAGGTGCAAAGTATGCATCTTGGGCCTGAACACAGTAAACATGGCATACATTATCATAATTTCTTAATTCCCATTCATATAAGTGTTCCACAATGATCTGTTACACATCTTTGCTTTAATGTACCAACCTACCACTGGTGTTTCCTCAATTCATGAGGAAGGTGATAAGAGAAGAAAGCTGCAACATAATGCACTGCCACTTAGTTACTCCACCCAACTCCAGTTTTCGTGCCTTACAAGCCTCTACTTAATAATTGTAGGCCAACTACAGGCAGACATAATTTAGTATACTTCTGGTCACAATGGGCCCTGCCCAAACCTTGCTCCTCCCACCACCCATTCAATCAGCCCTCCTTAGGCGTTCTCATCAAAGAACACGCAAAGGCAAGCACCTCACCTGTTTGCACCTATTCAAGCATCAAAGGCCTGACCCACTATCCTGCATTTCACCGACAAACTAATCACTACTACCACTACTCAACAAAAGATATCAGCATGTATGCCCTCCCTCCACTAACCATCCCCACTTTCACTAGGGTTTGAATTGCCAAGTGCCTTTGACAGCCCCAAAAAACTACCCTAGAATCTATAATTCCCTTGCCCCCATCCCACTAAACGTTTCTTCAGTAATATTTGACATACTGTAACCTTAACTTCAGAGTACAATTCCTAAACCACTTCTAAAAAGAAGAAATATTTACTGGAAGCACACACACAGCAGCAATATTTTACAAGGGTAGAGGTATGCTGCGTGTTTAATTATACAAGCTACTATGCAGCCCTATTCATTTTACATCTCCCTAGGCAGTGTATTGTGTAACAACATATTGCATCACATATCATGAAACTCAGATAGGTTCCTGGCCTTCCAAAACACATAATTTCCAAGTAAATTGTGAAACTGCCAAATATGGTTATTGTTTTTCATAAATGACTACCAACAATTAGATAGCAGTGGAAATACCGCAGTATAAAACAATCCCCCATGTAGACCTCTCCTCTAAGTGCCTGAGTGATGTGGGATGCTATTCAGCAGCTCATATAGCGTAAGTAAGATGAGCCAAGTAGTTTCACTAGGTGGGCATTAAGTTTGTTGGGTTGTGATATGTCTGTGGTTGGAACAGTACATTTTTTGAATGATAAGCCTAAATAAAAAGTAAGCTAAACCTATACACCACAATACCCATTTCTTTCACAGCCTTACAATGCCTTATAAAGCATGAACATATCAAGAGAAATATATGTATAAAACATGTCATTTGCAAGCGCATACCTATATAGAAAGAGTCAAACTAATTTTATACATTACTGCATAAAAGCAGAAATGCAAACTAGAAGACCCTACCCACTTATTCACTATGAATTCACCTGCTTCATAATTTCTCAGAAACCCTTTACTTTGTGTGTTTTTCCTGAAATGCCAAAAGACTTTAATAATACCTCTAGCCATAACTTCACAGTAAAATTCCCAAACCACTTCCCAAGACAATAATTGTTCACTCCAAACTTACCAGTTCAAATCAGATCCACACATCTACACAAATAAGTAAAAGAACATTGTCAAACATCATAACCAAGTTAGCAATCATCGGGTGCACTGCCTCATGAAACCTCTCAAATGTAAAGGCACATTCAAGCACTCCCACAATTCTAACAGTAGAAAATCCAATATAGGGTCACAGAAAACACCGTAATATCCAACTACAAAGCACATACTCAGCTGCAATATTTGTCATGGATAGAGTTGTTCTGCTTGGTAGGCACTAGGGTTTCATGCCCAGTTTATGAGGTGCAGTATGTAACATATGCTGTGTAATTCAGCAGCAGTACTGGAGCGAAGTACATGTTCCTGCTGAACATGAACGCTGCCTTCTTTTCAGTAATTATAGCTGTCGCGCGCATCGATATGAGCAAGGTTTTTATTCCCATTCATTTGAAGTTCTTACGCTTCACTGCTGGATTTTAATTGTAATGTTTTATGTGTCAGTGCAGTTGATTAACACAGCATGACAAGATGACGCCTTTAGAGGAGGTTATAAGTGCTGTGATGCTCATTTGATGTACATTTGTTTCGTGGAAATGTTTGCGCAGTGTTTATTCTGCTGCATTTACCATCAGAATAGCATGTGTATATATGTATATTATTCTTCAATGCTGATTGTAAAGTATATTTATGTATGAGTATTTGAAAGGAGCGCTGTTGTCTTATTATTAGATACATCACATTTGCAGACATTTGTGACACAAGTATGATAAAGGTTAGCATTGCAAGAGTTATAGAAAGACATTCAGGGGGAGCTGATGGAAATAGGAACACGTGATTTTGCTTTGATGACTACGCCGAGCAGACACACAATTTATTTGATAGATGGGATATATTGATAGTGATCAATGTCAAACAGAAATGTTTATTGTGAATATCTTTAGTGTGAGTATATTTAGGCTACCAAGTCGATGCAGGTAAGGAATTGTTATGTGCCATTTGTTTCAATGTAAGGTTTGAGAATTATTTCAACAAAGCATATAACTACTGAATTTATAGTATAGCAAACTGAATGCAACACATGCATACATTAAATATCAATATTAAAAGTTCGTGGTGGTTGATTAGAAGATTGATTCCTTTAGGGTGGTGCTTGATCACCATCACTTTGGAGAGGTTATTGTGTTGCATTCTTTATTGATGCTGCATGCTTTGTGATGCCTTGGCAGGTGTGTCCAATACATGTGCTGTGGTTAGTATTAGGCATCACATGTGTATGTTGAGTATTGATGTGCAAATAGTGCAGGAATGAGAAAATGATTGTTAAGCATTGAATGCGTGTATTGAGTATTTACGCAGAAATGGTGCAATAATGTTTGTACAATGATTGTGAGTATTGGTGTATATATATAAGTGCTACAGTCAGTTTAATATACAAAACGATTTGTGCACAGAAAGCTTGCTATATAATCGCATGCATGGGGCATGGGAGTTAAACAATATGGCACCATCTTTCCTAGCGTGTAAAGTGATCCGATATATACCATCCCGGGAACTGCCCTCGGAGGACAAACTTTCTGGTGATCCCACCATCCTCCTGTGTCTCCAAAGGAGACAGAAGATAGGCTGTTTATGGCCCAAAGATATAGAAAAGCCTACCCTGGGAAATAAAGAAAAAACAATCACTTTCAAAATTCCAGAAAGCTCTCAAGACTTGCCTTTTTTATTAATTAGGCCTAAGACACAAATCTATTTAAAGACTCTTGTCTGGAATTAGAAATTGGTCCATTGCTAATTAACAACTGGGCGTTGAGGCAGTTAAGTCTGTTCAGTGTGCCATATAAATACCCAATACCAATACCAATACCAGATTCACTGAAAAAACATTAAAGTGCAGTTAAGTTGACCCGATTGTACGCAACAAAACTCCTGAAATTCAGCGGATGTGGGAAGTCACGACCAGCTTAACTCTGCATGTTCCCGTTGATGTCCCCCAAAATGATATCGCCCCATAATGCTATTTTGTATGTCATTGTGAATCCCTTCTCCTATAATATATATGTGTGCTCATGGGCTTTGCAACAGGATTGCACTGAGTTAAGGTGGCAATGGCATCCCACATTCACTGAATTTCAAGGGTTGTGTTGCGTTAAAACTGCAGAACTTAATTGCACTTTAACTGAAGTGTTTTTCAGTGAATATAGATATCCACTGAAAAAACGTGTCCACAGCACATTTTCCCCCAATATCTTTTGTTTGGACATACTAGGTGGACATGGGGTTTTGCCGTGGTCACTGGCCATGTCATTGGCCTATGACCATTGGCCCTGGCCTTCAGCCGTGTCTCCTTTATATGTTGCCCCATTAGCTTTCTTCTGGTCCGACTGCCCATGGCCTTCAGCCATGCCCAGTGCCCATGGCAATTGGCCCTGGCCACTCTGCATATTGCTCCAAGAGGTTTCCAAAATGGGCTAATTAGCCATGGCCTTTCGGCCATGACTTGTCCCCTGCCTTTGGCAGTGGCCACAAAATAAGGTTTCTTTTGGGCACACCAGCCTTTTTACCCCAATATCTTTTGTTTGGACACACTAGGTGGACATGGGGTTTGGCTGTGGTCATGAGCCATGTCATTGGCCCATGACCATTGGCCCTGGCCTTCAGGCGTGTCTCCTTTATATGTTGCCCAAATAGCTTTCTTCTGGTCCCAATTGCCATGGTGGCCACAAAATAAGGTTTCTTTTGGGCACACCAGCCATGGACTTTTCACTGTGGCCCCTTGACATTTTACCTACTAGGTTTTGTTGGGGCTGACTAAACATGGCCTAGGGCTGTCGTCGCTTTCCATATTGCACCAATCTGTTACTTAAAGTAGACCATAGCTTTCTGCAACACCCTTTGCCACCCACACCACTGCAGCTGTACCCCGTATTGTTGTTGTAATCTCATTTTTTAACTCTTTTGTTTAAAAACATTTTCCCCATAAATACTATTATCAATGTACTACAGATAACCTCAGTTATCTATAACTCGCACAAATAACGGTGATAATCCATCAAAAGCATGCAAAATCCGAAACTCTTCCCTGTCCTCCAATGCTCCCACCAAGTGCCCACCTCCTTGTGTCATGCTCCCCCCTCTCCCGTAAGTTATTTTCCCCTCCCTAGCCCTCTCCTATTCCCCCATAACACTCATACTTTCGACTGACACACTTTCATTCCCAATGTAGCTTTTTATCATAACCCAGGTTATCCCGACAAATAACACTAGTCAGCCCTACAGATAAGGGTGTATCAGGCACTTTTATTCCCTAATAATAGGCAAATACTCCCAAAAGATAAAGACAGACAGAGAGTAAAAAACTCCCAACAAAATAGGAAAGGAGACTGTTACCAGCTTTCATGAATATGTTTAGAGCAGCAGGAAACATACCTACCTGAACGGAAGTGCTAAAACTGTACCATTTTGATGAGCAGGAATACCTTTGTGCAAAGAAATATTCATTTCAAAACATTTGAATTTTACAGTTAGAATCTATTTGTACTTGCTTATAAAATACTCCTATTGGGAAGAAGACTTACTTGTTTACTCCCTAAAACATTTTTTTTACACTCAACTTTAAAAAATAGGGAGTGAAATTTTAAAATACTCCTACTTCAAAATCATATCTGGAGCAATGCCCCTGGTTATGCGAAAACGTTTGAGCTCTAAACTTGGTCCCCAGTCCCCACCCCTCCCAACTCCCCAATTTCACATGGTGTCCTCTTTCCTCTGCCCCACCGCTAGCCTGATGCCATGCCATCCTTTTTCCTCCTGCAAATGACGTATTTTCCACTTTTTGTTTTCAGCCAATCCCAGTTATACCCGTTATAACAGAGGTTATCTCTCGTATTGAGCAAACAAAAAATGGTGGACATTTTACTAACCTCTCTCAGACTCTCTGCTGCAAAGCGCCAAGACGGATATAAAGGTTTTAAGGAGCAGGGGACTCCCTTTTCTGTCGCATATTTCAAAAGGCACAGGCTGGATTTACCCCAAAGGAAATTAAGTCAATGCTTTTTACCCAAATAGTCTTTATTGGGTTCAAATATTCTAAGCTGTTTGCACGCGAATGCTATGCAAAAACCCCACACTTTCTCTTTGAGAAAATAAATGGGAGTAGGCTGAAAACTATGTTTTCATTCTTTTCATAATAACTTTTTCATGCTTTGATGAATTGTTTCCAAAATGTCCAGTTTGGGGGCTCTTGTCAAAAGTTATTAGCCTCGCTCACCCTCTATGCTATAAAAAGCACCAAGGCAGTATAAAGGTTTTACATAGCAGGACGCACCCCCTTCTCTGTGAAATATTCTAAAAACTACTTTGATTTACCCCAAGCCAGTCAAGAAATGTAAGTCAAAGCTTTGCGCCTAAATCGTTTCTTTTTTGGTCCAAATCTGCAGTCGTTTACCCCAAGCCAGTCAAAAAATGTAAGTCAAAGCTTTTCGCCCAAGTCGTTTCTTTTTGCGTCCAAATCTGCAGTCATTTTGGGCTGCAGCTGTTCCAATCTGCACTTTTTCTCTATTGGAAAATGAATTGGCTGAAACTGTGGTGTTTTGTTTTTCTTAATAACGTTTTCATTCTACAGCAATTTGTTCTCAAAATGTGCAGCTTGGTCGGCCCTTGACAAACTCTTAGTTTTGAAAATGTCATCCAAATCGATCCAGCAAGTAAAATGTTATTAGCAATAGAATTTTGGGACAATATGGCTGCGTACTGGAGCAAAATGTAGACGTTTTGTTTAAGGGAAAATGAATGGGCACTAGGCAGAAACCTTTTTGTTTTTTACTTACTTAATTTCTTTAAAGGATCTTTGCCAAAATGTCCAGTCTGTGGGGTCCTTGACAACCTATTTTTTGTGTAAAATATTTTTCAGGTTTCCTATGTTTCTCGATACAGTGACAAGAACATTCTTAAAGGAACATTATTGTTGCAGGGTAAAATAAAAAATAAAAACAAATACATTTGCCAGTTATGGTAAAATTTACAACCATAAGGCACACCACTGCCATGTACTGCACCGCCATGCACTGCTAAAATTAACACACATTTCTTGAACGATGACATCACAGATGGCATAATTGGTGACATCACTGATGACATCACATATGACACCACTACTCTGTAACAATCTTGATGATGGAAAGTCCCTACAAGGGGTTCTGGTTAGAGTGTTACTAGCAACATATAAAGGGTGATTTTAGGCATCTAATGAACTACTCCATGAATCACTTGTGTAGCCATGGCCAGTGTACGTAATCCCTGGGGCATGGCTTTGGACATGTTGCAGGGCTTACTAAGGATATAAAAGTAGACATTGGTACTTGCGAGTGGCTAGGCCCGCTGTCCAGGCTCTACACTTATACCACTATTTGTGTAAATACATTTTGCCGGCCCCAACCATTGCCTGTCCCTGGTGGGGTATGGCTACAGGCTATGCCTCAGGCACTGGAGTTATATAACTATTTTTTGTACCTGTCCTTGTCAGGGCCCGGGCCCACTCCCTATTTTCTTTTCTTGTTTTCTTTTTATTTTATTTAAATACTATTGTTTACAACAAAACCTATTTGCATTTTATACAAAACATCATTAAAATTCATACATAAAGTTAAAATGGTCATATCAAAAAATGACATTTCAATTATTTGCAGATCCATATATTCACATTACAGCTCAATTGCAACCCAATCAGCTCTTCAATAAAAGGACTTTTTCAACCTGTCTTCATACATTGAAAACAGCATGGCTAATGACCCTAGATGACAGGCTATAGATGTAAGACCAATATTGCTCACCACTTATGGCCTCAAGCGAAAACACAAATGACTGATAACCACTTCGATAAAACTTCTACAAGTTGCAGCACTGTGTAAGTAAGTGTCTTATTGGCTCTAGTTCAGCGCCACACACCCTACAAATGCATTCATACCAAGGTATTCACATCCTAGCTCCTATCGACACCAATACAGGCAAAAGATGACATCTTAATCGAAATGCCAAGATATTTCAGATTGATGTCATTAAACTGCACTAAATAAGAAGACAGTGCTAAGTATGGGAAGGATTGCATTGCATACATTTTTAAGGAAATGTTCCCCTCCAGGGAACACAATATTTTGGGATCTGTCCCACACATAAGCCTTCTTTTTTAAGGCTTTCTTAAAGGCTATTATGTTTTAAGACAGGCCCATTTTCCAATCACTTACAGCACGAAAATCCTTACATGTCTTAATAAATTCCTTCATCACATAATCAAGGTCCTGGGGGCTTTGCCCCTTTTCCCCATACCAGCCCAACTGTGTTTTTCGCTGGTCAGTTAATACCAAGCCCAATTCCTTCCTGATAGCTTCCAGTGGTAAACACTGCAGCAAGCCTACTGTGCTCCTGCACAGCTTACCCACCAGAGCTTTCAACCATTTCATTTTCCTGTCAGTATAAACCTCAATGTATACAATATACTGTGTAAAATACATAGGTTATGCGCTTGACGCATGCCTACGACGGAATAATCCCCACTTCTGCGTACAAATCTTTTGATCACATCCAGCTTTCTCGTTGATTTCAAGTATGTGTACTTTTTCAGTTAATCTGCTGAACTAGCTGAGTTCAATAGGACCTCCAAATACACATCATTTGAAACTACCTCAATAACTTAATTTTCTATTTTCCATTTAAAATTCCCATACAGCTGTTTACTTCCCACTATCATAATTTTTGTATTTGATTTGTTAATCTCAAATTCATTTTCCTTCCAGTAATTATATAATGCCATCAGTGAATGCTGCTATCCTATCAGTGTTCTATCTAGTAACATGGTATTGTTTGCATAAATCAACCAGGAAACCTCATGGGAAACAATCCTTAGGGGGACATTTTTGTTATTTTGTACAGCAATTCTCAAATCGGCCACGTACAAGTTTAAAAGCATGGGAGCAAAAACGCATCCCCACTTCAACCCTTTTACAGAGTGAACAAACTTAGAGAAAAGGCCAGATTGATTAGGCCTGTCCGCAACTGACATGTCTTCATAGAAACGCCCAATCAGTATCTGATGACCCAATGCATACAAAGTCCACCAAAGTAGATTGCAGACTACGCCATCAAAGTCTTTTGTATAATCTATAAAAGTGGTGTATAAATTAGTGGATTTCTGCCATAGAGTGCGACAAATTAAATATTGTAGGGCCCATGTGTTAATATGCGTACTCATGCCTTTCCAAATTCTGGTTTGTTGAACTGATATCTGATTCTTTGCTGCCCAGTGTAGCAGTGCACTCAGCAGAAGTGTACAGAATATCTTACCCGGGAAATACAGCATGGCTAACAGCCTGTAATTCACCAGATTCCCACATACTCCTTTCTTAAAGATTGGAAAATTGATTTCTTTTACCAGGAGGAATGAATGACACCCCCAATTATAATTTTATGGAATAAACCCCAAAGTATTTTAGACCAAATAGCTGGATCTCCTCGTATTACTGGATTTGAAAGGCCATTAGGCCCCGGGGACCTAGAGGGTTTAAGTTGCACAATCACGCTTTAATGTCCTCCATGCTCCAATTCAATGCCTCAGAAATAGTAGCCACTGGAGCGGGAGACAAATCCTCCTAACAGCTATACAGCTTACTAATGTAAAATTCCCAGTCACCCTCAAAGATGAGGTTGATTTCTTTAGAGCTATTTGGGTCGAGAAAACATTTTGCAAGCCACCAAAAATGCTTGTTATCATTGGTCCTCACCAGATTAAACATAATCTGCCAACTTGCAATTCTGGCCCTGTTTTTGAATGCGCTAACCCATTTTTCTTGTTTGGTACAGATATTGAAGATGAGCTGCTTACTACGAGAGGTCAAAATAGTACCTTTGTCTTTGCCCAGTTTTTCCAGATGCTGAATGTTACGGGATACCATTCTTTTCTTTACCGCAATCACCGCAAACCTTCCCCCTATGGCCTATATTATCCAAATTAAACTTAATTGGGGCGGCTCCAATACAATATGCATAAGAGGAATACATTTCCATTACTTTCTCCGCCTCCAAGATGGACACCAACTCTGCAGGGATTCCTCATTAGCAAGCCTTTTATTTGTAGAAAAGACTCTATTCTGGGTCCAAATGATCCTATTGCACTGATAATTAACTTGATGACTGCCTTCCAAACAATCCTGGGCATGGTCATGCATCTAAATTTTGTGGTCACTTGGCTCTGTCCAAATCTGCTTATACGTCTCCACCGAAAGGCTTAGCTTCCTGCTTAAAAATATAATCCAATTTAGAAGTAACTGCCCCATTAGACGATGTCCAGTTATTATCTATGTTCTCTATACCACTGGGGTTCAAATAGGTAAAACCATATACATGCTTAACATATACCAATCGTATTCCCTGGTTCCTTTGTACAAAGCCTCTCACAGGGCAATTCCAAACTGATGAACCCTCTTTATTGTGTTTTCCTTGATCAGAGTGGGCCTTAACATCTCTGGCAATAAAGACTTCCCCATTCTGAGAATTCCAATACCACTCAGCTAAAACCCCAGCCAAAAATCCATAGTACACCGTCTTGCTGCCCCCCCTATGAGGGATCAGAAAGACAAATTAATAGGAGTATTCTCCTACCATTTTCCCCCAAATCCTTCAAACAGACCGCCAACACATACTCAGAGGAATTAGCCACCCCCAGTTAACATGCTTGGAAAACGTGATCAAGCCCCCACATAGTCTTCCCACCCGGCATTTAATGGCCAACCTATTAAAACTCACAAATCCATCTAGTGTAAAAGTAGAGCTCAACCATGGTTCCTGCAGCATGGAGATATTAAAATCTTCTAATTTAGCCAGCTGGTTTTCTCATATAGGAAACATGAATGCCCTTTGTAGTTCAAACTCATAATTTAGAGAGATATGGGCTTACCCATCTTTTGACTGCAATGTTTTCCCTTAACATTTAACAGACGTGGCTGCCATACCAACTACCCCAAAGTCGGGACAACTTCAGGGCAACGCATTTCCATCTCTTCTTTGCCACCATATTTCGCCACAAGAACCCAACCCCACGGTCTCCCCAGTTGCTTTTCAGTCAACACAAAAGTCAGTATATAGTGCCCCCGCCATAACATGAGTACACATAATAAAGTAACTATAAGACCCCATCCCCACTCTCCAATTTCGTCTAACAATATTTAACAAACCCGTCCACTTATCATCCCCTTCTGCTGCCAGTATCCGACTAGTCCTCCCTAACAACTTCCTGATTACCTTACTCGCTCTCGCCATATCCAGGGAATTGTATAAAGCCTGATATCAACCCATTCATTAATGGATGTCTATCCGGGACCAACTCGAAGTCAGTGAGTGACGTCCCCAAGTTTCCTTCCCATTTGTAGTCCATCAAAACTCCCTTGACCTGCAAATACAGAAAGGGTGAAAAAGGTGGGACTCCCACCATGCAACTGGTCATGGGGCATAAATTGTCCCACAACCACAGCTGTCCTGCCCTCACTAACCCCCTCTCGTACCATAGCTGAAAGGGCAATGCTTCCTGTATGAAGTCTCTAATTGGGTGCAACCAAATGTAACTCCTCGGTGACGGACACATCATTACACCTACCATGCATTTCTGCATTGTCCAGACGTCTCATAGGACTCTTAAGACCGGGTGCCTACAGATGCTGGTCGGGAGTTGGACACAAGGGACCCAGAGCCACTCCAGCAGGTTTACTGGCTTAAATAACTTGTTTTCCACCATTGCCCACTGCCGCTCCTTGGTTTCCCTATGATGATCAACCATCATTGTCAGCTGGGCCGCCACAGTAGTAGTTTTTCAGATTGGGAAACCCTGTTCAGCCCACCTCCTTATTTTGAGTCAAGGTTTTATGTGCTATTCTCAGGTTTTTCTCATGCCATAAGAACTGCAGCCACACCCTCTTGGCTTCCTCACCAAAGGCCTGAGGTATCTTAACAGGCAGCAGTTGGAACATAAACAAAGGTCTCGGTAGAAGAATCATTTTGATGAATGTCACGCCCACCTTCCCCGAGGATAACATTAGCTTTTAACAGTCTCCTTAGATCCTTCTTGGTAATTGCAGACAGGTCCAGATAGTTGGCCATGTACAGGTCATCTAGCCATTTTGTGGCGTACATCTCCGGATATCTAATCCTTTCTTCCATGACCTGAATCTGTTCATGTCTCAGTACCTGTAAGGTCCCTTCTGAGTCTTTCCCGAGTGACATCCCCACGGACTTGACCACATTTAAATTGAAACCCAATGTCCTCCTGAAAGAATCCAGTAACTTGAATATTGTAGGCACTTACTGCCTTGGCATTGTCAAATATTTTCAATTTCTATTTCTATTTCTATTTATTTCTAATGCGCCAGTAACTCGCAAGTCTCGGGCGCAGATACATGGACACATAGTAGATACAAAAATTTACGAGACAGGAAGAAAAGGAGAGACTGGATGATTTTAAGAAGACCAATAATTAAAAATATGAATCTTCACCTGCTTGCGAAAACTAAGATAGTTTGCTTTTTTCCTTGTATTAATTGGCAGGTTATTCCAGAGACCTGCTGTAACAGTCGGAAAGGAATTACCTAAACCTAGCATACGTTTATTCTTTGGTACCACAACCTTATTTTGGTCTGCTGATGTTAAAGTGCGGGTAGGTATATATGTGTGTATTTTTGATTTCAAGTACCCTGGTGCCTTCCCATGGATACAACAATGTGCTATGGTGAGAGCTTTAAATTGAATTCTGTTCTCAACTTTAAGCCAATGCAGCTCTTTGCCGGAGTTGCTGATATGGTCAAATTTAGGTATGCACTTAATAATTCTGAGTGCATTATTCTGTATGATCTGATAGACTTGGAGACATTTGTTGTTTGCCACTACCATCAGGGCGTTACCATAGTCCAAACGGGATAAAATGGTTGCCCTAGCCACTGTGGCACAGTTGTCCTCTGATAGATATAGCTTAGGATAGATAGAATAGCTTTAAGGAGTCTGAGCTAATGACTACATGTTTTTTTTTAAATATATTGCAACTGTGCTTCGGCTCCTAATGAAGCTTTCATCATCATGCCCAATGTTTTGACTTTGTCGAGGACCTTAATCTGTGTTTTTTCTATCTGAAATGAATTGTATTCTGGGGAGAGGGACTTTCTTGCCTGCTGGGAACGGAAGACCATCAACCCGGTCTTCTTTCCATTTAAGCACATCCAGTTTCTATCCATCCATTGTTTTGTGCTGGAATAGATGTTAAGTAAATTATCATTATTTTTTTATTATCACCACAGAGTTCCATCACTAGCTGGGTTTCATCAGTGTAATTAGTCAAAAAGATGTTTAACTGATCCAGTGCGTGCCAGAGAAATCTTAGATATATGTAGAACAACGGCGGAGACATGCTGGCTCCCTGTGGAACCCTGCGAAGGATTTTTCTTTCTGACGAGAATCTTTCACCCCAGTGAACCCATGATGCCCTATTTTTTAGGAATGACATTATCCACCCTTTAGCTGCTGGTGAGCAATTGACCGATTTTCCCAGAGCAACTTCAAGGACATCATGACCAAGAAGGTCAAATACAGCACTAAGATCCAGTAGGATGAGAAGGCCTGCTTTACCTTTGTCCATGATGCTGAGCATCTTTGTCTGAAGATCTATCATAGCTGACTCCGTGCTATGAGCAGGTTTGAAGCCTGACTGTTGGGCATGAAGGGATTCTGACACGTCTATGTGCGCCTGTAGTTGTGATGTAGCTATCCTGTACGTGATTTTTAGTAAGAAGTTACAATTGCTAATGGGCTTGAGCTTGCAGGGGTCTCTGGGATCCAGGCCTGGTTTCTTGACCAAGGGAGTGACTGTGACCCTTTTAATGTCCTTAGGAATTAATTGATCCCTGAAGGAAGAATTGACAATTTTAGATAGTAAAGGTGCAAAGAGATCAGAGTTTTCTAGAATCATTTTTGCTGGTAAGATGTTTTCAGCACACAAAGTTGGCTTTATAGAGGCAAGCGTTTTTTCCAAATCATTTGAGGTGATATTAGAAAAGTTGAAAGTTCTAACATTATCAATAGCCTCTTCAAGAGGAATATTTAGGTTTTTTGGTTTGTTTAATTGAGATTTAGTGATTGTATCTCTGGCTTTTTCGATTTTCAAGAAAAAGGCATTTGGGTATTCTCACAATCATGTTGAGACGGAATAAAAGGAGGTGAGATGGCCTTAGGTTTCTTGATAGACTTGAGAATGCTAAATAGTTTACCTGTGGCATTACCCGCTGATGAAATGTGATTATCATAGTACTGTTTTTTTGCCTCTGTTTACTGTTTCTTGTATCTTAACTCAGTATTCTTCCATTTTTCGTTATTCTTTACTGTGGGTTTTTTTTCCATGCATTTTCTAGATTTCTCTTTTTCACTTTAAGTATAGATACATCTTTTGAGAACCAGGTATGAGGTTTAGTATTGGATCTGCATGTTTTAAGTTGGAGAGAGATGTCCTGGTCAGCCAATTGTTTAAGATGACCAAGTAAGTTGATCATCATGACTTCACAAGAGTCTTCTTCTTTGATATTATCATTAATATCCTTTATGCAGAATTCTCACTGTTCCCTATTAATATTTATAAAATGCCTTTGGGCTATTTTCAGTGGTGGATTTGGAGTTTTATCTCCAAGGGAAAGGGGGGGGGGGGTAATTTGAAAGCTGATGCTGAAATGGTCTGACCAAATACAGGGTTCTGTCTTGTAGTCATGTGTTTTTAAGTTGTCTGTCACTACAGAGTCTAATTGATGACCATTTTTAATTGTGGGTTTTGCTGTTGGTAACATGGAAATCTAGGTTGTTCAGTAGTCTCTCTAGATTGGTGGCATCCTTGCCTGCTGGATTGCTGTGCCATCTATTAAGGTCTCCTACTACCAGTGTGGTGCAGTTTGGACCTTTGAGAAGGTTGAGAAGATGGGTAAACTCTTCATTGTAAACAGGGGTAGAGGAGGGTGGTCTGTATACAACTACCAGGTAAGGGATATATTTCCAGTAAACAAGTATTTTAAGTGAAGAATTTCACTGCCCTTATCTATCGTGTTGTGTGCTGTTATTTGTGACTATCCAAAAGCAGTTTAACCATTACAGGATTAGTAGTAACTTTTTCAGTCAAGGTGCCCTGTAAAAAAGGCTGTACTGGCGGTTTAAGAGAGGCGTCCTGTATGCCCAAAGAGTTAGGCTCCAAGTTCATGGTTTATGTAGGGGTACTTACGCATATCGGCAGAGACATATTTCTGGGTTGGTTAGCGAAAATATTTCTTGCTGCAGTAATTGCTGCTATACCTCCTGTATTCCGATTTTGTTTGGAAGAGACGCTGTGTCCCCATGTCCGGCCACGGACTGGCACAGAACAGCTTTCCCCCCTTCGTGTAAGCGCATTCACGCCAGGTTAGACAGGAAGTAGGGCCAAGAACTACGATACTAATGGGAAATGTAGTTTTTTCCCAAAGACCGTGCATGCAGGAAGTTCTTACTTCCTGATTCAAATCGCACTGTGTGGTACTACTGGACTAAACAAACGTGTTGCCCAAGGTATAAAGGGTACACCTGATGCAGTTCCACAATTAAAAAAATATAATCCATTTTAAAAATATAGTCAAGATAAAAATACGATATAGCAAGTAAAATATATTTCATAACAAGATGTCGTCTGCAAACAGCGCCACTTTATCTTCTATGCTCCCCACCGTGAACACTGTTGTCCCCTCCTCCCCCTGATTGCAATCGCCAGGGGCTTGATCGCTACTGGAACCAGTAATGTAGGATAGGGGACACCCTTGGCTCATCCCTCTACTTAACGGAATTCCTCTGAGACAACTCCATTCACTGATGTATATACTTGAAATAGTATAATGCACCAAACCCCGTTATCCATTTCTCTCCAAAGCCCATTTGCCAGAGGATAGCAAACAAAACAATCCACTCCACCATTCAAATGCCTTCTTAGCATCTAAGGAGCAGTGCTTTGGGTCAATTTCGTCCGCATTGAGAGAGGCAATTAAATCTAGAGTTTTTTGTATGTTATCAGATCCTTGTCTATTCTTTACAAATCGTACCTGGTCCATGTGAATAAACTTCGGGAGGACCATACTCAATCTGCTTGCCTAAATATTCGTGAAGAGCTTAGCATCACAGTTTAAGTGGAAGAAGGATCTGTAGGAGCCACAGTCCTCCCTACTACGCCTTGCTTTATATATCACTAGTATTTTGGCCTTCAAGAAGGACTCTGGTATCCCTGCCCCTGAAATTCATAGTTGATTGAGTGACTTGCATCTCATTTTGTTTTCTTGTACAGACATCTCCCTTACGAATATTGCATGTGTTCATTAGGATTTGTTTTCTGCTTTGGCATAAAGCTTTAAAGCATACATTTTGTCAATAGGTTGTGGTTTTAATATACTGCAGCGTTCGAAATTGAGATTCGATGAGCAGGAGCTAAAACCAGCTCCTGGGTGTCGGGCATCACCCTGTAGGCAGGAGCTATCGCAGGGGACCCAGGAGCTACCAGTGATGCTCCTTTAACTCTCTGTCCATTTTGCATCAACCATTGTGTTTAAATGTAAATTAAATGTCACATCTACATGTTTGGAAGGCCCTGGGAGCCGAAAGTAGCTCCTGGTAGCTGTTGGTTTCAGGCTAACCAGGCTCTCCTATGCTAGAAGCAGGAGCCAAATAGCTCTCAGCTCCCTTCAATTTCGATCCCTGTACTGATATGTATATATTGGTGCATTTCTTCTTTCATGTATTAGCCTGAGTCGCATCTAGATAGAAATGTGAATGTTAGCATGTGCCACACTTAAACGAAACCGTGAATGATGACAAGTGCAACAATTGAATGGAATCGTGATCACTAGCCTGGCTCACATCTAGACAGAATATAGAAATTAGCAAGCGCCACTCCCTGCTGGAATAGTGAATGTTAGCAAGCATCACACCTAGACATAACTGCAAGGACAGCAATGCCAACTAACCAATCCAATAACAATTTCATCCCTCTGCATACACCTCTCAAACTCTAAACAAACACAACCACAAGCCTAAAACGCAGCAATCCGCACAAACTTCACTACACTGCAACAACAAAACAAACTGCACATACACTTGCACAACAGCACACAATGACTACCGACCGTAAAACACCCCAAGCCCAGCTGACGGACCCACCGGGCTGAGTCTGCCAAAAGCACATCACTGCTCTCTTGCACTTTTCTAGCTTATTCCGACTAACTCACCCCTCCCTCTTTCAGAGGACCACTCCGGTGGTGATAGTGCGCGGAACAAATATCCTTTAACATTAACATTAACATTAAGGAATTAAAAAGTATTTCCAGGAACCGTGCAGGCACCCCTGCATATCTCTTGTAGAAGCTGGGCATAAGCCCATCTGAGTATGGGGATTTTCCAGGTTTCAGGGATCTATTCGCCTGAGACAGCTCTTGCAGTGTGAACAGGTCCTCCAGCATTTCCCAGTCCTCAGCCTGCATTTTGTTGATCCTAAGACTGTCCAAAAATGACTCTATCCTCAGACCATCTCTCCCTCCCAATGTGTTGAACAGGACCTTATAGTAGTCCCCAAAGGTGTTTTCACTGTCCTTCGGGTGCTTCTGGAGACCACTCCCTGCTCCTCTGACCCTCTTCACCCTCCTTTCTTCCAGTTGTTGCTTTGACCTATTTGCAAGCATATCATTAGCTTTATCAGCTTTCCTTGTAAAAGTGCTTACAAAATGTAAGTTTCTCCCATATCTTGTCTGACCAGAGGTCCCTCAGTTCCTTTGCTTGACCACCGCTCACAGATCTGCATTTCAGTTCCTACTCGTGTCTCCTCCCACAGGATCCTATTTTTTTCTTTCAACCCCCTCTCAACCAGAATCCATTCCCTTTTTTAGCCACTCCTTCCACAATCAGTAGTCCTCTAAATGTGGCCTTCCCTGCTTCCCATATTACTCTGAGACACAGCTCCCCCATATAATCTATCTCCAAGTATCCCAAGTATCCCCTAATCCCTTCCCTCATCTTTGTCGAAAACCCTGTCTTTAAGTAGCATGCCTTTACACACCCATTTCTGTTCATGCACAACCCCGTACTCCAGGTCCAATGCAGTCACCACCATATTGTGGCCAGTCTACCCCACCATTTGGATGGAAGCCTCTTTTATCAGGAACTCCCAACCCTCCTCAATGAAAATGTGATCTATTTGTGTGTATGTTTGATGTGGAACCAAGTAAAACGTAGAGGTTATTGCACTTGGATTTACCACCCTCCATATTATCACACAGGAAGTGAAACTTTGCCAAGTTTGACGGCACCTTGCCAGTCTTGCGTGTCGTCCGATCTGCTTCGGGTTTAACCGGACACCAGTCTTTAATGGGGTCCATAACCATATTACAATCCCCGCACAAATCAACAGTCCCTCCTTCCATGCAATCAGTTGTTGGAGTGTGGCCAGAATGAAACCCCCTTGACCCACATTCAGGGAGTATACTGCACATAGTGTAAGTGTGAGATGCCCCTTTCTGCTCTTGACCACTACCCATCTGCCCCTTATCGCTTTTCACTTCCTGCACAGTTATCCCTAGGGATTTTCTATATAAGATGCCAACTCGTCCTTTTTTTTCCACGCCTGATGCCCAGAGTCCCTCCATTAGATGGTGTCCTCTAACAGCAAACTCCACTTTTCTATTAGGAAAAGGACATCAAGGTTTACCAACTTGAATGACCATGCCACCTTATCCCGTTTTCCCAGGCGAAATCATGCCTGTGACATTTAGGGAGCCAAATCTCACTGGACGATGCAATATGAAAATTGTGTTTGATTGTACTGTCATATATGCTGGAGTATTTTCAGGACAGTCAGCAAGCATTCCTCAAACTTTTGTTTAATGTCCTGTAGGCTGTTCCTGGCCCCCCATGCGCCTTTCCCATATCCCGCCCATTGGAGATTCCCCATCTATAAGCAGGTGAGTCTTGCTTCCCTTCGCACATTATTATGTTCCTCTTCAACAAAGTCAACCGACAGCCAATATCCTCTCCCCTCCTTGGCAAGGCACGTCTTTCACTCTTTCGTGATGATGCCTCTCTTAGGGCCTGGGTGACAGTGTGTTCAGCTTCTGAATTTACAGGTGGCAAGCATCTTCTCTCTCTCTCCTATAAGCTGCTCTGCAGGGCAGTCCAAGCCATTCTCTGGCTTCCCCACACTTTGCGCCTTCTCCTGGTCAGTCTCTTTCAAGGAGCTCAATTCTCCCTCTGCCTCATCTCTGTTGGTGACATGAAATTCTTCAGAGCCCCTCCAGAAGGTGGGTGAGAAGGGGTACCCCCATCTGTATCTCACCCCTCTCTCAATAAACCACTGATTTGGAGTCCTATAGTCCCGCTCTCATGCCAAAGTAAATGCTGAGAGGTCTTGATATATGGCTATCTTGGAGCCCTTGAGGGCAAGATCCTTTTGCTTCCAGGCTTTCTCCAAGATAGTCACTTTATCTCGAAAATTGTGCAATTTCACTGGGACAGAGCGCATGCCTCTTGATGTTCCTCCTGCTCTGTGGCGTCGAATGAAAATAAAGTCCCAAGCCGACTGGTCCTCAACTGGAAAGAGAGAGTGGACAATTGTTTTTTTCCCTTGTACTCCTGTTAAACGAGGTGTCTCGTGAACGCTGGTTAGCTGTTCTTCCTGTTGAGCGGGGTAGTGAGGCTGCCAGTCTGTCAATGTATTTTACACGTGTCGAACAAGCAACGTGTGTTACCAACCCAAAACCCTCTGGGGCTGTACTGGCTCCCAGCGCCATGGGACGGCACTTCTCTGATTTGCGTGACATCAGGACAGTGGAAGCACTAACAAAGAAGCCCAGATGTAGTCCAAATAACAATGGTGGTTTCCGGTTGACCAGCTGAAGATTGGTGCGGATGGAGCAGTTCCGGAGAGCAGGGTACTAAGCAAGGTACAAGACAGGGCCATAACAAGAGATTGAAAGAAAGCCAGCCAAACGACTGCGAGGTATCAATGCAGGAGATACTGGAAACAGGAGGGAGGAAACAGGGAATCCCCAAATAGAAACTGGGAACCAGGAGCTGGGACCCCCTACACCCCCCCCAGACCCGGAGAACCTAAGAACCGGGACCCAACAAAGACCCAGGAAGGCAGGGAGTACCGAAATCGAGAAGGCCATCAAGGAACAAGGAGAAACCAGGAAAGGGCAAAAAAGCAGGGCAAGGTTAGGCAGAGCACAAGGCAAGCTAGACTGACCAGGAGCGAGGGACACAATCAGGAGCCCTGACTGCATTGAGACGCAGCGATTCTCTGCAATCGGGACCCGGAAATAGGCTAGGAACCATTCCGAGGCTTTGAACGCAAGCCTCAGGTTTCCAAGTGGACTGCGAATGCGCGGAGGGCCAGGCGTGGAAGCCCGCACATGCGCAGACCCACAACCATAGTAGCGCTCAAGGAGCCAGTGACCCAGACCGGAGGAGCCCCACCAAAGCACCAGCGGGGATAAAGCCTCCATGAAGGGACTCGCCGGAGCCAAGGGCCCCGCCTCCCATACTCGGTAAGTGGTATGACAACTCCACGAGGGCACTTACAACATCTTCCTCATTGAACCCTAGTATACGCAGGTTGCATTGTCTTTTCTGTATTACAGGTCATCCAGCTTCAATGTGATGTCCTGCTCCCTGACCTCCAGAATGTGGGTGTCTAGCTTCATTTCCACAATGTTCACTGAATGTTGGTTATTTTCAGGTGCCTCCACCCTATCCTCTACCTTGTCCACTCTTCCACTTAGTACTTGCATTGATGTCTGAATATCACTCTGCATAGATTGGATTTCCTGCAGTAGTGTAGAGATGTCAGCCTTGGTCATCGCCTCGTCTCTCGCGGGCCCCACGGCCCCTGGTTTGCCCATCATGCCTTTCAGGTTCTGCTTTTCTGGGCATCATTTGAACTTCCGTAGCTGCAACCACAGTCGTTGTTGACATTGAGCTCTTAGAAACCCATTTGCACTGTGTTTACGAGCATTCCCTCTTTATGTCAGGGTACAGGGCTTTACCATTCCTTATCTTTATTATGCTTTAACATTCAACTTCTTGCCTCCACAGCAACCCAGAGCTTTTGGCAATGATCCATCCTATAAACCAAGCCTATCTTCCTCTCAGCCTCCCCCCTGTTGGTGCCGGTCTTTCAAGGGGAACCTGTTTTATGACATAAATGGCATGACAACTCCAGAGCAAGGGCACTTACAACATCTCCCTCATTGAACCCTAGTATACACAGGTTACATTGTCTTTTCTGTTTTCCAAGTCACCCAGCTTCAATGTGATGTCCTGCTCCCTGACCTCTAGAATTTGGGTGTGTAGCTTCATTTCCACAATGTCCACTGAATGTTGGCTTTTTTCAGGTGTCTCCACCCTATCCTTTATCTTGTCCACTCTTCCACTCAGTAGTTGCATTGATGTCTGAATATCACTCCGCATAGATTGGATTTCCTGCAGTAGTGTAGAGATGTCCGCCTTGGTCATCGCCTCATCTCTCGCGGGCCCGCCAGTCCCTGGTTTACCCATCATGCCTTTCAGGTTCCGCTTTTCTAGGCATCTTTTGAACTTCTGTAGCTGCAACCACAGTCACTGTTGACATTGAGTTCATAGAAACCCACCTGAGCTGTGTTTACGAGCATTCCCTCTTAGTCAGGGTGCAGGGCTTTACCATTCCTTATCTTTTTATGTTTTAACATTCACCTTCTCACCTCTACAGCCACCCCGAGCTGTTGGCAATAATCAATCCTCTCAACCTCCCCCTGGTTGGTGCCGGTGAAGGCGGCCCTATTTTATGACATTGGGGTATGGTTCTCCAGGTCCTTTGCCAAGCCTCTTTTTTCACCCACTGCTGCCATTCCCATAAGGCTCTCCCCAGCGAGACTTCCTGTCCACAAATCCTCTTTAGGGCCTATCTTCAGGGTGCTCCCTTGGGCACTGAGGTCTGCCATCGATGAGGATTACCTTTGCAGCCCCCTCTCCTGCTCTGTGCACCTTGCTTCTCCCCTTGCACTTGCCTCACTATTCACTGATGCACTCTGGCGTTGATCCCCTTGCACGACCTTGTCTTTGTGGCACCTCCTCCTCCCCTGAGCAGAGCCCTCTGCACGCCGCCTGGTCCGCTGCACCGACCTATCTCACCATTGGATGCCCTTCAAAGGGCTGTTAGGGCAAGACATTAGTGGCCCTTTGGGCTCTCTGATGCTCAGCCTTACCGTGCCACCCTCCCTGGCCTCTTCACGGTGTGCACCTGTTGTCATGTGATGCACAGTCCCCTCCTACATTCCAGGTCTGTGGCCCACTGTCAATTCTGATGGCTCACTACATCCTTCGTTCATGGGCAGCTGCTCTTCCTGGGTTCCTCCACATCGGCTGCTCAGCCTCCCCGGAACAAATTACTTCTGCCGCGGAGCTCACGCCTCCTCACTGTGCGACTTGCTGTGTGTCCTGCATCTGTCTTTTCGCTCACTCTTCATCCTGTCTGTGGGCTTGCTTCCCTTTTCCAGCACAGCACAGGCTCCCCAAGACTATTGTTGGGTACCTGATCATTAAGGTACTCTCTCGGACCCATCTCTGCAGTCAGATCCTTGAAGAGATTCTGTTGCTTTTACTTGTATTTGGGCTCTACCGGGAGCAACACTCTCAGGTAGCAATCTTGCCTGCACCCCGCCGCGCCCTTTCCCCGGGTGGTTTCCCCCAGTTGTTTTACAGCTGATGGCACTACAACTTTTGCAATGTAAAGGGCACCCACTTTGAACAAATAACCCATTTTCAAAAAGGAAGAGGATATTGCCATTAAAGATTCCTATGTTATTTTGCTGCACAAATGTATACATGACCAATTAGTGTTGAAACTTGAGTCTGGCAGAACTACTCGAGCAATGTCTCTAGATTAAATCAGCCTCAGAAAAAATTGCAATAATTCAAAAGTTCATGCCTATTGAACAGGGCCTTTCAAACATTGCTAATAGGTCTGTAACTGTTATCTTCAAGTCATCCAGAGGGGGGGGGATACTATTACTATCAATGCGGGAGAAGGGAGGCAGCATGGGTGCTTGTAGAATCGAATTGTCATTGTCCCTACCACCCTCTTGTATTTGGTTCGATACCAGGATACAAGCTTCAGAGGCTTCCCAGTCATTTGAATAGGCGGATGACCCCACATGAGCTTCCCCCTTTTCCTCAACAACAGAGGGCCTCACCCTTACTCAGTCGTCTAATGTGCTCATTTTTGCCGCCACTTTTGCTTTTTTTGCTTCTCTCTCCCTTTCGTTGTCCACTCATTCTCTTTTAATTCAAAATGAACGGGCCTCATTACGAGTTTGGAGGTAGCCATGGCATTTTTAGCGGCATTGCTACCCCCAAACCCGGGTCTGGGTCCCGCAAAAGGGGACTTACCAGGCCATTCCGACCTTTGAGAGCCCGGTAATTCCCTTTCGCGGGACCCGGCACGTCCCCATTCCCATTTGAGCCCTGGTAGGGATCAATGGGAATGGGGAGAATGCTAACAACGGACCCCTTAATGACGGGCCCGTTGTTAGCATCCTGGACTGCTAGCGGGTCCCGCTCTGCACGTCTGGTCTGGCCAGGCGTCCAGAGCGGGACCCGCTGCAGACCTCGTAATGTGGCGGCCCGGAATGAACGGTGTTGGTCCGTTACCGGCACCGTTCATTCCGCGGCCGCCAGCCTCGTAATGAGGCTCAATGTCTGAGGAGATGCAGGTATAGCAAGTGTCCACAGTTGCCGCCAGGGCCCCCCAGATTCTTCCTATAAGAGAACTTTCTTTTACTTTTCTTCTGCTGGACCACTCTCATGGCCTTTTTCCTTTGCCTCCTCTCCTTTCTTGGATGGTAAAAATCCTCATCGGAGTCTAAACTCCTGAGGAGCTGCTGTTTACACCCTCACCTCCTGAATTATGTCATCCCTCAGGTTTCCCTTGCCCTGGGGGTTTGGATTATTCAGCACAGTAATCTGGGCTTCTTGCTCAATTATGCTGGAGCCCTGTTTGTGCAAATGCCATGCTTCCCTCGCCATCTCGTCCTCCTAACCATCAATAATCATTGAGGAATGTATCCCTGACCTCACCAATGCTGCCTCAATTGCCTTGAGTATCGAAGCATTTCATCTATATCCTTTCAAAACTATGTACAAATGACTAGGACCTCTTAGATAAGGGAGTGGATTTCTGCAATTTCTGGAACTATGTCAACCTCACTAGTAGCTGCCTCAGTGGCAGTATCATTCAAAGAACTACTGCTCGAATCTGCAAGTCTTTGCGGTCCGGGCAGGCAGATAGACAGGATCCAATAATATTCAGGAGGGGAGAAGATCTCATATCCTGCACTTCTTTTACTCCCACCTCCATTGCCTCCCTTTGGAGGCTATAGCAAAGATTGAGGAGGGATGTATTGTCAACGGGGGGTATTGATTTTAGCGACTCACCTCGATTGCCAGAATTTTCCTGAATGTTAGACTTGCAAGGTAAAACTGCCTAACTTTCTACCCTCCTCTATAAGCTGGAGCACTTGAAAAAAAGTCATTATTTTGCTAGTTGATTTGAATAGGTCAGTATGAAGGCCCTGTAGGCAACCTAAACTAACTCCTCACGCCTCCTAAACCTATGACTATCAACTTCACTCTCACAGCTAATGACCCAGCTGAATACCTCACTGCA
Source organism: Ambystoma mexicanum (assembly GCF_040938575.1). Lineage (NCBI taxonomy): Eukaryota > Metazoa > Chordata > Amphibia > Caudata > Ambystomatidae > Ambystoma > Ambystoma mexicanum. The sequence continues at coordinate 1,134,943,874 of NC_090937.1, forward strand.
AAATGTCTAAAATTAGAGACTCTTTCCTCACCTTCCTCCCATCCCATTCTCCTACATTGTAAACTCCACCTATTCTATCATCAGCCTCTGTCTCTATCTCCCACTTCAGTCACACTAATAATGAAGAGGTTCCATCTCTACTGATGAAGGTTAAACCCATTTTGTGACTCATCATACCCTCTTGCCCCTTTAGTGAACTCTGACCTCGCTGAACTCTTCAACCTGTCCTTTGACTCTGCTTGCTTTCCCTCTATTTTCAAAACAGTCTCGGTTATCCCTCTCCTAAAATAGCAAGGGGCTAACCCAATCCTACCGGCTAACTATCGCCCTGTGTCTCTCCTTCTGCACTACTCTAAAGTGCTTCAAAGAGTTGTGTTCAACCACCCTACACATTCCTTAGACATCCATAACCTTCGAGACTCCCTACAAGCAGGTTTGCGCTCCTGTCATTCCACATTCTTCTCTTTCCTGAACTCTCCTCTCATCTCTCTATCAACATTTCCAATTGTGTCTCTGCCATTAAATATCAAATGACTTTGCACTTTCTGATGTTAAACTCTACCAAAACAGAGGTGTTCTTCTTCCCTGCCAAATACTCTCCAACTCTTGGAATGGAGGAACACATCAACCTCCTAAATATTAGGAAAATCAGGAACCTCCTCTCAATACAAACCAGCGGCTCTTAAACACTCTCGACTACTGTTCCAGCATCCTCTTTGCTCTCCCCAACTATGCTTTTTGTCCTCTCGACAAGATCATTAATTTCACTACCAAAACTCTTTCAACTCTCTCACTTCACACCTGCGTCCCTGTACTATCTCCAGGGCTGGATGGCTTGCAATGCAGAACAGGTCCAGATTTCAATTTCTTCTCCTGGTTAGCATATCTATCCAGAGCAAGGCACCACTGTATCGACCCTCCTCTATAAAACTCTACAAGCCTTCTCGTAATCTTTCCTCTGTCTCCTCAACCTCCATGTCCTTTGCCTCACCTACAAACTACCTCTGTCCGTCACTTTCTCTGCCTCTACTATAGCACTTCATCCATCATGGTCACATCACTAACACAGCTGGCCGTACCACCTACCTGGACATAAAAATTATGAATGCTGCTTGTAAGCTATGCATGTCCACACATGTATTGTCCCTGCTTACTTTTCCATTTACTCCCCTCCACAACCTAGTCAGGATGTTACGGAAACTCACCCTATAGTAAGAAGCGCTCATCTTTCTCTCAATTCTGATTTGTTATCTATTGTATGTTATTTTGTGAACGAAAGAGCATTGTTCTGCCAGGTACAATTACAAGGACCATGATAGGGATCCTGTAGTTATGCTTAAATTGTCTTTCCCACAGAAAGAGCAGTTTTTTCTTGGCTTATAACTTTGGGACCGTTTGACAAATCAGCACAAAAATTTGCAAAAGAAAGTATCGACCAGACTCTGAATTTATTTGCAACATTGGTGCGGTTTAGTCAAGAGGGGGCATCAAAGTTGTAGAGGGAGTTCCAAAAATGTAGAAATCCGCATAGACATCAAATGAAAAATGTACAGACCAAACAATTGGACGGATTTGCACTAAACTTTTGCGAGAAGCGTCATGGTCCCAAAAGCATGCTTTTGCATATTTGATGTTAGTCCGTCCAGTGAATTTTTTAAAAATAAGCAAAGCGTAGGTACAAAAAAAAGTGTGGCATCTCGGTTTGGTCCGCAGACTCACTTCCTGCTTCAATTTACACAGATGCCTCTGAGCCAGTAGATAATAGGGAAGCTGCATAACGTACTTGGACATCATACACAGCCACTGATTGGTCAATTGAAAAATGTGCAGTGCTTCAAATCCTTTGGAATGGTTTCCATGTTGGATTTGCAAACTGCACCCATACTCTACAAACATCATGGTAAAAATATTCAAAAACACAACATTAAACTTGTCAAACAAATGAAACAATCTCTGAAGTGGAGAGTGTGATGAGGATGAGATGTTTCCAAAAAAGGCAAACATTTTGTGTTTTCTTCTCCAATGTCCGGAGATGCTCAAAAATTTGACAAATGTTCAAGGACATCCATGCATGTGTGAAGAACAGTTTTTGGACAGCTTATAACTTTGATTGCATGACATTTAGCAATAAAACTATAGACCCAACTGTGAATGTTTCTACAAAGATTGTTGCAGTTTTACTAAGAGGGGCAAAGTTGCAGGGGGTCCCACAATTTCGGGATGGCTTATAACATTGGCACCATTTGACGAATTTGCACAAAAGTTTGCAAATAAGAATAAAGACCCAAAATCTAATGTTTATGGAGGGATTTTGTCAAGAGGAGGCGAAATTGTACAATGAGTCCCTACATTTTCAAAATTGGGTTAGGCTTGAATGCTAAATTCTGCTCGCATTACAGCCGAGGTGAAGGACGGATTTGCAGTAAACGTGTGCGTGGAGCAATGCTAAGGACACAAAGCATGCTTTTGCAAATGTGTCCTATGTTTTATTTTTTGAAAAGTGTCAACAGGTATGTACAAAAAATTGTGATGTATGCCCCAGACAATCTGCCCACCAGCCATGGCCCCTGGCCACCAGGGACCGGCTATGTGGTTAAAGTGGACAGTTAGCGAGAGTGCATTCAGCTTTGGAGGCTGCTGGCACCCTTGCTGTTTGGATTTGCTCAGCTGTGTTTGAAAACTGCTTAACTAATCCAGTTTGCAGCTCTTAAATGACTGTCCACGCGTGTGTAAGCATGCGTTAGCAGGTGAGTGCTAAGTAGTGTAGTCTGCATGTTCTGGGAGCCCTGACCATGAGTAAGCCATATTTAATTCAGTGCTTTTTTTGAATCGCTCATTGACAAAATGAGGGATAAAATATCATACGAGAAGCGGGCTCATGGCTTTTGGTCTCCCACGAGCAAAACACACAAGAGCAGCAATATGTCTGTATTAAATCTAGGGTGTGAGCACGGGAAAACTCCTTTCACAGAGTAAATAGTCGATTCAAGAGTTCATACTGACCCATCCCAATCAATTGGCAAAGTAATGACTTTTTTCCAAGTGCTCCAGCATATAGAGGAGGGTAGAAGGTTGGGCAGTTTTACCTTGCAGGTCTAACATTCAGGACAATTCTGGCAATCGAGGTGAGTCGCTAAAATCAATACCCCCAGTTGACAATAGATCCCTCCTCAATCTTTGCTATAGCCTCCAAAGGGAGGCAATGGAGGTGGGAGTAAAAGAAGTGCAGGATATGAGACCTTCTCCCTTCTTCAATATCATTGGATCCTGTCTATCTGCCTGCCCGGACAACAAAAATTTGCAGATTTGAGCGATAGTTCTCTGAATGATACTACCCCTGATGCAGCTGCTAGTGAGGGTGATATATTTCCAGAAATTGCAGAAATCCACTCCCTTATCAAAGAGGTCCTAGTCATTTGTACATAGTTTTGAAAGGATATAAATGAAATGCTTTGAAATTCAAGGCAATTGAGGCAGCATTGGTGAGGTCGGGGATACATTCCTCAATGGTTATTGATGGCTAGGAGGACGAGATGGAGAGGGACGCAGGGCATGGATGGATGGGGTGAGAGTCAGAGGGTGAGGTAGAAATCCATTCTTGCTTGACTTAGAGAGAACTTGGGAGTGCTCAGGGCAGAGAGGAAGAGTTTCAGGTTCCCATGTGAGTGAGTAGCCTTCCATTTGCGCATAAGCTGATGCATGCCTGTGCAGAGAGACCATATGAATGGGGTAACCCATGGTTAAGAATGATAAGACTTAGGGGTGGACGTTAACAGTTGGAAGTGAGAGGATAATGAGGCATATAGTAGGAGTTGGAAGTTGGAGAAGGCTGCTTAGTAGAAAAGACATCAGATGGGAAGGAGGAGAGTTAGAACTGTGGATCTGAGAGAAAGAGCGAAATGGCAGAAGGTTTACAATGGAGTGATCGGATAGAGATGGTAAGACTGTAGTATCGGTGGCTGAGAGAGAGATGGAGATGAATAAGGGATTCAAAGATTTGCCCCTGGTGTGGGAGGTTGAGTAGTTAGGTTATGGATCGAGAGGAGAGTGTGGACACTAAGAAAAGACTGAAGTTCAGATTTCTGAAAAGTGGTTGGAGATAGAAGGTTAACGCCACCTCAGAGAATAAGGTGATGTTTAGTGAACGAAGAATCAAGGAGTGGCCCAAGTTCATCAATGAATAGTGCAAAGGGACGAGAAGGGGAAAGGCTGGAGTTAATGTGAACCAAGTGAGGTGGAGCAATAGTAGATATGTTGAATTTAAAAGATGTGGTAGAGGACTTGACATTGGAGTTTTGTTAGGCATTGAGGCAGGAAGAGTAGGTGCCCAACGCCTCCCCCTCTGCCAATCAGACAAGGAGAGTGAATGAAAGATAGTTTTGAGTCGTGTAGGTATGTGCTTTCGTGTCACATAGAAATTCAGAATTCTGCATCATCACTTCGTTTGGTGATGCCTGTGTACGTTTCCACAGACATCCACATACATGTAATAGTTCAAAGAATATACAAGATTGACAATATCATGTCCATAGCAGCAGCCTTGAATGAATGCAATCTGACTATGCAGAGGGGTCAGTCCGCTGGATACCACTTTCTATTGGAGAAGGGGCCAGGAAGGCAAGGTGAAGATTGAGGAGGGACAGAATCAGCAAGGAGAGGGGGGCTCCACTGACTCCCCTGACTGTCGAGAACCAATGCAGGAGGAAGAGTCTGAAATAAAGATAGCATAGTAAACAATTGGAGTGTACGTCCTTGCTTGCCAAAAAATTGCCATCCCTTTCCTGGGAAACCTTGCATATTGGGCTTATTTTGTAAAAAGTGTTAAATGCATGAAAGGGGATCACCAACAATAGCATGTATGTGGTTCCACTGTATGCAATATTCCACATTTACAAAACGTACTGCAAATGAGTGTTAAAACAGGTGCAATAACTAGTACAACTTTTTCAGCACTATTGGAGGAGATCATGTATAGTGGATTTGGAATCCACCTGCTTTTACCAGGTACACAAGTTGTCATAGGAAGCCATTGATGTTACCCCTGCATGAGAATGGCATGTGAATCGGAAGGCATGGTGGACACCTATGTCTGGTTTGGTACCCCCCATTCCACCTTTAAAAAAAAAATACCCTGGAGCATAACAAGGTGTAATGATGGGCATAACACATTTTCAACTTTCGCTGCACTCTAGGACTTGTAAAATTATCTCCATCATGTCAAGTCTGATAAGATGCAGGGACGTCATTTAGGGGTTTCCAGGGGTCGCAGCTGCGACCCCTGTGGTCTCCCTTGCTAACCCTAAAAAAAGGTTTTTAAAAAAGTGTCTTTTTTTAAATGCAAGCTACTCTGCTGTGGCCAGCACTGTGTGGCTCTTTGCTTCTGGAGTGGCTGGCTTTCTTGATGAGTCTTCTTAAACTTAAAATAAAATGAACAGGGGTTCCACAAGTCTAGCAGCAGTTACCCTAAATAAGAAAGAATCTGGAATACCAAATAATGTGTCTTTCTGGAATTCTGTACAATAATTGCTAGACTCATTAAAGGTTTATTTCAAGCACACTTCAGGGGGTGAGTCAATGAATCAACTAAGCCTTTCATGCTTCTAAAATCAATAAATGAGTAGCAACACATGGTGGGTGATATTGTATGTATATTTTTTCTATATAAAGCGCTTAAGCGTAAGTACTGTATAATAACACATCATTATCATGGACGTCTGCTTGCATTCACAGTAATTTGGTAATATGGACTATTCACACTGATGTTAATGATGCATATGGCGATCAATTCTTGTATGAAATGTATATCACGTTATAGTGATATCGTAACCATAGTTTTTGTAGTGTACAATGCTATGTGATGCCACTTCCTGTTTTTTCAAGTGGTGAAAGGTTGCATTCCATCGCTTCCCACGATATCACTTCAGGATGGGGTCAAATAACATCACTTCCTGTGATGTCATCAGAGGTAAAGGGTCATGTGATGTCACTTCCGCAACCCCTGGAATTTTGGTAAAATGACGTCCCAGATGAGATGCATCATGTCTTGGAAAGGTTTGCAGAAATGAAACAACAATGGGTGTTGTGCCTTAAAGCATCATACCTTAACAGCCATTAAACCCTCTTCAATCTGAGAGTAGTAATGGCAACTTTCGCATCTTCAGTTCCAAAACGAGCCGAGCGCATCCTCTTCCCGCAGCACTGAGTTCCTATGAAAAATCAGAGCCACCGGCCAAAAACATTTTGTGATGGGGAAAGTGGAATTGATGTGCGCCACCAAACAAGTCGTACTGCATGGGTACTTCGCTTGACGCGCATCGTCCTGTCTACCTCATGTTGTCAGCCGCCATCTGAATCTAAATGTAGCGCACATCAATACCAACCTGCATGACTGTTGCACAGTCTACAATGGTGTGCGCAAGGAAAAATGTCTGGTCACACAGAAAAACTGCATCGAAAAAATCTGAGGCTGGGCTCCCGCACATCTGCCAGGCAATTTAACAACACTACTTCAGCAAAGAGGCTACCATCACATTCCGGGTGATACCTGCTGATGGCGTATGCTGGGCCTTGCTCCACCACCCGCAAGCAGAAATAATATGCTCCTGATTACCTCGGTTTACCATTGTGCTCTACTCATATTTGGGACCTTGGATATTCTGTTAGCTTTATATGAAAATGCTTAGGTATTCAGGCTGGCCTATTTGAAAAGCAATCTTGTCTCTCACATTTCTAACACAATATGTGTCTTCACATACTTTCATGATCTTCCTTTTTGGGTTAATGTTCACACAATTATAGAAAACGAGTTCTGCGTTTTGTTTATCTGGCAACATTTTCAACCATAAACCATTTAAAAAATGTTGGAAAAGAACCCTTTCGCAACCTAAAGAATCTTGAGTTTTATTTGTCATGTTATTTTACATGGATGTAATCTTATTCGAAATTAGGTTTAAGTTCATCTGTTTGATTTCCCATTCACACCCGGGTGGGGGGAGGCAGCCAATCAGGTGGCTAGGAACACAGGCTTGATCTGCCCCTGTAAGCCCGCATTCCAAGCCGCCTGACAGGCGTCTCCCACCTCTGCCATCTTCCCCCCACCTCCATCTCATTTTTTAAATTTGGTATGCTCCTCCCGCCCCAAACTTACCATATTGCGACTTCGGCGGCCTCCATGGAAAGGGAAGAAGAGTTCAGTAAGGAGCCCCTCTTCAATTTCTGTGTGGCCATGTTGGTAAAGGATTTTCGGTCGTACAATGGGACGCCGCACACGTCGCGTTGTAGGAAGGAAAATCTTTTTTTTTTTTAGCACCTGTGTCGCTGCTTTGGTAACTAGGGGTGCTAATGGCCTTAACACGCTCTCTGGCGGGCTGGATCAGGTGTTATCAGCCCGGGACTTGAGTTTAAGGCCGAACCGGAGGAAGGGCCTTTCATGCAGGCCCCGGGCCGATAACACCTGATCCAGCCCGCCAGAGAGGGTGTGAACACCACAGTAAAAGCAATACTAACACTTTTGCAATTGCACCGAGGGATCCATCGCTCACTGTTAATTCGTGTCTCTTTTGTTCTACCCTAGGTTGACAATAAATGCTGAATGTTACCTTCAGCTTCATAACTTTCCGATGGATGAACACTCCTGTCCACTGGAGTTTTCGAGCTGTAAGTATTCAGCGTTTTTTTTTTGTCTTCCTTTCACAATAAAGGTAGATCTAAGAGTACATTACGATAAGCTACGTGTTTTGTATGCAAGCTTGCAATTCTTTCTGTCAACAGGCAAAACACATCAAAATAAATTATAGCAAGAAGAAAGATGCTATGGTCTCAACTGAGCTGTGCCTCCTGTAGCCGAGTATGTTTGGAAGTAAATCTGCATGGTCACATTAACATGATATATACAGGGCATTCTAGGAAGCCAGGCCAGAGAGGCACAGCTCATCAATCTGCTAATGCCCAGCATCTCCAGTCATAATTAATTTCCAGATGTAGAATTGATGGATAGCGTAGCGTCCACCCATGCACACCATGCCAATGTAGTGGAATTGTGCACTACTATTAGGGGAAACATTGAGTATCATGGCAGTGTATGTGACCAAGGCACGCACTGCTTTGATGAAATCATTCTTGGAATTGGTTCTTTATAACATGCTTAATACCGAGAGGTCTCTAGGTGCGGACCTGGGGATCGAACCTGTGTGTCTTAGTGTTGTCTTACTTTGAAGGCGAGCGCGTTGCCACTGAGCTATCCTCCCGAGATCCTCTCTTCTAGTACAGTTTCTTCAACTAGGCACTACGTATTGATTCAGACTGTATCAAGTGGATTCTAGTGAAGAGGCTCACTCTGATGCATTGCAAATTAAGCATACCCCTCACATTCAGATTAAAATATTGCTTGCGTTTGAAGTCTGACAATGTGTGCTGACAAGTTTGCTTGCTGAATTGACCAACGCATCCCTGTTTATTTGCCATGGACTCCATGACAGAATGCTGTTCTGAAATGCAGTGGTGATTCTTCTACTCTACATATCTAGCTATAGGTGCTTACACAAGCACCTATTACGGGCAGTTGCAATGAGATTTTATAACTACACGGCCATGACAAGATGTTCTCAATGTCCTTGTTCCAGAGTCCACAAATGCAGTTCATAAGTGGTCGGAAACTAAAGGCAAAGTGTTTGTTATGGTCTGGGTAATGACTATGCTGGACACAGGATTGCAGTAAGGCCTTTAATGGCATATGCAGGTTACAATGCACTATAGCAGCCCACTGTCCTTAAGTTCTATGTCTGCAAGTGCAGTAAATAAGAGACATTAAAGTAGGGAAAGACCAACCTAAGTAACAGAGGCTGGTGAAGGTACTGTAATCACTGGGTCGAACATTTTGATGTTAGTTCTACTACTAGACATTCAAAGTCAATAGTGTGATATTGCAGGGGTAACATTTAGCCACTCCTGTGTCACATTATTTAATGAACAATGCAAATTGAAACTCCTGTTTTCTGCCAGCAAGAAGCAATCATTCTAAAAGAAATAAAGAAAATTACTGCGGAGATGGGCTATGCTGGTCTTTCCCAATCACACTACTTCTGTAAATTCATATACTCGGTAGAATAGCCATCCAAATTGCACCTATTTAAGTGTCGTCAGTGAGGTTATTAGATGCATTTTACATGCTTGCCATGTGCCTGCCTTTGCCAAAGCAATCCTTTGCAGAGAAAAATATCAGGCGTTAACTCTGACTATAGTAATATTACCAACATGCATAGTTCCCAAGTATGAGCCACCAGCATGCTGAATGGCTAAACCATGCATGCATACTTGACAAGTGAATGACTCTGCCCCTGTCTTAAGGTATTTTCCTGAGCTCTCTTGTAATATTTCACTTCTCATTATTACGCAAGTTTCCGATGCAGCTAAGACTTACCCCTGGCATCCTACACTTAAGGAATTAACTGAAGACTCTACTGTGATACAATGGGGTTTGAACTTTAGGAGTATAAGCATGAGAAGGGGGCTATACCACCTGCTTAGCACCCACACTTCCACATGGCAAGAGTGATCTCAATCGTAAAGGTACAACAGAAACAGTTAAGATGTATACTTTACTGTTCCCCTTTTGTGGAAATGTGGGCTGAGGGGTGTGAATGTGATTCAGTAGCAACCCAAACAGCAAAGTATAGCAGTTCAGAATAATGGAAATGTGCAATAAAGGTTCTATAACAATATATATATATTGCAGTTAAATACACCATCTGCAAGAAAACTAAATAGAAAAACACAGGACTTAACCCGCCTCTTTGCAAAGCGAATATGTGGATAGAAATTACAACACTCTGGGTAATGAAACAAGGCATAAAAAAGGCAATAATGAACCACAATGATGATAAAGAGAATATGTACTTGAGCAAAAAGCGATGCATAGTGACCTAGCCAATGTCTGGGGCCCGGAAAGGGCCTTTTTGTGATGGGTGTGCCCTTTGGTTTCTGTTTCCCAGGTCGGCCCCTGCTGGAGAGGATGTTATTAGCCCTTACAATAAGGTTCAAAAGAGGAGGTGTAGCCATCCAGTCTCCTACCCTGGTCATTGAAAGGGCCAGTCTACCAGACCAGTCTCTTGGACCAGAATACACATCAACCTTCAATGGCTAAGCTCATAGTGCTGACACATACATGATATCAAATACATGTGGCTGTAATAAGTATAAGGGATGCTAGCTCCCAGACTCTAAACTCAGGTATGGCTTATATTTAAAGTTCACAACTGCCACCAGGATATTAACTCTCATAGTTATGCAGTTTGTGACCAGAGGCGCACAGCTTAAATGAAACTCCTGTGCTACAATGACCTGTCTGCCACTGCAGCAGCCAAGAGGGCACTTGCGGCCTGACCCTGTTCTGTGCCACGGAAGTGCAAGGGCTACAGCTCAGGCAACTGATTCAGTGGGGCACAGGTGTCAACTATGCTTTTGTCATGGAGTCTGTACAGCAGTGAAATATTGCATTTCTTCCCATTAGGTTCCTATTAGGTTCACCATATATAAATTCCATGCATGAATACATACATACATGCATACATGCGTACATACATACTTGTTTAACAAATCTTACAAAAATACAAAGAGATCCGGGCATGCCTGGCATGGCTCTGCCCCAAACCATCAGAGCCCCTGGTCTATCATAAATGTGACAAATGTCATTTCTAACCAGATTCCAACCTGTGAACTGTACGCACTGCACATAGAAATCCACAGCACATGCATTAACCAAATGAGAAAACTCACACCGACGTTTAATGTGCTGACATAGCTGGATAATGTTCACAGATGCACAGCAGTCTATAACATCTTTCTAACCTATCCAGCATCAAACACGTCTCTCCTTCAACCCCCACCCTTTCCTGAAGTTAGTTATCAATTTATCTTCACTTGGAAAGGAAAGCAATGAGTTACTTGATTTAAGAGTCCGAAAACATTCATGTCCACGATATGGACCATTCTTAAAAATGAAATGTCTAAATGAGACTGGAATTGCGTTGCCTTAAGGTTTCGTTGGTATTAGCCTGTGGCGCTGTGTAGCAATGTGCTTTGTGTGTGGATCAGGTGATGTGGTGTCAGAGGTTCTGTGGTGATGTCAGAGCTTCTGGGGTGTCTGTGGAATGTGGGTCCTTCTGTGTTCTAAGGGTGACCATTGTCACTTGGCAGACGGGAGCTGGCTGCATGGGTGTTCTGGATCCAGTGTACGTATCTGTACGTCTTGTCTTTGTGTACCTACCCTCCTTCCTCGCTTCTATGTGAACCCTGAGTGTTGGCAACCAATGGACATTAAAGTGTGCAGAGTGTACTTACGTATGACGGTCTGGCTCCCGTTATTTCACTGGCTACGAGGTTTTGAGGCAAAAGGTCAGGAGCTGCTCAGGGGGGGTGCAGCAGAGCACGGACACTGCCCCAGGAAGACCTCTCCCACAGCCACGAGGTCGGAGTCATGCAAGGCTTCTACATACATGCCAACATTCTGATGTGCCTGGGATGGAGATTTCTTTAGAGAAATCGTGAGACAACAATTTCCCCATAGGAATGCATTGGGGAAATCATCATTTTAGGCGGGAGAACGTGAAAAATTGCAGTATTTTTCACACAAAAATCGGGAGTCTCCCGCCTAAATCGGGAGGGTTAGCATGTATGCTTCTACGCCAATGAGCGTTATCCTTGAGGCCACCAGGGATAGCGAGTTATGGCAGAATTAACATACGGCTCGGCAGCACAGCCTGGAGAAGTGACTGTTGCTGTTTGTGCTGTGTCAGTATTTTTCTCTGGCATGAGGTCGGAAAAGGTCAGGGCAAGGCGAGCTGCGCGACATGTTTGGCAACCCTGTGGCGGTGCTTTGTGGAATTTTAGCAGGTGCAGAGAGCAGTGTGCTGGGGACAGGCCTAGCAGGAGGAATCGATATGGAGAGTCCTGTTCTGAACGCAGCGAATGCTGAAATGGTGATGTCATAGCGTAGAAAAGAGGACCCTAGTATCCTGCCAGGACGTTGGTATGCAAAAATAGAAGCAAACAGTGTTTCCTCCCTTGCTCACAGAGGTGACACGTTAGGCGAGGTGCCAGGCGAAGGTAATGACGGCGCTGGGGATTTTGCTTCGCTATGGTTTTTGCGAAGGAATGACATTTCGGTGCTGCACAGTGTTTTTCCAGGGCATCTGTCCGATGGAGAGTTGGAGTGTGGAGTGTGCTGCAATAGCAATCGGTTTTCCCAGGAGGTGCGAAATGCTTGTCGGAAGATTTGAAGGAAGTTGAAACAATTTGAGTTGGCTCACTGACCGAGTCAGGTTTGGCTGAGGTACGAGGGCAGTTAGCATGTGTCAGACTCAGGCCGGTTTTATTTTTCTTGGTATGTTTATGTTGTGGCCCATTACTAGTGGCATAATGTGTCTCCTGGTGTGGTTTAGTGGTGTCAGTGTCAGGGCCATTGTTATGTCTTTGAGTTGAGTTATGTTGTGGCCCTTCTCCCTAGATGTTTAGGTTTTCCCCTGGGGTTAGCACTCATCCAAAAGACGCAATTTGGACATGAGGGTGCAGAGTCAGCGTGTTTGGGGTATGAATACTGTTACTGTATACTTTTTAGTTACTGGTGTTCATATTTTCGCCTTCCACGTTTAGGGGATTTGGAAGAGGGGTCAGGATTGGTGTGTCCTGGAAGTGGTCACTGCTTATTAGAACTATACGTTAGGCGCAGGAGACATTATTTTGTGCATTTCCGGTTATGTTTATATGGACATAAAGAAGTTGGGGAGCACACATTTGTTCTTGTACTATGATTACACGCTTGTAATTAGGTTTAGCCAAATAAATTGGTGTAAGGATGTACATGGTGTATTTGTTCTGCCATGAAAGTGATGATGTGCAGGGTTGTACAGGGCATGTGTTTGGAGATGTGAGGGTTTTCGGTATTTAAGATACCGACATCAGGTTGTGTTGTGTTGTGTTGTATTTGGAGGCGTTGAGGTGTTTCGAGGTTCAAGCTCACATGATGCAGGGATGTATGTGTTGTTTGTGGAGTTGAAATATCTCCGTACCCAGTACTGCATGACGCATGGTGTGTGTTTGGAGGCGTGGGTTGTTCACAAGATTAAGGTAATAGTGCACGGGTCAACTATGTGCTGCTTGTGTTTGGGGGAGTTGAGGTGTGTTTTTAAAGGTGTGCATTCCTTAAACTGTTGATTACAGTGTTGTGACACCACAGAATAACCCAGTGGGTTCTGTTTTTCGGTGTGGCTGTCAGTACAGTCAGATTGAGCAGAGGGTAGAGCAGTGACTGTGTGCTTTGGTTAAACTGTTGGTTACAGTTGTGATGGGTTTCTGTAGTTTGTTGTGGCCGTTGGTTACAATCAAGGCGTATTGAGGTAAAGCATTTTTGCATTTGTTAAACTGTTGGTTACAGTTCCTCTGCTATGGAATGCCGTGTGGGTTCTGTAGTTTGTTGTGGCTGTTAGTTACAGTCATGTTTTGGCTGTTGGTTACAGTCAAGGCGTATTGAGGTGGAGCATCTTTACCACGTTTTCGTTGTGATCTGCTACAGAATACTGTCTGGGTTCTGTAGCATTGTTGTGACTGTTGGCTACAGTCGGGGCGTGTAAGTCGTATTGAGGAGTTTTCGGTATTTATAGATCTGTGGCCCAAGGTGTGTTGTGTTTGGAGAGGTTTGTGTTGTGACTATCCCACTTGTGCATACAGCATTTGGGCTGTTTCATGTTGGATGCTAATGGGTTTCTCAGCAAGGGTGTCTTTTTTGGTACATTTTCATCTAGTGCCAGTGAGTTGTGTTTGACAGTGTCAAAGTGCCAGGGGACTATTGGGGTCGGTATTGTGTTAATGTTTAGACTGTGGGCATTGGTTAATGGGTGGTGTTTTACGGGTATTTTTGGATGTCTGACAGGATTGTAGATAGTTATGTTGCTTGTTCACAGGTAAGCAAGCTTGTCAGTTCTCAGGTGTGGCAGGCCTGTGGCTCTGGGGGTCAGTCCAGAGTGGTAGGAGTTTTGGTTTTTTGAGGGCCAGGTTGGTAGGGTAGTTTTAGTGTGCTCTCTTCTGTGCATGGTTTGCGTTTGGGCATGTAGGCGTGAGGCCCTGGGGCGAAGCCCAGGGTGGACAGAGTGATTTTTTTTTATTTTTGTCTTTTGTGGTGTTCCTGTTGGTCGGTTTGGTGCAGTGGGTGTTAGTGTCCTTTTTCTACTTTGGTGGGCATTTTGTTCCAGTTCTGCATTGGTGTAAGGAGGGATGGAGTGTTGGTGAGTGTTCTGATCTGGGAAGTGTTTGGGTATTACTGACCGCATTAGATGTATTGCGACCCGTCATTGTGTGCACCTTTTGTTAATGGGTGTTCGGTCCTGGCATTTTTGATGGGTCCGGGTTTTGGTTGTTTTGTTGGCTACTTTTGTTTTCTCCTATGGGCTCGGTGTATTTTCCTGCTATGTTGGTGGCTTGATGACCAGTTGTGTGTGTATCTGTTAATGGAGGGAGAAGTATAGTAATGTCCTTTGTGTGTGTATCAGGTGATGTCGTGTCATAGGTTCTGTGGTGATGTCAGAGCTTCTGGGGGCTTTGTGGAGCGTGGGACCTTCTGTGTTCTAAGGGTGACCATTGTCAGTTGGCAGACGGAAGCTGGCTGCATGGGTGTGGGGGTTCCAGTGTCCATATCTGTATGTCTTGTATTTGTGTAACTACCTGCCTTCCTTGCTTCTATGTGAACCCTGAGTGTTGGCAACCAATGGACATTAAAGCAGAGTGTACTTACCTATGATGGCCTGGCTCCCGTTATTTCACGCTGCTTCACAAAGAAGGTGTTAGAGCAGCAATTTGCACACCAGATCAGGCTTATGTCTACGCATATGCATATGCATGGGTGGACTCCCCTATGGGGAACTCTGGAGATTTCCCAGTAGGCCTCTGCATCTGGGCCTCTTTTCTGTGGTATTTCCAAATGTTCCCATTGAGCTTGCTGAAAATGTGTGATATGGGGCCACTTTGAACATTATTTCTAGGGCCTCTTTTAGTTCCCAGTTCACTCATGTGCACATGTTAAGCGGATCTTGCAACTCAATGTATTTTCTTGCTCTGTGCCAATGATACTACTCCAATCCAATGTTAAAAGACTGTACACAGGTTTAAGACATTAGTCACTTCAATCATATAGATGGGACTAAAGGAGGTTGTGCATTACTCTCCTGATCGCAGTAATATCTGTGAAAATTATTTGATGGGCTGTGAACTCTACGGAAGACAAAGTTTTAAACTTTCAGCATTATTCTCACATGTTCATAATTAAAACCTCAAACAGCGTTTATTTTAGGGAGACTGTGCCATTTTCCTTAAATTATATGTATAGCATGCCTTTGTTATGTTATGTTGAGTTGCACCGTGCACCGCTACCAACCAGGGTTAGTCTCCAGGTGCACACGTATCTCTGCAACAAAGGGGTGTAGTAGATCACTGGGGGGAAGGGTGAGAGGATAGATTCAGAACCAGGAGGAACCGTCATCTGTGGATGTTGTTTTGCATGTGGTAGTTTGTGCAAGGTCTCATGTGTTGCATAGGTATGACTAAGATTCTTTGCCTCGGTTGCGTGGTGGTGCATTGTGTTGGTGTTAGTGTGTCGTGTGCAATGGTTAGATGGTGTCCATAAGCGATCCAGAGTCACAGGTTGTGGTAGCTGCAAGATAGTCCAGCATCTTGGTTTGTAGTTGCAATGTTGGTGGTGTCTGGACTATGTGGGTGGTACACTCTTGGTGGAACTAGTAATGGTTTCTGTTTGTTTATGTGGTGTGTGTCTAGTCCTGGATCTGGTGTAGTGGTGTCAGTTATGTAGAAGGAGCAGGAAGGTTAAGGGTCAGTGAAACCCCAGCTTTTACAAAGTTACACAGGAGTGTGGGAGCCCCTCTACTGAGAAGGAACATGGGTCAAATACCCAGTTCTATGGAATTTCTTGCACTCAGAAGGGTATTAACTCACTTCACCCTTCACAGAGGAGAAATACCCATTTGCATATCAGGCTTTATCCCACCCACCAGAATACTAGGCAAATCTTCTCTGAACAAGAGGACCAGCAGCAATCCCAGACGCGTGTTTTGGGTTAGTCGGGCCTCATGAGGTGAAGCTGAGCCTCTCTAAGACACAGTGAGCAAGGGGTCCATATCTAGATTACCCTGGGTTACTTGGGATGAAACCCCGAGTTTTACGTAGTTACAAAGGCGTATGAGAGCCCCTCTACTGAGAACGAACATGGGTCAAATACCCTGTTCTATGTGTCATTCAGGAGGGTCTAAAGCCACGTTTTAGCTCACTGCACCCTTCACAGAGGAGAAATATCCATTTGTATATCACTCTTTGTCCCACCCACAAGGGCAGTCCAGCCCCGAAATGATAGGCACATTTTCTATGAACAAGAGTACCATCAGCAACCTCAGACACGTTCTTTGGGCACAATTCTGGACTAGATTTCCTCCTTCTTGGCTAACCAATTCTGATTGGGCAAACTAGGCGAGACTGTTGTTATGGGAGCAACAGTGCTCCTGGAAGGTGGAACACCTTCCTCCCCAACCCACCACACATACTAAAAAACAAGCTATGTAGAGGATGAGAGTGAAGGGACAGAGGGTGCCCAAGTTGGTATACTCAGGTAAAGAGAAAGGGGCAAAAGTTAAGTACTGATTGCAAAGTACGAATCATTTTGTTCTCCATTCCCAGTCCCACTCCTGACTGCTTGAGCAAATAAGTATAAATGGAGGAAAATGCTAGTCCAATGTCCAGAGGCCAGAGAACCTGTTGGCGAATAGGAAAAGGAAAAGAAATCACAAATGAGGGACCTGATCTGGGTCGCACGAGGTCAGAAAATATTAGAGATGAACAAACAGGAAGTGTGGAGGCAAAACCACAGTTCAAGTTCCCAAATAGTCTATTCAGAGTCTATGCTGGAGATGGGTGCAGCCAATCCACGTCAGGAAAAATATCCACTGTCCGAAGATAAATCAACACTGTAGCAAAGAGGGGATCGCCACAGCCCAAATAATGAAATCCAGGAAACCTATCCGTTACAGTTACTAAGTACAAGCAGCATTGGTTGAAGAGCATGAAAACACAGAGGAAACCAAAACCAAGAGAGGGAGAAGAAAAGTCTGAATCCGTTTCCATACGTCAAAAAAGCAGAATATTTGCAAAACTCAGGTATGTGATTCTGCGTCATCATGGTGTGGCATGACGTTGCTGCAGCACCGATCTTTGAAAAGTGTAGTTCAGACATCGTTTTCAGACGCCAGAGAAGTCTCCACTCTCCAGATGGATTTCTCCGGATCCGGCCCTTGAGGAGACGAACCAAGAAGATGATGATGGACCATTTGTAGCGGGATGCGGAAGCAACCCTAACAGTGGCTAAATCCACAACATTTCTGTTCAATTTGTTGTGCCCCAGGGATTGAACTCGTCCTATCTGGTTTAACCAGTGCACGGAGTGGATGGGAGATCGACTTGCTGGGCAGGACTGAGCAAAATCGCCTTCATACAAACTAAGTTTCATCTTAGCCATAATACTGGTCAAATCTCAAGTAGAAACTGGGACTAAATCAGTCCAGATTTTGTCAGATGAAGGTGACAACAGGCCTAAGCAAGGAACTGAATGGATGATATTTTGAATATTAAAAATGTCAATAACAATAGGTAGAGAATTAGTCACAGTGGTCAACGGTTCCCCATGAGGACAGGAACATAACTGAGCGTTTAAGGGAATTCACAGACCAACATGCCTTGGGTCTGGATGAATCAAAAATTACTTTGCAATCAATACTAGCTTTCTAACAAAAATGCTTCTATGCAGGGGACATAGAGACCTTATTTCCCCTGCACTATGTAGCCGTCATTTGTTACCTTTCTAGACTAAGGCCTTGTGTTTATTTTAGAGAGCCATATAAGATTAAGGCCTCTTGTTCCGGAAAAAGTGTTTCACCAGCTTAATATCTCTAATTATCGAATTCAAGATAGTTGGCGAGTCCAAAATAAAAATAAATACTTTCTAACAGGGGTTGCATTATTCTCAGTGTACAGGCCAACATTTAGAACTCCCAACTGACTGAGCACAGAAATACCTCAGATTAAGTAGCATTTTTCCACTGATTGAAAACCCATCTTTCTATTCTGTAATATCTAGCTTTGTCAGTTTCACCTGATCCTATGCTAGTGCTACAAGTGCCAAGATACCTTGATAAGGCGATCAGGTGCACTTGACAACAAAAGCACGCCATACCACACAAAATAAAACCGGCAGAACTGAGGGAACCCAAGCATGCCACTGAACTGTGGTTACGCCAAAACCTTTTGCGCTTTCACGTTGACGCAATGTGTTTACATCCTGAGGATACCAAAAGGCAGCGGGTTTAGAATTAACCTATTTTTACACTGGTGGAGCAATTGTGTCTAATGAAAGAGCCAGTTTATAGAGTTGTAAACTAAATTAACAAGGAAGAGGGTTGGAGAATTAATCACATGAGAGCCAGCTAGAATACAGCTAGAATACAGTCTTGCAGGAAACAACCAATGAGGAGGCACGGAATGTGGGAATCACCACATGGTAATCCCCCCATTCCGAGCCTCCTTGCGGCTAGAGGCTGCCATCCTCCCCTGCCAGCAATCAGGTAAGTGCTCTGCTCGCCTCCCCTCACACACCCCTCACCCACTCCACATATTTCCCTTCCCTCCCCTTTCCCTTTATCAAACATTGAAACACAAACAGGCCACCTTTTTACACATTACCTTTTGATATCTGTCTTTAAGTCTTGAAGGCACATTTTCAAATTCAACAGGCCATTTGTTTACCTTCTGCTGAATTGCATTCTGGTATTTGTAGTCTTCCATTCAAGGTGGGGCAATTATGCCACAATTGTACATGTTTTACCTAGCATATTTCTATATGGATTCATATACTTGTGCGAGCCTTTTGCAATGATCTGTGTTCTTTTCAAGCTATCTTAACTAAGCAGAGTATTGTTGTAAACCAAACTAGGGGGTTAAGTTACAGTCGTGATGAATGGAGGGTTGTGTTCCCTGGTTCTGCACTTGTTCTGATTTTCAGGGCACCAGTTGAAGATACATGTGGGTAGCCAGCATCTACCCACATTTTTCAGAGTGCTCATGCAACCCCCATTGCTTGTTTTTGAGGCTGGCATTACAAAAGAAAGTGCTTTCTCAAGTGTTCGGCTACTTGGATTTCACTCCAGGTTGTCGTGTTCCCCTAAGATCACATAAAAGTGTAATTAAGGCACACGTCTCATATTTGGAATATTTAAATATACATTGTTGAGTTTAAAAGGTGGCCGCCTTTTATACTTTGCCAGCACAGTTATTTGTAATTCTCCTTTCTTGATTATATTTCTGGGTTGATTCATTTTTTTGAAAGGCAAATGCTCATTTGTCTTTTGCACATTCTTTTAAAGGGAAAGGTCAATATGAATAAATGTTTACATTTCACTTTAAGATCTTTTCGCTTAATGTGCATATATTAATGGGTAGCAGCTTTGATTTTCGCTACTGGGCAGAGATTCCCACACTCAATGACAAGAGGGTGCTGTGACAATCCCCAATTCGAAACCACACATTTTATAGACATTTTGCATCAGGAATAGGAAAAACCCATATGATTTACAGGAAGATCTAAACATATAACATCTCAACAACAGTCACTTAAGGTGCTGCTGCTGAATTATCTTTGCAGCATTCTGCTATTGGATCCCCTGCTTCCCCCTGATTTGGCCTGCCCACCCCTTCCAAGCAATGGTCAGATGGACCATTAATGAGGTTCCCTTCCCATTTTGAAGTGAGCACCACTTGCTAATTTTGCAAGAAGCATGCTAACACGTCAACCAGCCTGAACACCGCATGAGAGGGGAGATGGAAACCCTCCCACAACCAGTGATTTTAGATGAGGATGGCAACGAGAAAGAGTGCAACTACACCCAATGTCCCCATGTACTCAGTGCCAATGCACATATTATTGAACCCCCAACCCACTTTTTTAAAGGACTTGAGCTCTGTTTTTTGGGAACCTGCAAACTTGCTTACTTTCCTGTCTCAATCCCTCACAAGTAAATAATCATGCCTAGAAACACGTGTACAGGTGCGTTATACATACCATATAATATCCTAAGGTCTACCTCACTATAAGGCAATTCTGCAGTAAACCCAACCTGCCCTGTCTTTCACAAGCCCAATCTCTACCATGACATGACTTCCTTGGAACTGGCTTGGTGTTTATTTCTTTTGCCAAAATAATCCTTATTTCTAGCTTCTGAAATTAATAAAAGCATATTTCTAGTTTGAACAATATGTCTGAATAGGCACAGAATAAAATAATTGGGAAACATCTGTAAAAACAGCAGATTACATCAGTTAGCGGAACACACTCACCATATGTTGACAGTACGTTCCACAGTCAGATGGTGCTTTCAAACAAGTTTCACAAATATCTTTAACAAACAATATTTCTACTAATTACATCTGGAAAGAGAGGTGTTCAAGTTCCTGATTTGCAGACAGCTCTCAAATGCTGCCTTCTCCACTTAACCAAAGTGTGTGCTCCCATTCAAATCCTTTTATCCCACTATGACTTATCTGGCAAAATTAAATGTATATAATGGGTTCTGCTTTCATAGTATGCTGCTCCAAAACACATCTGACTCCTGATATTTGAACATAGGTAAATATGTACAGTATAATTTAATTTATTGAACGCCACATTTTATTTGTCTCCTCCCCTTCTGATGGAAACATGGTTTTAATTTAACTTGCCATGATACCTTTACCCATTGTGATCTATGATATCATTTTCTGTAATATCACTGATGTCACTATTTAGGCAAACAAGTGGGAGCCCCACACACCTTTTGCAGCCCAGGGCCCTGCAACGCTTAGGGTCGGTCCTATGTGGTAAAATCACTCCGCTGTTACGCTTGTTGTTGAGTTGAAACCCATTCCATTCCATGTTTTGGATGCAGGAGAAATACAACGAGACTGATGTGGTTAAAGCAATCCAGGCACGACAAACGAGTTCTCTTAAACTGTCATGTGCTGTGGTTGTCATGGCGGCTCACGGCATCAGTTGAAGCTTTGGAGCAATTATGCTAGATTAGATTTGTGTTCATTGATAGCTAGTTTGGAGTTTTGGCAGTAGATACGCAGATGTACACTGCTGGTGTCTGTAGCAGGAGCTGATGACTTTGCTGGTGGCTGGAACCTAGGCATTAAGGTCAATGTTGATTTACTGTTCTTAGATGTCTGGCCTTCTTTTTCACATTCATTCCTTTGTCAGATAGTTGTAAGGTCACAGACGTTCATGGTTGGTGTGCACTGCTTTCCTATCGTGAGGGTTCTATGAAGTATATAATAATTTGTTATCCTATGTCATTCATTATTCATTTTCCTCTGTCATTTTATTTATTAACTTGTTTTAGATTTGCACATGGAACATGGTATGATTAGTGGATTTTAAGATTTTAAGATGATCTTCTTCTTCTTTGTATATTTATTTTCCTTTCATTTGTATGCTTATTATGTGTAAAGTTTGTACTTGTGTACTAAACTATATCACATTAATAATAATAAATAAATATATATATAAAACTCCTGACTGAAAGGAAGGCGCACGGCAACCCTTTTGTTCTTGGCTTTCAGGTGTGCCATTGCTTTTGGTCACTTCCTACATGATTATTATTTTATTTTATCAAGTTGTCCAGAAGGAAGTCAAGGGTTCTTCATGGTGCTTCCCTCCCCTCTAGTATTGTGTATCATCCCAGGACTGCTCTGCATATCTCTCGTATTACAAAGCGAATCAGTACAAATTTGGAAGGGAGAACTATATCTTTGCTCTAAGAAAGATTGAGGAGAAGCTGTATAACCCAAGCACGGTATAAACATGATTTGCTCTGGCCAAAGATAACATGGACATCTCAAGAAGATGTGTTCCTATTGGTCGGCTGTTCCTGTCTTTGGATCAAGGCGCTGTGACTTTCTGAAGTGTCAAGTGAAGCTGGCTATTCGAGAGTTTGCAAGTGTAAGGAAATTTGGAAATGTGTCTTTTTTGTTTTTATTATCAATATCGTGGTTAGGCCCGTGAGCCCATGATATTTTCAGAAAGGTAGCTGTGACAGACATCGTAGTTAAATCATTAGAGATATTATTTGTTCCTTGCTGGAGCTAGCGATAGTCCCAAATAAACTGAAACTGGCAGTAGTGACGCCCTTATTTTAGAGAATAAAACGTATGTAAACCATATGCAATTCTGTGCAATCTCAAACATACATTTGGGGCCACAAAAATTAATGATTCAGAGCGTGCAAGTGCACTGAAGGGGTGGGTGTGTGGATGGGGGGGCAAGTGCTGGAGGGGTCCCTGGGTTTGGGACGTGCCGCAGGTGCCTATGGGGGAGGCAACAGGTAAGTTCAAGGGCAGAGAAGTCTCATGAGGTGGGGGCGGTGGGGAAGTCTGCTACCCGGCACATAAGTGCAAGGGCAGGGATGATCCGAAGTGGTGGATGTCTGCCAGCATGGCTGTCAGGTGTGGGCCCATTCAGCTGTGCAGGAGTGGTTCTGGTGGCAACTGGGCAGATGGCTTGGACCCCGTTGAAGCAGGAGGGACCAGGTCGCCAGTCTCAGCGGCAGTGATGGGAATTAACAAGGGATGGAGAGGGGGAAGGAGGTGGAGAAAAGAAAGGTATTGAGTTGTTTGCCGAACTTGAGGTGGTCCACTTTATTGCACAAACTCATTGGTTACATCCATTTAGGACAATTTGCACTTGTGGGCAGATCTTGGAAGCAACTGTGCATTTGTGACCCCAAATATATCTGCAACATTCAAAACAGTTTTCCATACAATCGTGCCCGGCAGATTAACAGAAAGTGGATGTTGAAAAAGTGCTATGAAATATGTTAATTGTTGGCCAAAATCCCCCTAAAAAGATTTAACTTCTCCCATTCTATTCTAGAACTTTAATACTTGTTCATGGTGCCTGTAGTTATAAGCGATGTCACCATATTTGTCCACCGGCATTGTAATCTCACTAAAAGCTTTGGGATTTCGGTATATACTTATGGCAATAACAATCAACCAATTTGAAACCTAGAAATAACCGACACAAAGAGGCCACCTTTTCAAGTTGTTTGATAGGAATTTATAATTGGATAATTGAAAATGAATCCAATAGAGTGGGAGCATGCTTTTTGGCAATTCAACTGATGGCTGACCTTGTAGTCTCTGGCCAAACAACTAGAACCATGCAACCCAATATCAACAGGCATGAAAAATCTAGGAATGTTCATGGATGACATGCCAACTTCAAACAGCGTCCATTGTAAGAAACGTTCTATCCATATAATACTCTATAGCGTATTTGCCTGTATCTGAATTTTCATGTCAATGGAAGATTGTGTTCCTGTTCCTCTCCCATCCAGACATCACAAATTGCATCTATGTTCACGGATCCAGACTTCTTGTTAATCACCTGAGAATGTGGTAGAGTGTAGCAACATCGATGCTAATGAGATGAGGACGCCATGAGCATATCCGGTTTCATTGGAAATCAGTGATATTAATTGTTTGGGCATGGCCCATAAATCTTGGTACAGTTTGTGCCACTGGATCCACTCACATAAACTCTAAAAATGCACCCGTGCTCATTTGCATGTTTCCGGCTCCTTACTGTTCCTCGTCACTCAAAACACGAAACTTCTGTAATTGTCCCTCGGTTATTGAATTATGTCACAGTTGAATTCATAGCTAAGGAGGATCCTCTGCAACTCAAGAAGGCCATAAAACATATCTTTATACATGGTACATTGCATTGTGCTCCTGACTTGTTTGGTTTAAGAGGTGCTGGTGCGTGCTTATTAGCACTAGCAAGCCACACCTGTGGTTTTGGTGAGCTAAAAAGAAATCACAGCAACATAACATAATTTGACATTTTGGATCAATAAGTGTTACTTTAATATCTTGTGTCATCAGATGTTAGGGTAAGCAAGTAATGGAGTGAAGTGTTGGGATAATTGATAACCTACATCAAATCATTACAATTCTCTATCACGCAAATTATATACACCGCTGTAGCTTTCATCAGTGTTAAATACACAAAGTGTTTCAAATTGTACACTATGCATCAGTTGATAATGTGGGAACATGCATTTCTAAGTTTAGGAGGAACAGAGAGATTAAAAAACTATTGACAAGACTTGATCAATACAACATGACAAGATATTCCAATGAACCCCTGTACTCATTGTCCGGTGCACATTGTTTTCAGCGTAACATATCATTTATAACATCGTTTTTTTGAAACAATGGCACATACCATCCCATCTGCAGACATTTACTTGCCTTTCGTCAAAGCTATTGTTTACTTGGCTTCGCATTGTCAAGTAGAGTGTTTTAAGTCAATTAGCTACAACGGTTAACTTGTGTGATGAGCATAGTTATACAAACACTGAAAAGAGCAGGGTAACTCTAGCCTCTGGACCGTAGTATTATAATAACATCAAAAAACAGAAAAGATATGTCCAGAGCAAAGTATGTTTAGAAAAAATGTATCAAAATGTATTTAAAGTGATACAAAAATTGCAAACTAGTGAATAAATCACAAAAGATTATTATACACTGATCATTTTAACATAGCAAAACAGCAGCAACAATATGCCGAAAATCGGCTAAAACTTCATCACTCATACTCAACATACATGGTGCATTCATACACACACAACTCATCATATCGTGGCATACATCCAAAGTACTAAAAGACACAAAAAACATGCTAAGAACCAATGGGGAAGAGGAATTCATAACTAGTCCGCATAATGACACACATTATTGCAATGTGTACAAACAATAGAAATAATTCACAAACAATCTATTGTCTGGGTGGATAGGAATAACAGATGCAAAGATCACAGCCCTGTAGAATTTATCTCTCGACCGGTTTCGACGTGTAGTGGTGGTTAACTGAACGTCTTCCTCAGGAGGTGGGTGTTACCATTCTGATGAAAACCTAGCTGCTGCAACAACCTATGCAGTGTAGTGTGGCCAGTCACGCCAGACAATTCAGGACTAAAACATAACCTGGAGGGCGCCCATGCAGTTTAAGGAGATCCAAAGCTGCATGTATTTGTAAAGTGAAGAAGCAGCACAACTTAGCCTGAACCTTCAACGCCATCCGCAAATCACTGCAGAACGGTTGCTGTATAATGAAATTGACCAGAAAAGAGGGAGAATAGATGGTAATCTCTTTGTTCCAAACTAATTGTGAGCATAGTTATACAGACACTAGAGGCACATTGAAAATGTAAGTCAAATAATAAAGTACATGTTTGAAGGTACACACCACCCACTTGCATGTTCAGTATATCACCGGAACATATTTACCTACATCGCACAACCTGAAGTTTAATACTCCATGTGATGTGTTTGCAATGTCACACAGGATTTCCAATCCTTTTTAAGTACAGGCTTATATTTAAGACACCTTTAATTATAATACATTGGATTTCCCTTAATATTACCATCTATATTAGGAAGCCACATTCCCAAAAGTGGCTTTGTTTTAATATTTACATTGAAATCCATCATTTGGAAAGGGATGCATGTTTCAAAACTCCCTGGTAAACGTGACATTTTTAATGAATGACCATTTGATCCCCTCCACTCATTAATCCAAGCTGTTAGAGAGGCTTTTCATGTTTGTAATAACAACCTGACCTATTTGAATTCTAAAATAATGTTTTGCATATTTTTGGCACCTTTATGGAACAAGTCAAAATTCACAAGTTCAAAAAACAAACACTGGGTAGAAAATCCTGTGAATGTTGATTAGAAATAATTGTCTGTATGTTAGGGATCAATTCATGTAGTTTATGGGAACATTCTACAGGTCCTCTTTGTGAAATATCTGTCTCTGAAATTACATTGTTGTCCCAGTGTGTTTCACCTTTAGTCTGACTGGATTACATACTTGTTTGCCTTGTGGGTCCATGTGTGTGGACTTTTTTTGAGTGGGCATATTTTTATCCTAGAACTTATACACATAACCAAATTAGTAACACGAGTTGCAGCAGCATGCCATGAATTGAACAAAAGCAGAACGTTAATAAAAACAAGGATATATCCTAGGCAGAGCATTAACAAATAATTATGGTCTCTTGTACCTCCCATTACCTTTGTCTGGACTTCAGTACACCACCAGGGCTTTGTGGGACTGGGGCACTTCTCTTTGCCTCTTGGGGCTGGTTTTCTCCACCTTTGCAGCAGCGTTGGGGCTCAGCACTCCCCTGGACTGCTGTGCTTCTTCTTCCTGCATTGCATTCAGGTCAGTTTCAACTGAACCTGTGGAGAATTCCATCAGCACCTCCCGGTGTCCTCTGCTCTTCTGCTTCTTTGGACAGCCGACAGAGTTTGAAACTCCCGCTCACACCCTCTGCCTATCCCGGCAGGGCTTGACAAAGTCATCAGTCCATCTCTTCTTATACAATGTTGCCAGTCCTGCCCTGCGGGATTGTCAAAGTCCTTTGTTGTTCTTGATGGATTTGATCTTCATGCATCCTCAGGGCCACCTCGTACGAGTACTAGCACAGTAAGTAATCTTCATGTCTCCTGAGCTCCTCTTCGTCCTGGTTCTTTCTGTTGTGGTTGTTTCCCCTACACTACAGAAATACATTGATCTATTCTCCAGAAAGTTGTTTGGCCTGGAGGGGGTTTAGGGAAGGTTGGGGTGTGTAGTTGAGCAATGGGGTATACTCTTGATATACAGAGGTCCTCCTGCATTATACCACTCCTTTGGGCACTATTAGGTAATGGCTGCACCTACCTATCCTCATGGCAAAGGGCTCCCCCTTGTGGAGAAGTGACAATTCCTTGCAAACTACCACAGTTAGTATTACGGAGATGACCCCTTGCCCAAAGCCATGCCAAAGCAGAGCCTCTTCGAAAACGCCCTACCAAACCCTGTCAAAAGCCTTCTAGGCATCAAGGGTGATTGTTTGTCTGCAAAGTAGACACATATTAGTGACAGAGACCCTGCCCTTAACAATACTGTTTTGGTCTGTATGTATTAGCTTAGGGAGGAGGGGCTCTAATCTCATTGTCAGTATTTTTGCAAAAAGTCATGCCTGGGCATTAATTAGGGAGATAGGCCTATAGTTTCCATACAGGTGTAGATCTTTTCCAATGTTTTGGGATGACATGTATCATGGCTTCCTAGAAATTCCCCCCAAGCCCTTTCGCTGCCAGATACTGTCAAAATAGTTGGTACCTGGGAGCAGGTAAATGGACAAATGTTTGGAAATAGATATATAGCTCGGTTGGTCCTGGCACCTTTGCTTTTCTTAACTTTTATATTGCAAATTTGATCTCTGTGATCTCCATATCCAACTGAATTCCAAAGGTGTGATGTCATGATCGGAAGGGTGTGGTGTTAGTTAGGTATTTGATGATATTGGAGGGTAGAGCTTTATATAGGAGGTTGTAGAAATCAGCAAACTAAGACGCATGGTCTAGTTGTCCTATAAATTATGTAATTTCTTCACAGAAAGTTTTCACCTCATCCTGTAACTTTTGCATGCACATATCTATCGCCGGCATCGTTTTCTAGATAATGACCAGTTCTGCCATTATGATCCTCGTGTCATCTTGTGTTTTCAGTAATTTCCCTGGGAGAGTGACTATGACTGATCTGCTGGTTACCATTCTGGGCACTGCAGAGATTTCTTGGATGTAATTGTGTGCCTTCTCCCAGCTTGTGCGCCACTCAATAGTGTGTTTATGTCCTGGGGTCCGTTCTATAAGTGTGAAGGCAACACTGGCCCCCACATGTCCCTTCCTGGAGCCCAAGGGGTGATGGCAATGCAGATGCAGTCAAATTCCTTTTACCTCTACTCCTTTCCTCTGCCTTAGTGGGTTGAGTGTAGAGAAAGAGGAAGGACTTCCCTCTCTGGCCCTAGTAGTAGTCACCACCTCCTTATTCAGCCTGGAGCTCCTTCACACCATTGCAGAATAGTGATGAGGAGAGAGGGTTGGCCAAGCAAAGAGGCACTCCCTACTTGAGAGAGGACTGTGGTACCACAGCGGGTCCTCATCCCGTGCTGCCCCACTGCCACTGCACGGCAAACGCCTTCCTTGGCTCCAATGCATGGCTTCCTGCCAATTACACACACACCCTGCTGGTTGTCAAACCGGCCCTGCCAGTGTCCTCACAGTACAGCGCTTCCTCTTAACTATGCCACACAGACTTAAGCGACTTCCCCAGGGCATGGGAAATCGCAGCCTGGGACCATGATCGGTGAGTTAGTTGTTTACTCGTTTGCTTTGTCTGCGGATGGGTTATAGAGCCATGGGGCTGAGGCACAGTGTTGTGGGTTGCTGACCACGCCCCCATCTGTGGAATATTTGAAGGACTCCTGCAGGGCCCACAAACCTTAAATGATAAGTTAAAACATGTATCTTTGTTGATTCGTAAGAGGAATCATTAAGGGCTAGATGTTGGGTCTCACTTGGTTTCGGCTTTCTAACAGTGAACTTGATGTAAAATCAAATGCAGAATCCTACAGTATTACTTCCTATTTATGTGTGTAAATGGCTCAGCTGGTGAATGCCAAGGTACTTAAATGAAGCCAGTGTTCTGATTGGAACTGGTTCACTTACCCTTTTACCAATTCCCCAAAATGAGGAGGGAAAGCATGATTTTCTTGTTCAACATTATGGAGTAATGATTGGACAAGATGAAGATGCCAACCAGTAGATCTGATGTGAGCAAGCCGTACCGGAGCATGCATCCACTAAAGACCCCCTAATTATGAAGCTGTATGCAGTAGTAAATGTAAAGTAGACTTCCTTGCAGTAGTTTGATTTCGAAGACTGTGCTCCCTTATTCTAAGTTGGTGAGACTAGCCCTATACAATCCTCAATCCCAATGCTTTGCCAAAGCCTTACTGAAGTCCATTACTGCACTGATCCTCACCATGAAGAAAATATTCTTTTAAATATATGCATTATTATTATTATTATTATTATTATTATTATTATTATTATTATTATTATTATTATTATTATGATTGTATTTGAGTGCAGACCAAGCTTTGGGAAGAAACAGGGCATTTTACATCATTTGAATTATATGGTGAGGGAAGTAGATAGCAAGGGATCAATACAAGGGAACTGGGAGCTAACAATGGAGGTGGTGTCATGCTGGCAATTTGGCAACAAGGGATTTATAGGAAACCAGGGAAGGATACCAATGGATCAGCTCACCCTTTCTCCGGCTATGTGACGAGTGGAGGGTGTGTGGAACAATTTGTTAACGAGTAACCATTCCTTGAAGTGGAGAGTCTTAAGGTCCTTCCTGAAATGTTGGAGCAACAGGGCGAGTCATAGACTGAGAAGGTCTGCCTTCTGGTTCTTTCCTTCCTGCACGAGCGGGGTTCAATTTTGCACATGTCCTGGCTTCTGGTGAACTGTAGGTCTAGTAGAGATACTGAGCTTCTCAGCAAAGAACCTTGGGAACTTGAGAGCGACATTCGTGTAGATGATGCAGAAGGATTTGAAATTGATACCTGCTGAGTTTGAGTCATGCTTCTGCATGAAGTAAACATCTCATTGTGCCATGGTGGTTAGTGGAAGGCTTTACAAGAGGGCATTGCAATGGAACCATCCAGGTTGGAGAGGATGAAGCCTTGGACAGCAGTTCTGAAGATGTTTGTTGGGCTGACTGGCTTGATTTTCCACAGGAGGGAAAGTTGGTAACAAACCACTTGTGTCTTCTTTTTTGCTTTGATAGAGAAGTGTCTGTCGATGTAGCATACAAGGGTCATAGCACAAAGGTTCAGCTGAGATGTGAAGTACTCCAGGTTTATAGCAGATAGCCAGGTCTGAATGTAAGGGTGTTCAGTGTTTCTTAGTAGGAATTTCGTTTGGAGGGGTTCAGCTTCAGGTAAGCACTGAACATCCAGGACTCTCACGTGGAGGTTCAATGGGGAAGAGGATGTATCCTTCTGGTACTACATAGTTGATGGTAGATTTGGTGATCTGGAGTAATCCATGTGAATGGCTTTCAGTGAGGTGGGGTTTGAACTAGCTGAGGACAGTCTCTTTGGTCCACATGTGACGATGTAGAATTCCAGTGAGTGTCCGGTGGTCTACTGGGTCAAAGTTGGCTTAGAGGTCCAGGAGAATTGGGGGAACAATGATGGACATCATTTATCACCGTGATGGTGGCCATTTCCGGGCTGTGCTTCATTCTGGTGCCAGATTTGTGTTGCTAAAGGAGGTTATTTGCATTTTTGTGTTGGGGATTGG
This sequence comes from Ambystoma mexicanum, assembly GCF_040938575.1. Taxonomy (NCBI): domain Eukaryota; kingdom Metazoa; phylum Chordata; class Amphibia; order Caudata; family Ambystomatidae; genus Ambystoma; species Ambystoma mexicanum. Next base: position 1,134,974,225 of record NC_090937.1, read on the forward strand.
TTTAGCTACTGTTTTCTCAATTATTTTACCTATGAAGATAAGATGGTTTCTGGCACAGTATATGCTGAGGCTGTTTGGGTTCCGTGCCTGTTTCTTTTGAAGAAGGTGGACTGATCGGGTCTTGAGAGTCAAGGTGAAGAAGCCTTGAGTGAGGAAACTGGTTATGATTACTCAGTAAGGAAGGGGTGCTTTGAATTGAAGGATCTTGATTACGGAGACAGAGAGGTTGTTACCTCCACACAATGCGAATTGAAGAATGTTTTCCAGTCTCACTGCGCCAACACAATGAATAAGGAGACACTGCTTAAACTGCAGAATTATTGCATGAACCGTGTTTCGAGCAGTCCTAGCTCTTCCTCTGAGGCTTAAAACAAAGAGGGTTCTGGTGCGTTCGATTCAGGATGAATATGATAATGCTTAGTCAAATGTATTCGCGGTTGCACCAAAGTATTTTGTGGTATCCGAACCTGGTGGTCTGCTATACGACACGGCTGGTTCTCACGCGTGCAATTTAAGCAGTGTCTCCTTATTCATTGTGTTGGCGCAGTGAGACTGGAAAACATTCTTCAATTTACCTTTACCGTGAAGTGCCAGAGCAACGCACCCACACACTTTGGTCACCTGCTACCTTCCTATTACCTACTTTAGCGCTAGCAAGTGCAGTGTTCCATTTGGGTTTCTATTGCCCATCAATCCTCATATTTTTGTTCCACACAATGTGCTGTTGAGAGATGCAAGTTTTTTAGTCAGTTCTTCAGGTGAGTGTCTCAAAGTTGTCCAGGTAGTGGTGGTTTAGTGAGATGGGATGTGCTGTCAATTGTTTTGTTAGTGTCTTTGAACTGTTGGAGCATGCCAATCTTATTGATAAAGAAAGAGTTGATGGCAGTGGATTTCTTTTGATGGCATGAGATGTGAAAGTGGAAGAGGGTTGATGAATGTTTGAGGGCTTTGTAGGGTATTGGATGAAAACATATTTTACTATTCACCGAAATAGAATAAGATCAATTTTGAAAGACTGCTTGGAGACCGCTCTTAGCGGTATTTCTATATCGCACTGTCATGCCCGTAGAAGCACACAAGTGCATGTAGGGGCTGACTGGTGTGGACTGTCAGAAGAGGTCAGTGGTTTTCTTTGTGTGTGTGTATGTTTGTGTGTGGGAGAAAGGAGAATGTGAGTAGAAAGAGGGGCCGGGGGTGTGGGTAAATCTAGCGTAGGAAAGGGTGGGGTTGGCATTGCATTCACAGGGGTTGGAGGTTGAAACCCACCCCAGAATCTGATAATTTTAAATCAGTCTTTTTTGTGTTTGCCCTTCAAAATGCAAAAAATAACATAGAACCCCTCTTTTTTATTGTTGGATGTGGATGTGGTGAACTTTTGGTGTTTGGCCTAGGCATTGATGATCATTCATCTACATTCAGCTCAGAGTTCATTGAGTTTGGCAAGGTTGGTTGCGCTGCAAGATTGTTGCCAAGTCTCTTCTTGTTTACGGCTGGTTCTTTTTTGAGTTTCAGTGCTTGAATGGAACTGGGTACATCTCAAGATAGAGTTATTTCGCAAACATTTCCCAGTTGCTGAACAGATTGTAAAGTGGGGCTTCTTTTGATAAGTAATCCAAAGGGGACAAAAGGTAATCCACAGAATAGTACACACTGTGCAAGAACAGCACAACTTTATTGACCCCCAATAAGCTGGCAGAATACATTGTCTTGTGAACTGAACTGGGTGAAGGGTTCTCGGCCACACCTACTGCCGCTGCAACCTTCATAGGATGAACCACAGGATTAGAATAGAACACATTAGTTGTAATTTGGGGCAGGTCAAACAAGCTGATTGGTGAAGCATTATCAGGCCCCTATAGTGCCCCATACATTGGGGTAATTCTATTGGGTAAAACATTTCCTGGAACAAAACCCTCCAAAATCCTTTCATAACTTCATGGTACTAAAATATCCCACCCTCAATTACATCACTATATGCTGCCTGGTATAGTTCAGCATATAAATGGATAAACAGCTACAAGCTAATTGGACCCTATGTTTGGAGATAGCGCAAAGCGGCCATGGATATTGTTGCAACCCTAGAATACCCTGTCATGTCCCTCGTCCCTCAGCCCCTGCCCTCTCTCCCATGCTTCCAGCTAATGATCTTCTGCCAATTATGCTCTGAAAAAACCATGCAGCAACTTGACTAGATTTTAATTAACTGTATTTGATAGCTTTGCCCCCACCAATATTACTTGGGCACCCAGGTGCCTAGCCTTGTGGCCTTCGAAGTATCTCATTACGAGGCCCAGGCTGAACTGTGGTGGCCTGAAAAACTTGCAAAGTTTCCACACACCCTGCTTGGACCAGTCCCATCCTCCTGTCCTTGCTGCTTCACCGTTTCTGTTCAGCTTGCAAAAAGAAAGCGAAGCACTCTGCAGCCTTTAATATGCACTTGCTTATTAATGCATGTTCTACCTCTGGGCCTACAAAAACATGGCTACTCTATCGTTCACATATTACTAATAGAAAACCCCTCCCCCTCCACCCACAGGGCCCAAAACACATTGCCCCTTCATGTGACCCTCTATCCCGCCACAAGATTCTGCAGCTGTGTGGATCTATAATGGTGATACTGCCCTCACATCTACTTACCCGCTTATTCTTTCTTGTGATCACTTGAAAACCCATGGAGTTGCACACCTATGAGTCTGGTATGGTCTGCCACACAAAACCTGCAGGAGAAGCTGGAAAATTACCTGCAGCTCCCAACACTGATTGGAGTTCAATACTTGTCTGATACAGCAGTAAATTACAAATGTTACCCAACGTTGAGGAACCATGAACATAGTAGCATGGGGAAAAAGCCCAATGCTTGGTCCAACATTTTTGGAATGTGACTTTATGCAATTTCCTCTTACAAGGAGACTGAATAAATTGACTATGTTTTCTGCTAGCATTCTTCCAAAGAAAGAGTGAAGCATTGGGCCTATCAGATTACCTAATAACTGAAGAAAAATTGCCTCTTTGGGCAATTCACATTTGTTTCCAAAGCAGGAACTCCACAGAAACAGCGATAATTCCCATCTAAAACATACTTACTGTGGCCCTGAATCCAAATGCTCCACATTTCTCATCCTCCTGGACCTTCCTGCAGCATTCAACATCTCCTGCAGCATTCAACTTCTTCAGCCCCACCTCCCTTCTTCTTACCCTCTGAAACATTGGCATTCACTTCTCAGCCTGCGACTGGATTACCTTCTCTCTAATGGACTCATCCTTTTGCATCTCATTGAATACTGAAATCTCCCATCCTCGCTGCCTGTGGTTCTCAAGTGTCAGTTTGAGGTCCTCTCTTCTTTATAATTGGTTAAAGTTGCTGCCTAATTGACAATAATCTGTTAAATTTCAGTGGTCCTGTAGCTTGTTTTTAACCCACAAGATTGTGTCTGCCCAATACACAAATGATATAATATAATTATTAGGGTTGACAGAGCACCTGGTGGATTTGTTCTTATCATTGTTTTTGCTGATATGTGGGTGTTCAGCATTAATCTCAGAAGCAAACTTTTAAATTGCTCATTCAAATAAATGTTGTTCATTTCTAGGCTTGTGTTAAAAAATGTTTTATTACTTTACGATAATGCTGATTTCTGTTTATTCAATTTAATGTTAATATCCATGTAAGTGAATTAAAATACTCTAGCACTCAAATTCAAATATTCATCTTCAAAGCGTTTTTAACAACACGCGTTTTACCGCCCTCTATAGTGGCTCATCAGGAAGATTTTTAAAATTCAGCTTGACTATATACGACAAAAAGAAAGAAAGAAAATACAAAAAGGAAATGTTTGTCTTGTTCTCAACAAATGGCCAAATGATTATAGCGAACGTTGGCTAAACATTTACATTTACAAACTCAACATTCACCATGGTGCGTAATTCACAATATATTCGAAGTATTCTTATTTAAAACGTAATCTCTACAAACAGATTATGACATATTATTACTGTGAATTGCAGTTCGGTTCTAAATAAAAAGGTATGTACTCGAAGGGATGCAGATGGTAAGATAACATCTATCTTCTATTCTATAGTCTTACCTTGTGTTATTGAAGTCGGTATCTGCATATGATAGTATAGATGACAGCTGATTGGGAAACGCAATTCCGCGTTTTTGAAACAGCATTCCAAAATGGCAACCGATTATTTACGGGTGTGTTGTCATCGCGTCTTCGTTGGACGTGATGACCTCATTGAAATCCTGTGTTGAAATGGGCCATTTTGACATGTTCTTTTTAGATCGAAACCACCATATTTGTGGATTTTGCTTTTCGATTTAGAAAATAATCTTACATGCACAATTGCTGAAAGTATAAGAAATATTGTCAGGGTTATAAATGTTAACAGTTTTCAGTGATAATAAATCATCTCACCATCATTTCTCATGTCCACAATAAATGTAAAACTTTGATTGCAAATATACACAATCTAGATTATCAGTTTTGTAAATTTTTACCGACTTTAAAGGATTGCATGGGCAAAAAGTCTGCAAAATGCTACCACCAAAGGTTCGAACACCAACGGTTCGCACCTTTGCTGATAGGATGTTTTTGCCCATGCAAACCTTTATTGTAAGTAAAATAAAAAAAAGAATGCAGTGGCTGCGGGGGGTGTCCCCAGCTACACCCTGCTCACTATTCTGTGTGGTATAGTGAGCGGGGTGTTGCAGGGTCAACCTTGCAGCACTCCCGAAAAAAAAAAAACAATGGGGGTTGCGGGGGTTTCCCCCGCAACCCTTGCTCACTATACTTTATAGTATAGTGAGCAGGGGATGCGGAGGGAAACCCCCGCAGCCCCGTAAAAGAAAAACAAAAAAAAGAAAAGGACCCTGCGGCACTGGTTCCTGATCACGGAAGTGAAAGTGAATTGGCGCTGCAGGGAACCAGTGTGAAGACAAGGTAAGTGGGGTTTCTTTATGTTGGGGGTGTGAGTGGGGGTGTGTTGAGGGTGTGGGTTGGGGGGTGTAATGGGTGTGTTGTGGGTATGGGTGGGGATGTGGGTATGTACGTCTTTTTCGCATGAGAAAGGTGTGAACTTTTGGTAGTTCGCACCTTTCTCATGCAAATTTTCCGGCAAATTTTCCGGCATTCAGATTATGGATGTGCCAAATGGATTAATACAATGTCCTGTACAAGTGTCTAATAATAGTCTTCTCTTCTTTACGCACTACACCTCCGCTCTTGCTAAATGTATCTTTTGGTTTGACTATTCCTACCACCGCTTTGTTGTCAACACCCACATCATTTCTTGTTATCAATCTTCTACCTCGACCTATCCTTTTCTCATAATCAAATACATCTCTAACATCTAACACTGGATGCTACTCAGATGATTTCAGTATTGTAAGGCATGTACCGTCCTGCTTCTAATGGCCCACATGTTCTCCGTTCCCCACTATACTTTAACCTTAACTTCACACGCTTCACACCCATTGACCCAAGACTCAGAAACTTGGGGTCCCCTATATTAGTAACCTGAACTCCAGAAATTCATGAACCCTTATCATTTACCGAACTACTAACACCTTAATCTTCACTCAGCTGCCTCTGCTACTGATCTTGCCTTTTCCTTCATCCTTAATAAAATGATCAATTTTGTAACTTGTGCTCTATGCAACCTCTAAGACATATCCCTCTTCAAATTTCCTCTCCTAGTTTTACAGTTTGTCCATGGGCTTCCTTGCTATCCACACACTCACACTTGACAAACTCTCTCTTTTTCTTCCCCTCCGTGCACCCTGAAATCTGAACCCCAACATAATCTAACTGTTCATTGTCCCCCCCACACAGTCTTCCATTCCTTAAAGCACCTCACACACCTCCCACTGGAACCACACTCTCAGATATAAACAACACAACATCTCTCTCAGCCTTCAAACCTGCATTCAAAATAACCCCTACTCCAAAAGGACTCTGGAAGCTCAGAGAAGAGTGATGCCTTCCCCTAACCATCCCTTCCCCAACTGCAGTGCAATCAAGTATGGTACCCTAAATTAAATAAAAGTAGATATTGTAAATAAAATATATGTATAGATCATAGTGAAAAAAACGTTGTTAAAGGGATGTTCTGGATATAAGTAAAATCGAAAAACCCTAGAAATGTACCAGTTATGGAAGGTATGCAACTATAACTCGTGCCACTACCATGCACTGCTACCACTAACACCAAGGACATCAAAGATGACCTCACAAATAACATAATCAATTACATCAGTGATGACATCACATATCTGGGGTGGTTGTTTTTGTTCACTGACAGTTTTAATTTTAAGCTGAGGGCTTCATGTGGTTATACTACATTGAAACCATGATACACATACTATAAAGTTACTGTGCATGTAGAGTTTGACCTTGTGCTATATTCTGAAGATGTGTTTCCCCTGCCAAACATTGGGGAACATTGGGGAACTGGTCAGTCTCACCTCAGGTGCTAAAATATTTTCCTTGATTTATCCTCGGCATACCACCGAATCAAGCTCCATCCCGAATCCAGTGATCTCACCACCTTCTTCCCTCAAGAGATTTAAAAGAATGTCCTTTGGACTAATATCTGCAGCTGACTTCTTTCAAAGACTGATGAAGAGTGTTGTGGGTGGCATTGATGAGGCATTCTATTATCAAGATGACATTCTTGTTATGGGTTCATCAGTCAGGAAGAATGACATCAAACTAAAGGGGGTTTTAGATATACTCAACAAAGTAGGACTGACAGTACAAAAATCCATATGCTGTTTTAGGGCCTCCCAAATTGCTTATCTGTGACATTGCTTATCAGGTAAATGTATATTCCCAAGGGAGGGCTTACTCAAAGCCTTTCTGCAAATGTTACCACCAAAAGATAACATAGAGTAATGTCATGCTTAGGGGTAGGTGAATATTACTCGAAGTTCATAAGGATTTTCCAGATAAATGTATAAATATAAGAGCTCTTTGCAAAAAGGGTTGTGCATTTGAATAGACACATGAATGTGAGTAGGAATTTCAGAGTATCAAACAAGCAATTTCTAATGGCCCACTTCGCTCTTCTTTTGATGCATCTAAAGGCACATTTTTGATGATGGATGCCAGTGCCATTGGTTTGGATGCAGTTCTCATGCAATGTGAAAAAGAGGGTGAACTTTTTTTGCTTTTGCCTCTATGCTTTAGAGGATGCTGAATGCAGGTGCTGTCATTTAGAAAGAGGCAGTGTCTGCAGTGTGGGCTATTAAAAAAATCAAGAATTTCGTATGGGGCAGGACATTTTCAGTTCTGTCAGACCACAATCCATTAGTAGCCGTCTTCACATCGAAAAGGTTTGGATGGTGTACCCAGATATATTGATAATTGGGTGACATCTGTACAGGGACAAGCATTTGATATTAAGCATGCTCCTGGAAAAATAGATATCATTGAGAACTTTCTTTCAAGAATCCCGGTTTGAATTCATGAAGAAAACATTGAAGAAACGATTCCAAAAGTGTTTTTATGGTATGTGGGGATTCTATTTCACAAGAGGAGTGGGATATAGTGCTGAGGGAGGACCACGAATTAAGTAAAGTCAAAGAGCGTGTGCTAAATAGTTGGTCAGGATGGACTCCTGACATGGGTTTAGGATCCTTTTACAGAGTAAGAGATGATCTAGGAATTGAATTGAAGATTAACATGGGGTGAGAGCTGCTCATATTGTGCCATCTGTAAGGATAAGAAAGAAACTACTGCATCCTGCTTGTCTGCTGCCGGATTCACCTTGGACAGGAGGGCCAGCCTTATATATACTGTGTCTCAGAACCTTTGTACATTCTAGGTTACCCAAGAAACCCAATAATATGTTGTTCTCACGCCGACCACCTGGGTGGCAACAAGGTTAACAAATACACATGTGAATGTATCAATGGCCATAACATGTTTATGTATGCAGTTTAAGGCCCCAAAACATGTTTTATTTCAGTTGACATGATCGTGATCAGAATATGCATTCCTCATAATATTTTGACATAGGTCAATATTAAACTAATTTATAAGGCATAAATAGACATATGTAACAGGTCGGTTTTTTAATATGTTTTTACTGCGATGTTCCGGACTATGGGCACAGTTTGCAAATTCAACATTGTGGCCATTTCCAATGTTTTGATGCAGCTCAAGTTTTTAATAGACAAATCAGCGCGTGTGTCTACGATGTCCGTGAATGTTATGCTGGGTCCTGATTGGCCCAGAGGCATCTGCGGACATCGAATCAGGAAGTGAGTCTGCAGACTGGACGCAGATAATTTTTTTCAACCTACTTTTTGGCCATTTGAAAAATATCCAATGGACGGATTTACACCAAATTTACAAAAGCACGCTTTTGGGACCAAGCTGCCACTCCTGGCCCAAGTTAGCTGCAAACCCGTCCAGCGGTTTAAGCTGTCGGCATGAGCAACATTTCTTTTCCACTATGTCTATGAGAATTCCGATTGTTTTGGGACCCCCCTATAACTTTTCCCCCCTTTGACGAAACTGCACCAGACTTCGCACAGGGATTCAGAGGTGGCCATGTACTTGTTCTGCAAAGGTCTGAGAGGATTCGTAAAACGGTGCCAACGTTATAAGCAGCCCAAAAACTGCCTATGGGTTGAGCAATGTAACCATAAATACAGGGCCGCTACCACAGGCCCAGTAATATATACTTAGTATATTGTTAAAGTTGTTTGATTGTGATATCCCCATTCAGTATTCGCAAATATGATCCACCCTTCATCACTAGATATTCAACCCACTCACCTTCCATCTGACCCTTTTGTAAGCACCTTTGATGAGATTGCTTCAATCTCTATATTGTCCATTTACACTGATCAAAATGTTCACCCATTTGTTCAAATAAATACAAACACAAAAATATCACCTACTTCCTTTCTACTGTAACCACTTTCATACCAACCCTGCCCTCCACCTACTCTTCTCATCCATCATCAGCGCTTCAAACCACACAATAGCATGCTCATTATACCGCCATCATCCTCAAATACTATAATACTATGGCAGCCCTACCTGCTCACAAGCAAATCCCTCTAATTATCATTTACGTTTCCCACATATTGGTTCAAAAGGCCAACCAATAACTACCTCACACCTATGTAATTATTTGTGCATAACACCATGCCAAACACTCGACGTGAATGTTAGATTATCAAGCACCCTAAATAAAACGCTACATGACACACCCACACACAGAATTAATGGGAGGTATTATCAAACTCGCCATACTGAGAAAGATCTCAAATTCCTTAACAGAACTCCTGAATAATGAGGCTGCACCAGATCCACACCCACTAGTAAGATACACACATGCAACCATCCCAAAACACATTACAGATGGGATGGATGTCGGTATACAGTGTTTATAACCAAATTAAAATATTGACACACTTTATCAGTGAAACATAAATAAAACCAAAAATGTCGACTTTGTAATAAAGGTATATGCTGTGGTGTGTCACTGAAAAAGTTTGTCACTATTTTTCTTGTCGTAATAAAGACATGTCTTCCAGCAAAATACCATTGTCCAAACATCAACACATCCTTCACATGCAGAATCATTGACTCCTCTACCCAATAACATAGTGAGGCTGTTGAGATTGTAGTGGTTACCTTTCTTCAACTAACAAATGAGTCTGGAGTCATGGAACCCTGTAAAACATTAAAACAGACCCACATTAACAAGCCATTATTAATGGCTATAGAGACTGAGTACCTCTACCACCCAATCGGATAAATCCAACAGTGGCTGGTCGGTCAAGTTATGTAGAAGTTGCAAAACAAGATCACTCTGAAGGAGGCAGCTCAACATTGACAAATCATGCAGAGGTTTTCTGGGAGGCTGTTAAACATGATCCTTTATCCCACTAAGAAAAACAAGCTCTCAGCGTAAGGTGCATATTTCATTTGTAAACTTGACTTTCCTCAGTCACTCTGCCAATCCTACCATATCCCTATCCATGTACGCCACTTATGCACATTGGTAAAACCCCCTCAGGTGTTAGGAGAGTTTACATAATCTAAACCCCTTGATAAAATAAGCCCACACTGAGAAATTACACCTAAGAGATGGGAATTTGGCTTTAGATGGGAACCCACATGGGGAATTGCACTGTACAAAACCACAGAACATTATATAGCATAGCATACATTAAAAGAGCCTTACATGAACATCATATATGTTCAGTTGTTATTTTGAAGCAACAGCTTTTTTGCATCATATACTATGTTTATGCTGAATGAATGATCCAGTTTTCCACTGCTGCAAACATGTTTGATATCCAAGAACACTGGTTGGTCCGTGAAAAAAAGCCCTCATTGGTGGCATCTGTGGTGGACCTGGAACTCAAAAGATCCTAGCAGTGTTACCTGTGCCTTCATCCTTCTGTAGCTCATGAGTGCCATACAAAAAGGTACTATTAACACATGTAATTTCAGCGCTGCTGTTGAGGAGAACTGTGTGTCAAGTACCACGCAGAAAGTAATCTATTAAAATTATTTGAGTTGTATCATCTTCCATCGGAATCATCTGCACATCATTAGGTGAGAGGGTAATGCCCATCATTTCTGATCACCTCTGTGAACGTCTTTAAGTTGTCCGGATTCCACATGTGGCCATCATAAAATCGAAACCTCTGGATAGTGTTATTGACTCACAGACCACTGGCAATTAGATGGGTATGGAACCTGATATGCTAGTGCATGACCTATAAATGTTGGTTTAAAGATGTGAGATTTAAGTGTTTCTGCACTTCACACTCTGACACCCTCTACAATACCCTTGAATACACAGTATTGGAAGGTGAGTGAAAGAAGGTCAGCGGAGGCAGTCTTTTTTCCAGCCCTATTGAGGTGGTGTGGCAGCTGAGGCTTGTGGACTACATTTTTTACTTTAAAATCGCCACCTCCCATGGAACGCAGGGCGGAAGCTGGGTGCAAGGTGGTCATCGGTGGTCGGCGGATTGGACGCCGGATAATAAAGAACTCCGTGGACAGCAAGGAGCTGACCACGCAGGTTGGTGCCTTATTGTGTGCATATTTGCATATCTGATGTTTTCACTTCTGATATTTCCCTGCCCTCCCCTATACTGTTACTGGAATTCAATCCTAAGCACTTCTGAGTGTCTTTGAAGTGGAATATAAGCATCGCTACTCCACTCATTTTCTCACACTCAAAAGCACCCGTGAGGTTTTTAAATCCTGGAGCCCATACCTACCTCTGTCATGGAGCTATGAAGTTTCTCTGAATGAAGCTCATATAACAACTCCAGGTGCCTCCTAGCCTTAAGAAGGTGACCGCGAGGTGACAACTCATCTTGGAGACTACTAGCTACACACCACTCTGACTGCTGCTGGATTTGAAAGGGTGACCGCTGGTACTAGTACCATGAAGCCCTTGACAAGGATTAGAGTTTTTAACACTGCCAAATTGGATATAAACCTGCTCCGAACCCTATGATACTACATAATCTTCTAACTTTGTATTTTTTTAAACATTTATTAAATATGCCTGGCCGTTACAAGAAGCCGTCCATTATGCCCTACCGATCGTGCTGTATGCATGAGTACATTGAATGCTGCTCGCATCTTACAAAAGCAGGCAACTAAGAGACTCCTAAAGCAAGCAAAATCGACTATGGCAGGGATCACCAATTCTATTTGTGATTTGAATGGCATTGATTAGAGTCAACAAAGGAATATAAGTCCTTTTTTAAAACCTAATTGTAACATCAATAGAAACTCCAACTCTCCCTCGAAGATATTAGATGGCTCAGCCCTTACTAGAAATGAAGACAGCACTTCCCTACAGGATAATATGGTGATGGCCATAGCCTTGAGCCTAAAGGCTGAATCAAATATGGATCCTTCATACCCTCTGACTCTTATCAAGCTAGTGTCACAATCCATTCCATTACAGAGTTGACATGTTCTCCAATTTGACTGCAATTGCCCAGAACGCATATGCAAAATCAATGGGTAACCACAAGAGTCCCCTGACCCCAAATTCTCATGGCACAGTGACGTTTAGTATGAGACAGCACTTATTTATAATATTGAACTCTTAGATTGATCTGTGTATATTTATTCATATGGAACAATCATCCATGAAATCCTAACTTGTAAAACTTGTAGAATTGTATCCGGGGAAATCTAATCCGGTGGGGGGACAAGGTATGTGCACCCACCATAATGATACAGGACACCCAGGTCTTGATAAGGTCCCCCTACCTTGCTAATAATGGGCAAAAAACTTCCCATCAGTTGGGGATTGCAATAAGTAAATGTGGTAAGACGACTTCTGCTTTAGACAGGAAGCATACAAAAAAATTTAAACACAGTGCATTAAATGTACATTCTAGCACTGTAAACCCAATTAATGTTGGGGCGGCATCTCAGGCCCTGTCTACAATCTTCCCAAGAGTATGACTTGTATCAAAACCCCTAGGGATTCAAACTTGTGGGGAAGGAAAAACCTAAAAAAGATCAGGTTATATCCCAGACTAAAACTTGTTTCTGACAGTTTATTTAATAAAAAGTCTATATGGCTGGATCTTTGCAAATCTGAAAACATTTCCTACAATCAGTACAAAATGCTATAATGTGAAATAACGATACGGGTTTCCCTAGTGGCATTGCACAATGGGTTCCAAACAGTCAGCAACCTGAATATATCCCTGAAGATAATTGTTTTGAGGCGGGGAATGAACGCATGCCACATAAAGCAAGGAATGGTTCACCTTTAAAAAATTCTATGGTGAACCTTGATGAGGTGCTAAATTCTCTGAGTACAGAAAAAATCTTGGTAACAGACATATGTGCCACCTCGGCAAGTCCTTTTTTAAAGCGTTCTAACATACTTGAACTGCTCGATCAACTCCCAGCTTTTGGCAAGATTTCATCTCATGATTTAAAGCGAGTTGAGGTCCCACAGTCATCCTGGGGTCCAAATTGGTATGTACTACTTTGGGTATCACCCATTATTGTTGAGTGTATTATGACACAGGCCCTCTTTTTCCGTGAGCTTGGATATGAATTTGCAAGGGTCCCACATCATAGGGAGCATATAGGAACTAAAAACATAGTAGATAGCAAGAGTGCATGTCTCACTGATAATATGATGAATGATATAGTTACCAGGGTCTGTCGGGAGCTCCATTCAAAGGGCAATCTATCAATGAGACAAGCAAACCACTTCCCCAAAGCCAAGAACTTGGATCAAGTGGACTGAATCGCAGCTCCCAATTGTAACTATGTAAAAAAAAGATCCTGGAATACTAGAGGTTTCCGTTCTTTTATCTCTAAACCTGAAGGCATATTATTATTATTATTATTATTATTATTATTATTATTATTATTATTATTATTATTATTATTATTATTATTATTATTATCTGATATTCTACTGCAAGAGACTTGGATTAGCAAAAATCGTTTTTTATTGATGGCTATACAATCCACCAAACCTCAGCTCAAAAAATAAGTCAGGTAGGCCCTACTGGGGTCTCATTGTTGCCGTATTTATTAATCTACAGGCAACTACAGAGAGATTAGAGTGTACTCAGATTATATTTTAGCCATCATGATAGCCATCCTAGGGGTGAAGTGGAAGGAGGGCATCTAATTGATCAATGTTTATAATAGGTGAGCACTGCACACTAGAAAAAAGACCCTAATGGACTTTTTGAACTTGCTGTGCCCATTTTGAATCCCCTGCCCAGGCCCCACACTGCGCTTGTTTCCTGGACTTGCTGGCTCCTTTCTCAGCCCTAACTCCCGCCTGCCAGCCAGCCCGACCTCTGATTGGCCTACTACTTCTCCCCTTGCACAGTGTACACACCGTAGCAGTCAGCTGACCGCTCCATTCTACCGGAGCTGCACGTGAGCACTGCGCACTAGAAAAAAAGACCCTCCTGTGCTTTTTGAACTTGTTGTGCCCATTTTGAATCCCCTGCCCAGGCTCCACACTGTGCTTGTTTCCCGGACTTGTTGGTTCCTTTCCCGCCCTAACTCCTGCCTCCCAGCCCGCCCTGACCTCTGATTGGCCTACTGCTTCTCCCCTTGCACGGTGTACACACAGTAGCAGGCTGCTGACCCCCCATTTCCACCAGAGCTGCAGGTGAGGGCTGCGCACTAGAAAAAAGACCCTCCTGGGCTTTTTGAACTTGTTTTGCCCATTTTGAATCCCCTGCCCAGGCCACACATATCGCTTGTTTCCCGGACTTGCTGGTTCCTTTCCCGGCCCTAACTCCTGCCTCTCAGCCCGCCCCGACCTCTGATTACACCTCTAGATCCTTTTAGTAGCCTCCCAAGGGCAGCCCTTTGCCCGTGCAGCCCCTGTGGCTAAGGATGGCTCAAACTGAAGTGGCTCCAGAGAGTGTCTGCAGGTGTGAGCAAGGGAGACCAGTGACCAGCCGTCGACCATCAGCAGCTAGTATGTTAGGATAGACCTAGATGAAATCCGACCACATAGCAAACCTACCTACACCTATACGCTACTCTGATCAACTTCCTCTGCCTCCCTCTCTCCCACTGTGCAGGTCTTCTGAAATCCAGCTGGATTTAGTTCTGTACTCAAACTCAAACTGCATTGTCCGGTAGCTGTATTTAGTCCTGTACTCAAACTGCATTGTTAGGTATAGGCCACTCTCCCACTATACAGGTCTTCTCAAATCCAGCTGGGGTTAGTCTTGTACTCAAATTGCATTGTTAGGTAGCTGTGTTTAGTCCTGTACTCAAATTGCATTGTTAGGTAGCTGTGTCTAGTCTTGTACTCAAACTGCATTGTTAGGTGTAGGCCTCTCTCCCACTGTACAGTTCTTCTCAAATCTATCTGGGTTTAGTCCTGTACTCAAATTTCACTGTTAGATAGCTGTGTTTAGTTCTGTGCCCAAATTGCATTGGTAGGTAGCTGTGTCCTGTCCTGTACTCAAACTGCATTGCTAGGTGTTGGCCTATCTCCCACTATACAGGTCTTCTCAAACCTAGCTTGGTTTTATCTCACACTCAAATTACATTGTTAGGTAGCTGTGTTTTAGTCCTGTACTCAAATTGCATTTTTAGGTAGCTGTGTCTAGACCTGTACTTAAACTGCATTGTTAGGTATAGGCCTCTCTCCCACTATAAATTTCTTCTCAAATCCTGTTGGGCTTAGTCCCATACTCAAATTACATTGTTAGGTAGCTGTGTTTAGTCCTCTACTCAAATTGCATTGTTAGGTAGGTTTGTCTAGTCCTGTAATCAAACTGCATTGTTAGGTGTAGGCCTCTCTCCCACTATACAGGTCTTCTCAAATCGATCTAGGTTTAGTCCCGTACTCAAATTGCATTGTGAGGTAGCTGTGTTTAATCCTCTACTCAAATTGCATTGTTAGGTAGCTGTGTCTAGTCCTGTACTCAAACTGCATTGTTAGGTGTAGGCCTCTTTCCCACTATACAGGACTTCTCAAATCCAGCTGTGTTTAGTCCTACACTCAAATTGCATTGTTTGGTAGCTGTGTTCAATCCAGTACTCAAACTGCATTGTCAGGCATAGGCCTCTCTCACACTATGCAGGTCTTCCCAAATCCAGCTGGGTTTAGTCCTGCACTCAAATTGCATTGTTAGGTAGCAGTGTTTAATCCATTACTCAAATTGCATTGTTACGTAGCTGTGTTTAGTCCTGCACTCAAATTGCATTGTTAGGTAGCAGTGTTTAGTCCTGTACTCAAACTGAATTGGTAGGTGTGGGCCTCTCTCCCACTACACAGTTCTTCTCAAATCTAGCGGGGCTCAGTCTTGCACTCAAATTTCATTGTTAGGTAGCTGTGTTTTAGTCCTGTACCCAAACTGAATTGGTAGGTGTGGGCCTCTCTCCCACTATGCAGGACTTTCAGATCTAGCTAGGTTTAGTCTTGTACTCAAATTGCATTGCTAAGTAGCTGTGTTTAGTCTGTTCCCAAACTGTATTGTTAGGTAGACGTGCTTAGTCCCTTACTCAAAATGCACTCTTAGATAGCTCTGTTTTAGTCCTGTACTCAAACTGTATTGTTAGGTGTAGGCCTCTCTGCCACTATACAGGACTCTCAAATCTAGCTGTGTTTAGCTTTGTACACTAATTGACGTTGTTAGGTGTAGCCGTCTTTCCCACTATACAGGACTCCTAAATCTAACTAACAAAGGTTGTGCTGTTCTACCTTTCACTCAACCTGCATCGTGAAACTTAGGCCTCAATCCGTCACAGTCATCTAGGCGCCATGTCACTCACAGGACACAACAGTGCAGCTCTCTGGTGCACCACTAGCCCCAACATGACCCACCGCAGGCTTTCACTACCCCTGCTTTCTCACAGCCCACCCCCTCCACAGTGCACCTTTAACTTTCATCACCTCTACCACACCCTCCCGCCTCAAACTGTCACACTCTCCCCCACCCGTAGATCCCGCTCCGCACAATTACGAGCTGCAAGATTGAGAGACTGATTAGATAACATCCCTCCACGGAACACACCAGAGAATCAAGCAAGACACCAAAGAGACATACCACACTCCAATGGCGCCAGCAACCAACCCCTCCCACCTCTCACTCACATTCTCCCCATTCAACCACACACCACTCCCAACTCCCACTTCCCCTCTCTTCGTGCAGTAAAAGAAGCCCTGGCCAATACCCCACTTACCAGAGAACCTCCCACTCTCTCCCATACACCCATGACCTCACATAATGCATGGGGGGGTGAGACCGCAGGGTCCTATTCCCCCCTAGCATCACTCATTCTCCAAAAACCCATACATCCTTTTCATTACTGAGACCTGTTTCTTGGATGACTATGAACCACTGCGCTCACAAGACCTTCCCACCTGGTTACACTCTCTCTGTGCAGAACAGATCACGAAGGGGAGGTGCAATATTACACAAAGACCATTTCAAGCTATTAACCAAGGACACCTCCACCAGCACCACAGACTGCGTATCCCTCCTCCTAAAACTCGCTCCAACAGCCTCACACAGCTTTCTACTCATCTGTTAGGACAGTTTTTCTGAAGTCCAGTTAAGGGCCTAGTAAAACCATTCAACTGAGGCAGTACAAGACTCCACTCTTAGTATAAGACTCTACCACCTGAGTACATGGTAGAATAGGCAGAGCAGCCAGGCTTATCTTAGGAGGGAGAGAGGGCAGTAGATACAGTACAAGTGAAAATTGTAATACAAATGATCCAAAGAAACACTGAAACACTATGTATTATACAAATAAAGGATTTATTTAAATACAAGTAGGCTCAGATAAATCTAGGGGTTAAGTAAATACTGAAACATTATATGAAATCACAATATAAAACACAACACTATACTTGAAAGTACACAGACCCAAGTATAGACCTTATTTGGAACACCTAACAGTAGTTCTAGGGAAGTCAAAACCTTGTTATACACATTTAGTATAGGCCAAGCCTATTCTTTGGGAGTAAAAGACCAATGGTTACTTTTTATATTACTTTTGGTAATACAAGGACAGTAGGCCCTTCCAGTTGTACATTGACTCTTGGAACAAATCACATAAACAGTCAACTGGACAATATACTTTTGGTGAATAGTGAAACACTTATTCTAGGTGCAGTAAAAACCTATAACTACTTTTGTCATAACACACAGTTATACCAGGTGAGTAATACCTATGGATGTAATGTACAATTACAGATGCTTTGGAAATCAGGGAACCCCAGATTGAGATAAGCAATAACTCTTGTAACTTGTTTTGGATGGCACACAGCTAACACAAGGTAAGTAAAACCCACTTACTTTAACTTCACACTGAAGGGGAAAGTAAAACCCAATGTCACACTTTACTGAATAGATAGTCTAGGTAGGCAACAACCTAATGTAGACTTATTAAAAACAGGATAGCAGCAAGTCAGGGGAAGCAAGACCCAGTTGGGGGACACTCATACAGTTATCCTAGCAGGACTAACCTGGTGATACCAACAGTTGGAGGACACTCATACAATTACCCTTCAGGAATAATCTGGTGAAACCAACACATTACTTTTGTAAAGAGGCACAACCTAATCACAGGAGAGTAAAATACCTTCACATCTACTTTCTTTTAGTCTGGCAAAACAGTGGCTAAGGAAGGAAAGATGTTAACCATACTTTTAAGAATAGTGCATCACACATCCAAGATCAGTAAGAACTTTTGTAACTGTTCACTCTTAGAATTACAGTTACCAACCAACTCTTTACAAGTAAGTAAAAACACTTGATTTCTTTTCTAGGCAGAAGTCCCAATCCCTTCAAAGTTTTTTTCCCTTAGAGAATGAGTGTTCTCAGTGGCAGAAGGGGGGTCACTAGGACTAGTGACCAACAGGCAGTGTTAGAATAAGTTCTTTAGTAGCAAAAGTCAGAGTTTCCTGAGGAAAACTGCCAAACAAGTGAGTACTTTTACTTCTAGGTTTAGAAGAGGGTCCAGGGGCTTCACAGAAGACACGCCAGCAGGATTCTAGCAGTGGGACTGGGTGTACTGGACGAGGGACCTCCCAATCACAGAACACACCCCAGGACTACACAGAAATCCCAACAGGCTTAAGGTAAGTATATACCCGAGCCAAAACAGTACCTCAGCAATGAAGAAGAGATTGCAGCAGGAGAACTTCAGGGACTGCAGCCAAATACCCGGTCACTGGATTCCTTGTCCTGGAGACTGAACACAAGACCTCAGAAGGGACTTTGCAGCAGGGATTGATGAAGAAGGCTCTAGGCAAGATTTCTCTCATGGCTGAATGCGGTTCTGCGGGTTTGGCGCCTTTTCAAGGAGCACAGAAGAAGACAGAAAATCGCGGTTGAATTCTTGTCGTTTAAAAGGTCCAGCACTCTTGTGAGGGAACTTTTTGGACTCGAGTCATGTCTCTAGAGATAGACCAGGATGCCCACGAAGTTTCAGCGAGATTCGGAATTCGGAAGACCGTGCACCGCACAGTGGCTGGAGGTCCCAGGGTATTGGGGTATTGCAAGAACGCAAGGTCACAGCACCCGTGGGATGGCTCAATATGCAGGTTGTCTTGAGTCTAGTGGGTCTCACTAGGCTCTGGGTTCGGGTAGTCGTTTTCGGAGACCCCAGGTCAATCGGAAGGAAGGGCTGCAGCAGGCTCCGGTTACAAAGCAGGCTCTCCAGCTGCTGGAAATCATTCCCGCCGCTTTTCCTTTGTCGTCCTCTTCGGTTTTTGGTTCCAGTGGTCGACATCCTTCAGCTTCCAGGTTTCCAGTATTTATCAGGACCTGCAACACAACCTCTGCATTCTCTCCCCGCATTTTACAAGAAAGGGGCGTTTGGCTGTCCAATCAGGACAGCCAACCCCCCACTGGGATCTGACCCAGTTGAAGGAAGGCCTAAGACAAAGGAGGGGGAAGTTTGGGACTCCTCCCCCACTTCCTGTGCTTACAGACTGACTGGAGCCTGGGCGGGGTGTCCAGGGGACTCCCACCAAAGGCAAAACTCAAACAAAGGATTTTCCCACCCTGGATGTCAGCGGAAGGAACAAGAAACGACAAGAAACACTAAAATGGCAGAAAAAGAAGACAGGGGCCATTTTGGTAAAAATGAGCACCATTAGGTGCCTTTACTGCAGCTGTGATTACAGCACGCGGTAAAGGTGCACCAAATTAGTAAAAGGTATCACTGCCACCAGCCATTAAAGGTAAGCTTGTCACTGTAACAGAATTGTTACAGTTTAAATGTGAAAGGGGATACCTCGTATCTCCCCAGCACTCCACATAAGGTGGGGTGTGCTGGTTTCACAGAATAAAATGTAAAAGGGATCCAAAGATCCTTTCTACCCTGTAGCTCACTCAAGGTTAGCACAAGAAAGTTAAAGGGGGAGCCCTTAGGGCAACCCAGCAACAACAGGCACTTATTGCCAATAAGTTGTAATACATGATAACTTTAAAAAGACACTATGGAGAGTCTTAAAATGACACCCATAAAAAGAGTTAAAGACAGGTGAGTGTGGAAAAAGGTTCCCACTCACTGAGATATTAATGAAAAATCTCTCACTAGAAAAGCAAAAAGTTATGGAGTTGAACCAGGAAAGGAAGATTTACCAGCTCTGTGGAAATCTTACCTAACACTCGTCCCCCCCAGACTAAGGAACAGGGGAAGCTAATCCTCACCTGGATAGATCCCTTGTTTCTAGTCGGTTAAACTGTTTGCTGAGTCAACTAGCAATCTTTTTGTAACCCTTGCTGTGTTACTTTTTCTTATATTAGTTATCATTTGCAAACTATATGACCTACAAGTAGTGTTGGGCACTTTACTCTTGTCTAAGGTATAGGGAATCTGTTTAAACAGTCCCTCAGAAGTTGTGACAACCTCTGAACCTACAATAGGCTTTTTAAAAGGGTTCTTATAAAGAAATCCCTTAGACCTAGAGGTGTCTCCATGATTCCTCACCACCTCTCTCACATGAGCAGGTTGGGTCTCAGGTATCCTAGTTGGAGGGGTTGTGGCAAAGCATTGTACATCCTTCCACTTCCTCTTAGATCTGTTTTTACCTTGGTTAGGGTTTTCCCTTCTAACTCTAGGATTTTGTAACGCTCACCTGATTCCCGTAGAGGCGCCGGTCTTGACTGGGCGTATACCGTATCTTCAAAGGTGATGTGTAACACACGGCTGGCTCTTTGGGCTGGACCTCTGTGCACTGTATGTCTGACTCGAAGGGTAAGATGTCTGCCGATAGAAAATATGGGATTAATGAACTGGGTTATTGAATGTCTCTCTCTTCTTCCCTTTCTCTTCTCCTGTAGAACCCCAAAGGTTAACGCTCTCACCTTAGGTAAGTGAACGCCGTGCTCGACATCTGCCTCGGGGCAGGGTGCTGTAACCAGTTTCTTCACTGGATAAGGGGAGCAGGCCTCTTGACTTCAGAGGACTGCTGTCCGTCGTTTACTGCACGAACGGTAAGTTTAAAGTAATTCTAATGTCTTTAAAAGTCTTTAGTAATGATGTCTCTTGTTTTGCAGGGTTCCGGCGATGGCGGATGACGGGCTGAAGTGAGTTGAAGATGGAGCCCGTGTGATGAATAGAAGCGCCTGGAAGCACGTAAGTAAGCGCTTGTTGCCTGCTTCACGATGCGCTCTAACTGTCTTTTTATTTTGCAGGTACAAGTTCGGAGCAGCTGCAGGGTGCTGGAATATCCACTGGGATAGATGTGGAAAGGAGTAATGGCACGTGAGTATTGTGTTCCCCAATGTCTTTAAACGCACCTTGTTTTGTCTTTCAGATGCGGGATGCAGCGCCGAAGGCCTCCGGAGCGTGCAAAGAGTTGGTAAGCTTTTGTCTTTTAGATGCCGGAATGCAGTGCGAAGACCTCCGGAGCGCACGAAGAGTAGGTAAGCCTTTGTCTTTCAGATGCCGGAATGCAGCGCGAGGCGTTGGTGACAGCCGATGGACCAGGTAATTGAAGCGCTGTCACTGAAGACCGTAATGCTAACCTGTTCTTTCTTGTCTTTATAGGTGTTGCTGAAGACTGGATTCAGGATGGTAAGCCTTTTTCCTTAGGCCCAGGATCAGATGCAGAAGACACGATGAGCGTTCTGCTGCAGAGGATGCAGAATAACACAAAGCAAGATTCATCCATCGGGTGTGGTTTAAATAGCCTCCTGTAGTGCTTAGGTGTCTCCTTCCACAGCCACGCCTAGGTAAGAAAAGAGTTCCTGCTTTCCAGAAGAGTTCCAGTGTTCTGAACCTAGGGAGTGGCTCCTGCCCCACCCAACAGGAAAAGTAGTTCCAAACAGAAAAAGATCAGAGGCTCAACTGGCAGGCAAGTAAGCAGCATGGTCTGCTGCAGGTAAGTCCACCCAAGCATTATGAGCCCGGCGCTTCCAGCGCTGGGACTGGGCATATTTATGAGCCTGGTGCCACTGGCGCCAGGACTGGGTCCAAAAGGTCCCAATTGGGACTGGTTGGCACTCGGAACCTGGGTTATGGATCTGCTTCCAAGGGAGTTGGGAAAACCCTGACCTTTTGGAAGCAGAGATCATGACAGTACCCCCCCTCAAGGCCCCTCCCAAACCGGGCTTCTCCGGGGGTTTTGGCTTGTCAGGAAATGTTCGGTGAAATCTTTTGATTAGGCGAGGAGCGTGGACATATTCAGCAGGTTCCCAGGATCTCTCTTGGGGGCCATAGCCTTTCCAGTCAATTAGGTAAAATAGTTTAGATTTGGAGATCTTGGAGTCCAGAATGCTTTTGACTTCAAACTCGAGTTCTCCATCAACTAGGATGGGTTTTGGAGATTTAGTTAGTCGGGTTTGAGGTTGCACGGTTTTTAGTAGAGAGACGTGGAAGACCGGATGTATCTTCATGTGCGGGGGCAAGTCCAACTTGACCGCTACTGGGTTTAGTATGGTAGTGATGGAATAGGGACCAAGGTATCTTGGGTTGAATGTGCGTGGCCCTTTTAGAGGTAGATATTTGGTGGATAACCAGACTTGATCCCCTACTTGATATTGAGGGGCTTAATTCCGATGTTGATCTGCTCCTTTCTTGTATTGTTCTTTAGCCCTTTGAAGGTGAGAAACAGCTTCCTTAAAGGCTTGGGTGATTGTAGAATGCAGGTAGTCTACTGCTGGTGTTTCAAGATCTTGGAGGGGATCCAACTCCGAGGTTCGAGGGTGACTGCCGTATAAAAGAAAAAATGGGGTTTTCCCATTTCCCGAATGGACAGAGTTATTGTAGGCATATTCGGCTATCCAAAGGATGTCTTTCCAAGTTTTTTCAGTTTGTTGCAGCATGCAGTGTAAATACTGTTCCAGAGTTTGATTGGTCCTCTCGGTTTGTCCGTCGGTCTGAGGGTGGTGACTGGTCGATAGTCTCACATCAATTTGAGCCGACCGACAGCAACTTCGCCAAAAATGAGAAATAAATTGACTACCTCGATCCGAAATTAGAACCGAAGGAAAACCGTGCAATCGGACGATGTTTTCGAGAAATTCTCGGGCCAGAGTTACTGCTGTTGGCAAGCCTTTGAGCGGAATGAAATGCGCCATCTTGGAGAATAAGTCCACGATTACTAGAATCGTATTGTATCCGGAGCATGGAGGTAGATCGGTGATGAAGTCCATAGAAAGCGTATGCCAAGGGCGAGGTGGGATGTCAATAGGACGTAAGAGGCCTGCTGGTCTTTCCTTTTGACTCTTGTTTTGGGCGCATACTCCACAGGACATTATAAAGTCTCTGATATCTTTTTTCCAAGACGGCCACCAGAAGTAGCGCTTGATCTTTTCTGAGGTCTTGGTCATACCGGGATGTCCTTCCATTAAAGAATCATGATAACAAGAGATTACTTTTTTCTGTAAATCTGTGCTGGGCAGGTATAATCGTTCTTGGAAATACAATAAGTTGTCCTTTACTGAAAAGTCCTTTCCCTGCAGATGCCAATTCTGTATGTCTGCTGGAGTTATAAGTTGCCTGGCTTTATCCTTAATTTCCTCTATGGATTGTGTGGCGATTACACCCAGAATTCTTTGTTCGGGAATGATTGGTACAGGTTTAGGGTTGATCAAGTGTTCTTCCACTCCCATCCGAGAAAGGGCATCAGCTTTACCGTTTTTTGTACCAGGTCGATAGGTAATTATGAAGTCAAACTCAGCAAAGAATAATGCCCAACGGAGTTGTCTAGAGGATTGGGCTTTTGCGGTTTTCAAATATTGCAGGTTTCGGTGATCCGTAATCACAGTAACGGTGTGTCGGGCCCCCAGCAGATAATGCCGCCAAGCCTTAAAGGCAGACTTGATAGCCAGAAGTTCCTTATCAGTAATCGTGTAATTGATTACCGGGTCCTTTTGTGATAGAACTGCCCCCATGGCAAGGCTTGAAGCATCAGTTTCCATGATGTAGGGGAGTTCGGGGCGAGGGTGTTTTAAGATTGGTGCAGAGATAAATTTAGTCTTCAAATCCTGGAAAGCTTGTTCCGCCTCGGTAGACCATTCAAAACGTTTGTTTTTCTTTAACAAGGCAGTGATGGGCTGGACTATTCGAGAAAATTTGGGAATAAACCTGCGGTAAAAGTTAGCGAAGCCTAACATGCTTTGCACACCTTTTACGGAGGATGGTGATGGCCATTTGAGAACTGCATCAACCTTCTTTGAATCCATACGCACTCCGCTAGGTGATAATATGAATCCCAAGAATTC
Organism: Ambystoma mexicanum; assembly: GCF_040938575.1. Classification (NCBI taxonomy): domain Eukaryota; kingdom Metazoa; phylum Chordata; class Amphibia; order Caudata; family Ambystomatidae; genus Ambystoma; species Ambystoma mexicanum. The sequence goes on from NC_090937.1 coordinate 1,134,998,424, forward strand.
AACTTCAGTCACGTTGAAAACACATTTTTCCAACTTAGCGAAAAGTTTGTGTTGACGCAATCTTTCGAGGACCATTTTCACGTGTTTCCGATGTTCAGATTCCGATGAAGAATAAACGAGGATGTCGTCAATGTAAACAACAACACACACATCTATGAGCTCTCTGAGGACATCGTTCATAAAATATTGAAAGGCGGCCGGGGCATTGCAAAGTCCAAAGGGCATGACCTGATATTCAAATAGCCCATATTTGGTGCGGAAGGCCGTCTTCCATTCATCGCCCTCTTTTACTCGTACCAAGTGGTAGGCTCCTCTAAGATCCAGCTTTGTATATATGCATGCTTTTCTGACTTGGTCCAGGAGTTCAGGGATCGAAGGTAACGGATATCTATTCTTGACGGTGATCTGGTTCAGGGAGCGATAATCTATACAAGTTCTAAGGTCTCCTTCCTTTTTTGGAACGAAGAACAAAGCTGAAGAAGCAGGGGACTTGGAAGGACGAATAAACCCATTTGCCAGGTATTGATCCAGGTATTGTCGAAGGTGAAGGTTCTCAGGCTCGGTGAGGGCATGAATTCTACTACAAGGGGTAGTAGATCCAGGTATCAGGTCTATCTGGCAGTCATAAGACCTATGAGGAGGTAGAGAGTTAGCTTGATCCTTCCGGAAAACATCTTGGTATTCTAGGTATTCGGGAGGTAACTGGGGAGTCTCTGAAGAAATTGCTGCCAGTGCAACACCAGGTGGAGGGTGACAAGTAGAGACACATTCTGGAAACTGGACCGTTCTTGCTCGCCAATCGATCAGAGGATTGTGTTTCTCTAACCAAGGTATTCCTAGAATAATCTGAAACTGAGGAGCCTTGATCACATCGAACACGATCTTCTCATGGTGTCCATCTTGACTTACTTGCGTCACTTCTTGAGTGGTATGCGTTACTGGTCCGGAGGCTATCTCCGTTCCATCCACTGTAGTAATGACGTCCTTTACAGCCTTGGGACAAAGAGTTAGATTCATCCTCAAAACCATTTCATGATCCACATAATTGCCGATGGCACCGCTGTCGACGTAAGCTTCAATTGCATGTTATCGATCCGGATTATCAGGGCTAATGAGGACCATAGGTATCACGAAATGCGAGGTCACGGAACTGGTTTTCACGCTCGGCAAGAGGACCTCTATTCTTGTCGGGCGAGGTCGTTTCCCTGCTCAGAGTTTGTAACTTTGGTAACTGCCGCTCCTACTGCCTTCTTGGCAGGTTTCACCGGACAGTCTCGAAGAAAGTGCCCTGAGTTTCCGCAATAGAGGCATAATTGCAACTGTTTTCTCCTTTCCCGCTCCTTTTGTGTTAGAGGACCTTTCAGGCCCCCTATTTGCATGGGTTCCCCGGAGTCTACTCCTTTGGAAGGAGTTGGCGGTTTGAAAAATACTCGAGCATCAAACTTGGAACGATCGGCCTTCCTGTTCTGCAGTCTGTGATCTATTTGAACGACTAAGTCTATATAGTCCGAACAATCTTGTGGGGGATTCACTACTTGGGCTAACACATCTTTGAGCTCTCCACGTAGACCTCTATAAAACAGCGTAATCCTTTTGTCCTCAGGCCATTGAGTTTCCACTATCAGTCTGTTGAAAGACGCAATATAAGCCAAAAGGTCTTGATTACCTTGTTGCAACGAAAGAAGCTCATTGTCCAAGGCCTGCCCCTGTGAATGTCTTGCGAACAGTTTTTCCATACTGAGCTGAAAAGCTTGAAAATCATGGAGGACCGGATCATCTTGATTTACTAGAGGGATCGACCAGTCTGCCGCATTGCCACTAAGGTACGAAAGCACGAAAGCTACTTTAGCTTGATCAGTTGGAAAGTCTGCTGGCCGGCATAAGAAATGCAACCGGCACTGATTGATAAATACTGCAAACCTCTTTGGGTCACCAGAAAATCGTTCGGGCGGAGCCAGAGGTACATTCCCAGGTAGGTTGATCTGCACTGGATTCATAGAGGATGTAGAAGGAAGATTTCCCCCAGATGCGGGTAACGGGGTCTGTCCGGCTTGTGACTGTAGCAATTGTCTAGCGAGATCATCTGTTCGCTTCTTGGAAATAATCAGTTCCCTTCTTAGAGCGTTTGTTTCCTGACGGGCTGCATGCACTTCTGCCCTTAGTTCCCCAAGTAACTGGGCTAGCTGGTCAGTATCCGAGGTTTCCATAGCGCCTGGACGGGAGTTTTGCGGTAGGCTTTGTGTTCTGTAACGCTCACCTGATTCCCGTAGAGGCGCCGGTCTTGACTGGGCGTATACCGTATCTTCAAAGGTGATGTGTAACACACGGCTGGCTCTTTGGGCTGGACCTCTGTGCACTGTATGTCTGACTCGAAGGGTAAGATGTCTGCCGATAGAAAATATGGGATTAATGAACTGGGTTATTGAATGTCTCTCTCTTCTTCCCTTTCTCTTCTCCTGTAGAACCCCAAAGGTTAACACTCTCACCTTAGGTAAGTGAACGCCGTGCTCTCCATCTGCCTCGGGGCAGGGTGCTGTAACCAGTTTCTTCACTGGATAAGGGGAGCAGGCCTCTTGACTTCAGAGGACTGCTGTCCGTCGTTTACTGCACGAACGGTAAGTTTCAAGTAATTCTAATGTCTTTAAAAGTCTTTAGTAATGATGTCTCTTGTTTTGCAGGGTTCCGGCGATGGCGGATGACGGGCTGAAGTGAGTTGAAGATGGAGCCCGTGTGATGAATAGAAGCGCCTGGAAGCACGTAAGTAAGCGCTTGTTGCCTGCTTCACGATGCGCTCTAACTGTCTTTTTATTTTGCAGGTACAAGTTCGGAGCGGCTGCAGGGTGCCGGAATACCCACTGGGATAGATGTGGAAAGGAGTAATGGCACGTGAGTATTAAAGTTCCCCAATGTCTTTAAACGCACCTTGTTTTGTCTTTCAGATGCGGGACGCAGCGCCGAAGGCCTCCGGAGCGTGCGAAGAGTTGGTAAGCTTTTGTCTTTCAGATGCCAGAATGCAGTGCGAAGACCTCCGGAGCGCACGAAGAGTACGTAAGCCTTTGTCTTTCAGATGCCGGAATGCAGCGCGAGGCGTTGGTGACAGCCGATGGACCAGGTAAGTGAAGCTCTGTCACTGAAGACCGTAATGCTAACCTGTTCTTTCTTGTCTTTATAGGTGTTGCTGAAGACTGGATTCAGGATGGTAAGCCTTTTTCCTTAGGCCCAGGATCAGATGCAGAAGACACGATGAGCGTTCTGCTGCAGAGGATGCAGAATAACACAAAGCAAGATTCATCCATCGGGTGTGGTTTAAATAGCCTCCTGTAGTGCTTAGGTGTCTCCTTCCACAGCCACGCCTAGGTAAGAAAAGAGTTCCTGCTTTCCAGAAGAGTTCCAGTGTTCTGAACCTAGGGAGTGGCTCCTGCCCCACCCAACAGGAAAAGTAGTTCCAAACAGAAGATCAGAGGCTCAACTGGCAGGCAAGTAAGCAGCATGGTCTGCTGCAGGTAAGTCCACCCAAGCATTATGAGCCCGGCGCTTCCAGCGCAGGGACTGGGCATATTTATGAGCCTGGTGCCACTGGTGCCAGGACTGGGTCCAAAAGGTCCCAATTGGGACTGGTTGGCACTCGGAACCTGGGTTATGGATCTGCTTCCAAGGGAGTTGGGAAAACCCTGACCTTTTGGAAGCAGAGATCATGACAGATTTACAAGGGGGTCTTCAGCAGAAGAGCCCACAATGTCAAGGGGTTTAGCCTTAGACATATCTTTTCTGGATTTCCACCAGCTTTGAGGTTTACCAGTCCTCGAAGGCCTAGTTAGGTTTCCAATTTGTCTATCCACCCCTTCCTCAGAAGCAGTGTGGGTAAAAGACTTTAGAATTGGAGCTGAAATGGTAGAGCATGGTTTGTGCTCCCATTTCCCTAATAGTCTAGATTTTGATTTGCCTTTGTTAGAGGTTGCCCTGCTAACATTAGGACTTACAGTAGGATTCGCTATAGAGGATCCTACTGGTTTAGAGTGGTCTCTTGAAACAGAGACCCTAGCCTTGTCAGAACACCTATCCATCTCTCCTGTAGGAGTAGTTGGAGTCACAGGCTTTTTATTGGAAGGCCTAGTAAGAAAGCTATTCTTAGGTTTCTTATAACTCTTTTTGGTGTTCAGTTTTTCAGGCCTAGAAGTTACATTCTGGGCATTCTGAACTAAAGGAGAAAACTCAATTCCTACCTTGGGGTCAAGGAAACTCCTTGCCCTCTTAGGGTTGTTAAAAACACCTAAGCTTTGTACATCCATCTGGATCACCTCCACTGTAAGTGGGTTTTCAGGCGTATCCATGTTTAGAGTTTTAGGAACCATTTCCACTGTAAGTGGGTTTTCAAATGTTTCAGCCACTACAGGTTTAACTGAAGGGGCCTTTATTCTAAAGGACATACACCACACAGGGTGTGTGACATGAACACTAAGGTTCTTGTCAGGTTCAACAAAGTTTTTACACAGTGTTATAGATTGGACAGGAATATATAAGTTTCTATCCACAGGGCGAACCACTTCCATTCTAGGTGTGTTTTCAAGAGGTTCTATAAACTGAGTGTTAACTGAAGGTGGGGCCACAGCAGTGACCTGGTTAATGGTATTACACCATATGGGTACTAGGACAGAAGTTTTTAAGTTTCTGGGAACTAGTTGAACCACTTCCACTACATGTGGTTTTTCAAGAGGCTCTATCTCCTTAGCAGCAGCTAAAGGTGGGGTCACAGGAGTGACCTCTAGCTTTGTGGGCCTGGGGGCTTTGCCCCTATTTGAAGTTATGGGTGCTACACCCAAGTGCCCTTCAGAGTGGCAGTTAATGCCTTTTATCTCTAAAGAGGGGTCTCCTAAGGGGACCTCTCTTACTTCAAGGTTAAGAGCCTCAGCCTTTTTACAAGGGGGCTCAGCTGAGTCTAAGACCACAGCTTTTCTGCTATACTCAGTATTGACAGATTTCTTAAGGGATGAGGAGACAGCACTTTTTGACCTACATCTATCCTCAGAGTCCCTTAAGGAGTATAGATATCTAGAAGCTTTTTTCTTATATCTATCTATGAGAGCTGTTTTTACCCTATCCCAGTTACCTATTTCTACTTCAGGTAAATCCAAAAGGTCCAGCACTCTTGTGAGGGAACTTTTTGGACTCGATTCGTGTCTCTGGAGATAGACCAGGATGCCCACGAAGTTTCAGTGAGATTCGGAATTCGGAAGACCGTGCACCGCACAGTGGCTGGAGGTCCCAGGGTATTGGGGTATTGCAAGAACGCAAGGTCACAGCAACCCGTGGGATGGCTCAAAATGCAGGTCGTCTTGAGTCTAGTGGGTCTCACCAGGCTCTGGGTTCTGGTCTCGTTTTCGGAGACCCCAGGTCGATCGGAAGGAAGGGCTGCAGCAGGCTCCGGTTACAAAGCAGGCTCTCCGGCCGCTGGAAATCATTCCCACCGCTTTTCCTTCATCATCCTCTTCGGTTTTCGGTTCCAGTGGTCGACATCCTTCAGCTTCCAGGTTTCCAGTATTTATCAGGAACTGCAACACAACCTCTGCATTCTCTCCCCGCATTTTACAAGAAAGGGGCGTTTGGCTGTCCAATCAGGACAGCCAACCCCCCACTGGGATCTGACCCAGTTGAAGGAAGGCCTAAGACAAAGGAGGGGGAAGTTTGGGACTCCTCCCCCACTTCCTGTGCTTACAGACTGACTGGAGCCTGGGCGGGGTGTCCAGGAGACTCCCACCAAAGGCAAACTACAAACAAAGGATTTTCCCACCCTGGATGTCAGGGGAAGGAACAAGAAACGACAAGAAACACTAAAATGCCTTTACTGCAGCTGTGATTACAGCACGCGGTAAAGGTGCACCAAATTACTAAAAGGTATCACTGCCACCAGCCATTAAAGGTAAGCTTGTCACTGTAACAGAATTGTTACAGTTTAAATGTGAAAGGGGATATCTTGTATCTCCCCAGCACTCCACATAAGGTGGGGTGTGCTGGTTTCACAGAATAAAATGTAAAAGGGATCCAAAGATCCTTTCTACCCTTGGGAACTGTAGTTCACTCAAGGTTAGCACAAGAAAGTTAAAGGGGGAGCCCCTAGGGCAACCCAGCAACAACAGGCACTTATTGCCAATAAGTTGTTAGACATGATAACTTTAAAAAGACACTTTGGAGAGTCTTAAAAATGACACCCATAAAAAGAGTTAAAGACAGGTGAGTGTGGAAAAAGGTTCCCACTCACTGAGGTATTAATGAAAAATCTCTCACTAGAAAAGCAAAAAGTTATGGAGTTGAACCAGGAAAGGAAGATTTACCAGCTCTGTGGAAATCTTACCTAACATCATCTACAGACCCCCCGGCCATAATAGAAACTTTGCAGACACATTTGGCGAAGCATTGTTGGCAACCTCATCCAACACCCAACTCTCACGATCCTAGAACACTTCAACATATAGTTCGACTCCCCATCAAACCCTATGACCAGGGCACTCACAGAGAGCCTAGTCCCACTCAACCTGAAACACCACACATCCACTCCCACCCACACGAGAGGCCACACCCTCGATGCAATATTCAGCACTGCAACCATATCTACCCAGCCCCCATACCCCCTGTCATGGTCTGATCACTCAGCACTCTGTTTCACCATACAACTCAACACTGTGCTCAGTGGCCAACGCCCAACACGTCCACCACCATCCGCACCCTCTACTTTCCCTTTATGGAAAAAAGTGATAATCACCCCAGATCTCGAATTCTCACTCCTAAACTCCCTCAACTCACACTTCCTCATGGAAGGACACCCAGCAATAGATTCCTTTGACCTATGGCTTAGCGATGCCCTCATACCCCTCACTCTGTCAAAACATTTCCCACAGAGATCTGGTCCAGCCCTGAGGTGGTTCATCCCCAACCACAAACCCCTCAAAACCTTCAAGCACCATTTGGAATGGGCCTGGAGAGCAGACCGCTCAACCCAAACCAAAACCGCCCTAGCAAGGACAACCAGAATCTACTGATCAGAAATCGGAAAAAGCAAGTAATCATTCTATGGGAACCTAATCCAAAATGCTTGCAACTCAAGTAAGGAACTACACAAAATCATAGCAGAATTCAAATCCCACTCATGCTCTCGCCTGACCACACCAAGCCCTATGCAACACCCTTTCACTCCACTTCTACAATGCTGCCAATTAAAGACACAACGCCATCCTCGCCAAACTAAAATTACTACCATCACCACCCACTCACCCACAGCCCCCCACACAAACCCTGCCACAATCACAACCTTCTTTTGACTCTTTCGCTCCCATCACACACCAAGAATTCCTGTCGCTGGTAGCAATCAGCCGCTCTTGAGGTTCCCCGGAAGATCCGTGCCCACCCACAATGATCCAAAAAATACTAACCGCCACCTGTGAAGGTAACATTGAACGCGCAATACTGAACCACTCCCTCACATCAGAATCTTTCCCGAAAGGCCTAAAAACATCCTACACCAAACCCGTTCTCAAAAAAACGATGCTTGACCCACTTCTTCCCCAAAACTACCGACCTATCTCCAATACACGCTTCATCGCCAAACTGATTGACCGCGCAGCCTACAAACAGCTTGGCCAATTTGCTTAAGAAAACAACCTCCTAGATCCAGCACAATCAGGTTTCAGACCACAATGGGAACAGAAGCCTCGCTAGTCTCCATCTGGGATGATCTAAAAAGAGCAGCCGACATAGATGGCTGTGTGGCTCTCATCCTGCTAGACCTTTCCGCAGCCTTCGACACCATTGATCACTCGATTCTATTAGCCAGGCTACAAACACTAGGAATAAAAAGCACAGCCCTTTTGAGGATCTCATCCTTCATCTCCAAATGGTCGCAAATCATGCACCTCGACCAGTTCACATCCATATCACGCCCAATTTGTAAAGGTGTACCCCAAGGAGCATCCATGTCACTGATAATCTTCAACTTCTACATACAACTCATTCCCTCAATTGTCCGCTCGTACAACATTACTTGCTAAAACTATGCAGATGATACCCAGATCATCCTCAAAATCCAAAACTCTGAACGATCTTGCAGCCAGACCTGTCATCATGCCTCTCTTATATTGATCACTGGATGACAACCAACTACCTCATCCTTAACCCTGGGAAAACCGTAATCCTACTCTGCGGGAAAACATCACTCATCCACCCAACCAATCCCATGGCCCAAACCACTAGGACAAGCACTGGCACCCTCACACGTGGTTAAAAACCTTGGAATGCAAATTGAACTCACATTTATCCCTCACCCAAAGCACCCCCAGCATATGCAAAACCTGTTTCTTTCACCTGCGTATCCTCAGATGGATTTTCCTCTACCTCACCTATCCCCACCATCAACTCCATCCTCCTCTCCCGTCTTGACTATGCAAACTGCCTCTACCTAGGAGCTCCGGCATCTCAATTAAGGAAACTCCAAAGAATCCAAAATGCAGCAGCACGCCTGCTCATTTACCTACCCCCCCCCAGAGAACACATCAGCCCTACCCTGAGAGTCCTCTTTTGGCTCCCTATTGCTCGATGCATCACCTTCAAAGCCATGTGCATGACCCATCGTGCAATCCACAACACCGGCCTTGAATTCCTCTGAGACAAAATTGTCCCATACCAACCTTCCAGGAACCTCAGATCTCACACCGCTTTTCACCTAGTGATCCCAACCCCAGCTCCATAAGACTTGGCGGCTCAGCTTTCTCCGTCCAAGCGCCAGCCATCTGGAATTCCATTCCCTTACACATTTGCAACATTGAAAAACCAGCTGAAATTCAGGAAGGCCCTTAAAACCTGGCTCTTCCCAATACTGTCCTAAGCCACTACATGAATACACCACTAATAAACCCCACCTCTTGCAGTCATAACTCAGGGGCCGGCAGCTCCCGCAGCGGTTTCACCTGTCACACCACCACATACCGCTCAACAACACTGCCAGCCGAATATTACTCCAGGTAAGCCAGCAGCTTTCTTTGTGGCACTCAACCCACCCTCAACAACATTCCCACCCAGCAAGCACTCGAGGTAAGCCAGCAGCCGTCGCTGGCTACTCTCGCTACATACTCATCTCGCCCCTGCCTCCCAGGCCAATGAGACAAGACTAACAAAGGCACAACTAGCTCATTCAGGAAGCTCACAACACTAGCAATACCCCTCCACAAACTTATTCTCAAATCTAGGTACAACAAACCTCGATGACTGTCACATTGTGGATATCTACTGTACAATAGGTGAACACTTACGGCTTTGTTAAGCCTAGGTCCCCCAGCTACAGGATTCTCGAATCCAGGGGTAGCCTCCTCAGTTTGTCTATTATATATTGGGCCATTCGCGCACTTTGTAACCTGAGTCTCCTGACCTCCATACATGATTCTCAAATATAGGTGCAGCCTCTATCTTTGTTCACTGTATGACAAAACATACTGCATTGTGATATCTAGGCCTCTCTCCCACTATACAGGACCCTCAAATCTAGGTGTAGCCTTGCTCTATGTGTACCATATGCTTAAACCTTATGCACTGTGAAACAAAGGCCTTTTCCCCACTATAAAAGATCCTCAAATCTAGGTTTAGGCTCCATCTCTGTTTATCAAACTCGGATACCGGCTATGGAATTACCTAGGCCAATTGCTATAGGACTCTCAACTCTAGACCTGGAAAAATAAGCAATCCTGCAGCCTATGGTACGTATATCTCACACCACACCACTAGTATGGACACAGACCGCATACACATCCAAACATCCATGCATGATAGAATGCAGCTATGGCTAAGCACATCCGGCCTAGTTTCACACATAGCCATCCAGACTGAAATACCTGACGTACCTCAACACCTCTGCCACTAGCATACAGCAAAACCACCCGAAAGGAACACCATATAACTGGACTCACATAGACTCTCTCAACAATAGCAATCTATCTCTAACCGACAAGAGCACCCACCCATGTGCCTGTCCTCTCCGGGGCTGCTTAGTCGAGCCTTGCCAGCCACCCACTCCTTAGAACGGCAACATGCACACATGCACCTAAGCTAATCTCCGTAGAATTTCCAACCACATCGACTACGATCACCAAGGGCATTGCAACCAAGGAAAAAAGCGCATTGAGGCCACACAAGTGGGGAAAGAGCGCTATATAAATAACTAATACAACACAATAACCCGCCAGGAAATGACAATACGGAATATATTAAAGTTCAGACAGAATATCTGATAGATTCATGGAGGATGAAACACCCTAAAGGCTTTTATTATGTTGTGGGAGATAGAATTTCTAACGCCCCTATTTTTAGGAAAAAAGGATGAGGGTGCTGTACTGCCACACTTATGTCACAAATGAGAATGAGGTGTGGGCCATTGGGCAGGAAGAAAATGAAAGGTTAATAATTGAAAACCTTGTGGACCTCATTGATCACTGAATATCAATTATATCAAATGATAAATGTGAGACAAGATGACTTTTTCTACACTTGGTCTAATGGACGACACTTTTCTTGAATTGATTTTGTGTTTGAAGTAGCTCGGTATGCTCAAATTAGTGATTTTAGTCGTATTGCTAATAATCCTAGTGACCACGTCATAATTGAATTCTCTTTGAAAATAACACATAAGGTTGGTCGTAATAGATTGAAAGGAGATAATTGCATTAGCAATGCGGGTAATCCTATACATTGGACCATAAACAAGCTATGTAACCTTAATGATTCAATAATAGCGGCCTCGACTGAGGACAATCTCCCCTTATTTGCTAATGGAGAGCTTTTATACTATAGTTCAGAACACTTTAACTGTGGCTCTGAACTATCGTCACAGAATTACCTCTAGTAACTGTTCTCATAAGAATATATATGATCTAACTGTAGCCAAAAGGAAAAAAAGAACTTCATAGTAATATACACTGAGAAAAAAGAAATATATAGGACTCTGAGCAAATAATGGTGAAAATAAGGGAGCTGAAAATGCAATACAAAAATTGATATAGGGTGCATAAAGGCTCTACATCCTCTGCACAGTGATGTTCATAGCATTAAAATACAGGAACATGCAAAGATTCTGGCACATTTATAAAAGGTATAGCTCTGGGATGCTAGGAATTCGAGAGATTAACCCTATTCCTATCGATAGCTGGAAATCTTATATGCTGTCACTCTACTATCAGAAGCAAACTACTGAGATCAGCAGCGAATAATGGAATATAGGGGATAAAGAATGTTTTAAGTTCTCTTTAGCTGAAATTGAAAACATTATTGGGTGTATGAAGCCATTAGCCCAGATGGACTACCAAATTTGCTTTCTAAGGAAAACATTAAGGTATGGGCCTCAATCTTGAATATCACTTTCAGTGAGATTGTATGTATGGGACATATAAAAAATTCCTGGAAAAACTCAGTGCTAATACCTATTTATAATAAAGGAGCTAGAGATAGTCTAATTACAGAATCTTGGCAATGATAAACTCCAGTGCCAAAATCTTTATCAAATTGCTGCTAAAATATAAATGCAGAGTTAGTGGAAAATAAGATACTCAGAAACCAACAATCTGGATTTTGAAAATATTATGGTACCATGTCTAACATCTGGGTTTTAATCCAACTCATACGTACTACTTGCATATCAAAAATTAAAACACTATGGGCATCATCACGAGTTGGGCGGTAACCCTTAAATCCGTCGGTAACGCTATTACCGCCACATTTAAGGGTCCGCCGGATCACGAGTACAAATACCTTTGGTGCTATGACAGCCAGTGCAAGTACAGCTGGATGTAATAGCGCTGGCACCCAATTGCGCAATTACAGAGCCATCACGAGTCTGGCGTAGGCGCTATTAGCGCCAGAAAACTGGTGGAAAATCTGCCGAAAATATCCCTAGCCAAATGCTGGCGGTAAAAGACCACAGGAGACAGCAAAAAATGCCCAGGTGAAACCAGTGCAAATCAGAGGCCTACAAAGGACCCACCCATGCACGACACACACTTCCGAACACCATGCTGGCATTAGGAGCTGGGAGTCTTGACGTGGGCATCTACCTGCTGCACCTGGAGCTTTAGAGGCCAGCCAACCAGTCAAGGGCCCTGGGAGCACAGGGGGTGGTGGGGATGAGGAGGAGGAGAGTAACACCAGCAAGGCGGACATCCATCCCCAGGGTCAGGCCAACATCTTGGGCCCTGAATGATGGGCAGTTGGTGACCGAGAATAGGCTGGACATGGCAACCATCACACAGTTGCTGGACACAATCCAGGCAGACAACGGCAGCCGTATGGCTATCAGCACTGCAGTTCCCCCGCTCGTGTAGCTTGTGTACATGCCACAATACCTTGGGACTGGCAGCTACCAACACACTGTTGCCATGATGCATGCCATGGCCCAGTCCAACCTCAGTGCCATGCAGGGACAGGTGCTGGATGCACTGCTGCTCCATGTCAATGAGCACATTGCATTGGCAGCCACACATGCATAGGTGAACCAGCTGAAGGGCCAGTGCCATGCCATTGGACAAGACATGATCATCATAGCAGCCGTGGACTGCACACATGTACCACTAATAGCACCCAGGTCACATGATGCGGTGTAAAGAAAACGTAGGAATTACCATTCCATGAACGTGCAGATGACATGTAGACCTGACCTAACCCACAGCCACTGCTACGCCCGCTACTCCCGCTATGCAGGTTACATCGACGACTCCATGAACCAGTGCAAAAGTAGCCTGCCACCGTACATGAAAAAGCACCGAGCCCTCAAGATATGGATACTGGGTTAGTACAAATGAAGTCCGAAATGCATGTCAAATGACATCTGAAGGGGGGTGGAGACACTCAGTGAAATCCATGCATGCCAGCAGAAGACAAAAGCAGCACTGCACAGCAACTTCCACATGCATTTCCCTTGCACGAGAACCATTGGACACGTGGAACAAATCAGAACACAGCCAGTCTGTATGGCAAAGACAAGTGGGAACACAGTCAGATATGGAAGGCCAACTGCCACAATGCATCCTGTGTGTGTCGCAGTGTTGCACCCCACCCTGACACATCATAGACATCCCACCCTGGCCACCTGACAGGCATGGCATTGGTGCCCGAAAGTAGGCACATGCACAACAACACAACACACCAGTTGCTTGATCCACGACAATGCACATCCCTGAAACAATGAGTCCTGATTGGCCAATCACATGCCAGAATAAGTGTACATAATAGTGTAAATCGGCAAACGCAACACCACCCAAAGGGAATGCCAATGACACATGGCCAATAAACATGTCGCATGCACATGCAAATGTAAGGGTCCCCTCATCCAGGGACAAGGGACACAGACCTGATACATCTAGACACGGGTGTGGTGCTAACAGTAAGTAGTTCATCGATCCAATGCTGCCCCTTGCACACCATGACAAGTAGTGCACATGTACCAGATGAGTGTGATACACATGAAGACTCACACATACATCGAAACACAGCTGCATGTCGACTTCAGACATCCATGTCCTGCAAGACCCAGTGCACATGGCAACATAGCAATGAGATAGCAGGACCTCTTCAACACAAACTTGATTCTGCTTCCAATGACACTGATTACTGAGCCTTGTGCACCCTCTTAACCAACCTTGTCCTCATACCTGCATTCCCTCCCATGCAGGTGATTCATGATGTCACCAATACACATGGCTCATGACCCCTGAGCGTCATCCACACACTCAAGCTGAGTGGCCATACAACATTGCACATGGATTGAGAGTGCATTTGGACTGCTGAAGGCACGCTATTGGTGCCCATACCATATGAGAGGGGCATTGACATATCCACCTTGAAATATCTGCAAACTCGTCCTAACATGTGCCATGCTGCACAACATTTGCTGTTGCAGGAATGTGCCAATGCCCCAAGATGCCGATGTGCAGCCACCTGGGGATGGAAGTCAAGATGATGATGTGCCCGGAGCTGGTGCACGTGTACACAGAGATGCGGTAGGGGAAGGGAGGTTGGCCAGACAGGGCTTGATTGAGAATTGACTCAGATACGGTTGATGGGTACATCACTTGTACATTAAAGAGCGCATGATCACAATCATGAATGTCCATGCTTTGTATGATTTTGGAACATGATTTATTAAATGTCTGATAATCCCCCTCCCAGTGAACTCCCCAGCACACAATCCCCCCCAGTGAACTCCCCAGCACACAATCCCCCCTCCCACATTGAACTCCCCACCACACAATCCCGCTTTCCCCCCAGTGAACTCCCCAAAACAGTGCAGGTAGGTGCAGTTCTCAGAGCCCACGAAAACTGTGCCATGTCCATCAATGATGCTCGCGGGCGCTTTCGAAGTCCGGGACACCTCTGGTGAGCGGGCTCTCAGGTGGCGCATTGGCCGGCGCCTATGTGAAGGCTCCAGGGACCCCTCTGTGGGTGTGGTAGAGGTCGATGGGATGGCTCCAATGACCTGCAGCTGCTGGCAGAGAAGGTTGTTGGATTCCCTTGTCTGCTCTGCATGTGCAGACGGTCCCTCGCACAACTCCTGTACCCTTTGCCCAAAACCTGCCAGGGCCACGGTGCATCCCTCCACCACTTTCCGGGTCCATGCCATGTTTCGGGCCATGTTTCGGGCCATATACTTAGTGGCATCCAGTATGGCTCTGCTTATAGCCTTGATGTGGCAGCTGTGCACTTTGGCCATGGACTCTATTTTCGCCTCAATTACGTCCAGTCATGCCATAACTGTAGCTCCCATGATCAAAGGTACCTCTGGTGTGACTGGGACACTGCACGGACATGTTTGTATGTCATCGTCACATGCGTGCTGGGGATGCAACATGCCCATGTTGCTGGGGTTTTTTCATGCACACTCACACATCACGTAGCTGTGCCATGGCCATGGATGTCTGTCCCCTGGCCCTTGTATTGATGCAGTGCACATACAGGGGAGTCTAGGGTGTGCTACGGTATGGTGGTACATTGGGTCAGTTATGGGTGTCTACAGTGCCTTACGCACATTGCATGCACATTCATTCACTCAGGATCTGCATGTGTGGGCCTTACAGGTTCATGCATTTTGGGGGGGGGGGGGCTTACCTGCAGCCTGCTGGATAGCGGTGCCAACCTCCGCTCCTCTGACTGCCTCTATTCTGCCCATGTCGATGAGCGTTGTCATCTTCTTCTCCCAGGGTGTGAGCGCGGGTGGTGGTGGTGGCCCTCCTCCAGTACCCATGCTTGCACTCCTGTGCTGGGATAGTATGCCACATACTCTGACATGCAAGACTTTTAGGCACTTGCGACAGTACTCCCTATCAAGGGGCACGCGCCACACTGCAGAAACCCTCTCGCTGATTTCCCGCCAGATTTGCGCCCGATGCTGCCCGCTTGTCTTGCGCAGCTGTGCACATGTAGTTCTTCATGGTGGGTCACTGCCTCCTCCACAAGTACGGCCAGCTCCTGGTGACTAAATTTGGGTTTCCTGACCCTGTCCAGGTCTGACTTGCCCCTAGTGCGCTCCTGTGAAATTGTTCACTCTCACGGGGGCGGATGGCTTGCAGGGGATGTGATAATCGACGGATTGTGATTTCCAAAATGGCTGCCCCTTTATTTCCCGTTCAGGCAGTGACGCGTTTCCCGTGCGCTTATAGCACCGGGGCATGTCGGTAGCGCATGGTGCGCTGGATTTACGGGTTCCTGGCCAATTTCTACGTCGAGCGGTATTTGCGTTAATGCCATGTCCCTGTGCGCATGCACGCGTACTTGTGATCTGGCAAGATTTCCGCCGGGGGCTTGGCGTTAGCGCAAATACCGCTCAAAGGGAAATCCACCAGATTACCGCCCGACTCGTGATGAGGCCCTATATATTTATTATATAGCCTATAGCAAAGCATTTGACACAGTTAACCGCCAAATTCTCTGGGAAAAGATGTAGAAAGGCGGATTACATTCTCAAATATTATACTTTGCCAAATCATGTATAATGACAACATGTTACAGTTTAGAACTAATCAAGACAGTGAAGCGAGTGAATGATGATTCACTGTGAATTATGGTTTAAAACAAGGATGTACCCTGGCTCTGATATTTTTTAACATTTATTTCTCAGATCTCGAAAGAGCCTTCAATGATTGCAATAACCATCCTCCTCGCATAGCTGTCTCCCCCACTGTCTGTCTTTCCTAACGCAGATGACATAGTATTTTTTGATCTGACTGCGATTGACTTGCAACATAGCCTGGATAAATCAGCAGCAAACTCTGAACAACACGGCTTGGCCATCAATCTAACCAAATCGAAAATTATGAAGATTAAATCAAACCGTAAATCTATATAGAGATTTAGAGGGACAATTGACACTTGATGTAAGTGTCTTAGTAGACAACTATTTGTATCTTGGAATGCTCATTACTCACAACTTAAATGAAGAGACCCTGTCCAAAAATATAATCTTTAAGACTGTTACAAAGTTTAAGGCTACCAGGTATTTTATTTGGAAATCGGGCAGAGTTTGAAGTTATACAATACCTGTGTTGTTCCTAGTGCACTCTATGGGTGAGCAGTCTTTTCTGCTAAAGAGAAAGACTGGCTGAAACTCTTAGAAGGGAAACATTGGAGAAGTGCCTTGGGTCTCCCTCAATGTGTTCCAGCAGAAGCAATATGCTTCGAGCTGGGTCTGATTTATTTGACTACCCGGAAAATGATTGCTGCGTTTAACCCATATCTTAAAATAAGGTTGAAAACTGGCAATATGGACTCTGTGTACTCATACTTTAGTGATCGAAATGGCAATAAGCTCCTTTTACCAGCCTTGCAAATATGGCACAGTGAGATTGGTCATTTTTTGGATGAAATTGGTTGCGCATTGATGATAGAGGACAACTTGGCCACAAAATTCACTGAGATTTAAAAAAAAAGGCTATGATTTGGGATAGGGACAATCAAACTACCTATTTAGTGGGGAACTCCAGCTATGAGTTATACTCTAGGCAAGCATTCCTACTGATACTGCATGCACCGACCTTATTAATTTGCAAAATACGATGGTAAGGCAGTTTATTCTTCTAAGACTTAATCATCTCCCTGTGCTGACAAATAGGTTCTGGGGCGAAAGATTACTAATAAGGAACAAACATGTAGAGTATGTGGAGAACAACAGGAGACCACACAACACATGTTGACAGAATGCTCTGGGCTAACTCCCATACACGAGAAAGGATACTCTCTTGTTGAGGACACAAATCAATTTTGGTCAATGATATATGAAGGCAGAAATACTGTGTTAAACTTAACTCTATATCACATGTGGGAAATAATTATGAACTTATTGTATTAAATGCATGTTTGTACATAGGTCAATTGAAGGAATTTTGCACAGGACATTAGTCATGTTTTTTAGAAAGTTATGTTATTTTTTATATTACAAGTTTGATTAAACTTTTTTAAAAATTGAATGTAGTCATGTCAAATGTATTCTGATGTCTTATGTTGATGATCTTCTGTTTTTCTTAAACCGCTGTATTACTGTATCATTTTATAGTGTTAAAGGTTATATTTAATCAAATGACAAATACAAAATAAAATAAAAATCAGTACTGTATGTGGTGGGAATACCACTTGCCAAGAAAGTCATTCTTCTATGCACAGGGTTGAAGAAGTAAAGATATTAAGGGTGTTAAGGGGTCAGTTGAAGCTGAAACCGCCATTGCGGGCCTAGTCGTGTGTTAGGACTGCTATGAGACGTTTCAATGTTTGTGGATTTCTTTTGTTGGTGTGGTTCTTGATCACATTCAATTGACTAATGCAATATCTCGTTTGAAAACTAGCTTTTTAAAAATTAGAGGTACAATAATCAGATACACTTTTTCAATGAGATGAAATGACACCAAACCATAGATTCAACTACTGAAAAGCAGTTCACAAGGTACTTTTCCTGCAAAAAAAAAAAAAAAACAGGAAGTCAAAACCGCAATCTGCTAAGAGACTGACGAATTAAAAATAGCACAACATCCTGACCAGGCATTAGCAAACTGATTCACGCATGACTAGTCCACGGCAATCTTCTTTGTTTACCTGATGCAGTTTGCAAGCTGACCATTGTGAAATAGATTCTAAATGCAGAAAGTAAAGCAACGTCCTCCGAAAATGTGCTCCATTATTACATTTGTGAAAACACACTTTTAGCTCTGGCTGATTAATCTTTGCTGCACTGCTAGAGAACGAATGAAGATACCTGGAAGAGAGGGACAATGGGGTAATTCAGGGGTTCTGTCATGCTTAATTAACTTTTATATTCTGATCCATGTTCTCCTACAGCAGCAACTATGTTGTCTAAGTAGGTGCGAGATTTGCTAAACGTTGCTTTTGTTTCAATGAGTGTACACTGATAATTATTTGTTCACTGTTATGCTTTGCAATACAGTATACATTTGGGAGGCATATGTTGAATGATGGCTTTAAGAGCATGTTTTGTTTCAATTCTGCTTGCAGAGGCGATTGCCACCCGTGGTTAATAAGTTGTGTGGTGCAGCCTGGCACAAGTTCCATTACTTGTGCCAGACTGCACAAGCCACGATGCCCTTATGTTACTTTTGTCCATGTGAAACTCAGAGAAATTAACCTCTGCGTTTTTTTTTCAAGGGTTTTCCAGGACATTGCCATTTGCTCTATTGATGGGGTGCATTCCCATTTCTTCTAAGTGTTTTGTTTGTAATGGTTAGAGACATCTTCATATTGCATGGCTAAATTCTGACAAATATGTTCTGTAGCCACAACACACAACTGTGCAACATTCCCTTCCCATTACCCTAAACTGGAACAGCTAGTGAAGCTAGAGGGAGATTTGCAACATGGAGAAGATTCAAGCCATCTCCCGGAAAAAATGACCGAAACAGCTTAAGTGCATGGTAACAGCCATTTTGTGGAAGCAGGACTTGTAGAATGTTGCTTTCTTGTTAAAACCGTCTAGTACACTGATGCCTCTTCTGCATATGCGCTTATTCTGTATGTATTTCTTAATATTTTCAGAAGGGAGCATGCCATTAAATGATGCATGGCTAAACAGTGACACATATTTAGGCAGTGGGGTAGGGGGGGTTGTTATTTGTTGTCAGTAGTTATGCCACCATATTAATCTATGCAGCATGGCATTGTGCAGTAGTGATGAGCCAGGCACCAGCACTTGATGCACTGATGTGTACTATCACAAGCTGTAATATGCAGTTACACTAGCCTAAATTGAAAGTACAAGATTGCAGTATCTTCAGCCATTAATGGGAGGCTTCACGCAGTCTGGCATCAACATATCCCTACAGCACATATGATTTACACATGGCAATTTGCACTCTGATACAGGTAATGCCTGCAGATAACCTA
Organism: Ambystoma mexicanum; assembly: GCF_040938575.1. Taxonomy (NCBI): domain Eukaryota; kingdom Metazoa; phylum Chordata; class Amphibia; order Caudata; family Ambystomatidae; genus Ambystoma; species Ambystoma mexicanum. The sequence continues at coordinate 1,135,017,828 of NC_090937.1, forward strand.
CAGTGTGCCACCTTTGTCCCAGTGAAACATATGGCTATTCAACTCAGAGTCTGTATATTTTACAGGTTTTAGCAGGGCCTTGATAAATGTATCATCTATATTCTGCGTTTAGATTGTTCGACTAATTGTTGTTTTAAAGATAGCAAGCTGCCCAATGATGTATAGCTAAACACTGCCAAGTACATGTCATCCCCATTCCCATCCCCCCACATTGGGTTAAAATAGCTGATTTAAGGTAAAGGAGACCTGTAACACAGAATAGACACATGCATTCTCCCTGAAAAATTGTAAAATGACTTGAGTGCATGGAATCAGTTGATTTGTAGAGGCCAGGGCTACTGTATAGGTAGAGGTTAGAGTTGTCGAATATTGCTTTTTAGTCTACCCTGCCTAGTGAATTTACATTTTCTACCCATGTGCTTCATTTTAATAGACTATTATTGTATTGTAAAGGGAACATGTTGCTTTGTAATGCATCGCTATATAATGACACTAGCAATGACGGCCTAAAAGCAGGAGCATAGCAAACAATACGATACTGGGAGTAACACACACAAAGCCAAGGGATTTGATACTAACATCTACAACTAATATCTCCATTCAAAATAAGTTTAAGTATGTATTTGCATTCAAGGATCTCTGTATATTTCGTTTTTTTATTTTTTATAAATAATTTATTAGTAAATGCGTTGGCATACAAGGCTAATTTGAGGCATACATTTGAGTGATTTCAATCCGGCACTCCACCTAATTCAATGCCTAGTGTGTGATGCACAATTGAAACCCTTAATTATGTATTTATGTCTATAAATTCTTTCATTTCAGAATGATGTACCACTTATATCACGCCCCTCTCTTTGAATCCCCTCCACCCGGTCACACTGAACCAGGAAGCAGGCTGGTTTGCAAAGTTCAAATAATTATTTTATGTATTTCACAATATATAGCACACTATTTTAATGGTTATACAATGATCACCAATGGGGTGATGTCACACTAACAATCTCTTTAATCTCAAGGAGTAATGATAGGAAAAATAATGCAGCACGGAAATAATACTTAGTGTGTGTTCAATCAAAATGCAATGTGATTACTCTTCCCCCTGCACACTACTCAATCCTCCCAATATGCAATATAAAGAGATGGAAGGAGAGAAAACAGGTTTCAGGAATACAGAATTCGACCAAATAGTATCAATCCCAATTTCCCCCAGCAAACACAGAGAAAAACAGAATTGATGGCAAACTTGTCAAAAATGGTTTAAAGTTGGCTTTGCATGAATGGTAAAAACACTGAAAATGGATTTAATTCACTGAAATGATTCAATACTAGTGGGAGCTGCTTTGTATGGTTTCAGGCAGACACTAGCAATGATTATAGAGTACCTAGCAAGTTGAAAACTTAACTTAGAGGTCGGGTGCAATGAACAGCTGTTTCACACGTTATAGATTTGAGCCAAACGAAAATTTGCGGTAAACTTTTCCATTAACGGTCTTGGGTTATTTGGAAAGCTTAGGATGTTAGCTTCAAGTAGACACTTACATTTTGTTTCTAGCATAAACGGTGAAGAAGTTATGGAGGTTTTTGTGGAGGCCGTTTTTTCGGAAAGAGGCAAAATTGCAAAACAAGAATGCGCTTTTAAATTTACAAAAAAGGTTTCTTTACACTAAGGGTAGAATATGAAGATGCAAACTAGACGACAGCACAGCCACCAGCCCAGGATATCTCTGGTTGGTTTTGCCTGCTGAGACGCTCGCCTTTCTTCAGAAACTATATATCAGCGCAAAGATGATTTTAACACTACTATTACAAAAGGACTATAGGATAAGAGAGAGAGTTCAGCTAAGACAAAAGGATTTCTAACAGTGAAGTCTGAATATAAGAGTGGATGGGTTTGGATAGGGATGACTTATGGACAATACATAAGCTAGAGACATTCCTATACTAAGGATACTCACTACCAATGTTTGGACAGAACCGTCAGGGATGCAGGTCAGTCAAGATTTCTGGACAGGAATTCTGTTAGGCACACCTGACTGGACTCAAGGCGCTCTGGTCTGCAATCAGCAAGGCACTCTGGACACTGCACAGTGGGACTGGACTGGATCTCACGGGCTCTGGTACTAGTTCACAGCTATCTGGTCACAGCACGGTTCTACTGGGTTGGATCTTTGAATTCTGGCAATAATTCTTAGCAGGATAGGAGCTACAGCACCGCCAGGCTGTGCTTTGGTTCCCCTAAGAGGTCTGGGTTAAAATCTTTTTTCTGGATTTTTAAAGGCCAAGCTGAGAATGGTTCAGCTTTGGAAATGGGCCTTTCTGCTTTCAAAGTTTCTTGAGTCTGGAGTCTGGAATATGGATTTCTCTTGCAAAGTGCTCCGCCAGCAATCGGTTGGTGGGTGAATGTGTCTGTCTTTCTAGGTCCTAAGCTGTCTCTATTTATGTGTTTACTAAAGGGGTGGGTATGCTGAATAACCCTAGGCACACCCCCTAGGTATTCTATTGGCTAGGTCTTTCCTCTCCCTTGAAAACAGAGTGTCATCATGACGATGTGTTTTATGATCCAGGGAAAACCTCCCCTTTCTTTTTGCACATGAAATCTACTTTTCATATAATACATATTTACAATTTTACAAACTTGATAGCAATAGCATATCTATATCACATATTTTGTGGAGCAAGTATTCATCCAAGCCCCGTTGCTGTGAGAGCTTGGGCCCGGATTCGGCAACTTTTCACACTTTTGTCTGAGACACAATTGTCTGATTTGTCCACAATTGTAAACATATGTGCGCATAATATCTGAGCATAATCATATGATGTTTCATGCTTCTGACATCAATACAATTGCTACAAAACCCATTTTTTCACTACACCTTCTGAGAACATCGCACAGAGTTCTGAGTCCTTTTAAAATGTGCACCAAAGAAATCACATTAACAATACTGTAATTTTACAGTTTTTTTCAAATTTGCTCAGTCCTTTGTCAGTCCTTTTCAAAAATATACTTTCTGTGCTTTAAGAATCAACAAAAATGTCTGTTCCCACCCCCAAATGTTCTGGTGGCTGAAGAGCAATCCCTGCCTTCTTCCTCTGGCAGGGGCTACTGTTGGCACTTGCAATCTGCATATCCTTTCAGCCCAGGAAGCCCTTTGTCTCTCCCAGCAGCAGCAGCCCACATCTCCTCCCTTCTTCATCAACACCTGAATGTGATTTCCTGGCTTTTGGTGGGAAGCAGGAGAGGTGCCTTTGGTTGGGGCAAGCTGGGGAATTCGCTTTGTAGTTTTTGGCTTGCATCAGGCTGACTTTAAAAATCACTTTGTTAAGTTTTTCTTTGATGAAAATAAATGTATAATTTTAAAACAGGCAAACAGAAGTCTAATTTCATTCTCTAAAACAAGGAGATTAAATAGTTGCAACCTATATTACTTTTGATATCAAGTCACTTAATTCCAACCATTTGATTTTAACTGCACAAGTTTAAGCTTCTAATGCAATTACTGACAGCTGTCGTACAGGCGGCTGGTGGTACTGCGCCCCTATTTTGACAGATTTTCACAGGCAAGCACACTTTTTAATGTGGATATTCTGATGATAGATTCTGCTTTTCCTGAAATTGTTTGCTCATATTGATTCCTTTAATGATATTTTGTATTTTCAGCAACCAAGAAAAAAAGGGATTTCAGAACAATTTCTGGGTTTCCTTGCAATAAAGCATTGCCTTTCATGCAGTTTCCATTTTTACTCGGTGTGCAGCCCAGTGACAAGTTTCAGCAGTGTGGTCTCCTTCCAGTACTGACACAGGCAAAGTAAATTGGCAGCCATTTTTTCCGGTTTTAAAGCGCAATTGTCATAGATTTTGGCACGCATAGGACTTTTGCTGCCATTTTGCTGATTCTGGTGCCACCAGCACACAGGGATGTTGCAGGGCAGAACCTAGTGGGTTAAAACATCCCACATACATAAATCAATTCAAAATAAATATCTTATGAAGAATACAAACTATCAAATACCAATAGATAGAGTAATAGAGGCCTAACTTGCTGAACCAAGCAGGATAAATCTTAATGCATAAATGAAACATTTATGCAGTATTTCAACATAAACTAATACGTGTATATTATATATATTATGAAGATTGATACAAGACAAGACAAGCAAGTCAAATAGGACGAAAAGCGACGGAAGGGAAGAAGGGGGTTATCATTATTTTTCTGTTGCAAATTAAGGGTTAGGTGATATATGCTCTAAATAATCTGTGAACAACTTCCATTTCAATTCATGTTTGCTTAGTAAAAGTGGGGATGAAGCATTGCATTTCTTCATTCTATGAATATTACAAATAGAATTCCACCATATTTTACAATGCAATTGATTAAGATTTTTCCAATTTGAGGTAATAATCTGGATAGCTACTATGATAAAGAGATCAAACAAATATCCCTTGTATTTACAAATGGCTGGCATAATGGCTGTGCTTCCTAGATACAGAAATGAAATACAAAGTTCTTGAGGTAAATGGAAAATGGATTTTAACACACTCCATACAGCCTTCCAAAATATTTTTACATAAATACAGTCATATACTAAATGTCTAAACAATACCTTTGTGCGTGAGCAGCTCCAACAGTTTTCATCTTGTGGAAAACCATTCTTGAATAAGATATATGGGGTTATAAATGCTCTGTGATGAAAGTAACTTACCGCTTGGACGAAACTTGCCAAAACAGTCACCTTAGACATTTCTTTCCAGACCAAGGGCCACTTCATTGAGAGTCTATCAAAGAGCAATCCAGTTTCCATTCTAATTGGCTTTTCCATGGAGCTATATTGTCTGACATAGATATAAGTATTTTGTAAAACATTGAGGCTTTAAAATTAAGATTGCATATGGTACATCTTGTTATCTTGATACATATTATCACAATGTATTAGCAAATCATAATGAATTACTATTGCATCAACCAGATTTAGATATTGGCGCAAAATAAACGTCCTTGGAATATGATATTTGATTACCATCTCATTGAAAGTGAGAGGTATCCCCTTAATAAACAGTTGTCCCACAAATATAATACCATGAGATAGCCATGGTTTCCAGCATATGGTTTGTTGGTTAATTTTGATTAGTGAATTCATCCAAATATATGGCAATACAAATTGAGATGTTTTAGAGATATATGGTAAAAAATATGCTCTGAGATATATGATGGTAGTATTAATACTGTTATTGGTTATAAATCTATTGGACATTTTGATGTATGGGAAACCCGCTAGAATGTGGGGAGAAATCATCGCTCTCTGAAAAAGAAGCCAATTTGGTAGGTTCAATAAAGTGGGTATAAACCAAAGCTGAGCCTGACATAGAACAAACGTTATGTGGTATTTTTTTTAATTGGGGAGACTAACTCCACCATCTGTTCTGGGGGTTTTGAGTTTATATGCTGAAATTCTATGCTTTTTCTTTCCCCAAAGGAATTTAAGAATTCATGAGTCCAGAAATTTAAAGAACGTAGCAGGAAGGGAAATAGGGAGCTGTACAACAAATATAAGACATTGGAGCAATTGACATTTTAATAGAATCCAACCTCCCCACCATGACAAAAACAAAGGAGACCATGTGCTAGTGAGATCTTTGACTCAGTGATGATGTTTGTGATATTTTGTTTTATAGTGTCTTTGACAGGGGGATTTATTATAATACCAAGATATTTAATCCCTGTGGGAAACCATTTCATTCCAAGATTTGAGCAGTGGTGTCTAGTACAATATATGTTCATTGGTAGGATTTCCAATTTTTCAATATTGAGTATATAGCCAGAAGCTAAACAAAACTGTGAGATGGCGGTCAGTAAGTGATTAAGGCAAGAGCCTGTGACATGTAATAGGAGTAAAACATTGTCTGCATTTGCAGCAGTTTTAACATGAATATGATCAATGTTTTCGTTTTGTATGATCGTTTCTATAAAAAGTTCTATAGCCAAGATAAAAGGAAGAGGAGACAGTGGGCCTCCCTGGTGGGTGGGTTCCTCTGCTAAGAACAAAAAAGGAGGATATATGTCTGTTTACAAAAAATGCTGTTTTGGGGTTGGAATACAGTACCTTCAATATTGAAATAAAGGAATCAGGGAGGCCATGCCATTGAACAGATTTGAACATAAAATCCTACTCCACCCTGTCAAAAGCTTTCTCGGCATTGAGTGCTATGGCTGCGTAAGGATATGTGGATGTTTTAATTATGTTGATGATATTCGTAAAAAGTATAATATTAGCTGAAGATAGTCTTCCCTTGACATAACCTACCTGGTCATTTTTAATTAAGTTCGGGAATAAGGGATTTAATCTATTAGCTAAGATTTTGGCTAGGATTTTACAGTCTGTATTGATTAAGGAGATAGGTCTATAATTTTGGATTAATTTGGGATCTTTATTTGGTTTAGGAATGACTATTAACATTGCTTCTGAAAAGGAATCCATGGCTTTTTCATTAGAAATAAAGGAGGACTAGAGTTCATGAAGTTTCGGAGTTAAGAGCTCCTTAAATTGAGCAAAAAAATATATTGGGAATCCATCTGGTCCAGTGGATTTTCCTTTTTTAAGATCTTTTATAGCATGATAAATTTCATTAACCTTTAGGGGTGCATTTAAAGTTTGGAAGTCAATGGTGGTATATGAGTCTCAATGTATATTTCTGAGAAAGGTGAAGGCATGTGTAGGTAGGTAGTGATTCGGAAGATTATAATTTCTAATAAACTGTGCAGAAGGACTGGAGAATATCTTCATCTTTGAGAACTCTGTTATCTTTTTTTAAATTTGAGGTATGAAGCTAATGATTTACTTGATTTGTTGGACAATTGGTACATTTTTGATTTATACTTTAAATGGTTATCACAGGAGTATTGTGTAATCAAATTGTTATATTGAATTTTTAACTAAGTAATTCGCGTAAGAATGGAGCTAGTGTCGGTATGAATATATTCTGTTTCTAGAAGTTTAATTGTTTTGAGAATATCATCACATTCTTGTTTGTTTTTTCCTTTTTTGAGCTACATAGGAAATTATTCGGCCCCTTAATACAGCTTTATAGCAGTCCCAGTTGTTATGAATGGAGGTATCATCATTAAGGTTTTCAGAAAAATAGTTAGTGGCTGTTGGATACATTCAGTGAATGAATTGTTTTTTAAAAGGGTACAGTTAAATCTACCTCTATTCTGTTGATGCACACCATACAAATTATATAATTGAACTTGAACAAGGCAATGGTCAGAGAGAATGATGGGTTCTACTGTAGCATCTAGCAGCCTATTAGTCAAGTATTTGGATATAAAAACATAGTCAATTCTTGAAAAAGAGTCGTGTGGTTATGAGTAGAAGGTATATTCCAGGTCTGTAGGATGAACTAGATGCCAGGCATCTATAAAACCTAATTCAGATGCAAAGTTAGTGAATTGTACGTGGGAGTTTGTATTCTTAAAGCGAACATTCCACTTTTTGTCAAGTGCCAAGCTGAGGGTCACCAATCTCATTACAATCTCCACATACTATGAAGTTAGTTGTACTGGATTTTAGCATATGGTTTCTTAATTGAGTCCAAAAAGTGGGGCCGCATTAGTAGGACATATACTTATGATGGTATATTCGACGGAGTGAATAAGGAGCTTGCTGCCAACATCATCAAACTCTGTCGATATAACTTTACATTGGAGATGTTTAATAATAAGGGTAATAACACAATTTTTCTTCCTACAGGCTGCACTCGTAAAGACTTACCCTACCCATAAACATTTCAGTTCAGTAGATTCCAATTGGGAGAGGTGGGATTATTGTATGCATGCTATGGCCGGTTTAGGCCTGTTAAGATAAGAGAATGTTTTGCCTCTTGATTGGATTATGAAAGCCTTTGACATTCCACAAAGTCATGTTAAGTGACATTGTAGACATTCAAATGAATATAAATAATCACAAAGCTTGGATGTATGAAGTATTGTACATGTAAGGGAGGGAAACACATAGGGGGGACAAACAGAAAGAACATGGAATTTTGAGTTTTACATAACACAGCACTTATATATGAAGGAGTAGTGACTTACTGGACACAGCCACTCCAAACCATGTTCATGTATAGTCAATAACAGGTAGGGGGTGGAGATCTGAAATTAGATGGGCCATTCTCTGCACCATTCCGGCATAGCTTTCCTTTGTATAGCAGAAATATTCTGTGGTTAATTTCTAATTCATATATTCGGTTTGGTGGTGTCCATCTCTTCTCTTCTATTACTTTGAATAAAGCTACATAAGTCCCTTGGATCTTGGCAGGTGTACATATGATCATTAAGGGTACATTTTTAGGGATGCTGGATAAATGATCCCATAACTGGCATTAAGTTGTCGTAACGCCGGTCTGAATGCCAATAGCCCATTCCTTCTAGCTGCCATGGTGCTGGAAACATCCTGGATGATGAACATTTTGGTGCCTTCCCACATGAGGGTTTTCTTTTCTTTCGCTTTATCCGATATGAGCATAACATGAGTATAATCTAGTAAAGCAAAGATCATAGTTCTTGGGGCATTACAAGCAGGGATCTTGGGTCCAATCCGATGGGCTCTTTGTATGTTGAACTGTGGAGGTGTGGTAAGATCCAATATGATATAGAAACTGGGTAGGGTTGTCCATTTCAATGTTCTCAGGAAGGCCAACAATGCATGTATTGTTTGTTCTGTTCCTATTTTCTAGGTTTTCTGTTTGTTTTTGCAGAGATACAACTGTATTTTCCAAATTGACTGCACCTTTCGTACGACATCTTCGGAGGGACTCACCCTTCTTTCAACTTTGTTTATTCTGGATTCAAATGTGGACCACTTATTATCAAGCATTTGTAATTTAGCTGCAGTGGCTTCCATGAAGGGCTTGAGAGCTTTTATTTCAATCAGGATTGCTTGCATAAGTGGATCTTGTGAATCTTCTCTACGTGTGGGCGAGTCGCTTTTCTGCTTCTTGGGGGCATTATTAGTAGGTGATGATGCCATTTCTTTTGGTTGCCCCTTCTGTGAGGCCATACTAAGACAGCAAGCGTAGTGATTGATGAAAGCAAGACTTTGCTTTGGTTAATATGTTATCCTTTGAGGACTTAGGTACAAGCTCAATATTAGTCTTCCATGGCTATTGCATTACTCTTATGACATATAAGTGACCTCTTATTCCAAGAGAACTGTGTTTTCCATATAGAAATCACACATCCCGTTGCTGGGTATTTGTTACATCTTATAGAATAATAGTAGTCAACATAGTAGTTTATTTTCCATGAGCTTGTCTGATATTGTATTTATTGTGTCAATTTGTAGGAACTCAGGAGGCTAGAATTGTTATGTGAATTTCACATATCTTTGCTGAATTCCAAAATGGTACCCAACACGCAGTAGAGGAATCACTCAACTTTGTATCACAAGAGCTTTCATCTATATTTAGGAATAAATGTCATTTGAAAAAATATCCCTCAAACTTTCTTCATAAAAATCCATGGTGAGAAAGATGGAAAACAAGCCTTCATTCAGATAGCATTAACATACTGGAGAAAGGATTTTGAGATTCAAAAAAGAAAAACTTGGTTCCAGATTCACATGTAGGATATTTAGAAAGTTGATGAAATATGTTATTTTAGTAAATAACAGCTCACTGTATGATTAGAATGCTGTGTTTCATTACACATTTCCTTCACGTGTGAAGTGTAGACACTGTGGTGAAGAAAACGTGCTTCCCAAGCTAAGCAGAGCACCCATGTCGCGCCTGCTGAACAGCTTACTAGCCGTTGTGACCTCCCATTCAACGCGAGTCCGGAGACGCCCAGGCCGCACCTCCGGAACTATGCATTTTCTTTGCAACACTTCTGTATCACGGAAATATGCAGTTTCAGCCTCTGGAATACCGCCGATATCACTAAGGAGAAGAAAAGTGATATTTATTGAGCTGTAGCATGTATGTACCGCAGGAATATTAGTTATATTTGCCGAGACGGGAGCTCATAAATCAGGCAGCCATCTCTAACACCACCGAAGTGCACATGCAAGGTCTACACACCTAATTAATCTCTGAATTGCAGCTTAGTCACAAATTGTGCAATCTGCAATGACAATGTTAAACACATGCTTATTTATTCCTGCTGGTATTTTATCTTTTACTCATGACTACATATTCACCTCTCGAGGTCATCATCATAATTAAGGATATTAACACCACAAACGCAGAAAATAAACAGCGTGTGGTTTACTTGTGGCTTTGGGGAAGCATTTCAGTAGCTAGGTTCTCTTCTAGCCTACTCAGGAAGGTGATGTTTTAAAAAAAAATTCAATATATATCAACACAATATCTTTGGCTTTGTAAATACAGAGGGACTTTTTTCTGTAAAGCACCTACACAAAAAGGTCTTCTCCTTTACATATACAAAGTCACACCTTTTTACTTTTCCAATGCTTGTTACTTTAAAGTTTGATTTCATTCTGTGTTTTCTAAAACACCTTTTTTATACAGAAGATATCACAGCATAAATAGAAAGGGAGGAGTTGAGGTGAGGGAGGGGCTTTGTTGAGTAGGGTTGGTAGATGAACCAAACCAAAAGGACTCGCAGAGTAAAAAGAAGTTAAAACAAATCTTCAAGGCATTGAATATGTTGTGTGGACAGAATAGCATCATGATAACAAAAACAGCATTCAAGACAATGATAAAAGTAAGATATATGTGCAGCATCAATATCATGAGTACAAGGGGTGAGGAGCTTGGTGTCGGGACAAAAAAGCTCCCCTGCACAACTTATCGTCTGTGTTCACGGTTTGGCCTGCAGCCTAGCACATGGTTTTGTCAGGGAATTAGGCTCCAAGGTTCCCAGGAAATTGAAGAGAAGAGGGTAGGTTGACAAAACCTTGTAGGTTGGTGGCGCTGGCAGGAGGATTGGTACTCCAGTACTGTCACTAGTAATTTCACAAGTCCAGGGTTGTGATTGTGCAGGGAATATTTATTGTTTCAAGTGCAGCATAACACCTGCGGCACACTGTACCAGGTTGGTGAACCATAAAAATAACAAAACACCCGACGCGCGTTTCAACAGAAGTCTTTCTCAAGACATTGACGTTTGGTTGGGGGCTCCCGTAAACAGCATGTAGAGAACAACCCTGAATAGGGTGCTGGGTGGAAGCTGGATAGCAGTTCTTTGCAGGAAGGTCCGTGTGCGTCCTGATGGTTCCAGTAGTGAGACCATCAGGACGGACACGGACATTACTAGTGACAGTACTGGAGTACCAATCCTCCTGCCAGCGCCACCAACCTACAAGGTTTTGTCAACCCACCCTCTTCTCTTCAATATCATGAGGTTTGCAAAGGTCTGGCTATTATACAAACAGTGAGAAGGCTTTCATTATAGTCTTTATTTCTTTTAAACTGTCTTGAACAATAGCATCTACCTGGGACTTCCAACCAAACTGCTGTCACATCTACAGAGCGTGTGAAACACTGTGGCATGTATGATGCATAGTTTAAAATGAATCTGAACATGTGTCCACTTGCCCAGAGTTCTTGCACTCCCTCCCTAATATGAAGCAGGTAATTTTTAAAACCAGGTGATTGGTTTAAAAAATCCCTACAGAAACTGCTAGTTTATCAACACAGACAGCATACTGGTTCAGGTGCCATCACATAAAGAAGAGAGGACGCTCTTTTAAAGTAGTTGCAGCAGGTCATTGGAACACCTTTGCACTCTACTCTAAACTAAACCTGTTTACTTTTAGAAAATAGCTGAAAACCTGTCTGCTTAATCTTTGGTAAATCATGCTTGTAATATGTGGCCCACTTTGACTCTATGGGCAGTGGCGTGACACAAAATTTGGGGGCCATGCTGAGGGGCACCTCCAACTCTGCAACAAATCACGGGTCGCACCACTCTCTGGGCCAGCCTAGATTACCATGCATGTGCTGCTGAAGGTGTATGCCGCACACTGCATTAAGACGAAGATATAAATATGTGTGTTCATGCAATATACAGCACACTTTCAGAGAAAAATTGGCTATAAAGCCACAGTGTTTGCATTTGTTTTGTAGGGTAACAGCAATCCAATACATGCAAGTCACCAACAGTGCACAGAAACATTAATGCTTTGCTATTAAAAATGTCATGCCACAATGAAAGAATGTACAACTGGCTACACAATGTAGACCAGTGTATATTACATTACAGTAAAGCATGCCTGGCCACATATAGACATACCTAGACTGGTTGCACCAAAATGCCAGTCAAAGCAATACCACTTGTCAAGAAGAGAGCACACATTCAAGCCCACGTCTCTACAGCCTCTAACAACATGGCTGAACCCTTTAAAATCAGCAAGGTACTGGCCAATTGTTTTGCGGTCTCTACCTCTCCTGTTCCCTCAACAGGCCCTCTGTGCGGCTTTGGCCTCTCACTTCTCCACTAAAACTCAGGACATCCTTTCCTCTATCTCCTCTTCCTCTCTCGCTCCTCCTTTGGCCATATCTCCCTCTCCTCTTCCTTTCTGCTCTTTCTCTCTGATAATGCCCGATGAGGTTTCTAGACACTTCCCATCTATGAAAGTGTCCCCCAAACAGGTGCTCTCCTGCTTCTCCAGAACCATCAAGGACCATAGTAACACCCTTGCTCCAGCCTTGGCCGATTTCTGTAATCACTCCTTCACCACTGAAACTTTCCCCTCTCCCCTTGAGCACTCACTTGTGCACCCACTCCTCAAGAAGCCGTCTGCCACTCTTACCCGCCAGGGAAACTGTCACCAAATCTCCATTACCCCTTTCCTAGGCAAACTCTTGGAAAAGCTGGCCATCTCCCAGCTTATTCTCCACACTGAATCTGTTGGTTGTCTCCATGACCATCAGATTGGCATCAGAGCTGCCAGAAGCACAGAAACTGCTCTTCTGAACACCGGTGAAGATCTGGTCTCTAACCTTGATTGCAGCATTCTGTCATCTTTGACTCCACTCTCTCTTTCTATCCTCACATCTCAGACACACTAGAGGGAGCATGCCCTCACCGCTCCAGCCATGAGAAATCAATGTATCTCTTGACTTTCCCAGGAAACCACACTTGGAATCCTGGATGCCCAGGGGGAAACCTTGCCAACAAATGAATGTGTTCCCATCTGTTGTCCCAAAGATGCAATGTACACTTCACCATTGACTCCATTACATTTCTGGTCTCCGATTCTGTCAAAACTCTGGGAGTCTACCTGGATTCCAGCCTATCCATTGATAGACAAGTCAATGCAATAGCCTCCACAGCTGCATATCATGCCAAACTTATCAACGCAGAGAACTGCACCAACATAGCCAGAGCCATCACCGGCTCTAGGCTAGACTACTGCAACGTACTCTTTCTAGGAACCTCCAACAAAAACTTAGAGAGACTACAAATAATACAATACAATGCTCTCCGGGCGGCCCAAGGCATTGCTAAAAGAGAACACATCTCTGAAGTCAGAAAACTAGCCCACTGGCTCCCAATAAAGAAAAGGATTGTATTTGAAGCCCTGACACTGACCCACAAGTGCATTCCCCTCACTGCTCCTGCATACCTCTCACAAAGGATCCATCCCGTCTCCACTACCAGGCCAACCAGATCACCGTACACCAACATGCTCTCTGTGCCACTAGTAAAAAGGGTAAAAGCGGGCGGATCCAGCTTCCCCTATCTCGCGCCCACTCACTGGAATGCCCCACCTCCCACTATCCAAGGTAGGCCTCCCTCACCACCATCCGCAAAACTCTGAAAACTACCCTCTTCACATAAGGCCTGACACATCAGCACGAATACTTATCATATATGTTGTAATATACAACCAAATGCAATATCTGTAACAACAGTATGATGTCTTGTAGTATTCATAATGTGTCAACAATCGCTATCATGCCTGTACCATGTAACTCAATTATTGCAAGTAACAGCGCCTCAATGCCCCTGGGCTGATTGCGTGCTATATAAATATACATAAATAAATAAATATAAAATAAATTAAGTCCCACCTGCACCTCTTCAAAGGGACTCTTCCCTTTCTCACTTCCCCAGAAGCTCACTGTCTCCAGAGCCCTGGTTCTCTCTAAACTGGACTACTGTAACATTCTCTTTCTCAATCTGCCTTCCTCTACTCTCTGCCCTCTGCAACTAATACAGAACACGACTGCAAGATTTATCCTTGGCCTCAAGCCCAGGGACCATATCTATCCAGCCATAAATCTCTCCCCGGGCTCTCGGTGGCTGCAAGGATCAAGTTCAAGACCCTTTGCATTGTCCACAAGGCTTTCTGGGGTCTGTCACCCGAACTACATCCAATGCTCTCTTCCAAAATACCTTCCTTCTTGAGCCCTGTGCTTGGCTACTTCCAACTCTCTAAGAATTAGATACTTCTCCAGGCAGAGAGTGGAGGGTAGGTATCTCTCCTCTGCAGGTGCCTCCCTCTGGAATGACCACCCTGCCAATCTCAAACTTGACCCAGACCACCTGAAGTTCCGGAAGCAGCTAAAACCTGTCCTCTTCCCCTCTGCTTTCTCTCTCTCCCTCCCCTGCTGACTTACCTGACCTACCTGTCTGCTGTACCGACTGGTTACTTGGCTACCCTCAGTCTCACTGAGTCCAGGCTCTTTCTTGATCAGTCACCCTTGCACTGCCTCTGGGCCTACCACGCACTTAGGGGCTGTAACTGTAACCCTACAGTCCTGTGTTCTCCTTGCACTACCCAGAGCCGCGCTGCCCTGGCTGCACTTAATCAGAGCATTGCTGCCCTGTTTTCTGCTCCCCTCTGCCTTGCACTTCCCCCCTCTCCTTCTACTTGCACTTCTCGTTCTCACACATTCACAATCTGAATGACAAAAGGCCTAGTAAGATCGTTTGTCTTGACCTCCCACTATTTTCCCTCCCTTGACTTGTCACGCCTAGAAAGACTTGTGTGCAGGTGCGTTATAAATGACTCATCATATCATTTTATCACAGATGCCTAGAAAAATATACAATGCTGTAGTAAGAAACAGCTAGACTGGCAGCACCCAAATGCCACTCTAGCCAGGTAATTACACTTAGCAGGCCTGCTTTATCAGAAATACCCAGTTAACAAAAAGTCATACCAAACTGAGGAATGACTAGACTGGCTGCACCAAAATGCCTCTCTAGCCACTAATTCCACATATCATGCCTGCTTAGCCTGGACATGGACGACCATTCTGATTTTTTTTTTCTTTTTTTTTTTTCTTAGTTTATTAATAAACTTTTTGAAATACATAATTCTCTAATCAATTCCCTAATTCAAAAAGAAGAATAACACGAGGATAACCGTTCTAATGACCGGCCCGCAAGATTAAATATCAAGCATGTCAATAAAGTTTATCACTGAGCAAGTTAGAATGACGGAACTCCCACTCAGGATTCTGAACCACCAGTCCTCCATATTTCCATTTATCGGTGCATATTTGCTCAGATGTTTCGATCTTTTCGAGTTCAGTTTTGGACAGCCGATTACCAAGTGTTTTATGGTTTTGATTTCCTTTAAACAGAATCTGCACCAGTTATCACAAATCAATGGATCTTTTCGTCTTAGTAAGACTTCTTTTGTTCGTAACGCATTCATTCTTAGACGAAGAAAACGGTCACGGTGATGTCTTGAGGGAAACTGAACAAGATATCTTGGCATTGTGTTTAATTTGTTGGAAGTTGGCCCTAATTTAGGCGCTGACACCATGATTTCCAGACGCTCCATGTTTCGTACCCAGGCCCATTCTTTTAATTTTTTCTTTGCAAGTTGGGGCCATTTTATCAATGTTTCTTTACTTATACTGGCTGCTCGCATGATGTCATGAATTTTTGAGGACCAAGAGGTTAGAATCTGCTCAGATGGTCGCACATCATCCATCGCCAAGATCTCATAGGCAGGTTCTTTCTTCATGATTGTCATCTTTCTCAGTAATGCTAGTGATTTCCAAATTACTGTTGTATGTAGGTCATCCACCGCAAGTTCATGCCTTATTACTGAGATTGGGAAGCAATTTGGTAGCTTTAGCACACGTCGCCAGAAATGGCCTTCCAATTTAGCCCACAGTTTGTGATCGAGATTCCAACCTGCTTCTGTTCCATAGGTAACACATGGGATTACTTTTTGCAAATAGAATTGCCGAATCGGGGTTAGGGAAAATTTGCCAAACAGGTTGTGGATTCTGGTTCCTTGTATAGCCAAAATATTCATGCCGCTGCCTTCATCACTTGACCAACTCGTCTCACAAATTGAAGCGGATATCATTATGCCTAGATATCTAAATTCCAGTACTTCCTCCAGTTTCGAGTTTCCAATTTGCCACTTGAAGCAGTTTTTCTTTGTTCCTTTGTGCGTTCCAATTTTCATAATTTTTGTTTTCGTCACATGTATACTCAAATGATTTGCATTCATATATTGATGTAATTTATGTAATAGACGTTGTAAGCCAATCTGCGTGGTATCTGCTAAGATTATATCGTCCGCATAAACCAAGCAGTTTAGGTGCGATCCGTTTATTTTTGACAGAAAGCAACGCACATCCTTCAGTGCTGATGGAATATCCGCAATGAATAACTTAAACAGGCATGCTGCAATGGGACAGCCCTGTTTTACGCCTCTTTGGGTCCTCATTTTCTCAGATAGAGTTCCGGCTTTGTTCAATCTTATCTGAATGGACGTGTCTGTATGCAATGCAATGATCGGATACAGAATCTCATCTGGGCACTTCCAATTGTTTAATTTTGTCCATAGGGTTTCCCGATCGATGCAGTCGAATGCTTGATGGAGATCAATGAATGCTATAAACAGCTGTGTTTTTTTTCTATAGCGTTCAGCTTGAGTAAGTTTAACAGGGTCAAGTTGTTTTCTGTTCCAACGCCTTTTGTGAAACCAGTTTGTCTGGGATCTATGATTCCTCTTTTGTCGGCCCACTTAGTTAATTTTTTTTGCAAGAAGTTCGCAAACACTTTGCCAATGACGTCTAGTAGGGCGATTGGCCGATAGTTTGCCGGATCAGCTCGATCGCCCTTCTTGAATATGGGCACTATAATTGCCGAAGTCCATGAGGCCGGAATTTCTCTATGCTTTTTAATGTTGGCAAATAAAATCTCAATCAGTTTCGCCCATTCCAGTTTGTTTTTTTTAAGCATTACATTAGAAATGCCATCAGGGCCAGCGGCTCGAGAGTTATTCAATTTTTCAATGGCAGATAAAATATCGTCCCTGGCTTCAGTGCAGTCCCAGTTTACAGACCTTAGATCTCGCTGTTAAATGTCTGTTTCCACATCCCCTGCAAAGACATTAGTGAAGTGTTTATTCCACTCTGCCTCAGTGACCGCGTTTGCCATTTTGATCGCATTGTTGGCCGTGCAATTATTTAGAATTTGCCAAATATCTCTGCATTTCTGTGATTTCATCATAGTCAACATGACTTCGCCTCTTTCTTGGTCACGTTGGAACCTAAATGCTTTAGACCAGTTACGATATGTTTGAGTCCTCTTTTTTATCAAGATGGCACTGTTACTACCGCCTTGTGCTTTCAGCATACATATGTCACGTTTTAGACGCTTTTTTTCTTCATATACTCTTGTGCTCCATTCATGGGTATGTTTTTTCGTAGAGTTTTTTTTCCACAAGTTCGATAAGCTTTTCAAAGGTAACAGTGACACATAATCCACGTTGCGAAGGGACATTGGGTCTACTGCATCTAGTTTCGCCGTGATACAGGATATCTGAGCAGTAGATAATCGTAACCTGTTTTTTCCATTGTTTAGTTCCAGGACTTGAGTCATTGCTGACTTTTTAGTTCCTGATGTAATCCTCAGATGTAATACCAACGGATCATGGTCACTGTTTTTAGTGGGGATTACATTCAGTTCATGAATTAGGTTCCATGCGTGTTTTGAGACCCATATGTAGTCTAGTACCTTTGTAGTACCCATATTGTGCCACGTATTTTTTGGTGGCCTGTCTCCATCCGTTTGACCATTCACCATGTCACAATCGTAGGCCTCCATGATATTATCCCAGATGGTCCTTCTCTCCTGATTTAAGAGACTGTTGGAACAGCTTTTGGTTAACGGCACGCCCTTTTCATTGAACCAGGTCAGGTTCATATCACCACATATTATAAGTATGATGTTGTTCTTCTTATACATGTACTTTTCTAGCAGGTTTATTACCGTGACTGTTAGTCTCTTAGTGGTGATCATCGCTGGATTCCAATATATATTCAGTACTAGAAGTTGTTGGGGCCGTTTCTTATCATGATCTTTTTGTTGCAGCAGCGTACATTGCACAAACAAATTTGGGTTTTCGCTATTGAGCACCTTCCAGTCACATCCGATTTTCATCATGGTTATCAAGCCGGCGAAAGGGCGTCCGTGTGGATTTTTCCCTGCAGGATTCAGCATTGTAACATAGCCTTCTTTCACTGGCGGGCATCTTAGCCATGTTTCTTGTAAGCAGATTATGAGATTATCATTCAACTCAATCGGAAAGCTTTCATAGAGATGTCGGAAGCCTCTCGTGTTCCAAGAGACAAAGGAAATCAAGTTCTGTTCGTTATCAGGGACTAGCTACTTTGAACCTTCATCATATTTGTTGATTTTTCCAGAGCGATGCAAAGGCAATTCAATTCTCATATGTTTTCTTAATTCACTCCTTCGTTGTTCTTGAGGAGACACCTTATATCCAGACCTGTTTGTCGGATTCTTGCTATCCGAAGGTCTTTGGCTAGCCGAGTCGGACAGAACTTCCCTTATCTCGAAGCCAAACTGCAGTATTTCGTCCTTTGCTGCCAGGATTACATTGCGTACTGCTTTGGAAAGTATATGAAGATAAACTTTGTCTGCGTATTTCTCGGACATGTTTTCAATGATGGCTATATCATTGGACGTCACAATTCTCAATGCCGGCACCGAGTGTAAAAGGCGCATTACGTTCCTTCTGTTCAAATTCACATCAGGATCATCTTTATGGATGTTCATAATTGCGATTCGTGGGGTTCTATCAGTCGATGACTCATGGTCCCTTGATTTGCTCTTCTCCACCTCGTTTAGTCTTTGTCGTGTTGTACAATTGGGATTCAGGTTTCTGATATTAGTAGTGCTACCATGTTTGCCACGAGTGGATGGGTCCTCATTTGGCAGTTTGGATTTTGTCCGTGCGTCATACATGTCTCCTCTGGACATTTTTTTGTTTCCACAGACCGACTGGGCCCGGTAAGCAGAGTCCATAGAGCAAGATTTGGTTTTTAGAATCCAAGGATTTCTCGCCTTTTTTTCCTTCGACATAGAGGATTCATTTCGGTCAAGATTAGGGGACTCATTTGATTCTATACTACTCCTCGAGCTATTCATAATATTTGGGTTAACTGTCACGCAATCATCCTCTATTGAATACGTTGATAGATTACAAAGATCAATGGATGAGGTTCTATTTAAACTTTCTGCTACTTCCGATTCTAATCTCTGACGTTTTTTTGGGTTTCCCTTTTCATCTGCAACTTCTACGACATCTTTACTTGATCTTTCGCTCCCTTTAGAAAATATTGGTGCGTTATTTTTTTGGATTCTTGTGAAAAGAGTCGGTTTGGCAGGAGACGTCAGGTTACGTATAAATTTTCTTGTTTTGTTAGTTTGTTGACGAGGATCACAATGATTTTTCTTTTCTTTTCGTTTCTTCGGAGTGTTACTAGGGACCTGCATCTTTTTAGGTTTCTCGATATTTTCTTTCCCTGTAGTTGGGTTTTTTCCCAGGCCATTGAAGGTTTTTGCGGCTCCATTGAAAATCCCGAAAGAAGCACTTGGTCGTGATTGGTTAGCACAATTCTTGGTGTCTTGGGACTTAGATTCGGGCTCCAACACTCCTGGCTTGAGTTTGAGCAACATAGAAGCTGGCTCAGCAGTCCCTGTTATTTCTGCCTCGTCATTGGAAACGACTGACTCTTTCGACCTCAGTTCTATTCTGTCAGAATCGGCTGTTCCAGTGGTGTCTTTTTCTTTTGGAAGCGGTATTAAGGGGACAATTACCTGCATTGTTTTTGTGCATTCATTGGTCAATGAATCCGCACATAATTTTTTTTTTTTTTTTCTGGTAGCACCGAAGTAATAATTTCAAGATCATCTGTCTCTGGTGGGTGCATCATTCTCATTAACGCAGTTGATTGCTTTAGGCAGGCAGCAATAGATGATATCAAGTCTTTCTTTTCCTGATTGTCCTTTGCCATACCCTCGTTTACTTGTTTTTGCATCTGTAACAACGCCGTTTTTTCAGTTTCAAGATTATTTTGCAGCTGTACGATGAGATGTTCTTGTTTAGCTGATTTATTCACAATATGGGAAAGCATCCCTCCGTTTGATTGAAGCGCCTCGTGTAAGTTTTCATATAATTTGGTGAAAGGTAGTAAGGCAACCGACGAGGCGGCTAGCACATTATTATGTATTTGAAGGGCAGCTGCAGCCGATAGATTTGATTTGAAGGCTGCTGCTACATCGCCATCTGGGTTTCCATCAACTGGAATTAGCAAATCCTTTTTCTTCTTTGTCACTGATTCTCCGGGTCCCACCTTTTTATTAATCATGGGATTGAGATTTGTCAGGGTTCTCGGGGTCGAACAGGTAGATACAGACCTCGTCTGCGAATTTTGGAAGTTGCTGTAGACACCGTCCCCCCCTAGGGTCTCAAGCCGTGAGGGTCTGTTTTTGTGATAGCTTGAGACTTCATCCACATTTCTCTGCACCTCTCCTGGCGCCTGATGAAACAATTGTGGAGGGGAAACCGTTGTGGCGTTGTAAGGGCCGACAGGGCGGGCCTTCATGTTATGATTGTCAGAAGGCTCCATTCCAGTTCTTAAGGAGCCTATAGACAACCGTTCTTTCATTATTTCGAAATCGACTTTCAGACGTTCTGCAAGTCTTGCTTCACGCCCTGCTAGGTCTAATACCTGAGTCGAATTTGTGTCGCATGCAGGGGAATTTGTGGAGGAGTTTTGCAACTCAGCAATGGCGCATTTCTCTTTCCGGATTGCTTCTGTTTTTTTCAAATTTTTCGCAATTTCTGCACTCGATCTTGACTTAATTTTTGGGTTGTCCGAGGTATCTTTGGACGAAAATCGACCAGATCTCTCTCTCTCAAGGTCAGTATATTCGCTTCTCATTTCCGTCTCAAGTTGTTGAATATCGCTATTATTCACGGGTTTCTTAGTTTCAAGCATTGAAGTCTCAACGGAGACCACTGCCATTTCTCTCTCGTGTTCGATGAGTTCTAGGTCTGTCACGTCGCACTCGTACATCGGCCTTTCCCTTGTTTCTTCAAGCGCATGATAAGAGACATTTATGAGGAGTGGGAAGGCGTTTCTCTTCAATTCGATATGCTCACTAATTATAGTGGTTGCGCTGGCTTCAGCGGGCACGATTTCCTCCTGGCCGGCCACAGGGTCAGGCAGGACTGCTAGGGGCAAATCTGTCGTTGACTGAGTACGGAGTGCATTCGACGAAGAAGTATCACCTGCTTCCAAGTCTAATGGTAGCACTATGTGATCGCTCGCTAGTTCAGGTGTTAGTTCAGGAGGTGAAGGCAGACCCCGTAATGGCGAGGTACAAGGATTACAAAAAGCACTGTTAATACTGCCGGACAGCGGGGGTTTAGAAGGCGAGTGTGGGCTTGATGGATTTGTAGCGAGGGTGAATCTCGAACTTAAGTTAGGGGGTGTTTTTCCCTCAGTATATGGCCCACACAGCCTCTGCTGGTCCCTTTCATGACTTTCAGAGAATCCATCTGACAACCCCTCTTTCATCATGCAGTCTCTCTGAAAGGAAGTATCGGTCAATGAATTGGATTCTAAGGAGACAACCGCTTCCATTGGCTCAAGCTCGTCCAGACATAAGGACTGGGAGCCTTCCGCTCTCAATAAGTTCAACTTTCCATTGGCTTGCAATGTTTGTCTGGACATGGCACGGGTCAGGGGCCCTAGCTCTGACATAATGTCAGCTTTCTTACCTTCTCTCCGGCAAGTCATTGATCGCTCGTTGGTCAGCCTCAATTTCAGCCTCAGCCGTGTTCAGCCGCGGACTGCCGCAGACTGAACTCTGCCCGAGCTCTGCGCGCGCTCCGCGCTTCGGGTGAGTTTTTAAAGGCAGTAGGGCTTCTTTTCCTTAAAGGGATAGTGAATCAAAGCACAGGGCCTCCAGATCAAACAGTGTAGCTGCAGCTCCTCACAGCAACTAACCGCACCAGCATCTGCCGCAGACTGAACTCTGCCCGAACTCTGCGCGCGCTCCGCGCTTCGGGCAAGTTTTTAAAGGCAGTAGGGCTTCTTTTCCTTAAAGGGATAGTGAATCAAAGCACAGGGCCTCCAGATCAAACAGTGTAGCTGCAGCTCCTCACAGCAACTAACCGCACCAGCATCTGCCGCAGACTGAACTCTGCCCGAACTCCGCGCGCGCTCCGCGCTTCGGGCGAGTTTTTAAAGGCAGTAGGGCTTCTTTTCCTTAAAGGGATAGTGAATCAAAGCACAGGGCCTCCAGATCAAACAGTGTAGCTGCAGCTCCTCACAGCAACTAACCGCACCAGCATCTGCCGCAGACTGAACTCTGCCCGAACTCCGCGCCATTCTGATTTATCACACAATCCCGGCCCCCACACATCCCCTCTCTTTCTCCCATCCCCTACCCCAACCTCCAAAATCAGTTCCTTGCCCCAGAATGACCTCCAAGTCCCTCTTCCTTGTCCCAGTACTTACGTATGAGGCTCCTTGCCTCATAGGTAAGTACTGGGATGAGGAAGATTGAGACTAGGAGTAATGAAGATTACAGGTAGCTCAGTCACGCATTACCTCAATGTACCTCTACCTCATACATTTAAGTCTGCACCCGTTCACCATACAGACACACACACCCAGGCACACACCCATACATTTAAGTGCACACTCTTCCACCATACAGGCACCCCCAGGCAGCCACCTATACATTTAAGTGTGCATCCTTTCATCATACACTCACACATGTCACAGGGATGAGGGGAGCCACATTACTTAAAAAAGAAACTGTTTCTTTTTGAAGTCACTCTGAAATGATTT
Organism: Ambystoma mexicanum; assembly: GCF_040938575.1. Classification (NCBI taxonomy): domain Eukaryota; kingdom Metazoa; phylum Chordata; class Amphibia; order Caudata; family Ambystomatidae; genus Ambystoma; species Ambystoma mexicanum. The sequence goes on from NC_090937.1 coordinate 1,135,040,938, forward strand.
CCGTTAAGGACCGAACCATAACAGAAATAATTTCTTTATGAAGGCAGAGTGACTTCAAAAATAAACTATTTATTTTTTAAGTCATAGGGCTTCCCCACCCCATGACATGTTGGCCTCCAGACTAGGGTCTTGCATGTCATGGGATAGTGGTAGCCCCCGGACCTCACTCTGCCTTTATAAAGACATTATTTCTGTCACAGAAATTATTTCTTTATTAATGAAGTGTGCATACAAAAAGAAACATTTTTTTAAAAAAAAGAATTTTTAAAACTTTTGTTTGCATTTTTTTTCTCCAAGTGGGGACCCTTCTCAGGACATGTGATGGCCCTGTTACGCCTGTGTCTATCGGCCTGATTCAAAGAGTGTTTTCCAATGCGATTGCACTATTATATATATGAATCAAGCACTGCAGCTCCATGATACCTTTGTGTTATAACTTGCGGTTTAGAAAACTCTTTTTACATACATACATACCATTTGTGTTGGAGGGGAAGGGAGTACACCAACAAATTCTTAGTCAAATTTCATTTCATTGACAGAGGAGAAGTGAATGGCAAAGCTGTTGTGTAGTATTCTCCATTGCTATCGGAGAGCTGACAGGTGGGACCAGGAATCAGATACTTTTCAGGAGGGATTAAACCCTGGACATACGGCAGAAAAGACGAATATAAACTCGAGACCTTATGGGGACATGCTAAGAAGAAGAGAATGGAATATGTGACAATGCAACATATATTGTAACAGATATTGCCCTGATTTGAAAAAGGCACATGATGTGCCGAAACACGTGTCTCACAAAGGGCCAATCTTAACAAATTAAAACCTGAGAAAAGGTTTCTTTTCACAAACAGTGGTGCAGTTTCTGCGTGAAAGGCCCGTTTTGACTATTGTGTAGTATGCCTACACATAAATTAATTTCTGAATCTGCTGCAGTACCAGGTAAGGGTACGGAACGGTGAAGGAGCAAGGGCAGGAATTAATCTATTGGATGTTTTGTAACCGCTACATTGGCAGCAACATGCATTTGGGGGGCCCAGATGCTATGTAAATGTGGGCCGGCCATGCCAATCCGTCTGTGGCCAAGTTCTCTTCCTCTGCAAAGAACAGTTGCATCTGCCTCAATTGTATCAGGAGCATTGACAATAAAAGCAATCATGCGTCCACCACAAGCATACTTACAGTTGGTGGTGGGGAGGAAGTTCAGGATGAGAAAGCAAAGCCCCCACCATCCGAGGTACCAGAGAGAAGAAATGACTTAACCTCAGGAAGAAAGAGATCCATCCACAGATAATGAACACAATGTGGTCCCTGGATATTCTGCAGCTCCGATTTCCTTAGAATGAGACATTACAAAGAGTATGCTCTGTCCCCTGATTCTATATAGAGATTCAGACAAATTGGACCTCAGCATGAGTTGGGCAGAGCAGTAAAATGTGGCGGTAATGCTATTACCGCTGCATTTACCGCACCGCACAATTTTCGAGTTGGCCGGTAAGTGGGAGTTTTACCTTTGCTGGAGATAAAAATTTCCACTTACCACCTGTTTTGGTGCTAATAGTGCAGCACTAGTTCTGTCGGCACTATTAGCACAAAGAAACCCCCATTGTGTCCAACGGATGGTGGGGGCTTTGCTTCTTTATCCTGAACTACCTCCCCACCTCTGAATCTAAGTATGACAGTGGTGGATGCATGATTACATTTATTGTCAATGCTCCCAATACAGTTTAGGCAGATGCAACTGTTCTTTGCCGAGAAAGAGAACTTGGCATTCCTATGATCTGACCCCTTCTGTGGAGCAGGCAATTATGCAGTTTTCACGCTCTCCCTCATGAGCTACTTGCCCAGGAACTACCTCTTGTTTCTCTCCCTGTGCTCTTTAGTTTCCTGAAGCGCCACCTCCTTCTCTCCATTCTCCACAACTTCCCCCTCTATGGCTACAACTCTGCTGACGTACCATCACCTCCCCACCAATGGCCAGGTGTTAATACAGGTCCATGTTTTCAGAAACTACTACAATGATGCTGAGGCTAACACAATAACCTTCCCTAAGTGCTTTTAGCCTATCCCTCTGCCAATACAGAGAATGTGGCCTCCCCCCACCGCTTATGTCTCCTCCTCCTCACATTCCATCTACCCTTCTGCCTGTCGGTTACTGCCTCCTGTGAGGGTCAGAAATGAGAGACAGACAAAAAGTTGTAATGTTTTCAACATTAGACAATTTATTAAAATAAAAGGGTTTATATAAAGGCCTTCCTGTACCTATTCTAATGAGTTTCCCTGCCAATTAAATCAAAACTAGGGATCAGTCTGTTTCTTGTCGTCCAACTTAGTCAAACTTTCCTTGTATCCAAACCGTATCTGACCCTCACAGTAAAAATGAACAGCAAAAATGTGCAGTTTCTGCGTGAAAGGCCCGTTTTGACTATTGTGTAGTATGCCTACACATAAATTAATTTCTGAATCTGCTGCAGTACCAGGTAAGGGTACGGAACGGTGAAGGAGCAAGGGCAGGAATTAATCTATTGGATGTTTTGTAACCGCTACATTGGCAGCAACATGCATTTGGGGGGCCCAGATGCTATGTAAATGTGGGCCGGCTATGCCAATCCGTCTGTGGCCAAGTTCTCTTCCTCTGCAAAGAACAGTTGCATCTGCCTCAATTGTATCAGGAGCATTGACAATAAATGCAATCATGCGTCCACCACTGTCATACTTACAATTGGTGGTGGGGAGGAAGTTCACATTCCATCTACCCTTCTGCCTGTCGGTTACTGCCTCCTGTGAGGGGTCAGAAATGAGAGACAGACAAAAAGTTGTGATGTTTTCAACATTAGACAATTTATTAAAATAAAAGGGTTTAGATAAAGGCCTTCCTGTACCTATTCTAATGAGTGTCCCTGCCAATTAAATCAAAACTAGGGATCAGTCTGTGTCTCATCGTCCAACTTAGTCAAACCTTCCTTGTATCCAAACCGTATCTGGCCCCCACAGTAAAAATGAACAGCAAAAATGTGCAAAACAAATGTTTTTGCTTTAAATTCAGAAAAATAAGTGCAAAAACAAAGTATATAAATCCAGTAAAACAATCCTTGTTTCCAGGCGATGATTCCCTTCCCCTGAACTGTTTCAGATACAATATCATAAATGTTCAGTTCAAACAATAGTACTTGAAGAGTCGTAGAAATGTCACTTTCACACAATACTTCCTAAAAGATCAAGTGTCTTTTCCAAACGATGATGTTCTAAGGATGGCTAAAGTAATTCTTGGCACCTTAAGTAATGGTGTTGTAAATCTTTCTTATGGATGATGAGAACATTGTTATTTTTCAAACAATGGTTCCCAAAGAGTAGTCGAAATGTCTCTTTTACACAACACTTTCTTAAGAATGACAAGTGTCTTTTCAAAGCAATTGTGTTTTTTTAAGGATGGCAAAGAATGTCTCTTCCACTTTTAAGTATAGAGGAAGTGTCTCTCCTTCTTCAATAAAGTCTTTAGATCCCCTGGTTTACTCTCATAACCGCTATCTTTTTCCAAAGTCTGTTCCGTTCATGGGTTTTGTGTGGGTTACCTGGCATACCCCCCTGCCAAGAATATCCCCCTTCTGGGTCTTGCAGATCACTTGGTATACTCTCCTGCCAGGTATCGTTTCACAATGTCTGTTCTTTTCATCTGGTTTTGTAGGGATTCCCTGGTATACTCCCCTACCAGGAATCCCCTCTTCTGTGTCTTGCAGATCCCCTGGTATACTCTCCTGCCAGGTATCTTTCTCACAAAAGGACTGACTGCTTTTTATCAGGACTTCAATGTTTTTATTTCCTTTTTGTACAACACAGACATACTTCCCTGTTCATACTTCTTTAGCTTCAGGTACTACTTGTTCTAACTACCTCCATATTGATATCTCATATACGGAGACTTGCTTTTTTCATTAGTACTCTTTTGCTTGTGGCAATGCTCGTTCCAATTTTCCCCACATTGACTTTTCATATAAGGAGACTTGTTCAAATTCTGCCTTTCAACTAATTCATTAATTTTTATCTGCTGAGGATAGCATTTACTGCAGTTTTCCCCATATTGATCTCTCACATGAGAATTTGTGCACATGCTGTCTTCTAAATTTACTTGGTTTGATATTCAAAACAATTGTTTAATTGTCCATATACCTGTCTGCACTCCCCAGAGTCTGCAACACTTATGGGCAGACTCCTGGTGGTTGATGTATTTCTGGGAAGGCATCCTTGGCTTCACAGACCCTCATTTGGTTCCAGCGTGGGCTCAGCGTTCATGAACCAGTGAAACTGAAGCAGATTTTCAAGACTGTGTCTGTGACAAATCAACTTCCGGGGCACCAGTAGTCCATGGATGAATATCAATTTCTAAACCATCTATTAGCCCCACAACTCTAGTACACCAGAAGGGATCCGAACAGATTGGAAACAAAAGTAAATTATAAACCTCCTTTTCCAATTTTGGTAACGTGGACAGAACAGCAGGCTTATCTCTGCAAGGTCGTGGATCGTTGGTAAATTGCAACACAGTGAAAATACAATTATTACCCAATAATAAAAAATAAAAAGGACTGTCCAGTCAAGTTTGTATAAAAATATCTACTTTGTTATTATTACAACAGACAGTTCTAGCACACTATAAAATACAACCCACCCTGTAAAGAAGCACAGAGGACAGACAGTTTTAAGAAGGAAAGGTTTTGCACTCTGGATACTGACAGGAAGGTAGTCGGTAAAGTAATCAATCATAATGTTCAAGGATAATTGGTCTCAGCACAAAGGGAGCAAGGGGTTGTAAAATGTCACTAGGGGCCTTCGGAGAAGGACCAGGGGAACAGAACCACAATGTCCCTTGTGTTCTTAGAAGTACTTGGTGCTCAACAGGGTCAAGTTGGTTCCAGGGCGCTTTTCAGCACCTATGATACAGTTCCAGATGGGAGACAGCTGCAGGTATCTGGCGGCGGGCAGTTCATTGATTGAGGCTGGATGGGCAGCTGCAGGCTGGCCTAAACGGTGGCTCTGGGTCAGGAATCATTGTCTCAGTGCTGGTAGGCGGGACTGAAACACTGGTCGAGGTGTCTCGGCCGACATTAGCGACTGTGGCATGACAACAGTCAGTGGTGTAGTCGATTGTAGTTCTTGGGGCTCGAGTGGCTCGAAAATATCCTTTCAGGTGGACTCTGGTTGATGCTTGTCGATGCACTCCTCCTAGCTTCTTCCCTGGGCTTGTATCATCCTTTAAGATGGATGGCCCAAAGCTGAGGGGAGTGGTTGCATGCAATAACCTTGTCCTCCTTTTGGTTCAGAGACTCTCTGGCACTTTGCACCTAGGAAGCTAGCTTGTGTGTGTGTGAGCATAGCAGTGCAATTGGAAATATAAGACTACGCACTCAACACTTAAGACTTCGGCACCAGACGACTAGCTTATTCAACTGACCAGAGTCTGTAAGTGTTTGAATTTTGGTTAAGACAGAGATGCATGAAATATGCTTTGGCCCCCCTTGGTTGTAGCTTCCCGGGCTACGGACTTTACCATCTCTAAACCAATTAACCTAGAGGGCTTCTGGCTTTTTCCTGGACTTCACATACCACACTACACCACGCTGTAGCTCCTAATACACCACCAAAAGGGTTTATTGGTTCACTTACTGCCAGACTCCCTAGTTTGTGATATTTTATCTTTTTCTGTGCACATCTTTTTATTTGATTTCTTCTTCGATTCTAGTACATGCAGGATATATAACCCTCAGCTATACTAAAGGAGACTTATACCCGAGACATCTATTATTGGCTACAGTGATTGACTGCCACTAGACATAGGGCAGGTAGTCTCACTTAGAACACCTTTGCATGCCCCACTAGTCACTAATCGGCATTTTAAAGATAACGTGCTGTATAAGCATTCTGTTGACTACATAGCTTTCATCTTTCTTTTTTACCTCAGGGGTCACTTTTACTACTGGTCGTGAGGAAGGTGGGAAACATTCTAATCTGCTGAAACGTAGATCACCCGTACCTCCTGATCTAGTCTTGTACGAGTGCACCACCGATTAGGATTCATCCCGGTGTCACATATAGACCCCTAGTTTAGTTGCCCATGGACTCAAACTTCGAATCTATTGGAAAATAACTGTAAAAAGATTCAGTTGAGCTGAGACCTCGAGTTCAGCTGCCCATGGACTCAATTTTCAAATTAATTTGGATAACAAATGTTGAACCTTTTTTTTTCTGGAAAGATTCAGTTGATTTGAAACTGGTGTAGTTGCAAATAAGAGCACTTCCCAGTTAATACTTAGGATAATATATACCTAAGTGGATGCAGATTTTTTTGTGTTATGGGATGTTAATTTATTTTTCTTTCTTGAATGACTGTTTAAAATCATTGGGATAATTTTTTTTCATATTTAAGTTTATCATCATTTTTATGTATGTGAATTGTTTGTAGGATTCTTTATTTCACTCTTAAGATTGTATATATTATGTTTCCTGCATGTTTCCAATGTATGTATTGTATGTATTGATAAATTGTAATTTGAATTTTATAAGCCTTGTCATTAAGAATAAAATAAGTTATTTTTGACATAATCCAATTCAGTTGAGTGTGTTTGGGTCCTTAGGATCTAAGGGACCTATATGAGGACATATGGAGATGTGTTATTAATAAACACATGTTTTTGAGCTCTTTATTCAATGGGGAGTCTCTGTCAGGACACCCCACTAGTTGTGATATATACACACTCTTTGGGTGATGTCCTTACTTTCTGTTCATTATATTGTGGAGACAACCCATAACTAACATGAATACTGATTGAACTGTGAGGCTTATGTCTGTTAGGACGGCCCCCTTTTTTGTATATGGTGTGTGTGTGGCATAATGGGCCTCATTACGACCCTGGCGGAAAGTGACTGACCGGACCGCAACAGCGTAAATAGCGTTTCCGCCATTGCACGAAGGAGCAAAGTGCGGCCAATCACGACCCATCGGGCACGAGCATTACGCCATGGCGGAATCCGAAAGGCTGCGATGGCGGAAATGACCCCAAAACGGCCCTTACCGCCGCCGTACGCTGCACCAGGTGCAATACCGCCACCCATCTTAGCGGTCACCGTAATGAGCGGTCACCGTAACGAGCGTGCACCGCAAATTACGGCCACCGTAAATATACGGAAACGGAAGTAAAAGCATGTGGCCGGAACGGGAAACAGCACGCCGCACAACTATAAAATCCGAATCCCAACACAACCATAAAAAATCCGACCCTGACACACATCCCAACCCGTTAGCAACCCCAGTTAAAAAAATAAATATGGGAAAGGTAGCCAAGAAAGCGTGTGACCGCAAGCGGCAGGTACACTTCTCCCGAGAGGAACTGACCGTGCTCACCGAGACCCTCCAGGAAAATTCCGCCGTCGTCTTCTCCAGTCAAATGACCAGGACGGCCCTTGCCAACAAGAAGGCCATATGGGCCCTGGTGGCACAGCGCGTAAGTGCGGTGGGGACAACACCCCGCACGCCACAGCAATGTCGCAAGCGGTGGGACGACCTGCGGATCCGCGTACGCAGCATACTTTCTGCGAACAGGAACATCGCCACAGCTACCGGGGGGGGTTCAGAGTCGCCCATCAAGTTGACCCCCTGGGAGGAAATCTGCGCCTCCACCATAGGAATGGAGAGCATAGAGGGAGTCGGAGGGATGGAGAAAGGAGTGCCGACATCCGGAGAATCAGGTAGGTTGGCCAAGAGAAACAATGCGAAATCCACAAACCACGAACATGTGCAGTACCATGTGACCCCATAGTGCAATACATACTTTGCCCTGACAGCGCCCTCTAAAAGTCAGAATGAACAAACAAATCAATCAAGAAGCCATAAACAACCCCTACATGTGCAGCATGCACCCCCTAACTGCAGGCAGCCAAATGAATGCATCCTCAATCCACACGAAAATGAGACCACCTCCAAGGCCCAGTCCCAAAACAGCCTCATGTACCACCCCAATGCATTTGATACGTTGCCATTCCTAATCCGACAGACCCATAACTAACGCTCGCCCCTCTTTACTCCACCACAGGGTCCGATACCAACGACGAGCTGCAGGACACCCCTACCAGCACGCCTGCAAAGAGGGCCAGGACCAACGTCCCAAGAGCCTCCACCTCAGGTGCAAGGATCAAGACACGGCAGCAGCAGGAATCAAGTGGCAGCACACTGGAGGGGACTGCAACAGGCACCCCAGCAGCCAGCAAGTCCACAACCCCAGCACCACAGGTCCCCCCAAAGAACGTATCTGATGGCACTGCCTCTGGTGCTAGCAGCACCATAGGTGACACAGCTGTCATGCCAGCATGCTCCGACACGGAAAACAGTGCTGGCGACGTAGGTACCATCCATGACCTTTCCCAATCCCCCTGCATGTTCCATCCCCTACACCATGACGAAACCACGCAGGGGCACCCTGAAGACGACGACTGGCCAACCCCCACAAGTCCTGTGCCAAGGCAACATGTGTTGAGCAGCCCCCCTGTCACACCACCGCAAATGTCCATGGCCCAGCAGAGGCAACAGTCCCTCGACCTGCTGATCGAGCAACAGCAGGAAGCGTCCACGCTACTCAAGGACCATGCAAATGAATGCGGGGGTTCCAGGGCAGCCATGGAAACATCCACCGAGACACTCAGGGCACAAATAGAGAAAAGTAGTGAGAGCCTCAGGGGAGAAATGGAGAGAAGCACCGAGAGCCTGAGAGCACAAATGGAGAAAAGCACCGAGAGCCTGAGGGGGGAACTGCATGCGACGTCCAAAGACGTTTGTGCTGAACTTGCTGCTGTGCGCCGTGTGCTCTCGGAGCTCTCACAAACCCTCAGAGACATGCATGGACGCGAGCAGGCAGAGACATCATCCGTGGCAAGTTCCGTCCAGGGCAGCCCCCAACGCAGATCTGGCAGGAACCTGCGCTCCACGGGCAGGGGTGCCCCTGATACCCGTAGAGGGGGCTTGCAATAGCGTCTACCCACGGACAGCATGCATATTTGGACACTGGTGTTGGGGGGGGAGGTAGTAGGGTGGAGGGGGTGTGTTGGGCTTCACTGGGTGGCGGGTCCATAGGGTGTATAAATCAAATCACATTAACAATACAGCACCTCATTATCATCCAATGACATGTGTGGACATTGATATTTGCGTACGAGGCCTTCATAGGCGTACAGTCCACAATGTGCCTGTACTACACACACACAGTGCCACAGGTCCCCTTTCCGTGTAATAGGCACCATGCGTGGTTGCTAGAAGCATGCATCTATGATGCTCTGTCGGATTGCACGTACATCCTGTGCCTCATGGACTCCTTGAGGTGCCTCCACATCCCCACCCTCATCATCATCATCATCTTCAGGTGCATGCAGTACAGCGTCAGGGGGCATGGGCACATTCCTACGTATGCACATGTTGTGCAGCATGACACATGCCATGACCATCTTAGAAACCTTCTCATGGCTGTACATGAGTGCCCCGCCAGACCTGCTGAGGCTGCGGAAACGAGCCTTCAGTAGGCCGAATGCCTGTTCAATGACCACACGGGTACGTGAGTGGGCATGGTTGTAGTCCTCCTCATGCTCGTTCTGTGGGTTCCGGACTGGTGTGAGGAGCCATCTCTTCAGTGGATACCCGGCATCACCTGTATGAGACGAATAAAGGGTGTCAGTGGAATGATAGTGCTAAGTAGCCCCCCCCCCCCTGCAAGGTCATTGACGCATCAAATGGGCCACGATGTCATGCATGGAATGAGACTCACCGAGTAGCCAGGATCTGTGCCCTGCGTGTCTCTCCATGTAGCGTGGTATTCTTGTGTTCCTCAGGACCATAGAATCATGGGTAGATCCTGGAAATCTGGCACAACAATGCGTAAATATCTTGTTGGAGTCACACACCATTTGCACATTGATTGAATGAAATTGTTTCCGGTTGCGGTACTGGACCTCCATGGCATGTGGGACAACCAATTCAACATGGGTGCAGTCGATGGCACCAATGCAACCCGGGATGCCGCCAAGTGCATGGAATCCCACTTTAGCGTTGGTAATCTCCTGGTACGTGCGTGGTAGTGTGATGTGGTCGTCGGCGTGCTTCAGGAGGGCATCGTGCACTTGGAAGAGTGTCCGTGAGAACAGTGGCTGTGAAATGCCATGCAACTGTCCCACTGTGTGCTGGTAGGTGCCTGTGGCCAGGAAGTGGAGTGCAGACACCACCTTCAGTAGGGGTGGGATGGCGGTTGGGCTATCTATCATGCTCACGAGGTCAGCATGTGTCATGTCCACAATGGCGATTATGGTGTCCCGGTCCAAACGGTAGAGGGTGTGGATCTGCTCAGCAGTGAGGTTGAACGGATCGGCTCGGAGGCGTGGGATTGCGGGCCGCCTGCGTGGTGGTAGTGGCAGTGCTTGTGGGCCTTGCTGACCCTGCCTTGCCCTCCTCCTCCTCCTTCTCCTCCGTCTCCCCTGTGCGCCCGGTTGTTGCACCTGTTGTTGTTCGTCGTCTTCTTGTAGTTGTAGCACTTGCAGTGCTATCTGGTACCCCAGGCCCAACATCGCTAGTCCTGCCGGTAGCATTTTGGAGTGGGAGTGGTTGTGGGAGGGGTTTGGGTCTGCAATATATGTGCTGTCGGCCTGTATGGCCTCCACCTGTGCTGATTGAATGAATCTGTGGCAGATGCAATCCCTTCTGGCCGAGCACGTCCCGCACGTAAGGCTGCATTTGGCCGCATGGCATCTTGGGATTTGATTCATGTATCAAATCCCGATGGCAGTGTGATGTACTTTGACTGATCTTCATGCTATGCTCCCATTGTCACACATGCTATGATTGCAGCCGCTTACATACCTGTGAAGAGTCAGTGGTATGTAGGGCTCGATCGATGGCCGACCCTCATGCAGCACAGTAACGTACTTCACCGACGGGCGTGGCGTGCCATTTGTGATTGCAGCCAGTTAGCATCATGACACACAGCCGCACTACATTGATGTAATTGTGAATGCAAGCGTTCACAGAAGCCTTTTCGACGTAATGTTGCAAGTGAGGAATTCGAAGGCCAGCATTTTGGGTTTTGAAGTAGCGGCGAGGATACGCCCACAGGTCTGGCTGGAAATGTAACGTTCTATTGTAGAATGTCCTTGGGACATGGCCCATAACGAGCAGGCAATGAATGATATGATTTGAATGGGATGCGCAACAGCGTAGTGGACGATAAGGCAGGACGTTCCCAAATCCATCTTGCTTCACAACACTACAGATCCGGCCAGGGGCACAGTGGTTTTTGCGGACTGCATTACGCACAGACGCGATGGAAGTTTCACATATTATGTGAGTGAATATTCATGCGTTTTCATTGCGGTATGAGGGAATGATGTGTGGATGCATGGACTGATGATTCCGTTTAGGGTCTGCCATGTACATGGGTTTTTTGATTCTCTCCCCTTCCCCTGCGTTATGTGATGCAAGGCTGCCATAGTGGGACATACGTCTATCTGCCCTTGTCGGATCCTCCCTGTCTCGACGCGCCTTCATACACTTGTGTCTAGGCACGTTACTAATCCCATGTCATGGGTTCTATCTTGACGGACGCATGCACAGTAACCGACGTTGACAATGGTGTATTTAGCTCGATTGGTTTCGTTATGATTCGATACTGATTTAGGGGTGTGTATATTCCTTTGGAGTGGGCTAGCATGCATATGGGTGTGGATTTGGTGTGTTGAATGAAGATTGTAATGCATCATGAGTCCCGTAATGCAATCGGTTGATTTGTGTTTCTTTTGGGTGACAGGTATCTCCTGCCCTATTGCAGATGCCATCTCTACGCCACTCCTCCAGATGGTTTTTACTCTCGACTCCTGCAGCTTCGGGTGAATCAGTGGAGCACCATTTCGATCATATGGGACGATCGCCAATGGGCCACATGCCCTTACGCTGTACTGGTGGCTAGGTGCAACATTTCGGCCTTTCAGCTCGACTAGCGCCTGCCTCATGGGACGGACCTGCGGTTCTTGCCGCTTCCATGTGGCCTTTTGGAACGTTGATGTAGGCCCTGTGTGCCATGATGGTACAGGGCGTCACACAAGTGGAAGCCGGTCAATTATTGCAGATGCAGCCCTCGGTGATGATGGTTGTTTTGGTGGTATTTTGCAATTTGCTGTGGGGCCTTTGTCATTTGGATGTGCATTTAAATTGTATTCCGATATTTGTCGTGTTGCGTTGTTCTTTGCAGGTGATGTGGCGATTTTCGCTTTGTGGCGGTATGTATTGCGTGATGATCTGCATTGTGTTCCGGCTTCTGAGTTGAGTTGTGTGGTACAGTACTGGCCGCGTTTGCCTACGTAGCACAGTATGGTCACGGATAGGGGCTGCCATTGTGACTGTTTACATGATGTGCTGTTCAGGGGCGGGGGATTGGCTTTTGGCCGACTGGTGCCTGTCAGCCAGGTCGATTGGTGGAATGATGGGTTGTTCAGAATGTGGCTGGTCACAGGTGACTGTGTTTGCGTGCGTTTGTTGGAGGGGGACTGGGGTCATGTCCATTGGAATAGCTTCTGTATTGATGCCATCTGTGCCCTGCAGCTCCCATCGGCCCCTCTTGGGATGAGCCTGGCTGCTCAGTCACTCTGCCGACTTGTGTGGTACATGCTTCTGCTGATGGTTGGTTTGTTTACTGGCATGAGTACAGGGCTGGTGCAATCCCCCTCAGGATGCTGTTTTGGATGTTGCCTTGCGCTGGTGGCAAGCGATGGGGGACTACTGTTGTTTTGTGTCATGTGTTCTTGATTTTCATTTTGATGTTTTGTAGCTTCACATGCCTGTGCTGCGTCAGTACGGCTATGGTGACATGCCGTACATGGATGCCCACTCACGGGGCGCTTTGAGCCCCTGCATGCTTTTCTACGTTGGCATGCATGGGTGAATTGTGGATTTCACTGGTTGCATAGTGTGAGTACATTGCGCCTGCCAGGAGTTGTGCAATGAGGCCAGGGAGTGGAGTACAGGCACTCAGTGGGCCATTTACGGTTGGTTCGCGTTGCCGTATTTCTCGCCATGGCGGAATGGTACTTTACGACGTGCTTGATGGCGTTCAGTACATGTCCGCTAGGGTCAGAATTCGCGTACCGTTGCGCCATGGCGGTGATTCCGGTTTTGCAAGGCGCGCGTGCGCGTACTTGGTGCAGTTAGCGTTGCCGTTCACTGCGGTGTCGCTAATGGCATCGTACTTTACGGTGACGGGTCATGATCGCAACGAGCGGTGTTCGATGGCGGTATTGCATTTCCGCCATCATTTTTCCATTTCCGCAAGGGTCGTAATGAGGCCCAATGTGTCAAATTGCAATGAAAACACAAGGACATGGACAAATAAATGTTTTCGCGCAAGACTCACACAAAGGGAAGGAATTGTCAAATAAAACAAACAATACTTCTCGAGTACACACAAAACAAAGGACACTTTTTTGCTTTTATGTAATTTTTTGGGTGAATCATAGGTGAAAAAAGAAACTAGGAAAAGTACAACCAGAGCTGTTTTTAGATGTTTTTCATTTTTACGTCAGGGCGAGTTAGGATGGAAAATTGATAAAAATGGAAGCAGAAAAATGCACACAAACAGGGAAGGGATAACAAAGGCTCAAGAAACAGAAGCACAGCACAGCAATTAACAAACTCCTTCTGAACTGATCTAAAATTCTCTAGGGCTCACCAAAATCACATGACATTAAAAACGGGCAAACACACAAATACACCCTGTACTCCTCTCTCCAAATCAAACAAAGCCATGATTGGCTTGTCAAACTTTTATTTTTATCAAGGCTTGATCGTAGGGTAGGACTGGGACTGAAAATTGGCCCACACACCAATTAAAAAAAAGTGTCCACAAACACAAATCGCCTTTCATTTCTATTTGCTGTAACCTATTTGAGTAGTACCGGAAGCTGCATTTCCGGTAGCATTTCTAGCAAATAGTGACTTTTAATTCCCAGCCATTGTGAACAATTGGCCAAGTGTTAGGAGGAGACACGGAATCCACAAAGTGGTAGCTTGCCACCCACCAAAGCAACTGTGGGTGTTTGGGGCACTCTGGTCAAAGTAGCCACAGACCATGGCTAGTGGCCTGCAGACCGTCAATGGGGCAAAGTGACCAGTGGACCTACACAATACTTCAAAAGAAAATGAAGAGGACCATGAAGATGAGGTAGTGGAAGTGCCGACCTCTAGCACTCAGAGAGAATCATGGGTGTGGCAGTTCTTTACCACTGTAGGGAATGTACCAAAGGCTAAAGCTACCAAAGTGAAGCACGGAAGCACCTCCCATGTGCCACCACAACAAATCCAACCACTGAAATGCTCTCAGAAAGTCTTTTCCTTTCTTAGGAAGTAGTAGACTGTCTTCCTCTACCTCATCATCCCTAACCAATACTTTATCCACCCAGATTACCTCTTTGGGACACAAAATCCCACCAGTTACATTGCAAGGGATAAAAAGGCTGTTGATCCATATCTTTCAAAGACAACAGTGCTCTGTATATACTGCAACACACCAGTCTCTAGGAGGAAGCAATTTTGAAGTGCTTTTGAAGTTGTAATCAAGGTACATGGGAAGCACTGCCCCCTGCCTTAGATGTAACACACACAAATCATCTTCCCCTGTCGACCTGCCCCTCCCATCATTTCGATCCCCACCTTACTTTCTGGCCTCTCCTGCCAATAAAAGATTAAAATAACATTAAAAAAGGTTCTTTTAGGAACCACCTTTCACGGTCAAAAAATAGAGATGTAACCTTATAGACTACATCTACTTCACTGAAAAATATAGAGTATGTAGCTTCAATAAGATTCTCCAACATTCCCATTAGCATTTTCAACTATGCTAGTGGAAATAATGGACAATTGTATACTAGAGAAAAAGAAAAAAGCACCAAAACTATTTTCTCTCTGAAATTTCTCTCTAGTATACAATAAAAACCATAATCCATTGCCGTTTATGGCTATCCACAGTCTCTGCATTCCCCTGTGTAGCCCATACCTTATTAGAAAAATGGATTTCACATGCACATCATCACACAAGACAGCCCTTCTACTCTTTTTACGGTTATGTTTGTAACACTCCCTCATCACCTGCTTCAAACATTCACACATATATCCACCAGTCACTTAAAAAACTCTATATATAGCCTATTAACATATAAAACATCCACCCACCAACTGCCACTTAACAATGTTCTACAAATCTTTTACATCTGCATTTTCCTTACTTATGCCAAAAAATTGTACATAGTGCTGCTCCTATAAATGCACATATACCTTGTGCAGTGAGAGAACGGGGCAGTACTGATGGACATGTGCTCATGGGAGCCTAGGTGGAAAGTGCTAAGGGATGCCAAGGCGAGAGGCCACTAGATAACTGATGGGGGGCCCAGGAGTCCTAAGGGTGGTGTACATCATAACCGTAACGTCCCATTAACAAAGATTTTGATGTAAATTGAATATGTTTTTCTAAGTGAAACTATTTCATAATGTTACATCACTATATATAAGTTAATATTCCGCTTTTGACATATATTAAACAACTATAAACGTTCTTTAACAAATGTATTTTTTGCAATACATACTTATGTGTGTCGTTAACAGCGGTGCATGCTGGGGATACATGTCATTGTTCAATTGCCAATGGCATAATGCTTAACCATGACCCCAGCCCCACCAAACAACCCACGTTATCCATTGCACCTACCCAGCATCCTAGTTCAGTTTTAACTATACCCTCTGTATGGAAGGCATGGTATCAACTGTAAGACGGACACACGTGATCAGAGCTCAAGGGTGTTTATTGAACTTTCACAAGGGTGGGTTATATGCCTATCTAAACCTAAAACTACAGATGGGAGCAAGCTATGACAATCAAATAATAATAATGCAGTCCTAGTGGAATGCTGTAAAAATAAAATGACCTATACTAAAAAAAACTATTGCCAATCCTAACCTCTAATTTACAAATATTGTTGGGTTATGTTCATGAAAAAGAAAGAAGTGTTCACAAAATGATATGTCAGGATGTTCGGGCCGTTGGTCTCCCTTCCTCACGTTTTCAGCACGGGGCAAGGCGGTTCAATCGAGCAAAGCACACACTCTGGTTTCTTCGAGACGAGGATACAGTTCTATGTCCATACAGTTCTTCTGTGCTCAAGTCTCTTTTCTCATCAAAGTTTTTTGATTCAGAGGGCCTGGTGCACAATAAAATAAGATACACATTACTTTTCTTTTTACATGTATTCAACTCAGGTGCTTCACCTTGATTCCCCCTGAGCTTGGCTCAGATCCCTGTTGTTTGATGATCGTTACTGCCGGTCCCTCTCTTCTGGGCTCCAATCCTACTTTTTACACAGTTCAGAGAATATTCGTTTTCTCAGGTGACTTGTGGTTCAACCCGGATCCCGGTCAGCCGGGTTCAGATCCTTCTCCATTTCCAATTGGTGTCCCTCACCCAGGCTCGGACCAATTGAAGTTCACCTTGGTTTACCCAAGACTTTCAAATGTGCACAGGATTTATCTTGACCCATTGCAGGACCACTTTGATACAAACTTCCTTTCACAATACAATTACCATTCAGTTGGATACCTAAAAGAGACCTTCAAATGAGCACCCACGTAGTACCGGGCCATTCTGTAAACAGTATCCTACTTGGCCTCCCAAAATTAATTCACTCCTTTGGTTTCCAATTATATTCATGCCGCTCATCACATGCGTTTCACTGTTACGCTCACCTGGCTCCCACAGGGGCGTCGGTCGGACCCGGACTGCTGCCGCCTCCACCAACGTGATGCATAGTGCAGAGATGACAGACTGGACTGGCCCTCCTAATCTCGTCAGCTTGACCCGTAGAAGGATTCTCCTGCAAGTGGAGAGAGGAATTTAGCCACCCGTGGATTCTAGTGATGGCACCTCCCTGCTCTCCCCACTAATCACCTCTGAAATCCCCTTTCAGTACTCTCACCTTATATTCTTGAAAGGAGAGCTCTCCATCCTGCATGGATTGCAGAGGTGCGTAGACACAAGTTGGTTAAAAGGCGTTGGGGAGTTCCGGATGAGAGTTGACTCTGAGGTTCCTGGCGAAGACCAGTAAGTATAGAGTTCATAGAGTTCAATATGTCCGATGTTCACTCTTGTCCCATTCCTTTCTTATCTTGCAGTGGAGTTCGAGAAAAGATGGTCTCGTGGGGGTAGATGGCGTTCAGGTAAGAGTCTGTATTACCCGATGCTGTCCCGTAAATGATGCATGTCACACGAAACTGCTGTTTCCTCGTGTGATTTTCCCCGCTCTGACTGTGCTTTCATGCTCCACCTTTTATCCGCGTGGGGAAATATGATGGAAGTCAGGTGTGCATAATGATCAGTAAAGGACGGTGAACTGTCCGTGAGAAAGTGTTCATGTCGGGAAAGGGGTGGGTGGTTGATTTCCAACGTATCCTACCTGGTAGGATGGCAGAAAAGGGGTTTCAGGGAAGGGAAATCTGCATCTCACCAACCAGTGTCCTGCTTCCACTCTTCGAAAACCCCTCATCCAGGTGATCCCCCCGCACTGGTCCACCCCCAGGAATGGGATTGAAAAACGATGTCCGTGTTCCAGCCACCTGGATGACAGAACCCCGGGGACTAGCACGTGAGACACCTCGGGTTTCTCACACCTCATAATGTAATCAATGGCCAGTGCTCATGGCTTGCATGGCCAGACTCCACAATCCATGGGGCATGGACTTCGGCCATGCTGCATGCCCTAATAAGTAAATGAGAGTAGGCATTCATCCTTGCTGAGGGCCAGGCCCATTGTCCATGTACCAAACGTATGACTATTTTTTGTGCCACTGCCCACGGCAGAAAAGCTATATCACTATTTGTGTACTTGCATTTCTACACTTTGCAAAAATAAAAAACAAAACAGTTTTGACAAAAGCCTGCTTTTAGGTCCTTACTGATGCTCCTCGTGCAGGTTTGTTGTAATTTAGTACAGCACTTCAGGCTGTAGCCACAAGCAAAATATGTGTTCCCATTTAAGCCTAGGGCTTCAGCCATGCTGCATGCCCCATAATCAAATCAGAGTACATGATTATCAGGTTATTGCAGGGTGGTAGAATGCGTAGATCACTACGCTTCATCTAGTACTTTAAATGGATTACCCTGCTGCTAGTGATGGGGTTCTTTCTTGCATGGCCCTTCCTTCTTTAAGTGTTAGGTTTCGCATAGGAGAGTGAGCCCTGTTCACCTTAGCACTGGGTTATACAATAAGTAACTATTGTAATGAAGCAGTCTTGAAAACCATTGTTGGTTTTATATTTATTGTTAAAAGTCAGACGACACGGGTTTTGACTCTCTATGGTCTTTCTCAATGTATGTGGATTGTGTGCCAGTCATTGCTGCGAGGTTGTGGAAATGAGTCTGGCATGCAAGTCTGGCATGCAATCCCAATATCTTGTTCTGGTATAGTTGCAAATGAAGGTGGTTAATAATTTGAACGGGTGGCCTGGTGATCCCGTGGGCCCCTGGTTCGGCGTCCTCAGTATTTATTTACTGATTAGCATTGTCACGGAGTGTATGCAGCGATAGTCACAGCGATCTGTTGATGCAATACTATGCAGCACTTTGAGCTGTCGCCACAAGCAGAACTTTATCCACAGTCAAAAACAGGCTTCCCAGGCCAACCTATTCTGATTTTGAAACATTTTACCACATAGCCATTCCCTGGTGGTCGTGCTCACTTTAACCCCATTGCCAGTCCCTCATGGTCATGCCAGTAGCTCCTTTGTCCGAGTCACAAAGGCCATGACTCGGACAATCTGGCCACTGCCCATGGCCACAAGCCTCAGTCACCAAAAGCATATCTTGTACCTACATTATGAAACTTTTCAAAAAATAAAACACGGCACATTTGATGGCGGATGTCCACGGATCCAACATGGCGACCGTTTCAAAATATCTGACGCAGCGCACGTTTTTCACCAGCGGGCCATTCCAATGGCCCTTATTACGACCCTGGAAGTAAGTATCGGCCATTACCGGCATGGCGCAAATAACATATCCGTGCTGGCCAGAGACCGCTAAAAGCGGCACATTACGAGTTCTCGGGCACGAGCATTGCCCCATGCCGGTAATGGAATCACCGCCATGCCGCTAAAGGGCGTAAAATCCCACTACCGGCATTGTATGCCGTGCGAATAGCACCTCCGCCACCCTAGCCATCGACGTTAGCGGTCACCGCTAATAGCGGTAACCACAATTAGCGGGAACCGCTATTAGCGGTGACCGTAAATAAGCGGATCCGGAAGTAGCGTCACCGCACAGGAACGGGAAAGAGCACGGTGGCCATCTTAAAAATCACAATCCATTGCCATCCTCTGGTACCAGTAGACACCTGACCCCCACAACTTCCACAAACCTCCTACACCACCCCTTTGACATCATGATGCCTAAAGTTTTGAAAAAGAGCGGAGATCGGCTGCGTCAGGAGCGCTTTTCAAGGGAGGAGCTAACAATGTTGGCCGAAACACTCCAAGAGCATGCTGATGTTGTGTTCTCCACGGAGATGACCAGACGGGCGCTGCAGAGAAAAAAGGCAATATGGGCCATGGTCGCCCAGAGGGTCAGTGCTGTTGGCACAACACCCCGCACTGCCAAACAATGCCGCAAGCGGTGGGACGATCTACGTCTCCACGTCAGAAGCATACTGGCGGCAAATTGGAATCTCGGCATGGCGACTGGTGGAGGTGCTGATTCGCCCCTAAAACTACAGCCGTGGCAGGAGATATGTGCCGCCACCATAGGCACAGAGAGCATTGAGGGAGTTGGGGACATGGAGAGAGGAGCCCCGACATCAGGCGATGCAGGTAGGTGCCTCAAGTCCAACTATACCAATCTCACCACGATGATGTCCAGATGATTGGGAAGTGCAATGATGCATACCAGGGTCCACCTGACACATTAGCACAAGACTGCCTACAGGCAGTGCTGACCTCCACTTTGTACACATGCATAATGCTCCCCGTTTCTGTAGCTACCCACATTCCTCCATGCATCAACCACCTAAGAGTGAGACTACCTGTATGTCACTGCCTCCAATGTGAACCATCCAGCAATCAAAATGAATGCAGCCATCACAATGCCTGCTCAATGCCCGTAGACCCATCACTAACCCTCTCCCTCCTATGGTCCACCACAGGCTCACATTCGGACAGCGCCGATGATGACACAGTTGCAACCACTGCTAAGAAGAACAGGGCCGAAGAGGCACAACACCGTCCCTCCACCTCAGGAGGAACAAGGAAACCCCAACAACAGGAAATGTCCCACAGCAGAGGCCACGGCACCGATGTCTACCAAGTCCACCACTTCGGCGCCACCGACATCCACCATCTGCCCAGTGTTGTCCGCCGAAGGCACTGGATCCGCAGAAAGCAGCACCATCAGTGAAACTGCTGCCACCGCAGCGATCTCCGACAACGAGGAAGGGGATGTTGATAATGTTGTGAGTCCCCCCACTGGCCCCCTGCATTCCCCCTACCTGTCCCCGTGCAGCCATAATGACAACATCATACAGGGGCTATCTCCTGGAAACTCTTTGCCGGATACTCCCAGCCCAACCGCACATGTGCAGAAGGGCAGCAGTATAATGGACACGCCACAACCATCAGCCACAGGCCACAACACCCAAGATGCAATGCAGGAAATCATTACGCGCCAACAGCAACTTACAGCCCTGTTGACACAGCATGTCACAGAATGAATCAGCACTAGGGAGGAAATGCGTGAGTGTGCTGCTACTCTTAGGTCTGCTATCGAGTCCAGTTCTAAGGACATATGTGCTGAACTGGCTGCGGTGCGGCACATACTTTCTCAGTTAGTGCAAACAATGCGGGACATGCGTCCAAGTGAGCAACCCAGTTCTTCCTCGGCTGCCAGTTCAACCAGAACCAGCCCCGTGTGCAGATCGGGCAGGAACCTGCGGCGTTCCGACAGGGGTGCACCGGGTGCTGGGAGCGGGGGATGCCAATAGGCGCAGTCTTGTGAACCGGTGCCACATGATGCACTTGTGCACAGTCATCCACACCATGTTTTGGGGAGTAGAGAGGGGAGGGGGGAATGGGTGTGTTGGGGAGTAGAGGGGGAGGGGGAGTGGGTGTGTTGGGGAGTAGAGGGGGGAGTGGGTGTGTTGGGGAGTAGAGGGGGGAGGGGGGAGTGGGTGTGTTGGGGAGTAGATGGGGGAGGGGGGAGTGGGTGTGTGGGGTTGTGGGTGTGTTCACTTAGATTTACCTTTTCAATACACTTTTTGGTCATGCAGAAATCACATGTGTGGACATTGCTTATTGCGTATGTGTGCTTTATTGGTTAACAGTCTACAGTGTCCATGTCCCTGACACACCCAGTGCCCCAAGTGCCATCTCCATGTGACACCCCCCATCCATGTGTGCTAGAAGATTTGGTTGATCAGAGTCCGACACATGTCACGTCCCTCCTGTGCATCGCTTCCTCCCTGAGGTGCTGCCCCATCCCCACCCTCCTCATCCTCTTCGTCAGGTGGTTGCTGTTCTGCGTCAGGGGGCAGGGGCACATTCCGTCTGATGCACAGTTTGTGTAGCATGACACATGCCATGGCGATCTTTGCCACCTTCTCGTGGCGGTACAGGAGTGCCCCACCAGACCTGCTGAGGCAGCGAAACGGTGCCTTCAAGAGGTCAAATGTCTGCTCAATCACCACATGGGTTTGTGTATGGGCACGATTATAGTCCTCCTCGTGCCTGTTCTGTGGGTTCCGGACTGGGGTAAGGAGCCACCGCTTCAAGGGATAGCCTGCATCATCTGCATGTGGGCAACAATGTATATGTAAGTCAACTCATTTGACCTCATTAAGTGACACCATGGCATGCATTTATTTCTTCATCTCAACCCCATTTCCATGCATGAATGGAGTCACACGATGTGACTGCTATGTGTGTATTCCTCTTATGGACTGTTTTGCATGTCATCAATTAGTGTGCGCTGGGGGGTCCAGTGCCTTGTGAGTGCACATGCACTGTGTCTGTCCACGACTGTTGTTTCTGTGATCTTGCAGATGTCCAGTTATTTGTATGCTTTCATCCTGGCAATGCTGATGTTAGCCTCATGATGCTCTCACTACGCACAACAAATGGTGTCATGCAATTTCGTTGGGCCTCTCTGTCAGTGTGGTGTTGTATTGATGTATTTGACCCTCATGTGACTCCTTTGTACGCAGTAAAGAGGGACTGGCCTTTCAGTTCATGGTGTTTTGTGCTGTGTATTGGCTATAGTCGTTGCTTGTAGCTGCATTTTGTTGAGGGGGATGCGGTCTGATTTGGTACAGTGCACATACAGATGTCTGTGGGATGGTTGGGACACCGCTTCATTAGCATGGTAGGGCTGCTTACATCTTGCATTATGTGGTCAGGTGTCAGGTCCAGTCTGGACTGCCTTTGGGGTATGAGCTTGCTCCGTTCCCTCTGGCACTCACAGCTAGGTTATGTATGCATCTCTCCCCCCCATCTCAGCCAGATGAAGTATGCATATCACCCCCATCTCAGCCAGGTGAAGTATGCATCTCTCCCCCCATCTCAGCCAGGTGAAGTATGCATCTCCCCCCCATCTCAGCCAGGTGAAGTATGCATCTGCCCCCCCCATCTCAGCCAGGTGAAGTATGCATCTCTCCCCCCCATCTCAGCATCTCAGCCAGGTGAAGTATGCAACTCTCCCCCCATCTCAGCCAGGTGAAGTATGCACCCCCCCCATCTCAGCCAGGTGAAGTATGCATCTATGCCTCAATCACCTCACCTACCCACATCACATTTCCATGAGCCTAACATGCAACTCACCGAGAAGCCAGGATCTCTGACCTGCATGTCGCTCCATGTAGCGTGGAATAGTGGAGTTCCGCAGGACCATTGAATCATGGGTTGATCCGTGGTATCGAGCACAACAATGTGTGATGATCTTGTTTGAGTCGCATACCATTTGCACGTTGATTGAGTGGTATAGCTTACGGTCGCAGTACGCTACCTCCATGGCATGTGGGACCACCGATGGCGCCAATGCAACCAGGTATGCCGGC
Source organism: Ambystoma mexicanum (assembly GCF_040938575.1). Lineage (NCBI taxonomy): Eukaryota > Metazoa > Chordata > Amphibia > Caudata > Ambystomatidae > Ambystoma > Ambystoma mexicanum. The sequence continues at coordinate 1,135,064,089 of NC_090937.1, forward strand.
CAGTGAATGGAAACCCATTTTGGTGTTTGAGATCTCCTGGGCAGACCATGGTAAGGAAATGTGTTCGTCTGTGTGCTTGAGGAGGGCATCAAGCACTTGGTTCAACATACGTGAGAATAATGGTTGTGAAATGCCATGCAGTTGCCCCACTGTGTGTTGGTAGGTGCCTGTCGCCAGGAAGTGGAGCACAGATACTACCTTCAGTAGGGGTGGGATGGCGGTGCGTGTTTCAATGAGGCTGACAATGTCGTCATGTATCATGTCCACAATGGTGGTGATGGTGTCCCGGTCCAGGCGGTACAGGGTGTGGATCTGCTCAGCGGTTAGGTTGAATGGACTGGCTCTGATTCGTGGGATTGGGGGCTGCCTGTGTGGTGGCACTGGCTGTGCTGGTGGGGCATGCTGGCCCTGCCTTGCCCTCCTTCTCCTCCTGTGTCTCCTCTGTGCTGCCTGTTGTTGTTCTTCTTGTAGTTGTTGTTGTAGCACTTCCACTGCAATCAGGTCCTCCAGCCCCAGCATTGCTAGTAGTATTGCATTCATTGTGGAGTGTGACTGGGTGTGGGAAGAGGTGGGGTGGGGTGTGCTCCTTTTGTGCTTGCCCAGTCTGTATTGCCTCCACCTGCGATGATTGAAAGCACCTGTGACAGCTGGGAACACTGCACATGGCCATTTACGGTTGGTTCGCGATGGCGGTATTAGCACCATGGGGGTAAGGTACTTTACGGCCTTCATAAAGGCGTTATTTGCATGTCCGCATGACTTGTAATGTTCCACACTAAGTGCCATGGCGGTATTTACGGCATGGTGGTCGCGTGCCCGGGCCCTTGGCGCTTTTACCGGCACCGTTGATTACGGTGCCACTAATATCGCTATCTCAGGTCATAATCGGCCGTAGCGGTAAGCGATGCCGGTAATCCTTTACCAGCATCGTTTTTCGCTTACCGGCCAGGGACGTAATGAGGGCCAATGTCCGCGGACATCACGCCGGCCCCTGATTGGTCCAGGAGGATGTCTGCAGACCGAATAGGGAAGCGAGTCTACGGACTGGCCCAGACATCACTCATTTTTCTATACCTACTTTTTGGCAATTTTTAAAGAAACTACTGGACAGATTTACACCATATTTACACAGACACACTTTTGGGACCAAGCCGCTGCTCCTGCCGCAAATTTGGTGAAAATCCATCCAGCGGTTTGGGCTGTAGGTTTGAGAAAAACTTGTTTTCCTTTGCATCTATGAGGAAAAACACACATTTTGGGATCCCCCTATAACTTCGATCCCCCTGTACAAAACCTCGCCAAACTTTGCAGAATCAATTTGAGGGGGCCACATACTTATTATGCAACGTTTGGTGTGCTTTCATCCATGGGGACAAAGGTATAAACCACCCAAAAAATGATCTTCCTATGGGTTGAGCAACTTAACCATAACTACATGGAGGCTACCGCAGGCCTTGTAATATATACATATATAGTGAAAAAAAACTTTGTTAAATGGATGTTATGGTAAGTTGCACTAATAAAAACCTATGAAATTAATTGAAAAAAACTGTTTACAAGTAAAACTGAAATACCCCAGAAATTCACCAGTTATGGTAAGCTAAGCAACCATAACTCGCACTAGCACTGTGAACTGCTAAGACTAACACAAAGGACATCAATGATGACATCACAAATGCATTGATGACGTCACATATCTGGCCCACTTGTTTTTGTTCACTAACACATCTAGGCCGCATGGTTTTGTTCAGTGATGGAGAGAACACTACATATATAGACATTAACCCTGTTTTATGTGCTTAAGGTATTTCCCTTAGGATTTGGCCTCATCCTATGGTGCACGTCCTCAAACACACAATTCATTTGTGTTCATGATTATGAAGTTTAATGTTATTGTCATTTTTTGGTAGTGGTGTTTCTTCCCTCCTTATTGAACTTTCCCTGTATGTGCCTCAGATTTGCATGCATTGTGGATCTTCATATGTGTTTTGCACTAACACAAGTATGTCAGAATTGTACCTGGACCTAGTATGATAGAAACCTCGTCTGTCGCTCCCCCATCCCCTTACTGTTCCCCAGCCCCTCCCTCCAGCACTATCTGAAACGTTGTCAGGCCTAGTACGATAGTCGCTTGTTTTGTTCCTCCCCTCCCTTTCTGCACCCCTCTCCCTCACCTTTTGCTTTACTCCGGCTCTACCAGAAATGTTGTCAGGCCTAATATGGTACTCGCCTGTTTCCATTTCCTTCCCACTCTCCCCCCCCTTCCTTATCTATGTCTTAGCACTTGCACTATCTGAAATGTCGTCAGGCCGAGTATGATAGTTAATTTCACATCCTTACTGTTCATGGTATGTAAGAATGTTGTATTTTCCCTTGTTCCCTCTCTTGCCTTGAAGTGCTTTGAAACACATTGTGTATAGGCGTTATATAAATAAACTATCATATCATATCATATCATGAAGTAAGTCATCAATTATTGTTTATTTATTACATGTTAATAACTCTCTCTTGGAATGACCACTTTCTCCTTTCCTTCCACCTCTCTCTTTCATCCCCTCATGTTAAGCCGACTCCAGCACTGCCACCTACCTTCTCGGTCATTCGACCCATGAAGCGTGTGTCAGTTGAGGCTTTGCCACCACTTTCTCTCCTCCTCCTGCACCTTTGGCTGACTCACACACTGTGTATGGAGCTTTAGTTTATGCTCCATTGATCTGAAGCTGTGGAAAACTCAACATTGTCTTTCCCAGATAAACTTTTTGTGTGACTCACTGCAGGGGTGAGATTAGAAACATAGACAGTAATAGTAATGTTCTGTCAGTATGTTGAGATGTTTGTCCAACTGAAACGTTCTCATGAATAATTCTATTTTTGACATATTGATTTTCTCTATGAGTGTGAGTTACTCACTTACCCTTTTTTGTCGTTCCATGAACAGGCTTTATATGCTTTTTTTAGTATGTGTTTTAGTAGAAATGTTTTTATATTTGTTTTTGTGAATTAATAAATGAATAATATTTTTGTAATAACCTAGTATGAGTCTTGTGGATTTGATTTGGGTGTCAGCTTAAATTTATATCAGCGGCATATTGTGCACTGCCCTCTATCACAGAGGTGGGATTTAGAGAGGGGTAGTTGTTTGTTATCTATCAGTTTTCACTCCCGTGATACAAGTCTGACCCTTGTTAACAAAAAAATAGGGAGTACTCTTTTTTCTTGATCTGACTCACACCCTGGCACAGCTCTCTCTAACCTTCATCTCGCAATCTCTAACACTCTGGATACCCTTGCCGCTGTCATGTGGATCCGCTTGAAGCCCAAATCGAAGTGCAACTCTTGGTACGACTCCGACCTTGCTGCCCTTAAACGCAACTGAGAGGAAGTGGAGGGCATCAGGTGCACACCCTGACAAACTGCCCTGCCCCCTGCTCCAAAGGCAATACATACTCTCTGTCCATCACTGCGGCATCTAATAACTCAGCGAACATTTCAAAATCTGCAAGGAGCAGGCCAATCCTGCTGCAGTTTCTACTTCTCCTGTGTCCTACTAGGCCCTCTGAATGGCCTTGGCCATTCATTTCACTGCAAAAATTCAGGGCATCCTGTCCACCCTCTCTTTCTCTACCTCCGCCTCTTCCTCCTCTACCACTTCTGGCCCACCTGTGGTCATCTCTCCTGCTCCTTTCCCTTGTTCACCCCTGACGATCTTTCTAGACAAGTCTGATCAATGAAAGGCTCATCAAAGCAGGTTCTCCCCTGCTCATCCAGAACCATCAAGGACTACATTGACACCCTTGCTCCATCCTTGGCCAATTTCTGCAATCACTCATTTGCCACTGGAACCTTCCCCTCCCCCCTCAAGCACACCCTTGTGCACCCCCTTCTTAAGAAGCCCTCATATCATATATTTCCTCTCTGGCAAGCTATTGTCCTATCCCCATCACTCCTTTCCTGGCCATCTCCCAGTTTAATCTGCATACTGAATCTGTCAGTTGTCTCCACAAGCACCAGTCTGGCTTCAGAGCTAGCAGAAGCATAGGAACAGCTCTCCTGAACATCTATGAAGAACTGCTCTCCAATCTTGACTCTAATTTCCCTTCTGTCCCCATTCTCCTCGATCTATCCTCTGCTTTTGATATGGTCAACCATGCCATCCTGCTCAATCGGCTCTGTGATAACCTGGGTATCACTGGTCAGACTCTGGCTTGGTTGACCTCCTTTCTCACTGACTGACCGTCTCAGGACCAACTGGTGTCTTTCCTCTCTTCTATCTTGCTCTACTTATGGTGTTGCCCAGGGGCATTTCCTTTCTCTCTGGCTTTTCAACCAACACTTGGAACCTCTTGCCCACCGCATCGCTTCTTTCCGCTCCAATTTTCAGTGTTATGCAGATGACACCCAGTTCTCTTTCAGGCTCCCCTCAGCCACCTATGTTCCTTCTCACATACCAGACAGCCTGGCCGCAATTCAGGAATGGTGTGCCACTAATGATCTCTGCCTTAATGCCAGTAAGACTGAGCTCCTCCTCATCGGTACACCTACTCCCCCTTTCCTCTATCAGGCTGCCCACTCTTCCTCTTCCCTACTGTGAGGCTAAGAACATTGGTGTCATCTTCGACTCCACCTTCTCCTTCTCGCCTCACATCTCTGTTGTCTCTAAGAAGTCAAACTGCAAGCTGCACCTCCTCTGAGGTATTCTTCCTTTTCTCACTTCCCCCCAGAAGCTCACTGTCTCCAGAGCTCTGGTCCTCTCTAGGTTGGACTACTGCAAACAGCCTCTGTCTAAATCTGCCTGCCCCTACTCTTTGACCTTTACAACTTATCCAGAACAGGACTATGAAACTTGCCCTTGGCCTCAAGCCCAGGGATTGTATCTGTCAAGCTCTCAAATCTCTCCACCCGCTCCCTGTGGCTGCAAGGATCAAGTTCAACACCCTTTGCTTTGCCCACAAGGCTTTCTAGGGCCTGGGACGCACAACCTTCAACTTTCCATTCCTAAACATTTTCCTTCTGGAGATCTCTGCTCATACACCTCCAACTCTCTGATGGTTAGACAGATCTCCAAGCAGAGGGTGGGGGGCAGATCTCTCTCCTCGGATGAGGCCTCCCTCTGGAACAGACTCCCTTCCTCTCTCAAACTGGAGCAGAACCACCTCCGCTTTCTCGCTTCCTCACCCCTGCTGATGTCCCTGACTGCTCTGTGCGCTGGTCACCTGGATACCCCCTGACCTCCAACCCAGGCTCCTACATGATCAGTTGCCCTCGCACTGCCTCTGGGCTCCTGCCTGCACTTAAGGATCTGTACCTGCAACCCTACAGTCCCTTCTCACTGTGCTTATGAGCTAACCGCTGGCTGCACTTATTGAGTTACCTGCACTTCTCCCATCCGCCTCTGGCACTTCTCCCCTCCCCCTTCTCCGCACTTGCGCAATCTGAATGACAAAAGGCCTAGTAAGATTATTGTTTTGTCCTCCCTTTGTTTCCCCTCCTTGTCTTGTCCCTAGAAACACGTGTGTGCAGGCACGTTATAAATGTCATATATCATATCATGAAAAAATATTCCACAGGTGCCCCTCTGCAAGAACGAACATGGCTAAATGACCTGTTCTTTGGGAAGGTACCCACACGAGAGTCCGCAGCCACTTTAGCTCACTGTACCTTTCACAGAAGGGAAATATTCATTTGCATATCTGTTAGGCAGAATCCTATGCAGTACCAAGTGGGAACACCACATACAATTAAGACTACAAGTGTTAGTACAATTTCACCTTTGGTACAAGCCTGTACTACACAGTAAAGTGGTAGCGATGGCTGAGCAGCCAGACTTATCTCAAGAGTAATGTGAGCTGTACAAGAGGTTACACAAACGACAACAATTACTATGGTTCAAACAAACACTGATTCAAGTTTTCTGGGGTAAAAGAATATATATTTATTTACACCATCAGTTATAAAACAGTTCACTATTATGAAACAGCAACATATCACCATCTTAATATACTACAATAACACCCAATCAATTCTGGACAAGTTGAGCTAAAAAATGAAGTGTGAGCAAAATGGCACTCCAGCAATTTAAAAGGGAGACAAGACAAGGTTATTCAAAATCAACAACACCAACAAGTTATAGGCACGGCAATCTAGAAAAGGCTACTACAACTAGGATTCAAGTCAATAGGCCAATGTTAATGGTTCAGAGTCTTTGCAGAGGATCACAAAGTTCAGAGTAGTTTGCAGTTAAGTCTTTGTCAAGAGTTCAAAACGCAGTTGGTCGGAAGAACAGTTATTCAAAGGAGAAGAGAAGTACAAGCCTTCGGAGAGGAGGAAGATTTCAAGCACTTTCACTGCAGTCGGATGGAAAGAACGACCGGATTTGCACAGTACCTTAAATGGAGAAAAATGCTGTAGGTGAGACAGTTGTTCCTGGAAGTTACTACAGGCTCACGGTTCCTGAAGCTTCTGTCGTGGTGACGAGAAGGAGGACGTCTGGAGGGTCCTGCACTGCCCAGGGAAGAAGCCAGCAGCGGAGCAAAACGTTGAATAAAAGGTGCGCTCCTTAAAACCCAAACAGGTTCCGTTCCTCCTGGCTATCCGGTTCACTGCTGTGATGGACAGCAAATTCGACCAGGTGAGGGAGGCCGGCGTTGGTGTTTGATGAGCTGGTAAGTCGCACGAAGCTCAAGGGAAGAAGATTCCTTGCAGATCTTCTCTGTCGTCAGAGTTTCGTGTGATTCGGACCTGCAGCAGGGCTTCACTGGGATGTCCAGTAGTTGCAGCAGTCCTCTTCCTTCAGCTCCTTGTTGGTTTTCTCGTTCCAATGGCGACTCTGCCTTCCAGTCCCAGAGACTGGCTTTTTATGCACCAAATCCCCCATTCACACAGCCTGGCTGTCAATCACACAGCAGGGTGGCTGTCCTAGCAGTACAGCCACCTAGCCAATCAAATTAGAGTGTGACTTGGGTCTCCAAGGAGACCCTGTGTGGGGGGCCTCAAACCCCTCCCTCACATCCTGTCAACCCCGACACTCAGGCGCCTAAGGAGTGCTTCTGTGCAGAAGCCCGCCAAAGGACAGCGAACAAAGGAACCAAATCTGGTTTGATGCGCAGAGAAAAACACGTGAAAGACATTTACAAAAAGAAATGACAAATAAACTCGACTGGAAGCAAATAAAATAAAAGGGGTCCAGCGGCTTAGAGTTTGAGGCTACCATCCTAGCCTCTAACTGCACAGAGGCTATTTTCATAGCCGTGGTAGAATAAAAATAGTAGATACCACTGGCACCAGTCAAATCTTAGAGAAAGGGGAACGAAATCCAGCAAAGCTGCTGAGGGACTCAACAGGTAAGGGAACTTAGCCATTCTGGAGAATTCTCACTAACAATATCAGTCTTTGTGATCCCACATGGGCAGTCCAGCACCGAAATGCTGTGGCAATTCTCTTCTGAACAAGAGTACCAGCAGCAACCCCATACACGCGTTTCAGCCTTGTTGGGCCTCATCAGTGAGGTGGAGCTGTACCTCTCTGAGCACAGTGAGCAAGGGGTCCACGTCTGGATGACATTAGGAAACTTAGGTTTACTAAACCTAAGTCCCTAAAACAATCAAAAAATAGTCCATAGGCGCCCCACTGTGAGAACAAACACAGCTAAATGACCTGTTCTTTGGAAAGGTACCCACTCGAGAGTGCGCATGCACACTTTACCCATAGCATTTTGGTGCTGGACTGCCCATGTGGGCGGGACAATGACTGATATACAAATGTATTTCAATAGACCTTCCCTTTAGAATAAAGTGTGCAAGATAAAATAGCATTGGGCCTTTAAAAATAGTAATGAACACCAGAAAAATAACCCGAGATAGCAAATGTTCCAATACATATTCTGGCAAAGTATAAAAGCTGCTTACCTTTAAAACCCAGCAGTCTGTAGTGAAATAATCCCTGGAAAACAAAATCCCACTATGAAAGTGCCTTTGGTCTTGTGGGTATGCATCAGCACTGGGAAAATGACAACCTGAGTGAAATCATGGTAGCCAAACACCTGAGCAAGCTTGCCAACCTCAAAAGCCCAAGGGGTTGCATCTGCCGTCTGAAAAAAAGTTAAGCTGTCCACCCACACGTGTCCTCTACTTGTGCACTGAAAAGCAGCCACTATCAGGGGAAAATAACTGCACCAGTGCCCAGGAGTGTAACCTTTCTTGCCAAATCCTGGGCAAATACTCATGACCTACTTGCCCTCATCATTTTCCCTCCTCACTCCATGTCTGCTTTCAACAATGCTCTGCTTTATAAAGAAAATGTCAAACGTACAATTAACATAGAGTCACTCAAATATATAAATGCTTATAGAACTATGTTAGGCAAAAAGTGTACAATTATGGCATTATTCCCCCCATCTTGACTACAAATACCAGAATACAATTTGGCAAATAAATTGGCCCTTAGAGCTCTCAGAGAGCAATGGGAAGATAGAAGATCTGTAAAACATATTGGGGCATATTATATATGAATAACAAAATGGTATTCCAGTATGCCTTGCACATGCAAACTGGATTTGAAATTCTCCAAGTATTAGCAGCTCTTGACCCAGAGAGAGCTGCTCTTTTCACGTGGACCTCATGGCAGCTTGACCTTTAGAGTGCAATACTTCAATGAATGGCAGGAGCACGGTTTTAAAAAGAAGATAATGCGGCTGCCATGTGCTTTCTTAGTGTGTTATGGAATATTTAAAACTCAGAAAACACACAGCATCTGGGACTGTGGACTGTCTACCATCCATGCAGTAGCCGGGACTGACACTGTTTGGCATGAAAGTGAGGAAGGGGTCGGTCCCCTCAGGGCATGTTGCTCTAAGTGGTCTTGGTGGTGGTGCTCATCTTTTAGTCAACATGGCTTGAGGTGGCCGTTCCCTTCTTTGCTTTGAAGCTAAGCAAGGTTGGTCTTGGTTACGACATGGATGGGAGACTTGTGTGCCTAATTTAGTATGGACTACAGATAGCCACAGCTATGTGTAGTTTATTGCTGCAAATATCAGAGAAACAGCTGAAAACAAAAATAATAATATGTGCCCCCAAATGCCCTAACCAGGTGTGCCTCACCTCCCCTGCCCTCTCCCATTCCTCCTCACAACACAGTGTTTCTGTGATGCAGTTTGCTTTGAGATGTCGGCTATTTGTGGCTATAACCGAGATTACAGAAAAGCTTTGTGTTGCAAACTCAGTCCCTAGAACCCCTTCAACTCCTAAAATTCACTTAGTGTACTCTTGCCCCGCCACCTATAGCCTGATGGTATGTGCATGTTTTTTGACCTGCAAAAGCCTTTTTTTGTTTCATTTTTCCGATATCATCAACTATACCAGCTGTCATTTCTTGGATTGAGAAAAAAAAAGATGCCAGCTTTTTCTTTTCTTAAATTAATGATCCTGCAATGCACCATGGGAGGTATGACAATTTATTTGGGGAGAAGGAGGCATCCTCTTCTCCATCAAATATTTAAAAACTACTCTACAGAATAACGCCAAGCCACAAAAACACCTTGAGTTGATGCTTTGTGCCCAAGCTGTTCCGGACCTAGTCCAAATCCGTCCAGCAGTTTGGGCTGTGTGGTCCGGCAAGCATTCACCTATTTTTCTATGGGAAATTGAAAGGGAAGAAGGTGGCAACTTTATGTTTTTCTTTTCTTAGTAACCTTTTTATTTTCTATCAAATCTTTCCCAAACTTGGCAGTCTGGGGGCGCCGTGCGTACCCATTTTTCCAGGTCTCCTATTGGAGTCCGACTAGCCTTCACTATAGCGTAGTAATCACTGCCATATAATATATTTGTTCTTGTTTCTAGCATTAAATCGGAGCAAGAATTTCACATTTTAGTCAATTCGCTTCTGTTTAGGGGGACTTCTGCACTCTTCCAAGACTTGGGGCCACTGTTGGCAGTATACAATTATTTGGTCACGTCATTGTACACCCATAGGACCATCTGCTGCTCGTAGTTTCCAACAAGAATTACCTGGCCAGACCCCATGAATGTCAAGTGATCCACAAATATAGATGGGTCACTTAGACCTCCCAACTCCTACTCCAAATCTGCTGTGGAATTCAGTAGCACAACCAGCACTTGTGCTAGTAATCAACAAATACGGTTTCAAACACAGGAACGCTTCTTATTAGAAAATGTATTTGTAATATGTAATATTTGCAGTTGCATAGTGGTTTACACACTGTTTTTCTTTACATGCCCTTTCCTACATTGAGAGAAATATACTTTTCAGAATGACTGTCCGTAATGTCACAAAGGTTTGCAGGTGCTTGGAAGTGGAGTGATTAGATGGCAAATGTGTTGATGTCACTGTGAGCTCCAGAAATAATGAGTTGAACAATATGTTTTCTATCTGTTCTGATCATCCCTTCAACATTCCACTATCCACTAGGAATAATGCAACCCAAATGCTTGCATTTCCCTTATTTGTTGTTAATGTGATTTATGTGCATGGTTACTCACAAGCCATCATCAGAATTGCTGGGCTTTGCAGAAGTGCACCAAAAGTAAGTATCTTCTTACAAATGAGATTCTTCACCTTTTGTAGGCCCCTCTTTCCCACTAGATGTCCACCTTCTTCCAGTGCTATGCCGATGACACGCAGCTTTCCTTTAAGCTTCCCTCCTCCACGTCCCCTCCTTTCTCCCATTCCCAATTGTATGACTGCTATTCAGGCACGGTGCACTGCTAATGATCTCTGTCTCAATGCCAGTAAGTCTGAGATCCTTTTCATTGGTACTCCTGCCCCTTCCCTTTCCCCTCCTTGGGCCCCCTCTCCTCACCCTCTTGTGATGCAAAAAAACTTGGTGTCATCTTCGACTCCTCTCTCTCTCTCTCCTTCTCATCTCATATTGCAGACATTGCCAAGAATGCCCACATTCAGCTCTACCTCCTCATAGGCATTCTCCCTTTCCTCACCTGCCCCTAGAAACTTGAGGGGCCTCATTACGAGAGCAGCGGTAACACGCTGGTGCTACCGGTGGGTTTGCTGCCAACCTCGTAACACTGTTCCGCCGTCTTACATCCCGGTGCCACCAGCTGTCAGGCGGTGGAAAGTGCATGCATCCATTCCCGTGGAGTCTCATAGGACTCCATGGGAATGGGGACACGGAAGCACCAGCACTGTTGCTAACAGTGCCAGTGCGTCTGTGAAAACCATGCCTGCAGGGGACGGTGCTCCTGGGAGGTCAGAACTGCCAGGAGCACCAACCCCTCCAGGCATTCTCATAGTCTGATGGTCCAGAAAGGGTACCAGTAGGTTGCTACAGACACCCTTATTTCCAGACCGCCATGCTTGTAATGATGCCCAATGTCTTCAGAGCTTGGGTCTCTCGAGGCTGGAGTATTACAACAGTCTTTTCCTCGATCTTCCTTGTTCCTCTCTCTGTCCTCTCCAACTAATCCAGAATAGGACTTTGAGAATTATCCTTGACCTCAACCCCCGGGACTGCATCTCTCCAACCCTAAAATCTCTCCACTGGCTCCCAGTGGCTGCAAGGATCAAATTCAAGACCCTCTACATCTTCCACAATACTTTCTGTGGCATGGGGCCATGCTACATCCAACTTTCCCTTCTTAAATACCTCCCTGCTAGATTCCATCGGTCCTCTGGTAGAACTCTTTCCAGGAGCTTCCCTCTGGAATGGCCTCCGTGCCCCTCTCAGACTTGAGCCGGATCTCCTTATGTTCCTGAAACTCCTCAAGACCTTCTGCCTGGTCCCTCATGAATCCTACAGAGGCAAGGCCTGCCTCCTACCAGTCCTTTGCAGTCTGCCATTCCAGCACATGCCCTGTGGCACAACTCCCTGACCAGCCTACTGAGTCTGGTCCACCCCTGTCTGCGCATTTTACCCCCACAACTGCCTCGCTTGGGCTTCCCTAGTTTACCATGCCCCCCGGGGCCTCATCCCTCCCACTGCACTTTGTTTTCACTTCACTTTCACATTCCGAATGTCACAATGCCTAGTAGGACCAGTTTCTTGTTTATTCCTCAACTGTTCCCCCTCCCCTTTGTCTTGTGGCACCTGGAAACACTTTCTGGTGCGTAGATACCATTCAAATGCACAATAAATACATTACATAAATAAATAGGACCTCAAAAGTGAACATTGGCGATTTCCTGTCAATTGTATTCTGAAGATACACTTGAAAATGTTAGTTATTAGCACCAGTGCGGTAAGGTTTTATGTTTTCTCATTTGGTTGTTTTGAATGTTTTTCAGATGGATATCCCAAAACTGAAATTCAGTACAAATGGAAGAAAAACTCGGTTGAATTAGCAGATCAGAAGTACTGGAGACTCTACCAGTTTTCCTTTGTGGGATTAAGAAACACAACAGGCATCTCACATACAATCTCAGGTACTGCAGTTTATGCTGATAAAATGTCACGTTTTAAAAAGTTTGCAGAGATTAAGCACACAGCCTGAGTGAGAGACAACTCTATGAATATTCATGCATAACCAACTTGTCACTATTCCTCACTCAAGTCATTACTGATCTTAGAAGTACACGCACATTCAGAATCCATATCTGATTCTATATGAATACAAAACTGCACTTGTGTACAGGCGCGTTATAAATGACATATATCAGGAGAACGCAGTGGGAAAAGGCCTGCACTCCTCTTTGCAGCTCCGCTGTGAGTGCTCCTTTCCGGTCAGCTTTTCCAGCTGAATTGCGCTGAATCTGTCTCTTTTGGTGCCTCAGCGGCATCGTGCCTTGTGCACACGGCACCAGAGACCTACAAAATGGATGGGCCGGTCGCTGTAACGACCTCCAGAAACAGAACTGCTATTTTTGAATTTGCCGCCAAATCGATGTGTTTTCCCACCTGCAGCCCCCAGCTTCATTTGCCCACCAGCTGTGCCGGCTCCTCCCTCCCCGCCTTAAAGGGAGAGGGAGTGAGCCGGCAAGCAAAGCCACAAGGAGAAGACCGTGGGAAAAGACTTGCACTCCTCTCTGGAGCTCATCGCTGCTCATCTGCCACAATGCTATGTCGCATTCAAAAGGTAAGGAGTCTGGTTCTTACCCACTGCATCCAAACCCGTCCTGCCACTAGGCTACTCAGACTATGTGCCCGCACTCAAGAGGCCACCATCAACTCCCTGCCCCTTTCAACGAGCACCCGCAACACACAATTATGCTCCTGTATACAGATGACTAAACACTGTGCTTCCACCTATCCTGCACCCTCACGTGGCTCCACCCACGTAGCAACCGCAACACTAACCAATCCGATCACCATTAATGAGGATTCCAAGCCCACACCTATCGCCTACGACAACAATCCCAGAACTATCCACCCCCCAACCCCACTTCAAACCCCATTGCACAGAATGCTACCACGCCTATGTCTACCAACGGATCCCCCAATACAAAGTTTGCAATGCAACAATCTTCTACCCCCAATTGTACTGCAAATGTGACAAATGTGATTGTACCTGTGTCTGCTACCACTGAAAAAGAGCCCCCAATGCAAAGGCTGAATGCAACAATCTTCTACCCCCAATTTTACTGAAAATGTGACAAATGTGATTTTACCTGTGTCTGCCACCACTGAAAATGAGCCCCCAATGCAAAGTCTGAAATGCAAGAATCTTCTACCCCCAATTGTACTGCAAATGTGCCAAATGCTACTCTGCCCACTACCACCCCAGCCCACTCCTCCCATGGCCCCCCTTCCAGCCACCACAGAACCTCACCTCAAATGTGCCATGATCAACGCCAGGTCCATTAACGCCCACGCCCTAAACATTCACAACCTCATAATCACCCACGACCTTGATTTGCTCATGAGCACTGAAACCTGGTTACATGAAGCCTCAGGTCCTGCACTCTCTCTTGCACTGCCCCCTGGCTACTCCATCACCAGACAAGACCACCCATCTTAAGGAGGAGGTGTAGCACTTATTGCCAAAGACTGCCTCTCCATCAGAAAGATAGAGAAATCCATGAACAACAGTGACTACCTCTAAGTCAAAATCAACCTCTCTCCCCACTGCACTATTGTGATTCACCTTGCCCCATAGATGATTTCCAGGCCTCTCTCACCCACCTCCTCTCTGACAACCTCAAAAACCCCTTGAAAGCCATCCTCCTCTGGGACGTCAACCTAGGTCTCTTTGACACCAAGGACCCAGCAGCCAAATCTCTCAACTCAGCCCTTAAGACCCTCGGGTACAAGAACACTATCTCTGCCCCCACCCACACCCTAGGCCAGTGGTCAAAGTGAGCGGGAGCAGTCGGAGCTCCTCTACTTTTTTAAATTACCTTTTACAGCTCCTATGCTTTTATTTTAAAAAGAAACTGTTCCGGAATGCTTTCGTTTTAAAATAAAAGGGTAGGAAGAAGTTGAAACTTGCACTTTCAGTGCACTGCAGTGAGCGTTTCCTTAAACAGCAGGTGCAAGGGTTTGGGTGTGTGTATTGTGTGTGGGAGGGGACGTTGTGATGGGTTTGTGGGGAGTGGGTGCAGGCCAGCAGGGAACATAGTTTCACTACTTCTTTTCGTACACTTCGACCACTGCCCTAGGCAGAACCTTGGACTGGATTGCCCAGCATAACTGCACACTCATCACCAATGGCAATACTCCCATATCATCATCACATTTAGTATCCCCACCTCCAGCTCCTCCAACCCCTCACTGCAGCCCTTGCCACCAGCCCTTGCAAGAAGCTCCCGCCAACTCACTAAGGAAAGACTACTGCCCTTCCTCCAGGGCCCAGCTTTCAGACCACCCTTCTTCTCTGACCCTAAAACGCTTGCGCTAGCCTACGATGCTGCCATCAAAGCAGCAGTCAATTCCATAGCCCCCCTCAAACCCAGCAAATCTAAACCCACTACCCATTCTAATACACGGTTCACCCCGACCTCCTCATACTCCGTACAGAAAAATTGTCTGCACTCTCACAGTGGCAAACTTCTCCAGGATCTCAGAAGCCAAATCTAATACAAAAGAAATCTTCACCATTTTAGGGAGCTAGAGACTCCTACACCCGCCGCCAGAACTTCTCCAAAGATAAAGTCTGGTGTGATGAAATCCAAACAGCTATGCAAACCAAACCAAACCAAAATACTGGCTACTAAACAAGAGCTACCCAATACTCACACCCCTAGCCCCCCTCCTTGGACCCTCCCAAACCCTTCTCATTCAAAGCCATACAGGAACAATACATAATCAACCTAAGGAGGAATATCAAACCCTCCAATTGCAAAGGTGATGCCTGCCCAGCCACCATCATTAAGGACTGGACCGAAACCCTAGCACCATTTCTGACAGCCTTTGTCAATGCCTCCTTTGCCACATGTAAAGTCCCCTCCTCCTTCAAGGAAGCCTGGGTCCGCCCTCTCTTAAAAAAAAACCCACCCTCAATCCTACCTCTCCTAACAGCTACAGACCCTTCACCAGTGTCCCATTCCTACTCAAAATATTGGACAAAGCAGCCTGCCTGCAGGTTCATCACTTCATTGAGAAAAACAAACTCCTAGGACTTCGCCAATCTGGTTTCCGCCCTAGACACGGGACTGAAACCGCCCTACTTGATCTAAATAACGAGATGGACGATGCCTACTCCTTGACCTCTCTGCTGCATTCGATCTCGTAGATCACGATGTCCTATGCCACCATCTCTCTTCCACTGCTAGATTCTCCCATGATGCCACAGCTTGCATCACCTCCTTCCTACAAGACAGAACTATGCAAGTATTCTCTGACTTGGCTTCTGCCTCACCCACCATCATGCTTTGTGGTGTGCCCCAAGGCTCCTGCCTCTCTCCCACGCTTTACAACATCTTCACTTGCCCCCTCTCTTCATCCTTCACGCTATGGGTATCTCTTACACCAATTACGCTGACGATACTCAGATCCTCCTCACCCTCACCGGCAACTATGACACAGACTCCACTACCCTCAACGAGATCTATAATTCCGTCCAAGCATGGATGGCAGACAATGGACTATGCCTCAACTCTGATAAGACCGAACTCCTCCCGGTAGGTTCCCCCGACACATTAAAAAATCTGGACTCCCAATTTAGTCACTTCACCATTGAGCCCATCAAAATATCAGTCTCAGACTCAGTCAAAAGTCTTGGAGTCCACTTGGACTCTAACCTATCCATGGACAGACAAATCAGTGCAATTGCCTCTTCCGCTGCCTATCATGCCAATCTAATCAACGCAGCCAGGTCCTTTCTCTCCAAAGAGAACTGCACCAACATAGCTATAGCCATCACTGGCTCAAGGCTAGACTACTGCAACATACTTTTCCTAGGGACGCAAAAAAACCTAGAGAGGCTCCAAGTCATCCAGAACAATGCTCTCCGTGCAGCCCAAAACATCTCCAAGAGAGAACACATCTCGGAGGCCAGGAAATCAGCTCACTGGCTCCCAATATAGGAAAGGATTATATTCAAAGCTCTGACACTGACCCACAAGTGCATCCATCTCACCGCACCCGAATACCTTTCACAAAGGATCCGCACTGCCACCTCCACAAGACCAACCAGATCACCATATGCCCCTAATAAAAAGAACCAGACCAGGTGGCTCCAGCTTCCCATATCTCGCACTCTCACATTGGAATGCCATTCCGCCTACTCTGCGGAGCGAGGCCTCCCTCATCTCCTTCTGCAAAGCTATGAAAACTCTACTCTTTGCATAATGTTTTTCATTAATCTCTATCAACTTAGAATGCCAAACCCCTGACACAGCTCTTAAAACTTTACTAATGTATTTATGCACTAACCCGAAAATGCATCCCACAACTGTATCACCTCTGTAACTAAGTTCCCTGCAAGTAACAGTGCCTCGATGCCCCTGGGCTGTTTGTGCGCTATACAAATGTAATAAATAAAAATAAATAAATATCATATTGTATTATATTGCCACTTAAGGAGAGAGAGAGAGAGAGAGAGAGAGAGAGAGATAGAGAGAGCTAGAGAGAGAGAGAGAGAGACTCAAGTGTTTTGGAACCTTCACAGGGCACTTACATCTTGTGTTAAGCCCAAACCTTAAGGTGCCTTACTGTTATCTAGTTCTTGTACAACACTACAAATGTACAATTACTGTTGTCCCATGTTAAAAGATTTTTCGTTGTGCAATTAATGTCAGTTAACCAATTAGGACATTTGAATACTTAGAATTTCTCAGTGACTCAGATGGAATCCATTAGGCAGCAAACACTTTTCCACTTTTCTTTCTCCTTTCCTGGGCAATTCTTGGAAAGGCTGACCATCTCCCTGCTTAACCTTCACACTGAATCTGTTGGTTGGTTCCATGACCATCAGTCTGGCTTCAGAGTGCTCAGTAGCACAGAAACTGCTCTCCTGAACATCTGTGAAGACCTGCTCTCCAACCTTGACTCTAATCTTCCTTCTGTCCTAATTCAACTTGATGTTTCTTCTTCTTTCAACACAGTCAACCATGCCATCCTGTGCAAGCGCCTCTGTTATAACCTGGGTATCACTGATCAGGCTCTGGCCTGGCTGACTTCCTTTCTCACCTACCGCCCCTCTCCAGTCTAACTGGAGTACTTCCTCTCTTATATCTATCTCTCTCTCTAACTGTGGTGTTCCCAAGGGGCCTAACCTATTTCCCTGGCTGTTCAAACAATACCTGGCTCCTCTCGCCCAACACATCGCTGCTCTCTGCTCCATCTTTCAGTGTTATGCGGATGACACCCAGCTCTCTTTCAGGCTCCCTTCTGCCACCTCTACTCCTTCTCTCATTCCTGACTGTCTGTCTGCAATTCAGGAGTGGTGTGCCGGTAATGATGTCTGCCTCATAGCCAGTAAGACAGAGAGCCTCTTCATCGGAAGAAAACAGTTCCCTATAGCGGCCCACTCTGGGTCCTCTTCCTTCTCCTACATGTGAAGCTAAGAACCTTTTGGCCTTCTACGACTCCACCCTCTCCTTATCTCCTCGCATTTCCAATGTCCCCCAGAAGTCAAACTATCAGCTGCACCTCCTCAGAGGTATTCTTCCCTTCCTAACTTTCCCCCAGAAGCTCACTGTCTCCAGAGCTCTGGTCCTCTCAAGGCTGGACTACTGCAACAGCCTCTTTCTAAATGTTCCTGCCTCTACTCTCCATCCTCTACAACTTATCCAGAACAGGACTGCGAGACTTGCCCTTGGCCTTAAGCCCAGTGATCGTATCTCTCCACCTCTGAAATCTCTTCATTGGTTCCAAGTGGCGGCAAGGATCAAGTTCAAGACCCTCTGAACTGTCCACAATTATTTCTGGGCCCTGGGTCTGCATTACCTCCAACTCTCTCTTCCTAAGCATCTCCCTTCTCGAGCACTCCACTCATCCACCTCCTACTCTCTAAGGGTCAGCTGCTTTTCCCAGCAAAGAGTTGGAGGCATATCTCTTTCTATGGCTGGGGCCTCCCTCTGGAACAGCCTCCCTGCCCCTCTCAAACTTGAGCAGAACCATCTTCAGTTCTGGAAGAAACTCAAGACCTTCATCTTCACTTATGCTTTCTCTCTTCCTCTCCCCTGCTGACCCATTTGTTCCATGCACTGGTCACCTGGCCACCCTCTGAATTTGGGCCCAGGACACTGCCTTTCCAGTTGCACCTCACACTGCCTCTTGCCCCCCCCAGCACTTGTGGTCTGTATCTGTAACCCTTCAGTCCACCCTCTCACTGCACTTATGAGGCACCCGCTGGCTGCACCCTCTGATTACCGGCACTTAGCCACCAACTGGGTGCACTGTTACCTGCAATTTGCCCTCCCTTTTTGGACTTCTCCATCTCCCCCCCTTTTGCAGTTCTCCTCTCCTGCTCCTTGTTCTTGCGCAATCTGAATGACACAAGGACTCGTAAGATCGATTTTTTGTCCTCCCTTTGTTTCCCCTTCTTGTCTTGTCATGCCTAGAAACACTTGTGTACAAGCGCGTTATAAATGCCATATCGTATCATATGTGTGTCCTGTCTCTGGATGAGAATCCTGATGGGTTTAAGGTAAGAGAATTCCTAAAAGGCCAACAAATGTGACACCTCACTGATCAGGGATGTTATGAAGGGAGACACCACTCTGTTTGTTTGTCTTCCTCTATTGCTCATGCTGTGGTCCTAGTCAAGAACATGCTCCAGAGGTTGACTTAGTCCACAGAAATAGTTTTTCATTTCATCATGACCAGATTTCACGAAGCACTTCCATCACTTGAGATGTATTCAACATAAAATAATTTCTTCAGAAAATTCACCACAATGTTGCTTGCTTTGGTATATTGGAAATAGGGCTTATTTCAGTGGCCAGACTGCATGGTTTTTATGTGACTGGCAAATAAAATGTAGCTTCCCTCAGCGAGGGCAACATCCACCACTAGGTTGACCAGTATCAGTAGTATTGCTTTATAGCTGAAATTAAAACGGATCAAATATGACAATAATACATTCAAAATGTTTAAATATACAATGCATCCATGACCAGAATAAATAAAATTCATCAGCCAATCAATACAAAGTCCAATTATTCTTAACCTGGGTCAACCATATACATTCTAGATGACCAGGATATTGTTTTGTCCAAACTTACCACATGCAATTTTTGAAGGTCAATATTTTATTTTAAGTGGTCCTTCACCACATACACTTCCTGTTTTCATCTATTTCTGCATCTTGTGGATCATGATGTAATGCTAGTATTTCAATGGATGTATTCTTTATTTTACATAGTACTAATGTCGTTTGTTATAATCCCATCTTTTCTAACCTCTAGCTGGCAACTGTAGTTTTATGGAGTGGAACAGGAGAGGGGGTTAAAACTCTCTGTGCACCCACACACTACGATAACCGACTTAGGGAACATTTTGCTTGCAGTTTGAGACCGGTCTCCATTCATGCTTTGGAACAGGAGCATATTGGGAAACCCACTGCATAGAGGTCTATCCATCATAAACATATCGAAACTCTGTGCCACTGATAGTAAAATAACAACACTTGTAGAATGATTCCTAAACTGCTGAAGCGAATCTGCTATTTCCAATAGTAATTTAGCAGTGCATAGAGTGAGTGACATGTCACTGGCCTGAAACTGATTGAATATTGTCATTATAAATACATACTCACTGCTGGTTTTTAGTTTCACAATTCTGTCTTCAAAACACATTAAAACAAGGAAACAAAAACATGTGTACACTATGCCAGGTGAGGAACCCATTGATATTCTGAAAACTATATAGACATTGTAAAGCCTACTTTAGATGTATTCATATTAGTATTCTTGATTCTTGGCCTAACCTTTCCCCAGAGTGTGATCCCGCCTGTAGTGCCTTGAGGAATGACTGGAAGCTGGAGGCACAGTTCTCAAATGTTTGGCCATGTGGGCAAAGTTACTTTGTCACTACAGCTGTCAAACCTCTTGACCAAAACTCACTCATAACTATCTAGGGGGAGCCAGCTGATGGCACCCTTATTGTTAAATAATGACTGATAATAATGTCAGATAGACCGAAAATAGATGTTGACAATTGTCTCTTATGATAGTTTGCTGTTCTGTTGTTTGTCATTCTGTACAAAGTTTATACATATGTATGTGCAGTCCCTGTTAATGTATAACTTGTATCTGTCGAACATTAAGCTGTTTATAATGGAATCCACTGCAGCTTAAGGTGCAGTCTGATTACCTGTTCATTTACAATTGACAGTAACTATGCACAGCTTTTCTGTTTCTCAGTCATTTTACCAAACCCATTCAGTTTTCCTTCAACTAACATGATGAAAGCTGTGGGCAATCCCTAAATACTTGGAATGATTTCCAAATGCTAAAAGGCAGTCTTTTTTGGCTTTTCGGGTTAACCCTATTACCCACGTAGGAGATTTTGGGGGTAAGACTTGGGAAAGATTGTTGAGACCGTTTATGGAGCTTTTCTCTAAATCTGATCCATATTGAATCCTGGACCCATCTGTGCGCATATAGCCCAAACGTCCATGATTTACGATTATACGATCTTGGTAAATTTGTGTATACACAATCATCTCTACAAACAGAGCATTTTTGGAAGTACATTTTAGCAGGCTATCAGGTTTCCTTGTTTTGTCCAATTATTAGAATAATATAATCCATTGTTGATATTAATTAACTGAATACCTTTATTTATTTACCTGTGTTTTAACTTAAATTCTCGACTTATTTGATGCTATATTAAGATTGTGAATGCAAGTTTAATGATATTTACTTATTTAATCGTGTTATTAGTATTTTAAAATGAATTGTTATTTTGTATTGTATTGTGCATG
Organism: Ambystoma mexicanum; assembly: GCF_040938575.1. NCBI lineage: Eukaryota > Metazoa > Chordata > Amphibia > Caudata > Ambystomatidae > Ambystoma > Ambystoma mexicanum. The sequence goes on from NC_090937.1 coordinate 1,135,085,364, forward strand.
ATTACATTTTTAGCAGGTAAAACCTTAACCTGAAACAGAAATAGAGTGGCCCTTTACATGCACGGTCACTTTTCCATTTCAATCATATTAAATGGCAGATAACTACTGATCTTGGTCTTGATATTTGGTTAAATTTCCCTCTTCTAGGACAGAATCAGCCAGTTCATCGAAACATCCGACCACTGATTTGTCCCCAAAATATTCCGGACCATTCTGATACAGCTGTGCCATCATTTTGCCTCTGACTATCTCCTTGTTATTTGACCAGGGGGGGGTCCTGCACATATAGTCCATATCCACAATGAACACGTATTCACCTTTCTTAGGCACAAATACATTCTAACATGCATCAAAGCTAGAGTGTTTTGGGGCCAGAGGTTAGATCCTCCCCAAGTAAGAAAGCGGTCCGTGGGGGTTCCCCCTAATGATTTTATATTTTTCTCCACATCGAGTGAGGACAACTGCGAAATACCCGTAGAATACTGTTCCTGCAAAAAATAAATTGCATGACATGTATGTCTTACAGTGTGCCTCAGCCATTAATGAGATATAAAATAACACTATGGTATAGTTAATGTTGTTTTTTTTCTGAATGTAAACACAATGTACACTGTAGGCACTTAAAACTTGAAATGTATAGTGCAACTGGCTAAAGCCTTACTCATTTGATTAAGTAGTTGGTTCCCTTATAGGGCAATCATTGTTTAATTGGAACAAGTGAACTTGGACACTGTATTCCTTTTGCATTAAATATGTTACCTCCATTATACATCATGAACCAATGTGTGCCCTCCAATTTAACAACTAATGCAATTTTTTCCTTTGATTTTGAGCATATCTGACTCTGTTCCCATTATTAATAATCTATCATTTGGTATTGTTGCATATCATATGTACTTGGTTCCGCACAGGAACTCGTCCAATCTCTTAATTGTATATCCAACCCTACCCCCACCAACTACTGTCTTCATTCCTTGACTAGTATGTGTAGTATATACCGTTCACATTATTCACATTTTTCTGTAATTGAAAGCCATAAATAGGCCACACACTTCACATTTAAAAAACGAGCTGCTGTAGGGGCTCTGACCCAGCTCACAAGGTTTACCTTTTTTGAAGTTGAATGTTCAATCCTTTACATATTTAAGCATGATGACAGAACGGTGTGTCACTAATTATAGAATATTTATAAGGTGCCTTCTGTGAAACACACCCACTTTGACACACCATCAGTGCAAACGTGTTGGGGGATATGATCTTAATAATCGAATTCAGAACTCAAAAGGGCAGGGGAAAGTGCAGAATCACACACACACCGGAATATACATGCAAGGTCCCCAAGGTACACCAAGAAATGAGTGCAACGCAAAACTAAAAACAAAGTAAGATCTAACTGGCACAGGGACAGATAAGTTCTTCAGGAAACCCTACTACTCTGGAGCATGTAGGAGAACACTGCTTGACTCCTAAAGTCTCATTTTCGCAGCCTCCGGATCCAATCAAAATTACTTTTTCTGCAAGACCTGGATCCTTCGGGCCCCAAACTAAGATGGCATGTGGTCAATCTTCAAGATTGTGTGATAAAGACTGGAGCTGTTTATCAAACACACTGGCTGACCAATCTAAGAGTTAACGCCAAAATACAAACTGCCGAGAGTGTATTAATATGGGGTGTTGGAACACTTGCAGCTATGTCCATTTGTCTAAACCTGATTGGTTAGAAAATCTAGACATTATATGTGTCCAGGAAACTTGGTTGTCGGTATGTCCGTGTATCGACACCTTTGAAATTGCATTCAATCCGGCAATCAAAAAGCCAAGGGCCGACCTATGCCTGGCCTTATGACGCTAGTACGAAAAAGTTCTGGCTATACTATCATGGAAACACATAACTGTTCACCGTATATCCAGACACTTTTGTTGCAGGCTGTAACTAACACTAAACGACATTAAGAAAATCTTTATATTATTAACATCTACTTGCAACATAAAGCTAACGACGATTCCTTGTTTATTGATCAAATTACAAACATCATCAACAGTATTTATGAGAAAGAAGAGGCTGCTAAAATGATGTTATGTGGAGACTTAAACATAACTTGTCTCGATGGAACTGGGAAAAAACAAGAGAAAACTTCAGACCTCTCTAACACCACACAACAATGGTGTTCTGAAATGGAGTGCAGAAATATGTATATACTCAATGGGAATACAAATCGTGACATTCCTGCAAAATCTACTTGGAAGAGAGCAAACCAGGAATCAATTATAGATTATGTTTTTGTCTCAGAAAGTATGCACTCCAAGGTTCAACAGTTTCAAGTCAAACATATGCATGAAAGTGACCATAACCTATTAATTACATCCATTGCAGTGCTAATTTGGAAAAATGAAGAGAAATGGGACTATAGGCCTCATCACGAGTTGGGCGAGCCGTACCGCCAAACCCCCGGCGCTATTAGCACCGGATCACGGGTTTGGCGGAACAGGTATTGCCCATTCCCCATTGGGCCCATTCGGGAATTCCTCATTCCCCATTGGGCCCAATGGGGAAAATTTGCGCTATTACCGCCGGCGGATTTCCCGCCGGTGGTAAATGCGCTGCAAATTGGCGATTTTGCCACAGATTTCCCCCCAGCTCATAGATGGGGAGAAATCCGCCAAGGTCCTGATCTGGCGGACCCTTAAATGCGGCAGTTATAGCACTACCGCCGCATTTTAGGGTTACCGCCAGACTCGTGATGAGGCCTTATGACTTAACTGTTGAATCTAATCGAGTTCGCCTGAGACTAACCGACGAAGAGGTTCAAACGATAAACTTTATTTATCAAAATGGGCCCTGTCCGCTGGAATACCAACATATTCTCGAGAATTATAAAGAAAAAAACAAGGACTCAAAAACTGTCATTTTTCAAACACTCATGTATTTGATCTTGAAGTCCTTCAAAAAAAAATCGAAAAATGAGAAGAGATGTTAGGGCATATAGCAAAAACAACAGCTGTGAATATCTGAAGAAAAGCAAAGCTTTAAAACAAGCTTATAAGAACTGGTTTAAGATACATAAATGTATGATGATGCAAAGAGATGCAGAAGTAATGCTTGCAAAAATGAAAAATAACAATACACGCGAGTTCTGGTCTTTAATCAACAACATATCCGGTTCCCAATCTGCCTTGCAAACAAACATGGTAATCGAAACTGATTGGGTAACTCATTATAAGTTGTATACGAAGAAAAGTGCATCACAAGATCAGCCTACCCAGAAACTAAAACCATGGGACTTGATATTTGCAAAGGAAGACATCTATGAGATAATTACCAACTAAGTAGATCTTGTGCCCCTGGTCCGGATGCGCTCACAAACTTTACTTTAAACGAAAGCCCAGAAACATGGACTGATTTTTGTTACACCCTGTTTCTTAAAGTTACAATCGACCATGCCACACCAGCCAGTTGGCAAAATGCAATCATTGTTCTGGTGTTTAAAAAAGGAAAGAGGTGTAACCCCAAGGATTATCGACCGATTGCCTTACTTGATGAGTAAAGTGTATGCTACACTACTGAAAAACAAACTCCCAATCTGGATCGTGAACAATAATCGTGTTGACCAGAGGCAATGTGTGTTTGTCAAAGGGGTTGGATGCAGTTTGAATCTTTTCATTGTTAACATTTTGAAAATGGAAGCAATTAGAATGGGGCAGCGGATCTACTTAGCAATAATTGACTTATCACATGCATTTCATAGCATAGATCACAAACTGTTATGGGCCAAATTAACCAAGTGGAAGTGTCCTCCGAGTTTTCTTGCTGCGATCAAAGAACTATGACAACGATCAGTATTAGACTCGATCGATCTGGAAAACTCTCCGCCCCCATACAAACGCAATGTGGTGTTAAGCAAGGCTGCCCACTTGCTGCCTGCATCTTCAGCCTATTTATTTCGGATATCGACCAAACAATCAATAGTACATTATCCTTTTCACCTGTTAATGTGTGCGTCACGTGGACGCTGCGTACCTGCATTTCCAGGAGATGTTCGCACTGGAGAAGCCAGACTAGTTGATCCGTGGGCAGGGTGATGAGAGGATGACACAAGGAGTCAATCCCAATTCAACCCTAATGGTACAGGAATGAACGGAGACCAACTCCCTGCAGATTAACGTGACGTCAGGACAGTGCAAGCACTGACAGGGAAGGTAGATGGTTGCTGAGACTCCAGGTAGAAAGTGAAGACAAGTCTGGATGGTAGACGGAAGGAAGTTGAATTCCAATGCACTGTACTCCAGGTAGGTGGGTGGAAGGACTTCGCAAGGCAGATCCAGGAAGGCGTTCGGACTGAACACAGGAGAGGTTCCGGAGAGCTGGCACCCAGGCAAGACAGACGAGGAGCACAAGAACAGGAAACAACTCAGGGCCCAGAAGGGAAGCAAGGAACCCAAAGAGGAAGAGAGAGGGAACCCCAAGGAGGAAGGCCAGGAAACAGGACGGGGAACCTAGAACCGGACAGCCCAGCAAGGACCCAAGAAGGCAAGGAAGGAAGGGCCAGGAGCGGGGCATGCAAGGGCCAAGACAAAGGTACAGGAGGTAGATCGAAGATCCAAGCACTGCGGAAAGTCAGGAACAAACCACATTAAAACGTAGTTTGTATCCTGACTCGGGCGCTTCTTATGGCACTCGGCAAACCAACCCGCGCATGCGCAGTAGCCGAACGGGGACGAGAACGAGGCTTGGAGCGCAAGCCCGTCTCATTGCTCATGGCAACCTGTGAGGCCCGCGCAAGCATAAGCATCCGCGTACGAGTCGGAAGCAAGACTGTCCTTGCAAGCCGAATCCGAGGATACAGACCCCAGGACCAGGAGTATTTTGCGGGGGTAGACCAGGTAGGTGTCCTAACATCACCAACGATAAACGTCCTGAATGTAAGTCATCTGCTTTATGCCGACGATCTAATCTTGTTAGATTTAACTCCAGTTGGCCTACAGAGAAAGTTAAATGCCTTAGCAACATATGTGAGCATGAATGGATTAAGTATCAACGTAGCCAAATCTGAAATTTTGGTGCTCAGAGATCTACGAGGCCAAAAAAAAGCTACGTCGAACTTTCATTGGCACATAGACAATATACAGCTGAAACCAATAATGCATACAAGAAACCTAGGGATGCAAATTAGTGCTAGTATGAATGACGATCCATGGGTACAATTGACAAAAACAAAATGCCGTCAACTTGCCAGTCAGGCCCTAGGAAATACGGAAAATATTCACTTCTTCCTGTCCTGGCTTATTTTAAACAAAAGGCTGTTCCGGCTATGATATATCGAGCCGAATGTGCACTAGGCTGTCCTGCTGAGCTATGGGACACACAAGAAAATATTTTCTGGTCTAGAGTTCTCGGAATACCAAGAAACACCCCATCAGCATGTAAACGATACAAGCTTAGCTTGATTTCTATAAATGCGAGAGTATGTTCGAATACTCTCTCACTTTATCGAAAAATAACTATGAAACAAATCATGCCACAGTATAAAGTCTTGGAAAATCCAGGAATACAAAATCCAAATTCAGTATTAGCCCAATGGGTCCAACGGAGTAGTGTACTATTGGCAGTTTTGAACTTTAACATTGACATGCACCACACAAATCCCGACTGTGTGAAAAAAAGACTATGGCAAAGAGACTGGAGCGAGACAAATGCCCGCAGAAGAATGTATACTCTTATAAAACACGTACCTAGTGAAAAAAAGGCCTAAATAAGATCTTTAGTGCCTGGAAATTATTCCCAGACAGGAAGAGAAGGCGTCTTTAAATGATGTTCCGCTTCAACACGTTTAAAACAACAGAAAGAAACCAACTGTGGTCAACAAACAAGGATGCATCAAACGAATGTTGGTTGAGTCATACTGCGGACGAAACATTAAAACACCTTGTTTTATTTTGCACAGCCCTTCTTGACGAAAGAGAACTTCACTTTTGTAAACATATGATGGAAAGGCCAAAAATATGCGTCGAATAATGGTGGCAGTTCAATGAAACAGATCGCAAACTAACCATTGCATTTTTTTTAGAAGCAATGGTTATACGCTTAGAAAAGCAAGACAATGTGGGATGAGACATTATTATTAATTAGTTTTATACTTATCATCATTTTCCCATTTTCACCTAGATTCTGTGTTTAAGTGTGTATGGGCGACCCTTTGTGTTTGAATCTGTTCTATCCAACATTGATTTGAAATTCCTTATTTTTAAAGGTTTGTAAAAACCAAATAAAACAATATTTAAAAAAAAGAAAAGTTCTTTAGCAGGCCCGTAGGTCATACGTTTGAGGGTCAGAAAGAGGTGCATGCCCACCCAAGGATGCCAAAGGCTTTGAAAGAAGCTTTAGCAGAGCAGGAACACTTGAGTGAAATACAGAAGGGACAGATTGACAAACAAGGAAATAAGGACAGATGTCGAAACTGCTACTGAGGGTCCTAAGCATAGACCAACTGGCTGAAGTGTTCATTGAAGAGGAAAGTCTTTAGAGTTTCCAATAGTGGGAGTGTCTCTCTATGTCTCTGAGTGGCACAGGCTGAGCTTCCACAGGGAGCTGCCACAGTGCCATCCATCCTACGCCAGACTTTGTTATTACATTTATTTTTTCACTTTGGTAACCAGATGATTGGTGATCAGGAGGAGGCATATATTAATGTCCTTCTCAGGAAATACTTTGTAAATATGCAGATCCAACGCTCACAAGGGGGGTGCATGTACAAGCTAAAGAAGTAACACAGAAACGCCGAAGGTGACGTGAAGGGTGACGTCACCATGCATGTATATTACACCTACATTACACAGGGAGTAGGGCACTGCACAGGGAAATACTTGAGCAAAAACACAGAACTTTTGTGTATTTTTAATTAGCATGGATACGTAAGAGCAGCTTCAACGATGAAAGGTGCACGTGCAACAATAGTGATATTTGTATAGCTTTTTTAAACGTAATTTAGAAGTGTAATGCATTTAAGGGTTAGGTATATTAATGAATAACAGTTTGGCCATATTTTAGTAGGCCCAAGGCAGACTAGACAAAAGCTGATTTTTTAGGTGTTTGAAAGGCCACAGCTCATGGTAGAATTGAAGTTCAGCTGGCTCGCAGAAACGCTAGATCAGCTCAGCAATAGTGTGACACCAAGAAGCCTACAGTATTTAATTAATTGTTGCAGAAGGAAACGTTTTTCTGCAAAAGAGATCTGCAGTCGAATGCCAGGTGCAGGCCCATAACAATAATTGAAGGACATCAGGCTGGGTACCAAGGGCCCCGGAAGGGAGTACAGTATGTGAGATAAGCAAGGTATCAGTAGATTGACACAGAGTGTTTGGGAGAATGTTCATTGTAGAGCTGAATTCATCTCACCTTAGAGACCCCCAGCTCTTTTGCTGGACTTCGCAACTTTTTAATTTTAACCCTGGAGTGAGTGAGACCTTGTTCTCACTCTCATGTGTTTTGACCTGATTTGGATTATGTTTTTCCACTGTTTTTGGAAGGAGTCTGACAAACTCCATAGGCATATACTTTTTGTATGGTGACACACAGCACCTTTAGTGCCGTGTCACAGAGAAATACTTTAGATTTCTCATAAAGTTTAACTACCTTTTCTTGTGTGAACTGCTGTTCCCAAGAATAGTAAAGTGAAATTGACTTTACTTACCTTTTCACGTTGTGGGTCCAGCACACAGCATCTTATGTAGAGTGCTGGGGGTTACCTAGTTGCCCCTTATCCTACATTCTCATGTAACGTTTTTATGTTACCCTCACTACTTTAAATGGCTGGTGGCAGTGGTTGAATTTTCTTAACATTGTGCTTTTCTACCGCAGGCGAAATCTTCAGATGTAGTATAGCACCCATGGGTGACCATTTTATCAAAATGGCCCCGGTCTTCTTTTTTCGCCATTTTCCATTTGTGAGGTCTGTCTTGCGTCTTACTCTGTGCGGCAAGCCAGGTTTGGGCCCTTCTTTAATTTTGCCTTTGGCAGGCTTCAGTCCTGAAACCGGCCTCTGGCTCCAGTGTGTCTGGAAAAGCAGGATGTGAGGGAGGTTTCCGAAACTCGCTTTTCCTTTGTCTCTAGGAGTGCATGAATGCAACTAGTCCTGATTGTCACTCGGCTGTTTGAGTAACAGCCTAGGCTGTTCATGAATGGTAGAAACCTGCTTAAAAGGCAAGGGTTTTGGGACTAGAGGCAGAGTCGACCACTGGGAAAAACACCCGGTGAAGAAACCGTGAACAAAGCTTGCTGCATCCTCCTGGGCCTTTAAATTGCACGGTGAAGCCCTGCTGCTGTGCTGAAACTCCTTTTTCTAATCGACAAGAGAAGCTCCGCAAGGCATGACTTCTTCACTTGGGTTAGTGGAACCAACTAACCCCGAGACGAACTCCACTGGACCATCTTCCCTGATTGGCTGTACTTCTTCGCTGCTTAAAGTACCGAGTGCCAGGGGTCGAGAATTCTGTAGTCGAGTGCAACATCTGCAATCCGGCCAGAAGCTCCAGGAGTCTCCTAAGTACCGTCCAGATGTAGGACAACCAGAGCATGAGCCCCCTCACCAGAGTGCAGGACTCAAGGAGTGATTGAAGCCCAACCGGTATCCGAGATCCGCAGTAGTGCTGTTTACCACGCGCTGAAACCGAGAAGTGCTGCTGATCCGAAAAGAGCCTGTGGCTGCCCATGACTTCCAAATTGCTGCCGCAGGAGTCCTCCAGACGTCCTCCCTCTTGTCCCCAGGACTGATGCTCTGGAACCCAGGATCTGCTTCACTGCAACAGGACAGACTCCAGCTGGACCACTCTTCTTCAAACCAGAGGTACTGTTTAGACTTGTGGTACTTATCTCATTCTCTGCTTTTCTCAGTTGAGACTTGCATTGTCTTACCTTAGAGATGATTCCAACTCTGCTTTTCACAAGTGTAACAGCTTGTGACCCTAAAAGTGACTTCTTCAAAACTCTCTAACTTTGTGCAAGACATTTATTAACTAAGAAGTACCTCAGCTCCATAGACTGTGCTCCAATTGACTTTTGCTGTCCTCGCTCCCTGCAGACTAGTCCATTCACTTTCATATTTCTGTCCCTCAAAGGTGGTAATTTGTTTTTATACTGTTATTGCTGGGAAAGGCTTGTCTTGACTTCATTGGAAGATATAAGTGTACTCACATGCCCTGAGAACCTGTTTAACCTTTTTCCTTCCTCTCACCTTTCCTTTCTGCAACCTCAGAATCTGCAAAGTATAACTGGTGATATATATACAAATGCCATTACTGTCCTTGTGAATGAAGTCACTTCCGGGTGTTGGAAGTGTGTAAAACGAATATCCAAAGAGTATCCACTAACTTGTCCTGATTCTAGAAAAGTGCTTTTAAAGTATATTTCACTGTTACATATATTGCCCTTTTTAAAGAACGCTTATTTAAAAAGTGATGCTAAATAAATAACTATTTAGATATGAAAGCGTGAGTGTAAGTGTTACTTGTATACTTGTATTTGGGAATTTCATTGCTACAGCTCTACAGTTCACATTTACCCCTCTTGAGATAGGCCTGGCAGTTCAGTCACACTACCAACTTGTGTAGTACGGACCTATACCAAAAGGCGGGTTACCTAATACCAAGCATATAAGTGTTGTGTAGTCTCACACAGTGTAACTACATCAATTCTTACCTAACACAGACAACAGAAATATAGTTTTCAAATTTGTTATTTAACTTTTCAGGGTGGTGTAACTCCTACCTTGCCCTATAGCTGCAGTGGGGATTGCCCTAAATAAATAAACAAATCCATGTCTAAGTCTGAAAGTCCAAAACAAATGTCTGTCTGTGTCAAAACCTATGCTTGCCTCATTTCTAATATGTAAATGTTGTCTAGGGATGTTTCAACTAAAATAGTGTCCAACGTAATGTCTGGAGCTATCTCTAGCCCCCCTGTGAAAGTTCAGGATACCGTTCTTTCTCAATTTCAGCTTTTCAAATGTTCCTTCTTGAAGTATCAGGTTATGAAACAATATTAAACAATATTCCATAGGGATTCCCTTCGCCAAGCGTCAAATATTCGAAAAAAAAAATCAATGTTCCCAAATGCGCTCAGGGGATCCTGTCCCCAAACTTTCTGCCTTCTTGTCAATTTAACAACGGTTCGCAAGTTCATAAGTTCCAGAGTTATCTTCTTAATCCTATTTAGGCTTTCAGTTTACCAGCTTTCACCTCTTCTTGTCAATATTTCCCAGTCAGCGTTTTGTTCATTTTTCACTGGCTCCTCTCAGGATTCTTTCTCACTTCTTTCATTCTTTTTATATATTCAGAGGCCTCTGAAAATGTGCCGTCTGCATGTGACTACTTTGCTACTCTGTACTAGTTCCTGTCACAGGCGCACCAGGTTTCTCTCAGACTTAGAAAGTCCCTGGTAGCAGTGTTTGTCATTCTTGCTTCCTTGCTGCCATCTGCCCCCCAGACACCTCTATACTTTTGCTTCCAGTCAAGGGTACGAGCATATGTGGGTCACAGAAAGGGACTGCCTGCTTCCAAGACTCCCTTCTCCCTTGTTCTCCAGCTCCCTGGATACACGGCTCCCTCACCATGCGAAGGCACTCTGCCTCAGTGTGTCTTCCTCCAGCGTCTCACCGTCCCATCCCCCGCTGGTTTCTCTGAGGTTGTGCTGACCTTTCTGCTCCTTTCTCTTCAGTTCACTGTGCAGGAGGTTCCCACACCTGGGACTACAATATGGCCCACTTGCTTTCGGACCCACACATCTCCTGGAACCTCTGCCAGTGACCTGGCTCTGGTCCCAGTCCCAACACAGCTGCCTCCACACAAAAAGGGATCCTCTGCTGGACTCACCCATGCAGCCTCCCTGCTGCTCTCCTAACGTCTGACTGATTCTCTGTTGTGTGTGCCACCTTTTATACACCTGGGCCCTGTCAAGGGTTTTTAGGTGTTAGACCTTGGCCTTCTCTGCCTGACTTGCCTGACTCCAATTACACTAATTATTGGAACATGCCTGAACTGCAGCTATGTAGTCTTCATGACCCCTCTTCTTCGTCCCATTACTAAAGTGGGATTTGTTCCTCCATCGTGTCTGCTCCCCCATGGTTGGGATCCAAAGGTGATGGCCCTGCCTTTGCCACCTGAGCCAAAAATCCTAGATGAGTAAATATGAGGACACCATCAGGTTTCTCATAAGTAGCAATAGAGAATTAAATAGGAGATTTTTTTCTTTGTAATGTGCATTTAGTTCCATACAAAACTTTAAGCACTTAAAAGTATAAAACATTAAAAAAAACTATTTGCATAATAATCAGTTAATAAAAATGTATATCCAAATTAATAACAATTTCATACAATAACATTCCAGTATTTCTTATCTTAGATAATAAAAATAAATGCCTTCATACTATATTTGATCAGGTGGAATTGTATTTTATTTATTTATTTTAATTTTTGTAACACACCACATGCCCTGGGGCCTCAGGGCGCAGACGGAGACAAAGCAGGGACAGACGGACGAAAAATGGCAGAAGTAAACGAGGAGCCAAGAGCAAGTTATACCAGGTTAAAGAGATGAGTTTTTATGTCCTGTTTAAACGCAGTATAGCTTTGGATCTGCCATATCCGAGCTGGTAGTGCATTTCAAAGAAGAGGACCTTATGCATCAAGGGTGCTATCCCCAAATCTGTTGTCCTAAATCTGGGGTGTTTGAGGACAACCGCTGTGAATGAGCGAAGGTTCCTCTCATTAGACTTAATACTGATGCATGCAGACAGATATATGGGACTGCTGTGCTTAGGCATTTATGTGTCGTAGTTAACACCTTGTGTGTTATACGATTTTTTACAGGGAGCCAGTGAAATTTCTTCCTGAAGGTGGAGATGTGGGTTCGACGACATTGGTTGAAAATAGTCCGCACAGAGTTATTCTGGGCCACCTGCAGGGATTGAACGTTGGTAGCTGTAGTACCAGATAGGAGCCTGTTAGAGTAATCTAATCTGGAATTAATCAGTGCTGAAGACAGGAGTGCACAGTTTTTTTCTGTGATAAATGGATGAATATATCCTATTCGCTTGTTAATCAGTCCGCAGCTAGACCTGGAGTTGGAGAATTGAGATTTCATGGAAAGCTCTTCATCAAGGACAACTCCTAGAGTCTTGACTTTCTTTTGGACAGTGATGATATTATCCGCAATAGGGAAGCTGACATAATTAGGATCAAGTTTAGTCCGAGTACTTTTGGAGGACACTATTAAGAGCTCAGTCTTTTTATCATTCAAAGCCAGTGAATTACAGGCCATCCAGTCCTGTATGGCTTTGTATATGTCATTGATAGTTTCGACATCCTTACTGTATGAGCCACTCAGTTGAATGACTACCTGAGTGTCGTCAGCGTAATTTGTGTATTGCACTCCAAGTTTACTCAGGAGGTCGAGAAGGGGGCGAATATACAAATTAAAAAGCAGAGGCGACAGACAGGAGCCCTATGGAACTCCACATGTCTGGGAGATAGGGGAGGATTGATTGTTGCCCACACATACCCTTACCATTCTGGGGCTTAGAAAGGAGGCTATCCATCTGGACGCTGTCGTAGAACAGTTGGCGACCTATCCGACCCTAGACACAAGTAATCAGTGATCAACCAGGTCAAAGGGTGCGGCGAGGTCAAGTAGCATAAGCAGAGCATATCCACCATACAGTCACTACTTTTTATTGATGCTTTTTAACCTTCATCAATACTTCCCTCCATATATTATATGCTGCTGCCACCACAGCCAATGATGTTACACCAAACAAACTTGACCAAAATTGGTCACCTGAACAATCTTTTACATTTGTGATAAAATGTGCATATCCACGTGTATAAAGATGTTCCAAGGACTTATAGCTTGTGAGAACGTGGCAAAGCATTTCAACCTCAATATGACCTATACGACAGACTCTTTCCGTATATGGGATTTTAGACCAGGAGCCAATAAACTCCATGGTGGGAAACACTTTCAAACACGTACATACGACAAATCATTTGAGTTCAATGGTACAAATCTTAGTCAAATAAAAGGTAGGCAAATGACTACTAAAACATTGTCGAGACAAATCATAATAACAAGGTTTACCATGGAGTTTATCCACATTGTTTGATAGATCCCAGCTTCTTGATTTCTTCTTTATTTTAACCTTATAATTAGGGTCTGATACTAACACATCCAGGGGCTGTGGCACTTGCCCAGGGCCCCTTCTTTTCTTTGCACTCATGGTCGTGTAAGAGGTTGATCCCTTTGGGATCTGTATTGCATACCGACTACCGGGTGACGGGAGAAGGGAATGGCACATACAGAAACGACAGTTGAATATTAGCACATATCTGAAAATGATCTACACCAGTTAGATTTGATGTAGTACAATCCACCTTTAGTTTCCACCAAAAACCACAGTTGCCATGACAAAGCCTTGACAACAAACAATGTTATTCCCATACCAAGATGGAGATCCAGCCATCATGATCCGCGCATGTGCGAGATCACCAGGGCAACCCATAAAACTTGCCACGCCGGCACGGCCCTGAATAGACGTGATTACTCATTTGGATACAGACACTCCTCTATGGTAAGCTCTCTGTGTTTCCAAGTAGTATAGGGGATTTTAAACATAGAACTATGCATGCAGCTCCATACCGCTAAGTCGAGGTATGGAGGAGGAGGTCACACAACAGTTGCACCTTATTAGATCAATAAGAGGGTTACTCTAATCGGCAATACAGTTAATGGTGGCAGATGACTAGCCACGTTAGTAGGATGTACGTGTCCTACAATCTGTTGAGATACAGATTATTAAACAGTGTATTAAACACTCATATATAGAATCGGCGAGATACAGTAATATCGTGGGTATTTATGCTCACCCTTTTTCGCGAAATGAGCGATGGCACGAGCAATGCGTGTTATCTAGACACATCTCTGTCATTTGGAAATCACTAGACTATACTATTCTATTTTATATCCGTTCTCTATAGTGCTCCGTGAGTCCTCGAGGGCCTTTCATCATATTTTTTACACATATCCCCGTGCATTTAACAAGTTCGATGGGGAGAGTGAGTACATTTCACAATATCCTTTAACTATTACACTTGCCTATGTCATTGATAAAGGCAGGGACAGTGATTAGGCTCTTTTAATATACAACCCACTCAGACCTTTCATGAACGGTTTAGGGAACTGACAATGGTACCTGTGTGGTTTTTCCAGGGGTACATGTACTACATGTTACACTGACATAAAGATAAAGGTCAGTACTTTACATGTATTTATTTCTTTAATTAAAACTTTGCAAGAGATATCTTTAAGGTCCCGATAAGATAAATTAACATGTATACCTTTTATATGTACAGGAGGAACAAACAGATTGGGAACACTTAGTCTTTGGACACTTGTTATAACATTTTGCATGGGGTTTTGAATGTATGTTAAAGCAACAAACTATACCAATTTAAACACTGATGAGGTGGACATGTACTCACACTTATGCGAAATGTTGACACTATGCTGCTGCTTTAAAAAAAATAGTTATTTTTGTTAGAAAGCCTTGTGTGTTATTGAATTGATCTGTATTCTATTTGCTTAAAAAGAAATAAATCACACAGGACAACATCAATGCCCCGGTTTGATTACACACATGTTTACTTTAGCTTCTTACAAGCCTGTATTGAAAATTTCGTTTCTCTCTACTAACTATCAAACTGCCATTAGGCAACTGAAGCTTGGATTATTTTGAAAGTTTGGTTTTGAATACTAAAGTTTTCATACTATAATTTCAAAAAGGGCATAGCCCCCTCAGGAGTGCAGGAAGGTATCCCTGTTGGCAACAATGGGCTATTTTATGTTTTGAACTAACACATCCATAGCCAGATTTAGCTGTTCTATGAAAGTTTCTGCCGACTTTTTAAGTTCCACCATAAAACATTTTTTTTCTGTATTACCAGTACTTTTTGCCATTAACAGGAACAGGTAATTGGACTCATGGTTACATCTCATGAATTTTGCTTATAATAACGTTCTTTGGATAAACCACAGTGTAGCTATTGATCTAACCCTGTACTCCAGTCGCATTGCCTCTATTGGTAGTGCATTGGGTACATTTAGAACTGTTCTCAGTACTTTCCCCTCAAGCTGTTCTAACCATGCAATTTGCTCATATTTTAAAACTACAAACCTGAGAAGTATTGTGGGTAATATGCTCTCTCTATATATCTCAAGTAGCCCTTCAATTTTGTAACCCCCATGATACACAATGTTTTATGGCCAACCACTTTCTCCAGACTTTAGAAACAACCTTTTCCTGGTAACATTTTCCACTGGAGAAATTCAGTTTCACCAACAGTGTCCTGCACAATTTTTCCTACCTAGAGCTCGCCTGATGCAAGACAGAAGATGGGGAGCGAACAGGTGCAGGGTGCGAGGGAAGAGGGGAATCATTCAAGGACCTGGGATATGGTGTTTCAAAGGCTGAAGCAATTCCCCTGTCCTTGTTGCTGTTCCCTCATAATTCTATTAGATAGATTCAGTGGGATGCTGTAGCTCACGCTGCCTCCAATTTAGGGATCCATGCATGTCAGCAGATAATGTAATTGAGGGGAGGGATGCTTGAGGGTCATGGCATCATGAAGGGATGTTTAGGGTGGTGTTCCAGGAAACGTATTCATCCAATTAGGACATGTGTATATATATTCAATGAAAAAAGCTTTGTTAAATGGACTTTATGGTAACAAGTAAAACCGAAAGCCCACAGAAATTCACCAGTTATGATAAGCTAAGCAACAATAACTCACGCCACCACTGTGCACTGATAAGACTAACACCAAGGACATGAAAGATGACATCACATTGTAGAGGAGCAGACGTATCGGGAGGAGACCCAAACCCCCTGCATCCTCTGTACTGGAGCCATGAGACCGTGCCCAGTCTAACATCAGCTACTTTACCAATGCTGCAGCAAGCACGTGAAAGACGCCTTCCATTGAGACGACCATCTTGAATGTGTCCTCGAGTTGATGACAGTTTGCAGGAGGAGTTCTTTGAAGGAATATGAGAAAGGGCTAAGAAAACTAACTGATTACATCATAAGAACGTGTGCACGACGTCCTGAAATACCGAATGAAAACAGTGTATGGTATCTAGAACAGAAATGACGAAGTAAAGAATCAAGTGAACCTTACGAGTGTAAAAGGAGAACATTACTCAGTAAAAAGTGCTGCAGAAATCATAAGTTTAATGAATGTACAGATGCTGAAACGCAAGATAGATCAAGTCATCTTATAGGCTAGCTACAAGTAGTAAATAGAATACAGGCAGAGCCGCCATTGTTCAGAAACTGGACATTTGTATCTATAAAGACCGGAGGGGGGTGTCCGTACTCCTGCTTTCTATATGGCAGAGGAGAGGCACAGAGGACCCCAGCCAAGATTCTCTATAGGGTAGCGCTGGTCCAGCAATCAAGGCCTAGCTTCTCAGGAGTTGATTCAGGCTGGTTCTTAAGTACAGTGTAGTCCCCAAGCACCCACAAAGGAATGCCCGCACACTGTATTAGTTAAAACACAGTCTTTATATAATTAATATTCAAGGTTATGTACAATATCATGATAACTCACTTTGTACTCAGCTATCGATAATGGCAAATCTATACAGTTCTACATGGCACCACAATTACTATTCAATCTCTTTAAAGTGCATCAACTGTACGGTTAAATGTCACACAAATCAGTTCGTAAAGGAAACCAACAATAGATATAAGAGGAAAGCAGTTGGTTCAAACCATTGGCAGAATAATGGCCCCGTTTACCTAGATACAGTTCTGTGTGGAGATCCCCCCACCTGGGCAACCTGTAGAATAAAGATATCACAAGTCCAGTCCATATATTGTTCACAAGAGTCTTCCTAATAGTTCAGCAACCCCAAAGTACCTGGCATTGTAGAGTTCCTCATCAGAGAATCGACGGCCCTTCTAGAGTGTCCTCCCTTTAAGGCAGGAGTCACGGGTCATCGAACGTCTGGCGGAGAACAGGGTGAACTACGGCAGTGAAGTGGTTGCTTCTTTCCTAGCGGTGCTCGTCGACGGGGAAGCGTAAATGTCTTGCAAGGAAGAGGCATGTGGGGCACCTCGATGTCGATAGTTCTGGACGGCAAAGAGTTTGAAGAACTGTGGCCCAGCAAGGGTGTCGAGTCGTCAGCGTCTCTGTGGTCTTTGGGTGGCGGGAAACCCACCGGCGGATGCTCCTCGGCGCATCGACGGCCTCGCCTTCTCCGACGGGATAAGGCGGGCGGCGGTGCAGATGAGCATGTCCGTGAATCAAAAGTTCTTAGACAACGGGAGCACGGCGTCTCTGGTCGGCGACAGCGGTCGTTGACTGTGGCGGACAACAGTCCGGGCGCTTCTCTTTGGGATTCCGCGGCAGTCCCCATCTCCGATCGGCAGCCTTTCATAGGTCTGTTTACCGGAGAGCTTTGGCAAAGATCAGCTGGTGCACGATGGTCCCTCGTAGCTCGGGAACAGGGCGCCTTATCAGGTCCTCTCTGGGTCAGTCCTTGGAGACACAGCGGCTTTCAGATTGGTGAAGAAGAGCAACGGCAATTCTTCAATTCCAGCAGGGCTTCAAGGTCAAGCTTCAGTTTCACTCCAGTTACTCTTCATAGTTTGGACTTCAGCTTCTTAACACTTCTGAACATGATTCCTAGCAGTGAGAGGTACCCAGATATACTGTTGATCTCCCATTCGTTCTGCTGGGTCACACTCAAGCATCCAATCACTGCGAAGGGCTTTAGCAGTCAGTCGGCCAATCAGGCACACAGTGCATTCAGGCCATTCTTCTCCATCCAGACACTCACAACATAGAATCTGGATTCGGACAAGTACCATGCCATTCAACACTACACACTGCATTCATACCAGTTTCGGGCAGGGCTGTCTTAGTCATTGTGTCAAACACCAGATACCAGACATCTACAACAAGAAGCGTAGATCCGTCACACACTCCATTCACCCGGGTCCCACCCACAGGTGTACCCACAACATACGATTATTGGGAAGGCTCCAGCCAGTCTGGTCGGCACTTCCCCACACTACCATATATGGAACTTCCACCCAACAGCCAGTCAGGGGGAAGGGACAGAGTCAGGGCTTCCCAGGTCCTGGGAAGATCAAGGTAAGAGGCGATGGAAGGCAAGAGGTCACGGGGGCCATCTTGTCTCCATCACAAATCTACCAATTCCAATCACAGGGCCTGGGCATCCCAAAATGGAGGACGCTCAGGGCACCAGTCAATTCAGCACAGAGCTGCCACCAGCCCGTACCCTGCACTGTGGGCCACTCACAGGTGCCCAAAAACATACACTAGGGGCACAGGGTTGTACCCCCACCCATGGGTGCCATAAGGGTATCCCATGGGTCTGTACACCAAAACCAAAAGAGAGAGCTGCACCGCCAGGAGTCCCACATGAACTTCTGTGCGCAAAACACATCAGAACACATGATAAAAAGCAGTAAAGGAAAAGAATACTGAGAACCTGTCTCTCCGATGCATTTCCAGCATCACAGTCGCCCTCATTCAGACGGTCAACATACCTTCTGGAAAGGCCATCTGCATTATCGTGACTCTTCCCTGGTCTATGCTCTATGGTGAAGTCTAGCCCTTGCAGGCTAATAGACCACCTGAGCAACTTCAGGTTTTCACCCTTCATCTGCTTAAGCCACTTCAGGGGCTTATGACCTGTTTGGACCTTGAAGGTAGACCCGGTAATGTAGGGTCTAAAACGCCTAAGGCTCCAAACTATACTAAAACATTCCTTTTCAACCGTAGCCCACCTAAGTTCTCTACCCTTAAGTTGTCTACTGATGAATATGATCGGATGTTCTCTTCCTTTGTCATCTAACTGGGACAAGACAGCTCCAATTCCGTTGTCGCAGGCATCAGTTTGAACGATGAAGGACTTGCTGTAATCAGGCGCACCCAACACAGGTTCCATAGTCTGCCATGTTGTGATAATACCCAGTGAGGCCCCTGGGGTACCTCCAACCTCTTGAGGGCTCACTAACAAAGAGCTCACCCTTCCAATAGATCTGAAATGTCCTAGGCACTTCTCCTTGTGCCTGGGACAGAGCCTGTTTTCTCAGACCCCCGAGAGAGTGGCACTCTCTCTGACCCTTACAGAAGTCAGCCTGGGAGGGTCCCCCTTCAGCTAACAAGCATTGAAGGTCGGGGTGGTCCTCTGGGGTGAGTACTTCTCTCACAGTAAAGTCTTCTGGCTCGTCTCCCACAGGAGTTGAGACGGGGTTCACCACTGGACCCAGCCCGTCCAGAGCATGGATCCCAATGGGTGCTGTCAGAGCTGATGGGTTTCCCCATCAGCAAGGGTACCAGGCTCGCAGCCGGACCCTGTGTGACCTGCGATCTGGTGACCTCCACAGCAGCCATGGGTAGACCATCCATGATCATTCCCAACTCGAATAAATCGTTGCCTAACAAAATGTTTGCAGGCACATTGTCCTGAACCAGGACCGGAAGCTTTGCTGTCTTGTCTCCAATCGGAATGTTGACTAAGGCTACAGGCGATAATTTGGGAGGCCCACCGTCTAACCTGGTGGTTCCCAGAGGAGCACCTACATAGTCCTCTGGCTTGAGCCGGGTCCTTGTCACAACTGCCATGCTTTCCCCAGTGTCTCTCAAACCAGTAGAAGGTTTCAAGAGGACACTTCTCAAAAACCTATGGTTGTTCTGTAGGATAGTTGCCAGTACTTCTGCGTACTGGTCCCCGGCCCCAAGGGACACTAAGGACATCTCAGGTACGGAGTAGGGGTAGGTCAGGCTGACAGCCTGGACTCCAAGTGCCTTTCCCTTACACTTAGGGCTCCTCTTCTGTGATCCAGAGCCCCACAATCCCAACAAGTGCCGGGAGTGCAGGGTACGGTACTGGGACCCTGCTTTGCAGCAGGCGGACCACTACTCTTACTCCCACCCACAAAAGACTTATCCCCACTAGGTTTTAGGGACTTAGGAGAGGAAGGTTTTGGTTTACCCAACTGTGATTGCTTCTGGGACTCCTCAGCTTTCTGAGAGGTCCTCTTTTCTTTGTCCTTGTCCTTCCCACTGGACTCCTTAGGGGACACCCAGTGGGAGACCCACTTGTTAGCTAGCCTGGCCAGCTTAAATGGATCCAAAATGTTCTGGTCAGCAACATACTGACGCAGCTCTGGTGAACAGGCTCCAGAAAAATGCTCAAAAAACAAAAGGTGAGACAATTCAACACACGTTTTCACTTTGTAACCATCAATCCACCCCATCATGTTCATGTGTGCAGCACTCACCCAGTCAACCCAAGACACATTCTCTCGTTTCTTAAAATCCCTGAACCTTTTAAGGTACTGGGTAGGTGTCTTGCCAAACTTGGCAATCAAAGCAGACTTCATGCACTCATACTGACCCCTTTCTTCCACACTCAGTTTCAGAATACAGTCAAATCCAGTCTGAGGCACTCTGCTTAACAAACACTTAGCCCAATCTCTTTTATCTACATCATGAATTGCACAAGCCATCTCAAACACTTCAATCCATTGGAGGATATCTGAACCCTCCATAAACCAGCCCGTACCCTGCTCTGTGGGCCACCCACAGGTGACCAAAAACATACACTAGGGGCACAGGGTTGTACCCCCACCCAAGGGTGCCATAGGTGTATCCCATGGGTCTGTACACCAAAACCAAAAGAGAGTGCTGCACCGCCAGGAGTTCCGCATGAATCCTGTGCGGAAAACATGACAGAACACACAATAAAAAGCAGTAAAGGACAAGAATACGAAGGCCCTGTCCCTCCGATGCATTTCCAGCATCACAGTACCATACAATAAATAAGCCAAGAAATCATGAAGAAAGAATGAAAGGTTGTGTTGCAATAGCCATAACCATAAATGATGAAATTCTGGGTTTTTTATTTGTGCAACTTAACAATAATGTCCATTTAACGAAGTGTTTCAGTGAATGTCATAGGTTTTTACCAGTGCACTTTTAATTTCCTACAACTTACTAATATCATACTCACCCCAACACAGCAAAAGTGTTGTCCAATTTGCAAAGTTTCACCTTAAACTGTGCCATTCCCCACCTTCTAGCATAATTACTTCTATACACTTTTTGTAGCTTTTTCTGTGTTCCTCAACATCCACGAATGTCTGACATCATTGCTTACTTTTTTCGGACAGTGTCACATGACCATGTGCTCATACGCGACATGACATGTTTGCGAACGTGTCCGCACTTCGCAAACGGGTCTGTGCTGCACAGACTTTTCGGAACTGCCTTTTCTGCTAATCTATGAACTTTCAAACTGGAAATGTACCCTTGCACAGCTCCTACACCTATTCTTATGCATTATACATTAACAATCTAGCACAGAGCACATACTTGAAAGAATATTAGCAAAACTGCTATTTATCTTAAACATGGCATCAGCTATTACCATCCCTCCCCCACAAGAGCCATCATCACCACCACCACCAGCTGGAGGACATACAAAACAAAAAGTGCAGTACTTCCAAAGACAATGAAGAGGGCCAAGGAGATGAGGTAGAGGAAATGGCTACCTCTAGCACCCAGAGAGAATCATGGGTGTGGCAGTTCTTTACCACTGTTGGGAATGTACGAAAGGCTAAAGCTACCAAAGTAAAATGCAGTGAGTGTTGTACTCAGTTGCAGACTACCTGGACAGTACTCCTACAGGAACTCCATGCAACGCCACACCAAATCCAACCACTGCAATACTCTCAGAAAGGTTGTTCCTTTCTAAGCAAGTAGTAGGCTGTATTCCTCCACCTCATCTTTCTCACCCAATACTGTACCCACACAGCGTACTTATGTGGGACACAAAATCCCACCAGCTATCTTGCAATCAATAAAATAAGCTGTTGATACATATCTTACGAAGATAACAGTACTCTCTGTATACTGCAACACCACTCTGCAGGGGGGAGCAATTTTGAAGTGCTTTTGAAGCTGTAATCAAGGATTAAGAGACACACTGCCCCTACCTTAGATGTAACACATGTGCAACATCTTCCTCTATCCACCTGCCCTCCACATTAGTAGTTGGTGCTATTTCCCTCCCCACCTTACTTTCTGACCTCTCCTGCAAAAGCAAATGTAAAAAAAGGTACCTTTAGGAACCACCTTTCACAGTTAAATACTAGAACTAAAAAATATAATCTTATAGACTCCATCTTCTTTACATTTCTCAATAAAGTTGATAGACTCAAAAAGATTCTCCAACATTTACATCAGCATTTTGTGTTATGCTAATGGTAATACTATGGTGTTCATCCCCCATTCCAGGGGCTGGAACAGGGGATAATGGCCTGGCGGCCAAAGTTATCAGCTCTAGCGCAGCGAGGGCGGATAACAAGGTCTCAGGGCCATTAACCCCTGTTCCAGCCCCTGCAAAGTAGGATGAAGGCCATTAGCACCCCGGATTGCCAAAACGGTAACCTGGGATGCAAAAAAAAAAAAGTATTTTCCTTCCTACAGTGGAACGCGCGTGGCTATAGGAAGAAAAATCCTTTTCCAAGATGGCCACGATGGAAAGGGAATCTTTTCCTTCCATGGTGGCCTGTAGGAGGCAAAGAGAAGGATCGAGGGTGGCAGCGGCACTCGCCGCCGCCACCAAAATAAGGTAAGTAGAAGGCATGGGCAGTGAAAAAAATAAAATAAAAATGGGACAGAGGGTGAGGGGAAGATGGCGGCGGGTAGAGGTGGCCATCAGGTGGCTTGCAATGCGGGCTATACCGGCGGTTCAAGGCCATGTTCCTAGCCACCTGATTGGCTGGCTGCCCAGGGTGCTAATGGACAATAGTATACTAGGGATTACAATGATCTGTCTCAAAAACCTTTCTGTAGCATAAAATAAGAACCATAATCAATGAACCTTTATAACTATCCACGGTCTACACAGTCCACTTTCCATTCCATAGATCATTAAAGGACCCGGGTGGCACCTGCACTCCCTCAATGCCTGCTTTCAAACAGTCACAGATCGATCCACCAATCACTTCCAAAAGCTGGACCTATAACCCTATGACCATACTAAACATCCACACACCAACTGCCACTTAATCTTCTACAAATCTTTTGCATCTGCATTGCCCTTACTTATACAAAATCAATATACACAATGCTCCTATAAATGCACATATACATTGTTCAGTGAGAGAAGTGCATAAACAGAAGTGGCAGTACGTATTGGCAAGTGCTGATGAGAACCCAAGAGGGAAATGCCAATGGATGCCAAGGCGGGATACCACTGGCTAACTACTGGAGTGGAGGAGATCCAAGTGTGGGATACATCTTAACCGTAACATCACTTTAACAAACATTTTTCGGTGGATTTAATAGGTTTTTATATGTCGAAATGTTTCATGGTGTTACATCAATGCATATAAATTATTAACAATTCCTCTTTTCATATATATGAAAGAACTATAAACCTACTTTAAGAAACATATTTTTTGCAATACATACTGATGTCTGTCATTATACAGCAGCACGTGCTGGGGATGGAAATCATCATTCAATTGCCTATGGCGTGTGGCTCCACCATGACCCCAGCCAAATTAAACCACCCCTATTATTCACTGCATCTACCCGCATCCTATCTCATTGTATACTATACACTAATAATGTAATCAATGGCCAGTGCTCATGGCTTACATCCATGGCCAGTCTCCAAATCCATGGGGCACAGGCTTTGGCCATGCTGAATTCCCCAATAAGCACATCAGAGTACATATTTGCATTTGCCAAGGACCAGGCCCACGACCCACACACCATATGTATATCACTAGTTTTTCTACTTATATTCTTACACTTTTGAAAAATAAAACACAGACATATTTCCCAAAAAATGCTTTCAGGTCCTTGCTAATGCTTGACGCATAAGTTTGTTTTAATCTAGTCCACCACTTCAGTCTGTAACCACAATCAGAATATTTTGTCCCATTCAAACCTACCACTTTGGCCATGCTCCATGCCCCAATAAGCAAATTACAGGACACATTTTTCCTTGCTAACGGCCAGGTCCTTTGCCCAGACAACATTGTTACATCACTGTGTTATGTGCTTACATTTTACACTTTTGAAAAAAATAAAACAAAGGACACATTTGCAAAACCATGCTTTCAAATTCTTGCTGACCCTCCTCGTGCATACTGCTGAAATCCTATCCAGCACTTCAAATTGTACCCACAAGCAGATTTTCTTTTCCCATTGAAACCTATCCCAATCTCGAAATACTTTATCACATAGGCAGTCCCTGGTGGCCATACCTACTTTAACCCCATTGCTTGTCACCCGTGGTCTTGGCCAGTAGCCAGATTGTCCGGGTCATGGCCTTAAAATGTGTCAAAATGTCTGTACATATAATAGTCATATAACTTATCCCCCACTTGACAAAATCCATTCAGACTTTGCACAAACATTAAAGGTTGGCTCTATAATCTTTCTGAAGACTTTTGTCCACATTCATCAAATGACAACAACGTTATAAGCCATCAAAAATTGTTGAGACACGCCCATCTAATTGTCCCCCCTCTTGACAAAATCCCACCAAATTTTGCAAAAACATTTGTATCTAGGTCTACAATCTTTTTGCAAACTGATGTTCAGATTTGCAGATTTGTCAAATGGCACCACAATTATGAGCATTTAAAATATGTCAGCCCCCACCCTCTAATTCTAATTGTGTTTCCTCTTGACAAAACAGCACCACAATTTGCAGAACTATTCAGAGTCAGGTCTAGAATGGAATTCCCCAAAGCAGATTTTCACCAACCCTGTAATGTACAAATAAGCATAGATGTCCCCAAACATCTCTGATGTCCGTGATCACCAAAGGACTGCCTCAGACTGTTTGCGGACATCCCAGAAGAAACACACCTGTTTTGGGGTGTTTTATGGCCATATCCCATCCTCATCACCCCTCTCAACTCCCCAGAGATTGTTTCATTAGTTTAACAAGTGCAATGTTGTGTTTTTTAATATGGTTTACTGCAACGTTTGCAGACAATGGGAGCTGTCCGCAAATTCAACATGGCGGGCGTTCCCCATAAATATGACGCACCTTACACTTTTCACCATCCAGTCAGCGGGTGCGTTCAATGTCCGTGGACTGCATGTCGCCCTCTAGGCAAATCGGAGGCCTGTCTGCAGACCAAACAGGAAAGTTTGTCCGCAGACAGAACCCAGATATCAGAATGTTTTTCTAACCTATTTTTTGGTCATTTTATAAAAGAAACAACTGGACGGATTTACACCAAATTTACAAAAGCCTGCTTTTGCGACCAAGCCATCACCCCTGCCACAAATTTGGTGAAAGGCTGTCGAGCGGTTTGGGCTGCAGGCGTCAGCAACATTTTTTTCTCCATTGCCTCTATGTGAAAAACCACACATTTTGGGACCACCCTAACTTTGCCCTCCCTTAATGAAACTTCACCAAACTTTGCATAATCAATCTGACTGGGCCATATACTTTTTTTTGTAAAGTTTCATGAGGATTCATCTGGGTGGTGGAGTTATAAGAGGCCCTAAAAGTGCTTTTTCTATGGGTTGAGCAACTTAACCATAGCTACCGCAGGCCCTGTAATATATAGGGGTCCTGTGATGACACACCAATTATGTATTAGCACATCCCCAAAATTGTAACGATTGACACATTATGTTAATATGTGATTTCCTTGTGTAAATATTGTAGCCCCTCTGGGCGGAGTTGAGAATTCATTATAGTTCAGGTCCACAAAGCTGTTTGTTCTCCCAGTCGACTATTCAAAAACACTTTTTTTTTCTTTCTTGCACAGTGTGCTTTTCTTTTTGATTACATTTGTATTTTTCCTTAGATTTCCCCTGGAGACCCCTGGTCTACAACTTTGAAACGTGTTCTATAGTTAACAAGTGGCTCCAGTAAGCTCGATGGACAAGGCAGAAGGTTTTGAAGGAGACCCTAGTCCCAGAAGGAGGCCAACAAACATGGTTTAATGCTGGGTTGATGTGCTTATTTTTATGTATTGTGATTATGTAGTGAGTTCACCAAAGCACTGCACATGAGAATGTCAATAATACTATACATGATGAGCACATAATAAATGAACAGAACAAAGATTAAGATGGAGATAAAGGAGGTGGAGAAGTTGATCAGAAAAGAGCATGTCAATGTTTAGGTTGCCAAGAGAGAATATGAACGAAAGAACAGGAAGCTTTAGGGACAGTACGAAATACATTGATTTTCAGAATGAATAGAAGGTAATGGGAAACCAAGGCTGCTCTATGCTGAGGAGCTAGAGCATGAATACATTTGAAGACGATGCAGAGGAAATTCAAGGAAATTCAAGAATCAAAAGAAACCAGGAAATGGCTACAAGGGACTAATTGAACCCACAAAGCCAAACCACAAATAGAATGAAGGGGAGTGAGTTGATAGGCAGGAAGACCAATCACGAGAGCAGAGCAATAGGAGGGAAGAAAGAAAAGCGTGAACTTTTCAAATATTTTAAAGATAAAACCAACGTGTGTGCAGTATTGTAGATGTGGATGGAAAAAGAGAGAGTGTAATTTAACAAGATGCCAATATTCCTAGCAGGGGATGAGATAGGAAGATCAAAAGAAAGAAAGATAAGAAGGGGAAGCGGTAGGATCAGAAGGTGAAGCAGGAAAGTAAAGAACTTCAGTCTTGGAAGGAGCCAGGTGGATAATGTGAAGCCTGAAAAGCTAATGCAAAAGACTTAGAAAGAGCCTGCAGCCGTCTTCTGGATCACCAGCAGTGAGTTAAAAGGGCTATTAAAAAGATTGAGTTAAGGCCTGCTGCAATATTCCAACTTTTAGAATACCAGAGCACTATTTGTTTTCACTTTGAGGAAATTTGAAAAAAACAGAGTATGCGTGAGATGTGCCTGGAAATGGGCTTTATTTCTAAATACCAAAATACGAGGAATTAATTATTGAGAAATATCAAAGTATATACCCAAAATTATACCAAGGTAACTAGCCAAAGGAATGAGTTTGGCAGTGGAGGGCATTTGTGTTGGCCAAGCGAAAGATAAGCAAAGTGGAAAGGATGAGTCCATGTAAATGTTTTTGATCTTAAATGTATTAAGTTATTAGTTATTGGCAAATGTCCAAACCTGTATATGATAGACATAGACAAATCAGGCTATGGGCTAGTGAGGAGTCACCAATCTACTGGCAGACAATGTAGGTTTCGTCTGAAAAGGATTGGCAGTAGCAAAAGGAGGAAGAGATGAGCTCAGCTAAGGGAGGGAGGTATGATTTAAAGAAACAAAGGTAAATAATAGATCCTTGAGGAACCCCTCTGTTAGAGATGGTGTGTTGGGAGAGTAAAGGACATGACCAGCTCAGAATATCTGTTCAGAAGAAAGGAAGACATCTACAGAAGTACATTGTCTCTGATGCCAACATTGTTGTTCAACAGTTGAGAAGAATAGGTAAGGGTGTCAAATGCAGAGGATAGTTCAAGAGGTAGGCTAGATGAGCAGTTAATGTTGTCTTTATGGGAGAATACCTTCTAAAATCAGTCAAGGGCAGACTCTCTCCCCTTCTCAGACCAGTAGACCAATTGGCTGTAGTAAAACATGTCCTTATCTCTGGAAAATTGTGTGACCATAGGGTGACAGTTGTCACGGGTTGCATGGTCATCAGACAGCTTCTTTAAACAGGGAAACACAGGGGGTTTCTTCAATTAATGAGCACAAAATAATCTGTCATTAAATCTGATGATTCCCAAAGGTGAAATACATAGGGCACTACTTATACGTAAATCCGGTGAAAATGCACCAAAACCCATGTAATAATTGTTTGAAGACTAAAAAGCAGGTGAATATATATGCTAAAAAACTATTCTACTAGCGAAGATGACAAGGCTGGACATTTATTTGGGGCTGGACATTAATTTGGGGAAGCCATTTCAGACTGATTACTGTCTAATCCTTAATCACATCCACCAGAATATTGCCCGTCAAAGCCATCTTGCACAGCACAAGCACATCTCATGGGCCATTGCAGATTATTTACATACTTCCTTGCATACCATTGACAATGAAATAATGTCTGATGAGATTCCTAACATGACTGCAATATTGTACATATCCAAAACAACCATAAAAAAAACATAGTTGCTCATTCCTCAAAATTCAAACCTGACAAATTCTGTGTACTGCCCTAATATAATTTGCGATCTTCTATATATAGGACTTTAAACTGCAGCCATATTACAACTTCAGCCCCACCTAGAATACAACCATAACATTTAAGTTAAATGATTATGATGAAAATACATCTGCAATGAAAATATAGCCAATCAAAATGTGTTCGAAAATTCACTGAAAAGATACAAACATGCAGAGCTGTTTCATATGGGGTCCTCGGACTGTATTTCCTGATCTGCCCACACAAGTGGCCATCCACAGAACATTGCAAAACAAAATAAGTTCCTAAATAAAGGAACTCCCGTCCCCTGTACACTTTCACAAGCTCGATATGAGCCAAACAGTTAAGGTTAACTGATGAACATACTCTAGGTATGTAATCTTTTTTTTGTTCAAGCAAACAGATTATACTCATAAATAGTAAACATCAATACATAATTTTTAGAAAATAATTCTTCTTTAGAAAGGAATATTTCTTCAAGTGTAGTTTTTATTTTGCAAAGGGCCCAACGCGTTTCGAGAAAAACATCTCTTCTTCAGGGGCATATTCAATTTTTCAGTTAATCACATCTAAAGAAAGTTTACAGAAAAACATATAATTACTCATAATGTAGTGGTATGTCCCAATCATATACATTTCTTAAGGTAAAACATATTAATCTTTATAGGTTACGGTATTTTTAAGCACCTTGGTTTTAGTCAATTAAAATAATGGATACATTTCCTAAATAAACAAACAATGTAACCTCAATTTATACACCTATTTCATGTGCATTCACCCATAGCCTATGTCATCACGTATAGCAGATTTTAGGGGTAATGCAATGCATTCACTGATATGTTATACCCAATTAAATGCTCACAAATTCATTGCTCTAAATTATATATTGTTGTGGGAGTCTTTAATTAGATGTGTGGTAACTCAATACCCGTTTGGTATCCCTAATGTATTTGGTATACATATACGAGAGGTAAGAGCCCTTATCATTGTTGTCCACACAGCTTCTTGCTCTTCAATAAAATCACATCTTTAAAGTGATGGGTTTATATTTTAAAATAACGGGTTGGGGGGTTGTTTGTAAGTATCAAGTCTTACCCTTTAAGATGGCTAGTAAGTCGCCAAGGTGGTGGTTGATGGTTAACAGCGATCGTCTGAATGACGGATAGAATAGACAAAATTATCTCGTGTTCTGTAGCTGTCAGCTTGGTCAAAAGTCATCTAAGATAATCAAGAATAGTAGC
Organism: Ambystoma mexicanum; assembly: GCF_040938575.1. Lineage (NCBI taxonomy): Eukaryota > Metazoa > Chordata > Amphibia > Caudata > Ambystomatidae > Ambystoma > Ambystoma mexicanum. The sequence continues at coordinate 1,135,114,859 of NC_090937.1, forward strand.
TTTTAAAAGTTGAACGTATGTAGAAGTACATTACACAATCTAATAAATACCCTTGACTTGTTACCCAAATGTAACAAGGGCATGATGTGATAGTCCCCGAGTCCTTAGTGGATAGTAGCTTACCTATAAGAGAAGAATAAAGTAGAAGGAGATCCTCTTGCCGCCGTATCCTTGTGTGGATATGGCTAACAAAAATGGCCGTTTAAATAGTGGCGCTGCGCATTGACGTCATGACGTTTTAACGTAACATGACATCACTCGTGTAAACATGGTGATGTCATGAGTGCGCGCGTTAGCGCGAAGGTAATAAAAATAAATAATTGTTGGGTTAGAGCAAGATAAGTGGTAAAGCTTATCTAGATGCTATTATCGACAAGAGGGCCAATTTCTATTCTTAAGGATGCATGTAGGAGAATGGTAAAGAGTACTTATATGGTAACATCTATAAGGTGCTTTAGAGGAGGTAAAATACCTCTCATTTTTGTAGGGTAAATGGGAAAAATAGTGATCATAAAGAAAAACATAAAGAAAAACCGTGCAAGAACCTGATGTTGTTAGAACGTCATATGACCAAACGTCGCTTATTGCAGTGGATATTGTAAAAAGGGTAAACATGTGAATTCGAGATATCAACCCATTCCTTTGCTAAATGTTAAGATGGATAAGACAAACTAGTGAATGTTTGCCTACTAATGTCAAAGTGTGGGTATTGTATAGGGCTTCGGTTGATAAAATATCCAAATTAGATAGGTATTCCTCACAATGTATATAGGAGATGTATGATTTGTGAGAGCGTTCGAACATTGATATTATTTGGTAGCCCCATAAGGCATAACTTTGTCCAGTTCACAATAGTATAATAAATAACCATTTACTCCTGAATTCTGTCTCTCAATAATGAGACTTACAGTCTACTAGGTCCTAGATTTCAAGGCAAGGTCTAGTAATTAGTGGTATATCTTACTGGCATAACTTTGTCCACACAGCTTCTTGCTCTTCAATAAAATCACATCTTTAAAGTGATGGGTTTATATTTTAAAATAACGGGTGGGGGGGTTGTTTGTAAGTATCAAGTCTTACCCTTTAAAATGGCTAGTAAGTCGCCAAGATGGTGGTTGATGGTTAACAGCGATCGTCTGAATGACAGATAGAATAGACACAATTATCTCGTGTTCTGTAGCTGTCAGCTTGGTCAAAAGTCATCTAAGATAATCAAGAATAGTAGCTTTTAAAAGTTGAACGTATGTAGAAGTAAATTACACAATCTAATAAATACCCTTGACTTGTTACCCAAATGTAACAAGGGCATGATGTGATAGTCCCCGAGTCCTTAGTGGATAGTAGCTTACCTATAAGAGAAGAATAAAGTAGAAGGAGATCCTCTTGCCGCCGTATCCTTGTGTGGATATGGCTAACAAAAATGGCCGTTTAAATAGTGGCGCTGCGCATTGACGTCATGACGTTTTAACGTAACATGACATCACTCGTGTAAACATGGTGATGTCATGAGTGCGCGCGTTAGCGCGAAGGTAATAAAAATAAATAATTGTTGGGTTAGAGCAAGATAAGTGGTAAAGCTTATCTAGATGCTATTATCGACAAGAGGGCCAATTTCTATTCTTAAGGATGCATGTAGGAGAATGGTAAAGAGTACTTATATGGTAACATCTATAATGTGCTTTAGAGGAGGTAAAATACCTCTCATTTTTGTAGGGTAAATGCGAAAAATAGCGATCATAAAGAAAAACATGAAGAAAAACCGTGCAAGAACCTGATGTTGTTAGAACGTCGTATGACCAAACGTCCCTTATTGCAGTGGATATTGTAAAAAGGGTAAACATGTGAATTCGAGATATCAACCCATTCCTTTGCTAAATGTTAAGATGGATAAGACAAACTAGGGAATGTTTGCCTACTAATGTCAAAGTGTGGGTATTGTATAGGGCTTCGGTTGATAAAATATCCAAATTAGATAGGTATTCCTCACAATGTATATAGGAGATGTATGATTTGTGAGAGCGTTCGAACATTGATATTATTTGGTAGCCCCATAAGGCATAACTTTGTCCAGTTCACAATAGTATAATAAATAACCATTTACTCTTGAATTCTGTCTCTCAATAATGAGACTTACAGTCTACTAGGTCCTAGATTTCAAGGCAAGGTCTAGTAATTAGTGGTATATCTTACTGGCATAACTTTGTCCAGTTCACAATGGTAGTAATTACAAGTAATTACATCCTGTCACACAATATTAAAATGTATCTCCTCAAAAATAGAGGTATAACAATATTCAGAATGCATAGAGTGCTATCTGCCTCGTTCTATTTTTCAAGTTAGTGTTCAGTGTCTGTAACCCAAACTATATGACATCCACAGAACATTGCCCATTCAGAAGAGAAGGGTACAGGAAGAGGAGGACAGGAGTGAGCAGGGTTTGGGGAGGAGGTGGAGAGCAGAGAGCAACATGCAAAGGAGCAAACAACACACACATTGTAGTGTTGGGAGTGTGGGAGGGGTCTGCAGGTCACCAGGAGGCTGGAAGTAGGCAGGCCAAGCATGATAGTACAGGAAGGCAAGGGAGGGCATAGGGTTACAGTTAAGATATGGGTTGGAATTAGAGTAAGGGCTAAGGTAGGAGAGGTTGTGTAGAGCTTGTGCTGCTCGGGTTTGAGTAGTTTTTTGGGTGGAGTAGGTATTAAATTTAATTTTGTGGTTAGAGTAAGGCAAGAGTTACTATGAGAGTAAGAGTTTGGGTTAAGGGTTAGAGAATAGGGACCTCTAGAGAGGGTTGGGCTGGTGAAATTGGGGTATGATATGATATGTAATTTATAACGCCCCTGTACACAAGTGTTTCTAGGTGCGCAAGCTGTAGGGTAGATGTAGGATAGTGATTAGGATGATCCTGGGCTTTAGGGGGGAGTAAAGGTTAGTATAAATCTTAGATTGGGGATAGGGTAAGGCTAGGGTTGGCATTAGAGCAAGGTTTTGGGTCAGTGTTACGTTAAGGATTATGTAGGTTGCCAAGGGCTGGTGATGGCTTTGGCGTTAGGGTCACTATTTATTTTCTGCTTATTTGGTGTTTTGTGCCATGCTACATGCAAACAACATGTTTATGGCTGAGGGGGGCCTAATAGTTAGGGTTAGAATAGGGGTTTTGGATGGTGTTCGGGATGAGGTCTGTGTAATTGTGGGGAGCTGGTGATTGCATGGTTTTAGTAAGGACTAGCAGAAGTACCCGGTCTCTGAATGGTACGGTAGACAGACATGATAAGACTGATCTTGTAGTTTGCTGTTCTGATTCACTTATTGCTTGATGTGCTTTGCACCCTGAAGTAAACTGCACTGAGAATGGGCGTGTGTCATTGGCTGACATACCCCGGAGCAGAAGTGGGGGGAGGAGATAGTAGGTGTGCTGCTGCTTGGTGGGATCTTCTGTGCTCTCTCCTCACCTGTCTCTTCACTCTGGCATGTTGCAGTTCGTCGTGGTGCATTGCAGTGCAAATAGCTTGGAAACCGTTTATCCTAGGGCCTGGACCTCGAGTTTTGTTCCTTGTGCCGGGACCAGTCCTTCTACGACCACATTGATGTTTTGCCGATTTCAGGTAACCGTCTCATGTGTGAAGGTGCTGAAATCTGGGGAAAGGGGTGGGGTCTTCAAATGTCATGTAGCTAGTAATGTCCAGGGGGTCCTAGTAGGTAACTATGCAAAATGTGGTGCAGATTGGTGAACCAGTATGTAATTGTATAAGCAACCTCTCTTCACCACAAATCCCACCACAAACAAACACATTTTGACGTTTATATATATGGATTTGGGACATCGCTAGAATTACAGCCTTGTACGGGTATAAAAAAACAGCTTTGTTTGGTGACCATATCAGTGGAAATTGTTGCACACTTTATATTTCTTGCTCAGAATAACATACTTTTTTCAGATGACTACAATTTCCTGGCAACATTTTCCAATAAAACCCTGGAAACTGATATAGGTAACCATCCAGGTAGACATCACTCAATCCATCTATAACAACTTGGCATTGTTACATTAATCCCTACTCAATTATATGATATGATACAGCATTTGTAACACACCTATACACAAGTGTTTTGGCAGTCTGTGATTTCTGTTACAGTTTCTATTACAGTTCGCAACAGAATCCGAAGCTAATGCATGAGGTCAATGACACTTTGCAATTCATCATAGACTGACAGAGGCCGATTCATGGAATAATTAGCGCGGCGCAAGTGGGCAAAAACGTGCGAATCGCAGTGGAATAGCGAAAATCGCAGTGCAATTGCGAAAATCGCACGAAAAGCAGCGCACGTCGATTCATGGAAGGCCGTGCGCGAGAAAACCAGCGGATGTGCGATAAAAAGTGCGCGGCGCACGTTGGCGCACAGGCCATCTAACAGCGTGCGCCAGGTCACTGCGAAAATCGCACAGGCCACAGCGAAAATCGCACATAGCGCGGCGCACGCAACAAAAGTAGGCGGAACACGGGCGTAACACTCGGAATGGGGAACAACTTGCCAAAACGTGGGCGTCACGGGGGAAGTACAGGGCACAAGTGCGCGGAACGCCCACACGCTCGCCTACAACACGTATTCATGGAATAGAATAGGGGAAAAAAGCGCACGCTCAAACCAGCGCACAGGCACAAACACGACCGCCACAAGAAAGCAGGCGGTAGCGTCTCTGCGGCTGTAAGAAATGTGCGCCAAAAGGTGCGCCAACAAATCGCACCTATATACTGCCATGATGAATGTCCCATACTGTGGCCCTCCAGGAAAAAAGACGTGCAAAGGGGTACCCACAAACACGGACACCCACTGACAAAAAATACGTGTGCGTGTATACCGGGGTGCGGGAAGTCTAACACGCGATTTCAGCAGGGTACGTGCATCACAGGGTTTCGCGTGAAGTTTCACACGCGATCGGGTCTGGGGGAGCGGGCTACGTGTATATCAGGGGTTCGCGTGAAGTTCCACACGCGAACAGCCTGGGCGCGTGTATTTCAGGGGTGCGCGGGAAGTTCCACACGCGAACAGCCTAGGCGCGTGTATTTCAGGGGTGCGGGGGAAGTTCCACACGCGAACAGCCTGGGCGCGTGTATTTCAGGGGTGCGCGGGAAGTTCCACACGCGAACAGCCTGGGCGCGTGTATTCCAGGGGTGCGCGGGAAGTTCCACACGCGAATAGCCTGGGCGCGTGTATTTCAGGGGTGCGGGGGAAGTTCCACACGCGAATAGCCTGGGCGCGTGTATTTCAGGGGTGCGCGGGAAGTTCCACACGCGAACAGCCTGGGCGCGTGTATTTCAGGGGTGCGCGGGAAGTTCCACACGCGAACAGCCTGGGCGCGTGTATTTCAGGGGTGCGGGGGAAGTTCCACACGCGAACAGCCTGGGCGCGTGTATTTCAGGGGTGCGCGGGAAGTTCCACACGCGAACAGCCTGGGCGCGTGTATTTCAGGGGTGCGGGGGAAGTTCCACACGCGAACAGCCTGGGCGCGTGTATTTCAGGGGTGCGCGGGAAGTTCCACACGCGAACAGCCTGGGCGCGTGTATTTCAGGGGTGCGGGGGAAGTTCCACACGCGAACAGCCTGGGCGCGTGTATTTCAGGGGTGCGCGGGAAGTTCCACACGCGAACAGCCTGGCCGCGTGTATTCCAGGGGTGCGCGGGAAGTTCCACACGCGAATAGCCTGGGCGCGTGTATTTCAGGGGTGCGCGGAAAGTTCCACACGCGAATAGCCTGGGCGCGTGTATTTCAGGGGTGCGGGGGAAGTTCCACACACGAACAGCCTGGGCGCGTGTATTTCAGGGGTGCGCGTGAAGTTCCACATGTGATTTGACAGTGTGGGTCCTCCCAGGTGTACCCTGTACACCCTCCACGGCCCCTGCAGGCAGCCCACACCACAGGGGACTACCCTGCATCCCTGGTCATGTCCCGCAGGCAGCCCACCCACCATGGGCATGCCCCCCAGCAAAGGCACATGTCTCCTTGAACTAATGAACACCAACTCATGTCCCCTTGCACCCCCACCCCCCAGCACTGTGGGGCACCTGCCAGCAGGCCCCCACCCATGTCCAACTCATGTCTCCCACCCCCCCACACCCCAGCACTGTGGGGCACCTGCCAGCAGGCCCCCACCCATGTCCAACTCATGTCTCCCACCACCCCCACCCCCCAGCACTGTGGGGCACCTGCCAGCAGGCCCCCACCCATGTCCAACTCATGTCTCCCACCACCCCCACACCCCAGCACTGTGGGGCACGCGAACAGCCTAGGCGCGTGTATTTCAGGGGTGCGGGGGAAGTAGGCCCCCACCCATGTCCAACTCATGTCTCCCACCACCCCCACCCCCCAGCCACCAGGGTCACCCTCCACCAGGCCCCCACTCATGTCTACCACCACCCCCACCCCCCAGCCACCAGGGTCACCCTCCACCAGGCCCCCACTCATGTCTCCCACCACCCCCACCCCCCAGCACTGTGGGGCACCTGACAGCAGGCCCCCACCCATGTCCACCTCATGTCTCCCGCCACCCCCACACCCCAGCACTGTGGGGCACCTGCCAGCAGGCCCCCACCCATGTCCAACTCATGTCTCCCACCACCCCCACCCCCCAGCCACCAGGGTCACCCTCCACCAGGCCCCCACTCATGTCTACCACCACCCCCACCCCCCAGCCACCAGGGTCACCCTCCACCAGGCCCCCACTCATGTCTCCCACCACCCCCACCCCCCAGCACTGTGGGGCACCTGCCAGCAGGCCCCCACCCATGTCCAACTCATGTATCCCACCACCCCCACACCCCAGCACTGTGGGGCACCTGCCAGCAGGCCCCCACCCATGTCCAACTCATGTCTCCCACCACCCCCACACCCCAGCACTGTGGGGCACCTGCCAGCAGGCCCCCACCCATGTCCAACTCATGTCTCCCACCACCCCCACCCCCCAGCACTGTGGGGCACCTGCCAGCAGGCCCCCACCCATGTCCAACTCATGTCTCCCACCACCCCCACACCCCAGCACTGTGGGGCACCTGCCAGCAGGCCCCCACCCATGTCCAACTCATGTCTCCCACCACCCCCACCCCCCAGCCACCAGGGTCACCCTCCACCAGGCCCCCACTCATGTCTACCACCACCCCCACCCCCCAGCCACCAGGGTCACCCTCCACCAGGCCCCCACTCATGTCTCCCACCACCCCCACCCCCCAGCACTGTGGGGCACCTGCCAGCAGGCCCCCACCCATGTCCAACTCATGTCTCCCACCACCCCCACACCCCAGCACTTGGGGCACCTGCCAGCAGGCCCCCACCCATGTCTAACTCATGTCTCCCACCACCCCCACCCCCCAGCCACCAGGGTCACCCTCCACCAGGCCCCCACTCATGTCTACCACCACCCCCACCCCCCAGCCACCAGGGTCACCCTCCACCAGGCCCCCACTCATGTCTAGCACCACCCCCACCCCCCAGCCACCAGGGTCACCCTCCACCAGGCCCCCACTCATGTCTCCCACCACCCCCACCCCCCAGCACTGTGGGGCACCTGCCAGCAGGCCCCCACCCATGTCCAATCCATGCCCCCCTGCACCTGGGTCCCAACATTCCCCAATCATGTCCGTAATGCCCATCCTCCCCTGCCAAAAGGCCCAACCAACTATCACACCCACCCACATATCAATTACATGTTACACCCCCAATGTAAATAATGCAATTTAACACATGTCTGTCACACACAATGGCTGCAAGTGAATGACAAAACACCCAACATGACATGCCTGAAAGCAATGAGATGATACGACACATTGAAGATTAAAAAAATAATATGTATTGAACAGCAAATAAGAAAAAACACAAAGCAAATCAAACAAAACAAGATGAATGTCCAAGAAAAAAATCTGAAAAATTAAAATAAGCCAATTAAGAAGATCATCCTGGGTCCATGAGCCCTACCAAATTAAACCTAACTGACTACTAACTAAAAAGTGAACTATATACAAAAAAGTGGTGCATTGTCCAATCGCAACCAAAAAAAAATCAAAAAAACAAAGGAAACCTAACCCTAACTATACAACTATATACAAAGGCAGCGGGCTATTCGGACGGCTCACTGGTTGTTGTCATGGGCCAGGGCATCATCGAACTCCTGGTCAATGGCTTGGAGGCGGGCATGTTCCCTGGCCCCGAGGTCCCGCAGGGATAACGCAGTGTCCAGCTCAAACTCCCTGCGAAGACCCTCGAGGCACTCAGCCCGCCTCAGCGCCCTCCGCATGGAGTCCTCCGCCCTGACCATCGTGAGCCGTTCCTCCTCTGCCCGCTGCCGCTCCGCACCTATCCGCTGGCACAACCTCTCCCACACGGAAGCCACTCCCATTCCAGGGTTCTCCTGCCCTCCGGCCGATGCCTGCACCCCTGATGTTGATGGCCCCGAGCCATGATGCCTCCCACGTTGAGCCTGCTGCTGCCTCCGACGCAACTGCCTGTGCCAGCACGACGGCATCCAGGCTGATGGAAACCACCGACGCCGTTGTGCACGTGCCCTGCCCGATGATGCCGTCACATCCTCCATCTGCTGGGGTCCAGTTGCTCTGGTGTCCACCCCTGCTGGATCTCTGACTCCCGACTGTGGCAGGGATGGGATCCCCACCGAGCTGGCTGCATTGGTCGGGGCAGGTCCACAGGGGGCCCTGGTGGCATCTGGGCTGGAAGACGGCAAGGAGAACGACTGGTGGATAGCCTGCACAGAGGAGGAGAGGGCCGCCACATTGGCCAACACATGCAGGAAACCCCCGAACATGGCCGATCCCAATTGGGCCACGTCGGCACGGTGCACTTCGTGATGATGTGCGTGCTCCTCCCGGGAAGCACGCACGGCATCACGAATCACAGCCGTGCGCATCGCGACCCCAATCAGGACCTTCTCCGCACGGCCAGGGGTTCCCACGTCCGCAGGTGGAGGGGAGTCAGGTGACATGGACATCCCCTCTACCTGCGGACAGGCCTGGGACGGGGCATCCCTGCTGGTGCATGGTGGTGCACTCACAGGGTCAGGGACAGCGACATGCACAGGCCCCTCCACGGTGACCTGTGCTGCCTCCTGCCCCTGGCCCTGGACTGCACCACTTGCACCAGCAGGGATGCCCCCACCAGGCCCCATGTGTGCCCCAGTGGCGGCCTCCTCCTCCTCTGTGCAAACCACCAACCTGGATGGCTCCTCACCGTCTCCCACCGTAGCAGGCCCCTGTGGGGGCTCACCCACCCCTTCCGCTGCAGCCGTGGGGGCATCCCCGCCGCCTTGCTCCACAGCGCCGTCTCCGCCCTCTTCTTCACTAGCCGCTGCGTAGAGGGAGACAAAGAACACAAGCATCAGGGCACTGTACAATGGTCCCCTAGACAGGAAGCAATAGCAGATGAGCACCACTGTCAAAGTACACTTCCATCATGTCCCTCCACAACACATGGGTCAGTCCAGGCAAAACACACACAGTAACAGGCATGGTGCATGCCATGGACATTTCCATGCATGTCCAATGGACTCTTGAAACATTCAATGATATGTAACTCACATGCATCATGCCTCATGCCCATCACATGCACACACTTCACCTCAGTCACATCCATCTGGCCCCAAACACACCAAACACAGCGGTTACAAGGGTAATTTGGCTGCATTACTGAATCTGTGCATTGTCACACACATGTGTCATGCATCCATGGCATGCACAAGTCACAGACACGCAGGTCAGGCACACAGACATGGCTACCATATATGTACCTGGCATCAGCACCCATCCCTCACCCCCACCCATGTCCAGGTACAGAGACTGGCATGCTCTCATGTTCAAAATCTGAATAGGGCTCCCCATGCGGCATTTCAACACATGCAACAACCATGTGCATCACACATCACTGGTCGCACATGCATTACCATGATGTCCCTGCACACATACATGCATACATGGCCTATGGCACACATACAGGCAAGTATCATAGAACCAGCACACCGCAACATGCCCTGTCTCACACAGTAATGCATGGACACTTACCGCTCAACTCCAGACGGGCCTCCCTGTCAAGGATCTGGGCGTGGAGCGCTGGGCGTACGCGTTCCAGGACCCTCATCTGGATGGAACTCATGTGGCCCCGGCCCCCCTCCACGAGGCGCCGGGCCTTCACAAGGGTCCTGGACCTCAAGTCCTCCCAGCGCTTCTTGATCTTCAGGACGTCGCGGGTTGCCACCCCCTCCGCGTTGATGGCAACCACACAGTCGGCCCAGATCCTCTGCCGTCCTTCCTTGCTGGCACGGGACGATCCAAAGAGGGCATCATACTGCCCCAGGACATGCTCCACCAGGACACCAACTTCGGTGACAGTGAAGCTGGTGCCCCTCTGCCCCTCTGGCCTGGGGTTGCCACTGGTGCCAGATGTGGAAGTGCCCGACATGGCAACCCCAGAGGCAGGTGTGGGTGGGCAACTGGGTCCTGGGGCTGGGCTGTGGAGCGATGTAATACCAGTCGGGAGTCTTCAGTTCCAGCAGGGGTGGACACAGCAACTGGACCCCTGCAGATGGCTGATGTGCAGGCACCAAATGGCAGGGCACGGTGGCAGCAGGCAGGCAGGCAGGCAGGCAGCAGCAGATGGCACGTGGGAGGCTGCTCGGGGCACTGGGGGGCAGTAACTCGGCCTTCTGGGCAGGAGCGTGGGCTTCCGTGTGTTTTCGCGTGGCCAGCTTGATACGGAGTGATTTGGCACGTGAAAATCCTGCACGTCAGCGTGAAATCCGAGGAAAGGCCCTTAGCGCGTAAGCGCGTCAGTACGCATACGTGATTCTATTGGACCAGAGTCCCTCAGCGCGTAAGCGCGTCTGTGACGTGACCCGCACGGGTGTTCCCCACTCAGCACGTGATGACGGGGCACACGTGGAGATACTGCACGTCAGAGTGTCATCGCGTGTAATTGGACAAAAGTGCGCGTACACGCGATTGGCCTATGTACGTGTATTTAATGGGTGCGCGGCCACTTACACACGCAAGTACGTCAGCGAACCTGTATCACGTGGTGCGTGTGAATTTCCGCACGCTATTGGACTGGGAACTGGATTCCAGGGGTGCGCGGGTCACACGCTGTATCCCGTGGTGCATGTGAATTTCCACACGCTATTGGACTGGGAACTGGATTCCAGGGGTGCGCGGGTCACACGCTGTATCCCGTGGTGCGTGTGAATTTCCACACGCTATTGGACTGGGAACCGGATTCCAGGGGTGCGCGGGTCACACGCTGTATCCCGTGGTGCGTGTGAATTTCCACACGCTATTGGACTGGGAACTGGATTCCAGGGGTGCGCGGGTCACACGCTGTATCCCGTGGTGCGTGTGAATTTCCACACGCTATTGGACTGGGAACTGGATTCCAGGGGTGCGCGGGTCACACGCTCGCCTAGAACACGCGCTAAGCATAAATTGCGGACTTTAACAATAACAAGCTCAGACGCCAGGATGAACATACCGTTCCTAGCAGCAGTGGCAGTGGGCTACCAAAGGAGGAGGAGGAGGATAGTCAGGGCCAGAATATTCACACCCAGAACCAGCCTTTTCGGGATGCCTGATGACCAGGTGTATGGGAGGTACAGGTTTCCACCACACATCATACTGGACCTGGTGAGTGAGTGGGAGGATGACCTCACATCACCCACCCTGTGCTCCCAAGCACTCAGCCCCCTGGAGAAGGTCCTCAATGTACTGCACTTCTTAGCCACTGGATCATTTCAGCGGACAAGTGCCATAGTGGGTGGGGTGTCACAGGCCACCCAGTCACGCTGCCTACACCAGGTCTTGAACATCATGACTGCACGCCCATCAGTCCGCAGGCACATATACCTGCCCAGAACACCTGCAGAAAGGCATGCTGCCGCCCTGGATTTTTACGCAGTGGCACGATTCCCCAAAGTGCTAGGTGCCATCGACTGCACCCATGTGGCTCTACGTCCCCCCAGGGCATCTGAGCACATCTATAGGAACCGCAAGCACTGGCATTCCATCAACGTGTAGGTAGCATGTAATGCCAAGGGAATCATCACCTCAGTATATGCCAACTATCCCGGCTCCACCCACGACAGCTTCATTTACCGAATGTCCACCCTAAGCCGGGACCTAGAAGCTGGGCGGCATGGCGATACATGGCTGCTTGGTGAGTATGTATGCCACTGCACATGCATGCATGTTGGATACTGAGCAAGGTCACAACCTCACCAATGATACCAATCCCCACCTCCACAGGGGACAGTGCCTACCCTCTCAGCCCCCACATGATGACGCCAATTCGGAACCCCACCACGCCACCCCAGGTAAGATTTAACACAGCCCACATTACAACCAGGGGCATAGTGGAGCGCACATTCGGAGTGCTGAAGTCACGCTTTCGCTCCCTTGACCGTTCTGGCGGGCAGCTGTTATACGCTCCCCCAGTAGTGTGCAGGATCATAGTGGCAGCATGTGTCCTGCACAACGTTGCAACACGCCGGGGCCTGGCCGTGGACATGGTGGTGGCCCCACATCCCCAACCACATGCACAGCCGCTGCGCATGGGAGGGGAAAGGGCACGGGGGGAGGCAGCCCGTACACAGCTAGTGGCTAATTACTTCACATAGAAATCACACCCCTGTGGAGTGCACACTGCCCTGGCACATTCCATCTGACAATCAATGATGACTCAACCTGACACTGATCCTGAATGTGTGGAGAATGAACCGGGAATTCCATGTCAGCCTGAGATTGTTCACCTGGAAGTGTCACAATGTGTGCATCCCTACCCACACAGACACCACCAATGCAGTTTTGTGAAGTTACACATTGAAGCAGCTAAAATGAATACCCACTTGCAAAATGCAACAAGAGGACAGTGCCATGTCAGCCAACCCAACCCCAGCACTGCCACACGACACACCGTGCCATGTCATGCTAATTGCAGGTAAACAAAGTAATCCCCACAACATGACATCACTCTCACTATGTACAGTGGCACTATTAGAAACCTGCAACACCTGAAATGCTCACAGCAATGCCGGACCAACAACATACTTGAGCACGTAGTACCATTAACATGACATCAAAAATGTTACATATTAGTAGTCTCACCACCTGGAAATGCCTGCACTCCCACCACTACCAACTGTGCAGTGTTGGCGCCATGTAGAGTTGTAGGTGCACTGCTGCCAACATGGTCCCCATCGCCAGACTAGAGGTCCTTGTGTGGACTTGAAGAAGGGACCTGCAAATTGGGAGGTAGACACAGAAGAAGAGTTACACATCAATGCAACATGCAGTGTACAACACAACAGCAATATGCACTATGAATGTATACACAGTATTGACTACAGACTGGCCACACAGCTCATGGGAGTCCAACGTCACTGTGTAATTCACTGTCACTTGGGCACACCCTTTGCAAGCCCATGGAAACGGGAAGCAGGAGGGGTGTGTGTGACTCAAACCCAAGCATCTGAACCAAATACATTACAAGCCTGCATGTGCCCAGCCACAATGCAGCGTATGCCCACAGGAACCACGGAAGCCAACACATCGAAGCCAACACATCGGAGCCAACACATCGAAGCCAACAGATCGGAGCCAACAGATCGGAGCCAACAGATCGGAGCCAACAGATCGGAGCCAACAGATCGGAGCCAACAGATCGAAGCCAACAGATCAGAGCCAACAGATCGTCCCAAAAAAATTGGGAATAAAAGAAATCAAAATAAAAATAAAAATAAGAAACAATCAAAAATGGCCATTGATGGGCCCGGGGGGGTTGGGGAGGCCACCCAGGAGGTCCGAGGACAGGATGCACACCAGAACCCACCTGCGTGGATCCTGGGAAGATAAAACACCTCCATGGGCTCATGGCCCACACGGCTACCCTATTGTGGGAGTATCACTGCTGTCGCTATTATCACCCTGTGCAGCTGCATCCGGAGGTGGTTGCACTATGGGAGGCAGCCCACGCAAGGCTCTAGTCTGCTCCTCCATGGCTGCAAGCATGCGGGTGTGGTAGGTCTGGTTCTGGAGGATGAGTGTGCGGAGGTCCCCATGCAACAACTCACGGGATGCCCGGACCTGCGCCCTCGTTGCCTGCATCTCAGCTGAGAGCGTACGGGTGAGACGCTCCAGCTGCTGTTCTGTCCTTTGGTGTGTTGAAGCCTCAAGCTCAACAAGAGTCGTCCTGAGGTGAAGGAGCTCCTGCCTCAGGGCTTCCCTGTGGCCCTGGGACTCAATGGAGATGGCCTCCTGCAGAGTCGCCAGTGCCGCCCGCCTGTCCCTGTTGGACCCCAACATGTCCTCCCTGTGTGACTGGCAGATGGAGTCGGTTGCCTGCTCTAGTCGCTCCATCAGCCTTTCTGGGGGGACAATGGAAGTGGCCACCCTATCCATGGCCTGAGCCATCATCTCGGATGATGCAGCCTGTTGGGTAGCCATACCGTAAATGGATTGCTCCCATGCGGTATTGCGGGGTGGCGTACGGCCACCACGTCGGCGGGCACCACACCTGTCTGGGGCAAGGCAAACTGCGCCTTGCTGTGCCGGCACTGCCTGAGGCTGCAGGACTGCATTCCCCCTCTGATCTGCTGGCCCAGGAACAGGATCAGATGTCGCGGAGTGTGACCCTGCATCCGTAACCACCGAAGGCGTAGCTGCCAACACTGACATCCCCATGGAGGGTACTGACCCTGGTGCAGGTGGGTGAGACAGAACAGAATCCCTCCCTGGAACACTCACCTGCGACGGCACGTAGGTCTCATCCGAATCAACACCTGAGTACAGCTCGGGGGAGGTGCAGCCAGAGACACCCCTTGAGAGCACGACCTGCAGCACTTGTGGGTTCTCCCCCACCACCACACCACGTCCCTCACTGGTGGTTGGTCGGCCCTGGGACACCGCCTGGGTCTGCACCATCTCCACAACCCCAGCAGTATCAGGTGCGTCTTCCCCTGCAAAGACATGAAAACAAAGTAATGGAAACAGGCATTAGCACCATGGCACACATTGAGGGCTGAGAAGCAAGAGAACCAGTACTTGATTGACACATGTCCCACATGACTAAAACCCTCCCATGCATGCACCCTCACTGCGTATGAAGTGCAGGCAAATGGCACACACTGATGACACCAAGATGGAAGATGAACAAATTTTCTGCATGCTGCCTGGCAGTGGCATCACACATTGGCCTGTGATTGGCAGGTGAAACACACATGCCATCACACAGATGGCATGTACCATTGCTATTGAGTGAAGATGGAGAGGAGGGCAGCACCTATTCATTCAGTCCAGTTCCCGCATGTAATAGCTTTTCTGATTCTAACAGGTCAGATTTTTCACCTGGAGCTGCCAGTCTGAAATGGTCAAATTGCACAGGGACATGTGTGTACAAATGATATCCAGGTAACAAAGTCACTCCACTTTACCATACCCATGTCAGACATGTGACTAGTGGACAGCGACATGCCTAGTGAAAGTGGTGGAATGCAAACAAACTGACTGAATGAACAGTGAAAAATAAGCAAATATGTTGTGTCAAGGTGACACTTCAAGGGCAACTGGCGTGCAGTTGTGCTAGATGTCTACTGTTGGCAGAAGGGATACTGCTATGGCCAAATGCAGCTGCGCAGGAAGTATTGCATGAAGCACATGGCTGACCCATACGACTGAGGCGCACACACTCTCACCTGGCACCCAAACAGAAGCCCTCACACACACACCATGCACATGGATGACACACACATGCATGTGCACTCACCGGACAATGCCTCGTAATCAGCCAGATCTCCCACGCCTTGGATCTGTTCCTCCGTGACGTAGGTCCCAGCGACTGACTCATGTGGAGTGAGTTCCATGTCTACTACTGGAGACCCACCTCCAGTCACTAGAGTTGCGGCATGACTTGAGGCCAGCTTACTCTTTGCCCTGCGCTTTAGGTCATTCCAGCGCTTATAGCAATCATTGGCTGTGCGCCTCACGATTCCAAGGGCACTTACGATGTCCGCAACGGTCTGCCAGTGTGCCTGGCGTTGTGCAGGTGTGGTCTTGGATCCTGCAACAATGACCATCTCGTTGTCATGTCGGACACATACTCGACAAGTGCATTCAGTTAGTCATCCGTGAAGCTGGGCTTCCTGGACGGGCCGGACTGTGTAGCCGTGTCTGGGGCATCAGCCTGTGCCGGACGAGCACTCTTCCTCTTCCGCTTGGAAGGTGGTGGTGATCCTGAGTGTCCTGCGCCGCTCTGGGCACTAGGGGCAGGAGCCCTGGTGGACTCTGTATCAGGAGTGTGGGATTGCACACTCAGCATGGGAGTTGGTGCAGGCATTGGCTCTAGTGTGATGGTGTCAGGGGGAATGTCAGCAGCATGGACTAGGACCGACACTGTCCTGGCTGGGTGTGTGAGGGCTGGGGTGGATGGAGCCGCAGCTGCCCCTGCAGCCACTCCGCCCTGCCTCCTTGGTGCAGCAGATGACCTTGCTGCCCCAGATCCACGTGGCATGATGGCATCAACGTGCACCAGCGCACGTGTCGTAGCCCTGCTGACCTGGAAGTCAGCCATGGAGTCAGCCAGGTCTGGTGCCACAATGGGCTGGTCCAACAAGGGCTGAGCATGGATGGTGTCAGCCACTTCAGCCTCAACGGGAGGGGGGGAGGGGGGGGAAGGGGGGGGATGATGGGTGCCCTTGACTGGTCCTCCACACATGGGGGGACAGGCTCACCCTGCAAGTTACGACCACGTCCCCTACCGGATCCACCACGGCCACCACTTGTGGCTCTTCCACCTTTGCCACCCTTACGGAATCCTCGCCTCCCAGCCATGGCACTGATATTAATGTGCGTATGGGAGTGGCTGTAGACAATTGTCCTGGGCAATTGGGGGTCAAAGGGGTTGGGTACCAGATGGTAATTGTACCCTAGTGCTCTAGCACGGCTGATTGTAACCCCTGGGGAAAGATGACGGGTCACGCAACGCACAGGAGGCCCAAAAAAGGGAGATGACGTGCACGCAACCCCTCCTAGACCACGTGTGCAGAAAGAAAAACCTGCACTACGCTGTGGCACCCAGTAACACAAGAATGAACGTATGCGTGTCACACGCAGCCTAGAATGACCTCTGAAGGGGTAGGCTACACACGGGGCAAGCACAGAAGTTGGATACGTGCGTGACTCACCGTCTGCCAGGTAAAAGAGCGTGAAGAATGAGCGCGTTTGGCTGGCTAAACCCCCGCCAAAAGAAGATGTGTACGCTGTCTGAGAAGACAGGACAACAGTAGAAGGGGACACTGTTTGAGGGAACAGGCCCAGGTAAACCAGTAAAAGAGAAAAAAGAGAAAAAGCTGTCAGAGGTAACAGGGAATACGAACTGGAAACGCCGTGAAGTAAATCGCGTGTGAAACGACAAGAAGTACAGAATTCACCCACTCGCTCTCCACGAAAAGCACGTACAAGGAAATGGTGTTCTACATGTACCTTATATACAGTCCCACACGTACAGCGTCACTTACGCGGCGTGTACGTTCACCAATCACACGCTTTGTCACTTCTGCGTGTAGATCCATTTTCACCAATCACACGCTTTGTCACTTCTGCGTGTACATCCATTTTCACCAATCACACGCTTTGACACTGGGACGTGTCACGCAACAATTTCCTGCACGTGCAGGTGACTATAGGCGCGCATATGCTGTTGACGGGTTTACGCGCTAAGGGCCTTTGCTGACGTGTGGGATTTCACTCCCTATCAGGCTGTCCACGCGTTCACACACGAGAGACCACGCTCCTGGCCAGGAGGCCAAATTACTGCCCCCCAGAGCCCTGAGCACGCTCCCACCTGCCATCTGCTGCTGCCTGACTGCCTGCTGGCCACGTGCCCCACAGTGCTGGTGGGTGGGGGTGTTGGGAGACATGGGTGGGGGCCTGGTGGAGGGTGCCCCTGCACTGGTGGGGGTGGTGGGAGACATGGGTGGGGGCTTGGTGGAGAGTGCCCCTGGTGGCGGGGGGTGGGGGTGGTGGGAGACATGAGTGGGGGCCTGGTGGAGGCTGCCCCTGGTGGCGGGAGGGTGGGGGTGGTGGGAGACATGAGTGGGGGCCTGGTGGAGGCTGCCCCTGCACTGCTGGGGGGTGGTGGTGCAGGGGGACATGAGCAGGTGTGCAGGGTAGTCCCCTGTTTTGTAGGCTGCCTGCAGGGGCCGTGGAGGGTGTACAGGGAACACCTGTGAGGACCCACCCAGCCTAATCGCGTGTGATGATTCCCACGCACCCCTGTAATACACGTACCCTGGCCAATCGCGTGTTAAACTTCCCGCATACCCCTGTAATACACGTACCCTGGCTAATCGCGTGTTAAACTTCCCGCGTACCCCTGTAATACACGTACCCTGGCTAATCGCGTGTTAAACTTCCCGCGTACCCCTGTAATACACGTACCCTGGCCAATCGCGTGTTAAACTTCCCGAATACCCCTGTAATGCACGTACCCTGGCCAATCGCGTGTTAAACTTCCCGCGTACCCCTGTAATACACGTACCCTGGCTAATCGCGTGTTAAACTTCCCGCATACCCCTGTAATACACGTACCCTGGCCAATCGCGTGTTAAACTTCCCGCGTACCCCTGTAATACACGTACCCTGCCTAATCGCGTGTTAAACTTCCCGCGTACCCCTGTAATACACGTACCCTGCCCAATCGCGTGTTAAACTTCCCGCGTACCCCTGTAATACACGTACCCTGGCTAATCGCGTGTATAACTTCCCGCGTACCCCTGTAATACACGTACCCTGGCCAATCGCGTGTTAAACTTCCCGCGTACCCCTGTAATACACGTACCCTGGCCAATCGCGTGTTAAACTTCCCGCGTACCCCTGTAATACACGTACCCTGGCCAATCGCGTGTTAAACTTCCCGCGTACCCCTGTAATACACTTACCCTGGCTAATCGCGTGTTAAACTTCCCGCGTACCCCTGTAATACACGTACCCTGGCCAATCGCGTGTTAAACTTCCCGAATACCCCTGTAATACACGTACCCTGGCCAATCGCGTGTTAAACTTCCCGCGTACCCCTGTAATACACGTACCCTGGCCAATCGCGTGTTAAACTTCCCGCGTACCCCTGTAATACACGTACCCTGGCTAATCGCGTGTTAAACTTCCCGCGTACCCCTGTAATACACTTACCCTGGCTAATCGCGTGTTAAACTTCCCGCGTACCCCTGTAATACACGTACCCTGGCCAATCGCGTGTTAAACTTCCCGCGTACCCCTGTAATACACGTACCGTGGCTAATCGCGTGTATAACTTCACGCGTACCCCTGATATGCACGTTACCCGCTTTGCGTTCCTTGTTTGGCAGCCCTGTAAACTGGTCCAGGGTTAGCGCAGCCCTTTGCGATGATTTAGCGATTTTGATGGCTTTTCCTTGCGCGAGGGCGTTCTTGGGGGCGTTACTGGCGCTGCTGCAGGGTCGCTGCGATACTCTGCGCCACGGCTGGTTTGGGAGCATGAAATCCATGAATACGCTGTGCGCGGAAATCGGTTTTAGCGCACGTGCCTGGCGCAGTCAATCGCACGCGGACACTCTGCGCCAGCCGCTTGCGACACTTTTCAGCGAAATTCTATGAATTACCCTGACAGTCTTTCCAGGCTATCAAATCATCTGTAGATTAAAAAGATCAAGCAACACCCCAAGGTTTAAATTTATTGGCTTTTAAATATCTTTCTCACACCAAGGCGTAACAACATCCATAAAGAAACGAGTCTTCAATACCACACAGACAACACCCATCTAGCCATGTGCCTGATTTGGGCAGCCATCCGAGCTATGCTTTGGCTGATAGTTCTTGTCCATGTCAGTAATCCCTATAATGAAGACACAGAATTTAGAACCTAAAAACTTGAACATCTACAGTACACATTCAACCAGTAATTTAAGTTTACTAAGAAATCTAGGGAATTGGGGATCCCTAACAAGTCTCAAAACAATGCGTGGAGACTGGGCATGAGATGTGTCCGGGGCGGCCCAACTATGAAAAGTTGCCAGGAAACTAATATGTTTGGCTTATGCAGCAAAAGCAGTGGCCTAACGGACACTGTTCAGTTATCATAAATGGCCTGACAGGGAGTAAGTTGAATAGTTTTTTTTAAAATATAATATCATTAATCAGTTGTTAAAAATGACTAAACTAAAAGTATTCAAACATATACATGAAATCTGATCAAAATAGGACAATGTGTGTTACAATCCTTCAGTTATGTTGAAGGAAAACCATTGTTTTGTCTATATTAGTTGATTTTATGGAATGATTTTAATGAACATTCTTTAAACCTCAGCAGAAGAGCCTCTGCAACACTCAGGCATGCGGTCAACAAATCCCCCTTATGTTGTCACTTCCGATAGAACAATCAATTAAATGGGGTCACTGGAGTCCTGCATAATTGACAGCAACAATGATGATCAAGACAATATTAGAGACAATAGCACAAACAGAATGCATCTTGTTTAAAAACCACTGCATAGAACAATCCACAGAATAGTCCAACTGCATTTAGACCAATACAACAATCTTTGAAACGATTCCGCACAAAAACTGCTTTTGTGAGGTGAAAATCCTTACCCACTGCAGTGCAGCGTGAAGAATGTCACTGGCAACGATCGCTGGTGAACACCTAACACTTGTGCTTATCCATCTATGGCCTATCAGCAGACATGGCAAATAGTCAATTTTCCTTTTATCTCTGGAAGCATCTGAACCCTCACTAAGGCATAATGCATACCAACAGTTTTCAACCTACCCAATTTCTAAATCCATTTCAACCTGGCACCTGCTTCTCATTATATCATCCAGTGGGTAGGTTTCCTGTGCTCTAACTACAAATAATGCACCCTTTTCCTACTTTGATGAAGTCCTTTTATTTGGAGTTTTACTTTTGACATTTTTTACCTACGTTTGCATGGCAAAAGCCATTGCTGCCCTTATTGGAATAATGGTAATAGTGTCAGGACACATGTTCCCGAAAATGCAATTTGTTAACAATTCAAATAAATTCAAAAGAAATCAGGAGGGTCATTAGAAAAGTGCGTTCAGATATTGATGACTTCTTGGATTTTTGTCAGGCAAGGGTGAACGCGCTAAACTCTCTTAGCGAAAACACAATGAAAGACATGCATTTTTCAATTGATGGAAGAACAAAATATGGCGGGTGTGCAGTGTTGGTTAAATAGAAGGTGCAACGATTACTTGCAGAATCAGTGAGCCTACGATACCAGAGCTTAGGTAATTACAAAAGCATCAGAATGTAGGGTTACTATCTGTACACTCAAGTTTATGGAGTGAGAAAAACCTCGCATCAGCCGCTTTGGCATTTAAATAAAAATTGCAGAAACTAGGTCGATGGTTCCAAGTGTGAAGAGTAAGATATTGACTTGTAAAAGTGATAAGAAATCATTGCACCATCTGCTTTTTACTTTCAGGAATGGTATGTGTAAATGTGATGGACGATAATAGCTGATTTGTCCACCATTTCCTTAGTAATCATTCCTTCAACTGTCCAATAACATTCACTTTTACGTGCTTAAAATTTCAATTTTGGTCTTATTAATTTTCAGAAAAAAGTCTTACAAATTGTACAACACTGTTTTGTGCAAGAACATATTTGTGACAATGAAGTCCTCTTTTAAAAAATAATTCTACAGTGACAACAATCCCTTAGTAATGGGGGAATTTAAGCAGCAATTGCTACCTCTGCAGTGCTATATCTAACCCTTTGTACTGTATTGCATCCAGTCAGTCAATGGATCTTCTAAAGGTATTCTGTCAGATTTGTCTTGTATCTGTAGTTATTACACAATGCGTGCATCCTCAAGTGCAAAGAGTACTTTCAATGATGGAGGCCCTCATTTGGCTGATGATTGGGCCTATAAGCATAAAGAGCAAGGAACTAACTCCTGGGTATAACCCTGGACATAGTCTGCAAAACATGTGTGGGATTATTTGTTCACTGTACCTGACCTAAGATTACTTATGCTCCTGTGAGTAGGGGATGTGGCCAAGTCTGCTTCATTTAGGAAAATGGCCTAACCTGATTTGCAGATGGCTGGTCCCGATCTTTAGTGGCATAAAACAACTGTTATGTTATGTTAAGTCTCCAGGCTCTCACGTGACTTTGCAAGAAAGAGGATGGGGTTGGCTAGTGAGGGAAGAATTATAGGATAGGTCCAAAACCCAGAGAAATCGGCGTACATGTGTTGGCTTGCAGATGGTAGGTTGCGTTCACTGGCTTGTTGTATCGTACGGGCAAAAACATGATGCTGGTGTTCCCATCTGCCACCCTCCAGCATTTAACTTATTATATTCCCTGTGACTGCTACGTCTGTGCTAGCGAGGCAGTGGTGTGTTAAGGGAGTTTGTATGCATCAATGGGTGCTGCTGTGGAGGACCTGCTCTCCTAGCTGTGCTCAATTTTTAATATAGCCTTTCTGTTGTGTGGAAGGGCGGATGTGTACGAGGAGGTGAAGAGGAAGAAAGGTACCAGTGGTGCTGGATTCTGGACTGTCCATTATTTCTGGTTCTGATTCTGGTGTATATGCCTCTAACTACTACATTCCTACGTGGGTTATAGCCCCTGATTACAAAGGGCTGCTTGTGTGCCCTCCAACAAGGGGCATGAAGCACAGGCAGATGGAGTGCCTGTGGCAGGTCGACCGACCATGCCAGGGGGTGGCTGAGTATTTCCCAACAAGGTGCGCTGGCACCCATGCTTGAATTTGACATCTCGAGGCGCCATCAAGCCTGGGTCCATGCTGGAAGTCTTGGATTGATCGGATGGACATCTACTTCAGAGCCACTGGAGAGAATGATGAGGATAGTAAGGTAGCGACACTTCCATACTTGGCTGGTCCGGCAGTGCACAACCATTTTCAGTTGTTGGAGCCTGTGGATGCTTCGTATGCTACGCTGAAAGATGCACTGCACAAACACTTTATGCCCCAGCGAATATGGACTATGAGAGATTTGTAATGTGCAGTGTCGGGCAAAAGGACAATGAATCTCTGGATGGGTTCTATGGATGTCTCCCGTGGATGGCGATAGCATGTCTGTGGGACAATGTGCAGGCCATGATCCGGAACCAACTCATTCAGGTGGACTGTGTGTCGGCAAAACTCTGACGTCAAGTCCTTCGAGAGCCAGGCCTCACGTTGCCCCGCATTCTGGAGGTAGGTCAGGCACATGAGGTGGCGGAGACATGGGCATCAAGAATGGATGCAGCAATTCGCCCTACCAGGTTGGAAGAGGTGTGTGCCATTGGCCCTGGCCAAAGGGCAAGTGGGGCCGAATCAAGCCTGAAGTGCGGATATGATCTGCGACATCCGGTAGAATGCCCCACTAAGGGCAAGCTGTGTGGGCGATGCGGCACAATAGCCCATTAGGCCCACATGTGCAGAGCCCC
Source organism: Ambystoma mexicanum (assembly GCF_040938575.1). Lineage (NCBI taxonomy): Eukaryota > Metazoa > Chordata > Amphibia > Caudata > Ambystomatidae > Ambystoma > Ambystoma mexicanum. The sequence goes on from NC_090937.1 coordinate 1,135,138,354, forward strand.
ACTGCCCATCATTGTCCAGAGAGGGCCGATTAGGGATGGATTTTTCCAACAACGACATCCGCCGAATGTGGCACTGGTAAATCAGGAAGAGGATGGGGACAACGAAAACATCTTCTTTATCTCTAGTGTGAGTGTCCAGAAGGCGAGGGCCAGGTGCAGGTGGATGGGTTGCCAATTCTCATGCTACGAGTCACTGAGAGAACCCCCAGCCCTGCAGCTTCCGAAGGCGCACATATTCATATTCAGGGGTGACAGGACCATCCCACTGGTAGGGGCCTTTGTATCGAAGGTCGAGCAAGGCAACACATCTATCAAGGCGTGTTTCTTTGTGACAGACGTGAGCATTAACACCCTTCTGAGATGTGCAGCAGCCGAAGCGCTGGGCATTGTCAGATTTGCGTACAGTGTGCATTTGAAGGATGTGGAGGCAGACCCCGAGAGGTTTGGAAGGTGTTCACAGGAATTGGACAGTTGGTGTGCAAGTCCATGAGGCTACACATCGATGAGTCCATTCAGCCGGTAGCCCTCAAGCACTAAAGCGTCCCATTTCATCTACATTACTTGGTGGATAAGGAATTGGACAACCTCGTAGAACTGGATATCATCGAGAAGGTGGAAGGTCCTACACCCTGGGTGTCGCCCATAGTGATCGCCCGCAAACCAAACAATCGTACTTCGTCAGTCTTTATATTGACATATGCCTCCCCAACAAGGCCATCAAGCGGGAGAGGCACCTCACCCCCACTATTGACAACATCATTGCAGAGCTTCAGGGTGCGAGATTCTTCTCGAACCTGGACCTCCGGGTGAGGTACGACCAGGTCGTGCTGCATCCAGAGTTTTGTTACATCGCAACGTTTACGACACACCAGGGGCTGTATAGATGCAAGTGCCTCAGCTCCGGTGTGTCGTCAGCTGCTGAGGTTTTGTCAGAACCTAATACGAGGAGCCTTGACTAACATCGAAGGTGTCCTCAACATCAGTGACGATATCCTGGTTTTTGCCAAATCTGAGGTGGAGCATATGGCACGCTGGTAAGAACTCTAAAACGCATTCCTGCTCTGGCTTTGACGCTGCACAGAGAAAAGTGAAAGTTCCTTTGAATGAGCATCAAGTTCTTTGGATTCGTGTTCAAGGAAGGGGGGACCCCAGATCCCTGCAAGGTTAAGGACATCATGGAAGAAAGGGCCCCCAGAGAATGTAACTGAGGTTCATAGTTTCCTGGGGATGGTCACCTAATGTGGTTGAATTATTAAGAACCTTGGCACGTGGTCAGAGCCACTGAGGAGCCTGATAAAGAAGGACTCCACCTGGCAATAGGGCTCCCTTAAGCAGGCAGTATTTGAGCATGTGAAAGGGGCCCCTACAGTGGAGGACACTATGGAATTTTTTGACCCTGTGCTTGCATTGGAAGTGGTGGTGGAAGCTTGCCCATTTGGCCTAGGAACTGTCCTCATGCAGACAGACGGCAAGGGTGAATCAAGACCTATAGCATACACCAGACACGCTCTGTCGGACACCGAGCAGAGATATTCACAGATTGAGCGTGAGGCCTTGGCAGTACTGTGTGGGTGCTGGCATTTCTGACTCTACATACTGGGAAGGCCGGTGACAGACATAACGGATCACAAGCCCCTGCTGCCGATCATGGCAGGATCATCCTCCAAACCACCTGCCTGCATTGATCGATGTATACTGGTGCTGTACAAATGTGGGGTCTCCCTGAGAAACCGCCCAGGGACAAACAATGCAGCAGACTATTTGTAGTGACACCCCAAGACCCTAAGCGGAGAGGGAGACATGTCCAGTACTGAAGAGGCTGAGGAGCACATGCAGCCTGTCGTGGAGGAGGCAACTCTGAATCCGATGCCCATACAGGAGCTCGAAAAGGCGTCCGAGAGGGACGAATGTTTCAGGATCCTTTGAATTCCACTGCAAAAAGGGGAGTGTAAATCGGTGTTGAACGGTGTAGGTAAAAGAACCCAGGAGGCTCTGATGATGCTGGAACAGCTTTGTAGGTTTCGAATGAGTTAACGTTCACCAACTCTGGGTTGTTACAGCGAGGAGACAAGATGGTGATGCCCGCTCACATGGTACAGCAGGTAATTGAGGTTGCACACCATGGTCACCAGGGGATGGCCAAGAGGAAAGCCAGGCAAAGGTTAAAGATCTGGTTCCAGGACTTGGAGAAGACAGGGGAAGAGTTTGTGGCGGCCTGTTTGTGGTGCCAGGTGGCGTCCCCGGCACAGAAGGACCTCGCCAATTGAGTCAATGCCTGATGGAAAACAGCCATGGAAGACAGTAGATGCAAACTTTGGATCCACGGGTCAGGATGTCCACTTCCTGGTGGTGGTGGACCAGTGGTCTATGTACCCAGGAGTTTGTGGAGTCAGTGGAGATTGAGGACGTTGCAGTGGCCTTTTGACAAAATATTCATGACCCATGTGCACTGGACAATGGACCACCCTTCCAAGGCAAGAAATTTGCTGAGTTCCTGAAAGAGTATTGGGTTCAACACAGGAATTTCACCCATTCATGAGTACGCTGAACAAGGTGTTCCGAATCAGCCACGGACAGGGTCAATGCCATCGCAGAGCCTATACCAGTTCCTTCGGAAGTATCAAGCAACTCCATACTGCTTGACTGGGGTGGCCCCCGCTGAGGCTATGTTTAATAGATACCCAAGGGGCCTGCTGCCCGATGCAAATGAATGGGAGCCTGCTGTTATTGACAATGCTCAGGTGGAAGAAGAGAAGAGCTGCCAGAATGAGAGCAAGAGCATTAAACAGGGAATTCGACTGTACCAGTTGGCCCCTGGAGATGAGGTCATTGTAAAGAATCGCCGTCCCCAGGGGAAATTGTCACTAACATATGAACCAAACCCCATGGAAATGGTTGCTGTGAAGAAGTTGATGGTGACAGTCTCTGAAGGAACAGCTACAGTGACCAGAAATGCCAGCTTTTTTCAAGAGAGTAGGGGAAGGCATGTGGATGGGGGTGTCCCCAGAAGAGACTGCACTGAAGATCCGGATGAAGGTGGTGGGGCGGCCAGCCCCCTGGTTCCTCGGGGTCGAGGGGTCACAGGTGTGGAGCATCCGAGCTGGGAAGGGGGCAGGCGGTATCCTCAACAAACTGGGAGGGGGAGACTTGCCCACTTCAACGTCTATGTGCTGGACCCCTGAGTCATGCAGGTGGATACTTTGATACTTGCCCGCAATGGTGGGGTGTTTGAAGTTGTTTGCCACATGTTTGAGTGGGTGGTGGTTACTATATGTGGCTAATCTACACTGTCCTATCTGTTCTGTCAAATGACTAATCTCCTTAATTCTATCGAAGTGTGATGACTGGTTAATCTTCTCAATTCTGTCTGAATGGGACGCATTGCTACTCTTCACAATTCTAACAAAGTCTGTCAAATGGCTAAACTTCACAATTCTCTCTGAATGTGATGCCTGGTTAATCCTCACAGTTCTATCTAAATGTGACACATGGTTAAACTTCACAATTCTATCTAAGTATGATGCATGCATAATCTTCACTATTCACTCTAAGTGTGACGCATGCTAAACTTCAATTCTATCTGGATGGGACTGTGGAATGGAAAATTGCCAAGTTGATCTGATTAATGCGTTCATCTGGTTTGTGACCTGAAGAGAACATACATAAGACTGGCATTGTGGAAGGCAGCCTGTGAAGGCCACATCCTACAAGGTCTGTCTTATGACCCCCCCTTCACCCTCCCTCCATTTTAGGGGGCCTCTGAATTACTCTTCACAAACCGCCACTTTCCTGTACCAATCCTGTCTTCTGCCTCCATCGCTCTCCAGACCACTTTCCCCTGCAGCCCAATGCACTGTGCATCGCACCATATGACATAGGGCCTCATTACGACCCTGGCGGAAATCGAAAAACGATGGCGGAAATGCAATACCGCCATCGAATAGCGCTCGGTGCGATTATGACCCGTCACCGCAAAGTACGATGCCATTAGCGACACCGTAGTGAACGCCAACGCTAACTGCACCAAGTACGCGCGCGCGCGCCATGCCAAACCGTAATTACCACCATGGCGCAACGGTACACGAATTCTGACCCTAGCGGACATGCACCTAACGCCATCAAGCACGGCGGAAAGTACCATTCCGCCATGGTGAGAAGTACGGCATCGCGAACCAACCGTAAACGGCCCCACTGAGTGCCTGTACACCGCTCCCTGGCCACATTGTACAACTCCCCGTAGGTGCAATGAAGTCACACAATGCAACCAGTGAAATGTACTAGTCATCCATGCCTGCCAACGAACAAATGAATCTCAAGAGGGGCCAATGGGAGCTGCAGGGCACAGATGGCACGAATACAGAAGCTATCCCAATGGACATGACCTCAGTCTCCCACCAAGAAACGCACGCAAACACAGGCACCTGTGACCAGCAACATTCCGAAAATCACATCATTCCACCAGTCCACCTGGCTGACCGGCATCTGTTACACAAAAGCTAATCCCCCGCCCCTGAGCATGACATCATTAAAACAGTCATATTGGCAGCCCTTATCCCTGACCTCACTGGGCTTCGTAGGCAAACGCGCCCAGCACAGTACCACGCAACTATACTCCGAAGCTGGAACCCAATGCATATCTCCTCACAACACATCGCTCCCCAAATAGGAATATGCCACATCACTTGCAAAGAAGAACGCTACACGGTCCATATCAGAATAGAAATTTAATGCACAACAAATTCACCAAGCCCATACAGCCATTAGGCCATGAACTCCAAAACACATTTCACCATTGTGGGCTGCATCCGCAATAAATGACCAGCTACTTCTTGTGTGACGCCCTGTTCCTTCATGGTACACAGGGGCTACATTCTCGTACGAAAAGGCAACATGGAAGCGCCTAGAACCGCAGGGCCGTCCCAATAGGGAGGCACTAGTCCAGCTGAAAGGCCGAAATGTTGCTCCTAGCCACTAGTACTGCGTAAGGGCATGTGGCCCATTGGCGATCGTCCCATAAGATCGTAATGCTGCTCCACTGATTAACACGAAGCAGCAGGTGTCGGGAGTAAAATCCATCTGCAGGAGTGGCATACAGATGGCAGTGGCAAAAGGGGAGGAGATACCTGTCAACCAAATGAAATGAAAAAGAATAGTATGGCCATCAGAACTACATTTGAATTACTCACTTCAATGATCACACCAAATCCACAGCCATATGCATGCTAGCCCACTCCAAAGGATCATCACCACCCAAAAACCACTTGCGAATCATAACTATCTATATCGAGGTGAAAACACCATCACAAACGAGTGTACCTGTGCATGCGTCTGTTAAAACAGAATCCATCAGATGGGATTGGTAACGTGCATAGACACAAGTGTCTGAAGGCGCGTCGAGACAGGGAGGGCTCAACAAGGCCAGATAGACGATGGTCCCACTATGGCAGCCCTGCATCACATAGCGCAGGGGAGGCGGACAGATTCCAAGAAGCCCTGTACATGGCAAACTCTGTATCAAATCATCTGTCCATGCATCCATTCATCATTCCCTCATCCCGTAATGAAAACGCCTGTTTCCATACTCACATAACATGTGAAATTTCCATTGAGTCTGTGCGTTATGCAGCCTGCAAAATCCACTGTGCCCCAGCCCGTAATTCCAGTGTTGTGAAGTAACATGTATTTGGGAACGTCCGGCCTCATCGTCCACTTCGACATTGCGCATCCCAAACTATTCATATCAATCATTGCATCCTCGCCATGGCCCCTGTCCCAAGGACATTGAACAATAGAACGTTATATTTGCAGTCAGACCTGTGGGCATCTCCTCGCCGCTAGCTGAAAACCGAAAGCGCCGCCCTTCGAATTCCTCATTTGCAACATCACGTCGAAAAGGCATCTGTGGCCGCTTGAAATCACAAATTAATCCATCTAGTGCGGCTGTGTGTGAAAATGGCAACTGCCTTCACTCACAAATGGGACGCCCCGGCCGTCGTTGAACCTCGGTACAGTGATGCATGAGGGTCCACCGTTACTCGAGTACTACGTTCCACTGACCCTTCACAAGTCTGTTCGCGACTGCAAAGATAGTATGTGAAACAATGGGACCATAGCCAAATGAACAAATCAACCAATGTTACACTGCCATCGGGTACAAATACATGATTGCAATAGCAAGATGCCATTCGTCGAATTGCAGCGTTGTGTGCGGGACGTGCTCGCCCAAAGGGGAGAGCAGCTTGCACAGGTGGAATGAATCACCACAGGTGGAGGCCATACAGCCTGAAAACACATAAATTGCACACCCAGTCTCCTCCCACAACCACACCCACTCCGAAATGCTACCGGCAGGACTAGCTATGTTGGCCCTGGGGGACCTGATAGCACTGCAAGTACTCCAACTTCAAGAAGAAGACGAACACCAACTACAACCGGCCGCACGGAGGAGACGCAGGAGGAGGAGGAGGGCAAGGCAGGGCCAGCAAGGGCCGCCAGCACAGCCACTACCACCACGCAGGCAGCCCGCAATCCCACGCCTCCGAGCACATCCGTTCAACCTCACTGATGAGCAGATCCACACCTTCTACCGTTTGGACCGGGACACCATAACCGCCATTGTGGACATGACACAGGCTGACCTTGTCAGCATGATAGATAGCCCAACCGCCATCCCACCCCTACTGAAGGTGGTGTCTGCACTCCACTTCCTGGCCACAGGCACCTACCAGCACAAAGTCGGACAGTTGCATGGCATTTCACAGCCACTGTTCTCACGGGTCTATTGCAAGTGCTCGATGCCCTCCTGCAGCACGCAGACGACTACATCTCTCTACCACGCTCGGAGCAGGAAATTACCAACACAAAAGTGGGATTCCATGCACTTGCCGGCATACCGGGTTGCATTGGTGCCATCGACTGCACCCATGTGGAATTGGTCGTCCCACATGCCATGGAGGCCCAGTACCGCAACCGGAAACAATTTCATTCTCTGAATGTACAAATGGTGTGTGACTCCAACAGGATCATTACACATTGTTGTGCCCGATTCCCTGGATCAACCCATGATTCTATGGTCTTGAGGAACTCTACAATACCACGCTACATGGAGCGACACGCAGGGAACAGATCCTGGCTACTCGGTGAGTCTCATTTCATGCATGATGATGTGGGGTATGTGATGCGGCAATGACCTGGCAGGAAGGGCGGGGGGTGCGTACGTAGCAATGGCATTCCACATAATTCGTTTATCGTCCACATACAGGTGATGCCGGATATCCACTGAAGAGATGGCTCCTCACACCAGTCCGGAACCCACGGGACCAGCATGAGGAGGACTACAACCATGCCCACTCACATACCCGTGTAGTCATAGAACAGGCATTCGGCCTACTGAAGACTCGTTTCCGGTGCCTCAGCAGGTCTGGCGGGGCACTCCTGTACCGCCATGTGAAGGTTGCGAAGATGGTGATGGCATGTGTCATGCTACACAACATGTGCGTACGTAGAAATGTGCCCATGCCCCCTGACGCAGAACTGCAAGCACCTGAAGATGGTCATGATGAGGGTGGGGATGTGGCAGCACCTCAAGGAGTCTGCGAGGCACAGGAGGGCCGTGACATTCGTCAGCATCTCATAGATGCATGCTTCTAGCACTCACGCCTGGTGGCTGATACATGGACACGGGACTCGTGGCACTGTGTGTGTCTGGTACATGCACAATATGGACTGTATGCCTATAATGGCCTCGTACACAAAGATCAATGTCCACACATCTCATTGGTTGATCGTGCATTGTTAATGGCATATGTGATATCATGTTAAACACCCTATCGACCCGCCACCCAAGTGAGCCCAACACCCCCCCTCCACCCTCCTACCTCCCCCCCGAACACCAGTGTCCAAAGATGCTCATTGTCAGTGGGCAGTCGCTATTGCAAGCCCCCTCTGCGGGTATCAGGGGCACCCCTGCCTGTGGAGCGCAGGTTCCTCCCAGATCTACGTTGGGGGCTGCCCTGGACGGAACTTGCAACGGATGATGTCTCTGCCTGCTCACGTCCATGCATGTCCCTAAGGGTTTGTGAGAGCTCAGTGAGCACACGGCGCACTGCGGCAAGTTCGGCACATACGTCTTTGGACGTCGCATGCAGTTCCCCCCTCAGGCTCTCGGTGCTTCTCTCCATTTGTACTCTCAGGCTCTCGGTGCTACTCTCCATTTGGACTCTCAGGCACTCAGTGCTACTCTCCATTTGTGCCCTTAGTGTCTCTGTACTTCTCTCCATTCTGCCCTAAGTGTCTCAGTTGATGTTTCTATGTCTGCCTTAGTGCCCCCACATTCATCGGCATGGTCCTTGAGGAGCGTGGCCAGTTGCTGCTGTTGCACGATTAACTGGTCGAGGGACTGTTGCCTCTGCTGGGCCATGGCCATTTGCGGTGGTGTCACAGAGTGGCTGTTCGCCTCATGTTGCCCTGCCACAGGGCTTGTGGGGGATGGCCAGTCGTCGTCTTGTGGGTGCCCCTGCGTGGTATCCTCATGGTGTACAGGATGGAACAGACAGGGGGATTGGGACAGGTCATGGATGGATCTGACTTCGACATCCCCGTTTTCTGTGTCGGAGCATGCTGCCATTAATGCAGTGTCACCTATGGTGCTGCTGCCACCAGAAGCAGTGCCTACTGTGGCATCAATTGGGGGGGCCTGTGGTGGTGGTGGTGTGGGCATGCTGGCTGCTGGGGTGCCTGTTGGAGTTCCCTCCTCTGTGCTGCCACTTGATTTGTGCTGCTGCCGTGTCTTGATGCGTGCAGCTGAGGTGGAGGGTCTTTGGCCGTTGGTCTTGGCCCTCTTTGCAGGTGTGCTGGTAGGGGTGTCCTGGAGCTCGTCGTTTGGATCGGACCCTGTGGTGGAGTAAAGGAGGGCGAGCGTTATTAATGGGTCTGTGGGAATTGGAATGGCAATGTATCACATGCATTGGGGTGGTACCTGAGGGTGATTTGGGTCGGGGCCTTGGAGGTGGTTTCATTTGTGTGTGGAGTGAGGGTGCAGTTGTTTGGCAGCCTGCAGTTAGGGTGTGCCTGCTGCACGTGTAGAGGGTGTTTTTAGGATTTTTAATTATTTATGTATTTGATGTGAGTTTTGAAGTGTGCTATCAGGCCTATGTATGTGGACGTTCTCCTGGACATGTCTTACTGTTGCACTATGTGGGCACGTGGTACTTCACATGATTGGACATTGTGGTTTTGGCATTGTTTTATTTGGGCCACCTACCTGATTCTTCGGATGTCTGCACTCCTTTCTCCATCCCTCCGACTCCCTCTATGCTCTCCATTCCTATGGTGGAGGCACAGATTTCTTCCCAGGGGGTCAACTTGATGGGTGATTCCGATCCTCCCCCGGTGGCTGTGGCAATGTTGCGGTTGGCAGAAAGTATGCTACGGACGCGTATCCGCAGGTCGTCCCATCGCTTTCTGCATTGCTGTGGGTTGCGGGGTGCGGTCCCCACCGCACTTACCCGCTGTGCCACCAGGGCCCATATGGCCTTCTTGTTCGCAAGTGCCGTCCTGGTCATTTGCGTGGAGAAGACGACGGCAGCATTCTCCTGGAGGGTCTCTGTGAGTACGGTGAGATCCTCACGGGAGAAGTGGACCTGCCGCTTGCGGTCGCACGCTTTCTTCGCTACTTTTCCCATTTTTCTTGGTTTCACTAGGGTGGATGACGGGTTGGGATGTGTCTCAGGGTAGTATTTTTAATGGTTGTGTGGATTTTGTGGTTTTATAGGTGTACGGCGTGATGTTTCCCGTTCCGGGACCATGCTTTTACTTCCGTTTCCGTATATTTACGGTCACCGTACTTTCCGGTTGGCGCTCACTGCGGTGTCCGCTAAGATGGGTGGCGGTATTGCACCTAGGGCGCCGTACGGCGGCGGTGTGGGCCGTTTTGGGGTCATTTCCGCCATCGCGGACTTTGCACTTCCGCCATGGCGTGGTGCTCGTGCCCGATGGGTGGGAATGAGCCGCACTTTGCTCCATCGTGCAATGGCGGAAACGCTATTTACGCTGTGGCGGTCCGGTCAGTCACTTTCCGCCAGGGTCGTAATGAGGGCCATAGTCTTTTGTGCGCCGTGCTTCTGGGAAAGCAGCTTAGAGACCGAAATTGTTTCATTTATCACTTTGTGGTTAGCCTCAAGTTTTGCACAGTCATTTAAAGCACCTGATGCAGAACTATGTAAGCAAATCAGAGTCTCTGTTTACACTACTAACAAAATAGTTTAAGATGTCTGTTGCCAGGACTGCTGTTGACCTTGCAGGTCACAGGCCAATATGCCACCATGACTTGAACAATCCTTATAAAATGTGTCTTCATTGGCAAAACATTATCCACCCCATTCTCTCCCTAACAAGATTTTCTGAAGCAACAAAAATCATTTTCTCTTAATACCTCTGTTTCATTATATGCCAACATTCATGGATGGCTTAAGCACAGGCAATATGTTGGCAGTAAGGGCTATTGAAATACTAAACTAGATCCAACACAATGTGCCTTACCTTCATTTGAACGCCCAAGCTCACAGCCTACCAGAATCCCATATGTTATCTAGTGAAAATGACCACTTCCCATGCTGACTGAATCTTTTCATTCTGGTTAAATCACTATCTTCGAGCTTCCACACTAAACCCAGTTGTATTCATTGGGTAAACCATTTTGAACTGAAGCACTTAAAAAATGTGTTAAATGCTGGTAAAGGAAGTGACACCAGAAACAATTGTTGTAACTATTTTTCTGGATCATTTTACAAAAAAGAAAACAATATGTGCCTCATTACGAGTTTGGTGGTATATGGGTGGTAAATACCACCAAACTAAATTACTGTTACTGCCACTTGGTCCGGCTGTATTTCTGCTGGATTACAAGTGGCAGTAGTGGTGTAAATCCCCATGTTTCTTTTTAAGCAATAGAACCCGAAAGCCCCAGGGCATTACCAGAGTCGGCAATGCCCCCGACGCAAGGGTTCTATTGCTATTAGTAACCCGGCCTGCAAAAATTGCGTGATCGGGGCACTAAAAGCTTTTTTATTTGTCCCGAAACGCTGCGGTGATCCCGACGGAGGGATTCCGGCCGGGTAGGGACCTGGCGAGAGCCAATCAGAATGCTTGTTGCATTCTGCTTCACACTCGCCGGGTTACTAATAGTCCTTAGAACTCAATGGGGCTTTTTTGGTGGAATTAGTGCGGCAGATTGTTCGGCAGAAAGTTGGAGGATTTACCTCCAGCATGTTGCTGGAAGAAACCCTACTGTCTGATTCTGAAAGACTATTGCAGATTCAATATTGAAACATGCCAATGCACACATTTTCAAAGCCAGGATGATACAAAAGCACTGATGATCATAACTAAATGAAGGGACTATGATGAGGATGTCAATGAATACAGTGCACGCAGTGGCCAGGTCTTTAAAACAAAGAATCACATGGTTAAGTGATGTTTTTTAAATGCCACCTTATGCGACAAATATGTTAGATTATTTTGGGCAAGTAGAAAACCTATCATTTCCAGTTTATCCCAAATTCGGAGTCTGCATAGCGTGCTGTATTTTTTAACCCACATTGATTCTAGGCACTTCATTTACCTACACCATTTTAAACATCATTGTGGGTAATGTTTTGACACTTAGTGGTTCTGCTATTCTAAACCACATTTATCTGTTTTTGTGTGAATCAGTGATCCCTTTTCTCACCTCAGGTAGCATTCTGGGATGTTTAACACAACCATATTATGTCTTTCAATGTAAAGATAATATGGGTTCAATAAAATGTAATATTAATATATTCCACTGGAAGGATACGTGGTACTACTAAATCCGGCTATAAAAGGTCCTAGAGGTAGACCGATGTCAGGTCTACCTGTAGCCATTAAGGACGATTTGAACTGGAAAGTGCTGGAGGCAGTGAATCCAACCCCATTTATCCAGATGATAGTGATACAGCTTGACAAAGATGCTGCGTAAGTATTGATATTGATCAATATTTACTGGGACCCAGCTAATATCGCATGCGATAGGTTACCGGAGGAAATATCTGAACTGATAAAAGAACAGAGAGAGAAGTGGACTGACCCGCTATATATACTGGTGGGGGATTTAAATTGTACCTGCGTGAACAAAGATAGCCAAATAGAGGAGGTGATAACAACCGCCACAGCGAAGGAAAAAAGAGGAATAAGATGGAACAACATGTTGCAATCAAGAGATTGGCCCTCATTACGACCCTGGCGGAAAGGGTTTTACGCCAGCGTAATGCATGGCGTACCTTTCCGCCTTACTACGAGTTCCCGTAGCGCCATGGTGGTTTTTTCGCCTGGTTTTTCCGGGCGGAAAAATCCATGGCGCTACGGGACCTGTTGTTAATTACGCCACCGTAATTTACGGTGGCGTAATTAACGCCTTCCCCACTCCCATTATACCCTATGGGGCAAAAATGGGAATGGGGAAGGGTAAATGGGGATTGGGGACTTACCGCCCCGCCAAGGTCGGAATGGGGCGGTAAGTCCGCCAACCCCCATGGCGGAGTTGGCAGCTCTGCGCCATGGACCATGGTGCAAATTGCACCATGGTCCTCCGCCAGGGTCGTAATGAGGGCCATTGTGTTATTCTTAATGGACAGGTGAAAGGCGATGTACCAGCTAAACCCACATGGAAAGGGGCTCAATCAGCAGAAATCCTGGATTACATCTGCATCTCGAGTAACCTGTCAGAGAATATTCAGACCTTGGAAGTCATAACAACGACAGAAAGTGACCACAATCTGATGAAATTGACATGCAACAACATCAGTAACAACAAGATTTTTGTCTACAACCAGGATATTGTCACATTCCAAGGAGGAAAGAAAATAAGGATCAGACCAGACAAAATCAAACAGTTAAACAACAAACTAAAAGGCATGATCCGACTGCTCTAATCGGAACAAGAAACACAAAGGATTGATTACACACCACTCTTCAGAGCCTTTGTGACAAAAGGGAAACCTGGAAGTAATTATCCTACCAAGAACCACCAACATCTATATGACAGCCAGTTAAGGAAAAGGAAAAAAGAATTAAGAAGAAACATCAGGAGACTAAAGATGAAAAAAACAATAAACAGTCAATCGAGTAAGGAGATAAACAAGTTAAAACAGAGGTACCGCAACTGGCTGTACTTACATAAGAAAACTATGCTGAACCGGGATGCGAAAAGCATGTTAGAAAAAATAAGAACTAAAATACTGCAGAAATATGGGCTACCATTAATGGAGCAGACCATCCGCAGGAGACAAGCCTATCAAATCCAATAAGTGCCACCTCATGGTGTGAATATTACACACAGCAACAAGAAGAGCCTTACACAACATCTAAGCGAAAATCAGTGTCAAGGAAGGAAAACGCGATAATAGACATCAGTATTGAAGCAATTGAAAATATCTTAAGGAAATTAAAAGATTCAAGAGCTCCGGGACCGGACGGACTTACGAATGCAATATCAAAGAGCAATACCAGTGAATGGGCAAAGTTCCTACACATCCTGTTTGAATACATCCTAAATACCGAGAAAATTCCGGACTCCTGGAGGACAGCGGCAGTGGTGCCGATTTTCAAAAAGGGTCTTCGAACTTCGGCAGACAGCTACAGACCAATTGCACTGCTTGATGTCGGGGGGAAGGTCTTCGCATCAACCTTGCTGAAAGCACTGACTACCTGGGCACAGCATAGCGGACGTCAGGACCCCTGGAAGTCTGGTTTTGTGAGGGGGAGAGGTACTGGACTCAACATTTTTTTGATCAATGTGATGAAAGCAAGAACTGCAAGGAACAAAAATCAAGAAATTTACGTAGCTTTTATCGATTTGTCAAAAGCGTTTGACACAACACAAAGAGTCAAATTGTGGGAGAAACTGGAGAATTGTAAATGCCACAGACACTGGTAGAGAACATCAAAGACCTATACACAGATACAAGCATAAGAGTCAGGTTGGATAAAGCAGGAACACTGACAGATCAAATTCCGATAAGAACGGGTTTAAAACAAGGGTGTCCCCTTGTGCCAGAACTTTATAACCTGTATACATCGGATATCGAGGACTCCTTCGAATTTATACGCTGTTTTCCACCAAAGATCGCAGGGACCTCAATAGGGAGACTACTATATGCGGATGATATCGTCCTTATGGACCAGACCCAAATAGGCCTACTAAAGACAGCTGACGGCGTTGCAACATTACATGGACACAAACAGCATGGTAATTAATCCAGGAAAATCGAGGATCCTGAAGCTGCGCCCAGGGGGGGAGAAAAAAACAAAATGAGTAAGTCAGGCTGGCTGCTGAACGGTAAAATAATTCAGGAAGTGGAGGCACTGACATACCTGGGAGTTTGCATAAACAATACCAAAAGTGAAAAACCAAGAATCGAAGGTTTAAAACGAAAAGCAAACAACTTAGCGTCTCAAGGGAAAATCCTGATGAAAAGATGCTGCAGATTTATCCTAACACCATTGGTAACTTTTTATAGGATGAAAGTCGTGCCCACCCTGACATATAGAGTTGAATCAGCAAGACCCATACCGACACAAACATGGTCAACTCTAGAAGGCCAATTCTGGCGAAAAGTGCTACAACTCCCCAAATCTGTGCCAATAGAGTTGATAAGGAGAGAGTTGGCATTAACTTCGCTTAAAACCATAGTGATATGGAAAACGCTAACCTTCTATCGAAAATGCTTGGAAGGAAATGCAACCGGAGGTTTCAAAGTGCTGAACAAAGCAATGAAAGAAAAAACAGATGCAACACTAACAGAATGGCAAGAAGCGTGCCGAGAGATTTTGGTGAACCTAAATGAATCAGAAGATGATCTGTGGATAAACCCAAACAAAACCAAGAAAAAACTGTACATAGCAGACTGGATAGAAACCCAGGAAACCATCGGCAAATACAAAGGCTATGAAGATTTCTGGGCACAACCGAGAAAACTGAACCAGATTCCGAGCTATTTGACCTTATTCCCGAATTGGTACTTTCGAACTCTCTTGCTAAGATTTAGACTGAACATCTTGCCAATGGGAGAAATATTACAAAGGAGGAAAGTCATGAGCAGAGACGCAATATGTAGAGTGTGTGAGCTCAAAGGAGAAACGCTGAAACATCTCACACTCCATTGCATAGGACTATGAGAAGCTCGTGAGCAATGTTTGGGCAATTTACTTAGAAACTATGTCACAAGGAGCGCGGAAGACGGGTGGAAGATCCTTATAGAAGGAGAAATAATGAAGATCAATTTAGCGCTTGTAAGAATGGTGATCTTAATACTTAAAAAATTGGAAGGACTTCGAAGTGACACAGACAACGGAACGAATAGCAAAGTTGGATGAACTACAGAAAGGTGGTAGACAAAATAATGGAAACTTTGTCTACAACAGATTAAAGGTTTAAAAGAAGGAAAACCATGTGAATCTGTGAAACAAAAAATATATATATATATATATATATATATTCCAAGGTGTTAAATTGTGTAGCCTTTGCATTGATTATAACGTTTAAGTGCTGTAATAACAGGTGTCCTTATCCCATTTAATGGTAATCAATGTACCTCGTCAGGATGGAAGGCTGACTTGACTCTGCATTGGATTCAAATTTTAGAAATAGAGGCTGACGGCAAGCACCTAGAAATTCAATATGACAGACGTGGAGGCAGCATAAGCAGCAAGCTCTACCCTCTATTATTCATCTCCCTTACCCCATTCAATGTTACCCCATATAATCAGTTAGATGATTGCATTAATCACTGGAATTCGCACAAGAGAGCAAGCCCATTTGCTTAGACCTGCTAAAAGTGGGGAGAGGCTAGATTTGAAATACAATTGCGATCCAGTGCTTGAATTGCTTAAAAAATCTGTATTGAATGAGACGCGAGCAAATGCATGCATCTCCTTTACTAAAGAATTACAATCCCCAGAAGGATCTTAGTCCTCGAGCCCTATTTGCCCTCAAACCAGCGCGCACGCGCCGTTGCGCTCGGGCAGGAACAGTCTGTTTCAGTCTGTGCAAGAAGATGCACGGGGTGTCCTAGACGTAAGTGCAATTCTTACTTCTATCCCTTCTCTTTGATCTTTTAGTTCAAAAGTTCAGAAGCGTTAATAACAGGGGGAAGCCGGTGTGGCAGATTACGTCCATTAAACCTCCACCGACATATGTAATATTCACTGTTTGCTTCAGGAAATGAAGGGAGAATCACACCAGTCAGTAGAAAATGGGGGAGAGAGTAGAAGGAGCCTTATGGCTGAAACCAACAGAGCCACAACAGGAAGCCCCGTTGGCAGGATGAACCTATCAGGGATAAACAGCTCCTCTAGACAGGTAGTGAGAGGAAAACTGATCATATAGAAAATACAGCAAGATTTAAAGTGGGGCTGCTAAATACGCGGTCTTTAAATAAACATGCACATGTGGACAATAATAAATAAACATGCGCACATTTTTTTGTGGAAGCGCTGTTTGGAAAGGGCTGTCCCCGCTGAGTCTTAGTGATTTTATTGCTGATGGACCCATTCTGCTGATCGTGAAAGCTGTCTTCTGAATCGGAGGAAAAATACTGAACTTTTTACCAAGTCCCTTTTGCTCCCTCGCACATTTCCCACAACTCTTCAAAAAACGGAAATCTTGTGCTTTTTGTGGAAGCGCTGTTTGGAAAGGGCTGTCCACGGCTGTCAATGGGTGGCAAAGGTGACGAGGGGCCCCTCTATTTTCAGTATACACCTGCCTAACTGTGACTTTCTTATTGACTTTGTAATATAACAAGAAGTGAGTTAAACAGTGATCATTTATTGGTACCTTGCATGAATAAAGATTTTGTGATCCTCGCTCGTATATGGATTAACAATTTGGATAATTTCATTCTAATAGTATAAAATTGTCTTGATACATTGACCAAGCATATCATAGCGAGATAGCCATAAAAAACATGTGTATGCACTATACACGCTGAAAACTGATATACCAGTGACTGCCACATTACCAAGCCCGACAATGCAACCGAGCCCCCAAATTAAGAGAAACATTTCAAAAAAAGCTATTATCCTAACTTCTGTGAACAACAGGGTTGGCATTATGGCAGACATCCGGGAATAGTGTGTTTTGTGTAGGCCGAGTACCAAAACCCTGTTAACACACGCAGGAGTTTTGAAAAACCTTGCCAACCCCTCCAAACAGGATGAATTGTGTAAAGATGGCAAACAGGAGCCCACAGTTATCGAGTTAGAATCAACGCTATGTCAGGAAAAATTAAACAAATGATTGAGTAGTAAGGACGTCGAAGAACTCAGACCTATAAATATATCAGTTAATCATTCAAGCATGAGAGAAGGGAAAAGGAGAAAACAACAAATGAATCACTCGACTGCCACAGTGAATGACTCTTATGTAATTAATGAAAGTGCAGATTTCTCCACACCTATAGATTCCTGTGTTACCCCCACGCTCGATTTAGCTGAGACATCAATGTCTGACCTATCGCTGCACGCAAGCTTTTCACAAACTCTTAATGGACAGAATTTACAAAGTTCATTGCGTGTCTCTTCCCACGAAAATAATCAGTCATCTCTATTATCAGTTTCATTCATTCCTCCAACCCCAAGACGGCCGACCTTTGTTCTACCTATCAAAGAAAATAACTTGCAACAATCCCTTTTGGAAATTACATTATCAGCCATCAACACGGCACTAATTTCACTGGGACGACTATTTGAAACATTGGATAATAAGATTACCTTACAGTCAGCCCAAATGAAATTAATAACAGAGTGGATTGAAAATGAAAAGCATGCAACAGAAAACAAAGGAGAGCAAATAACTACACAGATGGAATCTAATATACATATAGTGGAAGCTACTTTGTCTAGACACGCCCAAGTTATGAACATTGAAACTGATTTAGTTCCAGCTCTTCTGAGTTTTGATAAAATAATAGGGTCAATTGAAGAAGAGAATCTGCATGCTCATATGACGAACAAGCAGGGGAAAATCATGATTTTGACTGGAAGTGACAATAGCAAAACAACGTACCCTATTTTCCAACCAGATCATCAAACTAATCAACCATCTAAAGGAAATTCTAAAAAGGTGGAAAGCAAGCTTGATACCAAAAGAATAAAAAAAAGTAAAAATATGAAGAATACTGGAACAGCAACTAAATCATCGGCAAAAGAGTTTATTAAAAAAATTCTCTCCGTAAAAAAACAAAATGCCAGTCGGTTGTGAATAAATACAAAGCAATGCAGAAAAATAACAAAACTGTAGAATCTCCTGAATGTGTTGAAAATGACCATTTAAACCACAAACCACATAATTATCTGGTCCAAGAGAAAGACAAACAAAAAAAAAGTCCTGAAGGAGAAATTAAATCATGTGTGAAAATTAAAAGTGGAACAAAAAATCAGCAACAGGCATTTCCAACTCATGATATGAACAAAGCTGATATTGAGACACGAAGAAGAGAAATTCGCAAGGCAGTTGATGCATACTTGGATCTTAAAAAAAAAGATAATGACCAATTTGTGAAGCGAGTTCCTGAAAGTAATGATCCAAAATATTAGCTTATACACCAAATGCCAGATTGTATTTGCAATGCGAGAGATCAAAGAATACATCTCATTCTTTGGTCGCAAGAGCAAAGAAACACCACTTCAAAAGTATTTCCAACAAGTCGGCCTATGGATGGGTATGAAAACACCAATGGTGCCCATGTGAGCAACAGAACTACGACTCATATCAAGAAAAATCCAAAACCGACTTATCATACATTGATCATGGAGTGTCGACCTGGCCCAGTCAAGCAGTTTACTCTTTGCCTGACAAACATTTTGTGCATTTTTAAAAACACCTCTGTATTGGACAATATTACGATGGTTGACTTGGCTCAGGTAGAATTTCCTAATCTATATGAGCCAGAAACAGTTAGATTGTGGATACCAGCAGGGATAGTAGCCCAGGCGATTTGGAGAGCGAAATCTGAACTATTCGACCTGGGATTTACCATTCTTCAAGATCACCCTACCTGTGCTACCCCAGCCGTGAAGAAACCACCAATGGAAAGATATGTCAGTGTAAATCGACAAACATCTATATTCACGCAACGAGAATTTAATCAGGCGTAACTTCACTCCTGTAATATCGACAAATGAGATGATGTGCATGTCTTGAAATATGTTAATCTTGCCAGCGGGAACACACATGGACATTCTCACCTGATGCTATCCATAAACATCTACTTCAAAGACTTTCATATTCTAGCCTTTCAAGAAACATGGCTAGTGAATCCACCAGTTTGGAATGATCATAATATCTTATTGGTGCCTGCAATCCCCGCTTCAAGAGGTCGATCTACCTCTGGATTGATGGTAGTGACGAAAACTAGCTCAGGTTGCATCCTGAAACTATGGATGTCTCCCAATAATTTCATACAGCTAATAAAAATCTTCCATGAAGACTGGGTATTAGCACTAATAAACGTTTATAAAATTCCAGCCGGCATCACAGACCGCGCATTTTTTAAAGACTTAATTAGCATATTAGATATGATTGTGCTTGATCCACAAATTACGAATATTATTCTTGTGGGGGATTTTAATATATGTTCCTTTGATGAGAGCTCACAAAAGAAATCGGAGGTGTTAAAATGGATCACTTTAATGGCAGAACGAAATCTTACTATGGTCAATGGATCACTTTTGGGTGACCTACCACCCCAAGCAACATGGAACAGAGGCGAATCAAAGAGTATAATCGATTATATATACACAGATATTGCTTTATATAATCAGATTAAAAGCTTTAATATTGTTGCCCAAGCCTACAGTGATCATAATATACTAAAGATGTGTTGAAGTTGGAAGTCAGGAAATGTTTCAACATCAAGAGATTATTACACTTGTGCCGTCGAGTTAAATAGTTCAAACATTCGCTTTCGATGGAATGAGCATAAATTATTGCAACTTAAAAACGTAACAGCACAGAATCTAATCACTCAGGACGAATCTCTTCATACGACTGCTCTACTATTATTTAGGTGTAATAGTTCTAAATCTAACAGAATAACAAAAAACCTATAGTTATGATTTCATACAAAGAAACAAAAAGGCAGAGTTGCAAAGAGAAAAAAAAAGGCGACCAACCTGCTGCCTAAAGCTGATAGAACAGCTGCTTTACTTTCCATCAAATGCCGGTATAGAAATTGGACTAAGCAGAGAATTGCCTTGAGATACCAATGAGATGGAGAGACCATGCTGCAAACCTTGACAGCAAAAGACAAAGTTGGCATTTGTTTTCTCCTTAATAAGGCTCTGGGTAATAGACAAGTCACAGCACAAATTAATGGAGCAACAAGAGAAGAGTGCTTAAAAGACTTTCAAGAATTATATAACGTCACCAAATGGCCCAGCACTAAAATGCCAATTACAGCTTGTGGCAACTGGCAGCTGGTTATCTCAATAGAAGACATTGAAGAATTGATTAAAAAATCCTCTGTCTCTAGAGGCCAGGCCCAGATGGTTTAAGTAATGCTATGCTGAAGACACATCCATACATTTGCACAGTAATTTTACATAACATCTTCTGTAATATTGCGGTGAAAAGAACTATTCCAGGTTCTTGGCGGAAAGCAGTGGTAGTTCCCATTTATAAAAGTGGTGACCGCCAACTTGCACAAAATTACAGACCGATATCCTTACTTGATGTCGTAGGGAACATCTTCACACGCTTTGTCCTTTGGGATTTTAACCTCTGGACTGCACAACAACAGAAGAGGGACTCGAACCAAACTGGATTTGTAGCAGGGATGGTAAAAAATGTTTACTTGATGGCTCTATATGCTCTCACAAAACATGCCTATACATCTAATCAACCTTTATATTTTGCGTATGTTGACTTCAACGCAGCCTTCAATTCAGTGACACGTGAGCTGCTCATCCTTAAATTACAGAAAGCAGGATGTCCAAGTACAATTGTCAGTATCATACATGATCTCCAAACCACTACATCGCTTCAGGTCAGACTCAATTCTGAGGGTCTGTTGTCTACACCGTTATGGACCAAAAGGGGACTGAGTAGGGGTGTATCCTTGCCTCAGCTCTATTCAATTTTTTTATCCATGATATGCCAGATATCTTTCAAAACCTTATTTCTGATGCACCAAATTTAGGACAAGAGAAAAATCACCAGCTCTACTTTACGCTGATGATTTAGTTTTAATTTCAAAAACCCTGAGTGGCCTACAAAACCTTTTGGATGCTCTCTCTAAGTACATCAATCTCAATCCGCTGACAGTTGACGTTAAGAAAACCAAAGTCATGATTTGCAATGTAAGACCAAAGAGAACAAATAGGCACAGATGGATCTTGCAAAACTCGGAAATAGAGAGGGTAATTCAATACACCTACTTAGGAATGCGAATTGAAACTCAACACGGCACATCTAGACATAATGGACCAACGATTAACAACCGCAATATCACAATCAAAACTAATATTGTGTAAATTTGGCAAGTTTTCAATAAAATCAATCATCACCTATTATAACTAAAAAACTGTACCAACATTATTGTATGGTCTTGAAAGCTGGGTAAAAGTGGATAAACACTTTCTAGAAAACCTGAAGGTAGATATTGGAGGGGAATTTTACATCTCCCCCAATGCACACCAACTGCTGTTATAAGACATGAAATTGGCCTTTTATCATTATCAGCTAGGTACCAATGGCGTCAATGTGCCATATTGAGAAAATGTGTTTTGGCGAACAAATCTAACACCTTGTTTTTCTCCCTTGCCACATACATGTTGAAATTGACGCACTCCTTTCCGAGGAAGTGGTGTAATGCTGCTTATGAAACAATGGCTGATGCAGATCTATCACTGCAAACTCTACTTGAAAATCCTGAAAGGGCAAAGAAAAAATATATCTCCATGATTGGATTCAAACTAGAGAGAATTGTTTCCGGTATCAAAATTTCAGAGAGAACCCTTTCTCGGGGAAGAAATTAGGAGAATGTGAATCTTATTTGATCCACAGCCCTAGTCCTTCTGTGTGCACTGCAAAACTACGCTTCAGATTTAACTCATGGCAAACTGGAGCAATAATGGTCAAACGAAAACTGATCCATAAATCACTTGACTATTGTCAGAAATGCAAAAACACTGCACAAAAAGATACACTTTGACATTTACTTATAGAATGCCCGGGAGTGTCGAATGAACGAAAGCTATGTCTGTATAAGTATTGTCAATTTAGTACTTTTACCCAAGAGGACAGATGGAATCTGTTCTTCTCAACAAACCGAGTCTTAGTTCAAATTGCTATAAAGAGATTTTTAGAGGCTGTTGTTAAAGTCTGATAATAATTCTGTACCAAGCTGCATTTTTCTTAGAAATTATCAGCATCATGAAATGAATAGAAATAGGCCTCTTGGGGCTTTTTGATTAATTTAATTTAATTAACGTTTAGCTCCAAACACAAAATAGAATTTTACTATGTTAGTAGAAATTATATGTAAACGTGTATTTGTTATGTTTTCTTTTTTTCTTCTCTTGTATTTTCTTTTGGATATATCTATAAATGTTGTAAAGTTGATTAATCAACTAACACAACTTTAAATAAAAAAATAAAAAAACATGCACATAATGTTTGTGACCTCATTAAAGAGAAAGACTTAGATCTATTATGCATAACAGAAACCTGGCTGAAAGATCCCATCGGTCCAGTGTGTGAAAATGCGGTACCAGAAGGTACATAATGTACAACAAAAATAGAGAGAATGGACTAGGTGGAAGAGTTGTTGTCATAGCCAGAGAAACATTGACATTTTTCAAGGCTGACTTTGTATTTACAGGTGGTGAAGCAATTCAACTAAAACTCTCACACACACCCAATGACAGTCTAAATATTATTGTTTTATATAGACCACCTTCCTTAGTCTCGGACTTCGAGAACAAAGTTACCTCTCAAGTAACTAAGCTCATATCGACCAATACATCCACTGTGTTAGTAGGAGATATGACTAGAAGGAGAGGGAATATGGAGGATAAAGAGGCAGTAATGCTGGAAAAATCCATGAAGAATTTAGGCTTTCCAGTATTAAATAAAGAACCCACAACTCGCCAAGGGAACCAGCTAGACTGGGTATTTACTAACAACCTGAAATCATATAATGTCATTACGGAGCCATGCATATGGTCGGATCACTACCAATTACCTTTGAAGTGCAACTTAATACTCCCCATTTTAAGGTATGGAGTAGAAATTTAAAAAATATAGACCCCGAGATATTGAAACCATGTTTATAGAAAATCGCAGAGTCCTTCCTCGAAAAAGATGACTGCGAGAGCATGCTGAAGAAATACAATAAATACATGCAAGCTCTGGTGGATGAGAATGCCCCACTGAAACAGAAACTGGTGAGAAACAACAATAACACAGTATATGGTACAGTGGGGATTTAACCAAACTTAAACAAGAGAAGCGAGCCAAAGAAAGATTATGGCATCAGAACCCAACCCAAGTAAATAAAGAAAATTGGAAAAGTGTAGATCACAGATATAGGAAAGGTGTCAAGGAAGCAAAGAAGAATTATTATAATAAAAAAATTGAAGCAGCTTCAAATACATCCAGCAAAATCTTTCAAATTCTCAAGGGGATTGAAAAGCCTAGGACACTTTCACTGCTACACATACCCACTAGGGAAGACCGTGATAGTGTGCAAGAAGCCTTCGCAGCCAAGATTAAAAAAAGCTTGCAATAACATTATTTCAGCCAGAACTGATGGAGAGTAACCAGCTACTTCAGCTGAAACCATAAACGTGGAAGAAAGAGAGAGTTTCAGTTTCTCGCTTATATCCGAGGATGATTTATGTAAGGCAATGGCCAAAATGAAACCTACTTAATGTGCAGAGAACGTTCTGCCCACCAAAATGATCTTGGCGCACAAAGAACCCTTTTCCCCAGTCTTGACAAAGATGGTCAATGCATCTTTCAGGGAAGGTGTGGTCCCTAAGGAAATTAAGGAGGTAACAATCACCCCATTAGTCAAAAAAGCGGGGCTGGATCCCAAGGATCCCAGTAACCTACAGCCTATCACAAACTCAAATTTAATTTTGAAAATTCTAGATAAAATTGCAACAAATCAATTGCAAAAGCATGTGGAGGATCTGAAGCTACTGCATGAACAGCAATTAGGTTTCTGTGCCTCCCATAGCACTGAATCTGCCATGCTCGATCTTCAGACCCACATGCTAGACTTCATAGATAAAGTTAAAACAGGTATCCTCATGCTACTAGATCTCAGTGCCGCTTTTGACCTGGTGGACCTTCAGCTCCTTCAAGAAGCACTGGCTAAAATAGCGGGCTGCTCTCCTAGGGCATTGGCTTGGTTGTCATCTTTTCTGAAAGACCTGTAGGGTATTTTGTGGAGATTTGGGGCCTGACGGTATTTTATTACCGCCGAAAAATAACTTAGCAATAATCACTCCTCGTATTCAGATTGGGCCCTGTACAACAATAATACAGTGGACATGCATTATTTCAGCACCCAGACATGCATATTTGGTATGCGTGGTTGGTGGTATTTTGGTGAGCATAATTCCCTTGTTTTATTTGTGGCCCCAATGTCCAGAATCCCTTATCTTTGCTTAGATTTTTTCGTGTAATCACTAGAGAGACCTCAGACCTACATTTTAGGAATACCACATTTTCAGTGTTAGTGTTAGTGTGCCACCATGGGCGATCTCACTGACTTATTTACGACAGAGAGCTATATGTGGTAATTTTGTGGTAATTTCCACTACCTTATATACGGTAGGGAACTATGTTCAGAGAGTCCCTCTTCCCGTTGGCTCATGTACCTCCAATGAGCTATGCTACAAACAATCACAACTGTTCATACTGAATCTGACATGCATACATCTGTCTTAAAATGACCATTGCATTGTTTAAAAATCTCCCCACATCATCAGCATTGTAATGGTAAATAGTAAACACACCACCCGTCTGCTTTCAAATATTTTTCTGTATTATAAAAGTTGCATTTAAACACGATCTCATTCTTTACAGAAATAAATACAATAGCACAGTAACAGCTTTGTCTATGACACACTGCAAAGAGAGTGGCGGAGAACAGAACTCAAATTGCAACATTAGCATTTGATTAAGGCATGCACAGAAATCCTACACTGACTGCATATTTTCATACACACTCAGCTCCCACACTTCTGTAATTACCTTATCTCTTTAGTTGTTCTCTTTCTGAATGTGGCTCCCTTGAAGATTAACCCCAGTGAAAACGAACGCTTTTCGTTCTCAAACCGGGGTTATTATCTGGAATCCTCAGCTTCTGCAGATAGGAATGCCTCAGCCAGGGGAAAGGTCCTTCTTCCAGCTCTGCCAAATCTTGACTGCCTTTCTTCTTCCTCAAACTCCCCCCAGCAAAACCTGATCACTGCCTCTAGCATGATACTTGCTATGACGCTGCTCCAATCAGAATAAATCACGCCATCTCCTCCTTCTCTACACAATGGCTAATTTTTATAGTAATACTTTGTAACCAACTGATTTCCTGTTCTTTCGAGCCCATTTGCTTCCTGTAGTTATGTGGACAGGGCAGCAGAGAGAACAGAAGAAAAAAAAATGGATGTGCGTTTAAAAGTTCACTTTCAGAATAGGCCTAATTCTGCAGTGGAGACACATTTTTATTAGTGGATTATGTTTCATTAGTCAAGTTAGTTATAAGTTATGTTAGTTGTTATTTTCAAATGTGTCTCTCGCACCATAGGCATTTCAGGTGAAAAATAGTGTGCATTTTTAAATGAGCACGTGTGCTTTTAACTGTAAGAATAGATTTGCATCTTATATGTTAAAATCGTTTTTGACTGAATAGCCTGTCTTTTCTTGTTAATCTGGTAACACATATAGCAATGCACCGCACCCTTGTGGTGGTGCTGCAAAAAAAAATTGCTACCTATGCAGTAGTGCTGTACTCTGTGCTGTTTGCTACCTGTGTAGTAGTGCTGTACTCTGTGCTGTAACACGCCAAATATCCTTACATACCCTCCTTTTGTTTTTAGAACTTGGCTATAATCCAAGCGAATTCCTAAAAACAATTTGTTCTCTCTTTTTTCTTTTACAATATAGCAATCCAACAAAATGAATATTCATGTGCATCAATGAAAAATTTGCAATCAACACAGTATTCATCTGAGTTCATTAGTTTACAAAATGTTCTACATTTGCCTTCTCAGTTGAAGTGGCATTACTTTAAGTTTAGATTTTCCAAGTCAATTAAAAACAAAGAAATAAAACAACTAACTAAAACAAATAATTAATATAACAAATTAAAATAAATAATTAAAATAATAAATACGTGGAACTCCATATGTCAGGACTCTTGTCCGCTTCTGATATGTCCCGACCAGCGATGTTATTCGGTTCATTCGAGTACACTTCCATCTTGGCAATCTTAGATCCATAGGAGTCATCCTTTTTAGCATTCTGGTTATCTTGTCTTCACCTCCACCTGGAGGCAGGCATCTTTTGGTCTTCATCCAGGGGACTCCAGGACTCCATCGTCTCTCCCTTGGGCTCTGATCCCGGAACCTCCGACCAAATAATGTTAATTGTCTAAATCAAAATAGAAAATAAACAAATTAAGTACATAGCATAATACTAACTTCATCCTTTTGCCAAAAATAAAACATGCTTGGTAAAAATATTT
Organism: Ambystoma mexicanum; assembly: GCF_040938575.1. Classification (NCBI taxonomy): domain Eukaryota; kingdom Metazoa; phylum Chordata; class Amphibia; order Caudata; family Ambystomatidae; genus Ambystoma; species Ambystoma mexicanum. Next base: position 1,135,165,125 of record NC_090937.1, read on the forward strand.
CATTTTTTTTTTTTTTCTGAAATTAAACACAAGTTAAAAGAAAACAAGCAGATATTCAATATTTAACACACTTTCTCTCTGCACACCAACCATGAGCTTCCATTATATGTGCATTTATTTATTTATTTATATTATATATTTTTACATATACTACAATGTTTATGTGCCATCATAACAATCAACTTTTTTAACTCCTTTGTCACTGCCTCCTGATTACACCCATTTATTTTCTCTTTTTGTGTTCAAGGGACTTTATCTGTTTCTACATGCTCAAGCTGCCTGATCTCATGTCTGGGATGGCATGGTTTGATTTGATTTACATGGACAAACTGCTCTATTGCTGTTTCACCTTCATTTTTCAAAATGTTATAAACCACAGGAGAGACCTTATCTATAATTCGAAATGGCCCCTGCCAGGCTGCTAGAAATTTAGAATTTTTCTGTTTACTTTTTCCAAAATGAAACTTGTATACCTGATCCCCTACACTGTATTCCTTTACTGATGTCTTTTTGTCATAATAAGACTTTTCACTGTCAGCGGCTCTTTCCAGATTTCTCTGCACAAAAGCAAATGCATGTTGCAAATGCCTCCTCAGTTCATCAATATATTCATGAACTGTGGATGCACTCACAAGAGTTTGCTCATGTGTTCTATATAGTAGGTGTTGTGGTAACACCATTTTCCTACCTGTTAAGACCTCATGGGGGCTAACACCTGTTGCTTTGGCAGGAGTCGATCTGATTGCCATCAAAACCAACGGTAAACATAAATCCCAGCTCGAACCTGCTTCTGCCACAAATTTCTTTAAAATAGCCACAACAGACCTATTGCTTCTTTCAACTGTACCTGAAGACGCCGCCCGATATGCGATATGTAGTTTCCTTTTCACACCTAGTATTTGCCATACCTTACTCATTAGAGTACTTGTGAAATGACTTCCTCTGTCTGACTCAATTCTTTGTGGCAACCCAAACCTTGAGAACACATGGTTCACCAGCAATGTGGCTACTGTTTGCGCACTACAATCTGGTGCAGGAATGCATTCAATCCACTTCGACATCAAACATACCACACTCATAATATAACGGTGTCCCCTGCTCGACCTTTTTAAAGGACCTACATAGTCTATTTGCAAATCTGACCATGGGAGAGTTAGGCCTCTTTTCATCAATGGTGCTCTATGCATTGGTGAAGCAGGTTTAAATTGGGCGCATACTAGACATCCTCTAGTATATAATTCCACATCTTGGGGCATATGTGGCCAGTAAGCATAATCTTTTAGTATTTCTAATGTTTTTTGTGAACCTCTATGGCCTGCAGTTATGGCATCATGTGCATGGTGTAGCATTACATGAATGAAAGGGGTACTACCCACTGTATTTGCCCTGTTATGGACTCTCTAATCATGAGTCCATCCTGTAATCTAATTCGTGTTTTGTTCTTTAATAGCACCCTCAACTCTTCTTTTCCCATACAATCATTTTCTGTTAAAGGATTTTGTTCAGGATCTATGAAATGATTATAATAGATTCCCAAAATTTGATCATTCTTTTGTGCCTCAATCAAATCTTGGTCTGGCGTGTCATGACTCCACTGCACCACCGGTTGATCTACCTCCTTTGGTGCTTTAGAACGTGTGACTGCATCAATTTGTATTTCACCCATTAAATAATCAATAGGTAGCAATTCTCCCATCACAGCCCCAATCTTAGCCAGGTGGTCTGCCTTACCATTTTCCTCCTTATCCTCTCCTGGTGTTTTTAAATGCCCACGAATTTTTCTCCAGTATATTGTTAAATTATTTTCTGACACCAATTTGTCTATGGCTTGTATCATTTTTCCATGTTTAAGTGGCTTTTTGTTGTATGTAACCATGCCTCTTGCTTTCCAACCAGGCAAATACTCCACAAAGCTATTCCGTGCATAGTCAGAATCAGTCACCAGGACAATTTCACTGAACTTTTTATCAACTGCAGTAGCAATTGCTTTATAAATGGCTGCCAATTCCGCCACCTGACTGCTCCTATCCCCAATCCTCATCCCTATACTGGGGACGCCTTCACATTTCAACCAGACATTTCCTATTCCTGCCACTAACTGTTTATTACTGTCATTTTCAATGTGAAAAGCACAACCATCCACATATACAGTTGGCAAATCCTTGCATGTTTTTTCATCAAAAGCTTTGTGTGGTGATTGTTCAAATTCCTGCAAACTAGTTTCCACTTCCATTTCATTTGGTATGTGTTCAGCTGCACAGTCATGTAAGTCAGCTAACCCTTGAGCAATTGGGCTCTTTTTATTTTGTCCATATCTCACTTCTACGGGAAAACCTTGTAATGCCAGCGTCCATGAAGTGATTCTGGATTGCGCTAGATTGCCTGATCTAATTCTTTTGCTCTCTAAAAATTGCAAAGGTTGATGATTTGTTTCAATAATCACCTTTTCTCCCTGAACAATGGGGCGGAAATGTTGTAGCGCCCACACAGTGGTTAATAGGGCCTTTTCACATTCATTAAATTTCATTTCAACTTGGGAAAATGCCTTACTTGCATATGAAATGGTTTTGTGATTCAAATCGTGTTTTTGTGATAACACTGCTGACATACAATGTTCAGAAAAACCTATTTCTATAAAGAAATCCCTGTCCTTTATGGGGTATGCTAAACATGGTGCCTTTACAAGACATTCCTTTAATTTAGCCACTGCATCAGACTGCCCTCTTTCCCATTTCCAGGGAGTATTCAGTTTAAGCAGTTTAGTCAATGGTTGAGTGATTTCTGCATAATTTTCAATTAACTTTCTGTTATAGCCTGTCATCCCTAATAAACTTTTTACTCCTTTCACATTTTTAGGATCTTTTAATCTTTGTATGGCCTCTATTTTCTTCTTTTGTGGATTTAGCACATGTTCAGTCACTTCATGCCCTAGAAAGTTCACTTTTTTCTTGCACCATTGTGCTTTTTGCAAAGATACTTTGGCGCCTGCTTTCTGCAATTGGCCAAGTACATGTCTTATTTCATCAAAATGGCTTTTCAAACTTTCATTTTTTATCAGGACATCGTCCACATAAACTATTGTTCCTCTTTCCGCTGCATCCGGCATGGCCTTTCTCAAAAATATGCCAAACTCACTCCCACTATTGATGTACCCGAACGGAGCTCTAAGCCAGGCATATTGAGTCCTGTCAAATGTAAAGGAAAATAAATTCTGTATCTCCTCTGCCAATGGCACGCACCAATATCCAGAGGTGAGATCTAATGTGGTAAATATATTTGAACTATGTATCTGAGCTAGGCCCTGATCAATGAATGGCAGTGGCCATCTAGATATTGGTACTCTTTTATTTAAATCTCTCAAGTCTGCACACAGCCGCCATTGACCATTTGGCTTTAACACACCTAAAATAGGCGTATTGGATGTGCTATGAATGGGCCTGATTATTCCCCGTGATTCCAAATTTTTAATAATCTCTGCCAATGATTCTAAACATGCCAGCGGTAGTCTATACTGGCGTACAAACACTGGATTTCTGCTACAACCTTCTGGTAGTGTGGCCACATGTAAATCAGTTAAACCACAATCATAAGCATCTTTTGCAAATACATCCTTAAACTCCATAAATATTTCCCTCAGGTTGTCCCTATCCTTATCGCTTTCACATGCATCCGCTAAGGATACCTGCTCTTCTACCATTTTGGAAAATTCTGGAAAATCTTCTGGTGAGGGAATCTCGGCGCTTTCCTCTAACTGTGTGGCTGTGTCTTTTTGTAAAACTGCCACTTTTAAATATTTTGGCATATCAGCTTCCACTTCAATGGGCTGATTTTCTGTTTCATTTTCATTTAAATTAAATATTATGCAATCCTCTTGATGGCAGCACACTGTCTCATTTGAATCATAAGGATACACAGAATGAATTTTAAATATTCCTTTGGGCTGAGAGTCCAGGTGTTCTGACAACTCGCCCTTGGCATCTACATATTTTTCAGGAATATTCCCAATCACCATGTTATTTAAATCTGCCGTATAATGTGATTTTTGTATGGCCATTCCTAATGGGGAGTTTTCCTCTAAATGAATATCCTGACAACCTTTATTATTTACCATGATTTTTACAGATCCCTCAACAATGTCTACCAATGGAATGTATTCATAATCCAGGCCTTGCTGTTTTATGGATTCATTCAGGCATACAAATGCATCAGAGCCTTTCATCTGCTGTCCATTTTTGCATTTCAGTGTTATTGCAAACTGTTTTGTAAATGCAGGAATAATAGTATTTTCCCTCATTTGTAATTCGACTGCATAAGGAACCAGTTGTGCACAATGATAAGCCCTTCTTTTGTCTTCAAATTCAGGTGCCGGACCACCTAGGCGTGACCATATTTTTTGATTAAGGAAATCTAACACCATACACATTCTGTGCATGATGTCATTTCCCATGTCAAATTCATTTTGTGCTCCACTCACTATCCAGACATTATGGTAAATTGTTTTCTGCCCAATGCTAATTTTAAGCATGCATCTGCCTGCAATTCGGTTTTCAAAGTCTGGACTGTCCAACCCAGAAACATATTGGTTTTTAATCCTAAATTTCGGGATTTCTTCCCTCTCCATAATTTTTTGCAACAATTTCTCATTAATGAAACTCCTTTCATGTTCAAGCGCTAAAGTGGCTTTTATTGTTTTAAGATAATAATTTATACCAACATGAACCCATGGTTGCTCATCTTCCATGTGTATTTCTGCCAGAGTGGTAATGTGTTTTTCTGAATCTGTTTTAGGAGCAATATTCTGTTTGCACGTTTTCTCTTTTAGATAAAAACATAATGTGTGCTCATCTATGGCAGTCTGCCAATCTTTCCTTGGGTCCAAGTATATTTGTACAGGTAGTTTTTCATTGCCGCTCTGTATTTTGTCTTGACACATTAATATGACAGTGACACTAGGTATGCAGCTATTCTGGAGATATACCTCCACAGCATCATTTGTTTTGGCAACGGTGTGACATTCATTTATATTGCTGTTTTGTGATTTTAGTTTCTTAGGCCTCAATGGTTTTTTGGTTAAGGACCACAGCACTCCATTCACCCCATCTATGAGAGGAGACAATCTTTTCAGGCAATCTGTCCCCATCAGAAATGGAATTTCACAAATAGATGTGATCAATACCTCTTGTTTCATTCTGTGCTTTCCTATTTTTATGTCAACCTCAGTTACACCTATGATGGGCACCTCCTCCCCATTAAAGTTATGCACTGGGCCTTGATTTTCCTTCACTGTGATCTGACTCTGTGGAGGCCTCCCTTCATTGATACTCTTTACCAGCTCCTTGGACATAATTGTGGCCTGTGCGCCAGTGTCAATCATAGCAAAGGTGTGCCATTTTTCTTCTACAGTGATGGGTGCATAATATCTGTCCTCAACTTCCTCTAATACACATAAGAAATGTGAATACTTACTGATTTCAGGGCTCACCTTTCTCAGGTCTTTTTCACTTTTGGCTAAGCACATTGGTAAATGAAAAGACATTTTTCCCTCCTTTTTACCCATTTCTGTGCGAGAGATTTTATTCATTTCTCCATGTTCAGAGGTTTTTTGGAGTGTGGCCAGTGTTCGCCCATCCATCTGGGTAACATCAGAGACCACATTACAATCCTCCAACTGAACATGTGTAACAACATCATTCAGCAATTTGTCATTTTTTAATTCTGTGCATTTGTGATCATTTAGTGTGATGCCAGCCCTTTCAGCCTCTTCAAAAATATGTGGCTCAAAGAATTCTTCAGGTGATTGACTTGTACCCTCCTTGTGAGTATTTCCTTTTTCTGTCTGTTTTTGGTCATTGTTTTGCTTGCCCAGGGAAGGAGCTATGGCATCCCCACTTACTCCCTGTTCACTGGTATTCCCCATGCATGAGTCATTTTTCTTAAGTCTGTCCCTTTGTTCTTTTGGAATTCCTAATGTTTCTTTTTCATTTGTGCAAATCTTTACTGTTTTATTTAGCTCTAAGTTAAACCGTACCTCTTTTTTAGAAGTATTTGCACTTTCTGTCCCAATTTCATTTACTGGTACTTTCATTTTTAATCCATTAGGCATCTCAGAGTCGTTATGCAATATTATATTAGAGCAATCTGTCATTTTGGTACTGCATTTATCATGAGTACTTAGTCACTTTTCGGAAGCCCCCCGGTCATTGCTATGGCCATCAGCCCCCTCTTTGGAAGGTTGTTTTTGCACTGTATAGAGCTTTCCTATTTGCTCAGCTAACATTTTCACTTGGGCCTCAAGGCACTGGAACCTTTCCATCTCTCTAGGATCTCCTTTCTGTGGCCTAAGTCGATATTGGTTGTTTTCCCCCTGATTGGATCTATTCTGATACCTCTCAGGTGATTGATGTCGGTTGGGATGGTTTCTGAACTCTTGATTCATTTGTGGAGGGGAGCGGGTTGCACCCATCCTTTGATTATAGTCCCCTGGTGGGGAATCATTGTACTGGCGTGGACTGTAGTTCACGTTTTGCCTCATGTCCTGTCTCTCAGATTGTGGGTACTGGCCCCTATGTTGATTTCCATTATCAGTAAATCGATCCACATATCGGGGCCTATCCTGATTACCATATATCATGGTGCTGGGATCAAATCTGCTCTGTGTCCGCAATGACTGGTAGGGACCATCATTTCTTTGATCTTGATTTTGTCTCTGGTTATTGTTCATACCTGCCATATCAGACCGGTATCCTACCCGGGGTCTGTCCCCTAAATACCTAGGGCTGATGTAGCTCTCTCTATTACTAGGATCATGTGATTGGAACATTGGTACAGGAAATGGCGATCTTTGTTGATTACCCCTTTGTTCAGGTGTCACATTATTTTTACCTTGGCTTTGAGCAGACTCAAGGGACATTTTGGCTGACCTGATTTCCATTACTGTGGCTGAGGGTTCTTTAGATTTAGGTCTAGTATCTTTCATTTTATCACTTTCTCTACCCTGACAATAGAGTACCTCATATAGTTTTGTGCTTTGATGTACAATCCATTCAAGGGACTTGTCACGGTCAAATTCACGGACCAATTGGGATATGATGTCTTTCTGTAGCCCATAGAAGTATGCAGTTTTAAACTCATTGGAATTTGAGTCAAAAGATACATCAAAGCGAGAAAATGCTCTTTTTAAGTCTTGTAAAAATTGGCGAGGGGATATATTAGGTCCAGCAGTAATTGTGTACGCGACTTTCTTTGCCTCCTGCAATGACTGAAAAGGAGAAAAATGACGCCTAATTTCTTTTTCAAACTCCAGCCATGTCATATTCTGCTGTTCATTTAATCCCCTTATGATGCTGGCCGTCGGGGCATCTAAAGTTAAATGAAAATATTGTCTGTACTGTTCCTTAGGTATCTGGAGTGCTTTAAAAATGTCATGCACCGCTTATAAGTGATCCTCAATGCAGCATTCACCTCCCTTTTTAAATGGTTTGATCAGGGCTTTAATGGATTTCATTATTTTTATGGGGCTACTTGTTGCAATACATGGAATTGCACTATTTTGTGATTCAATCCTGTTTTCAGGTGTATGATATTGGTGGCTGCCCCCAATGGGAATATCCAATCCCCCAAGGGCGCTGCAACCAAGTTCAGTCACCGGCCCAGTCACTGGAGCACTAGCTCTTTGGGCAGAGCTAGAATTCACCTCCACTCCATTGAATGTGGTACCCTGCCGCCTCTCCTGGGACCTGGGAATGCACATTTGCTGTTCTAGGTCCTTACACTTTTTAAGGAGTCTGGTTGCTTCATTTTGCAAATAATTATTTTCATCACTCATTTTATTAATCACCTCCTGCATTTCGTACATTTGCATTTGGCATTCATTGAACTCTTTATTTCTCTTGTCTCTTTCTTGGATCATTTTAATCATTTCTTGTTCTGCACTCTGGAGATCACCTTCTTTTTCACAATGTTCTTTTTGTAAAATCTGCATTTCTGAAACAACCTCATCTTTATCCTGCCTAATGTGATCCACTAAGGCTTTTAAGTGTGCCAATTCTTGCTCACTATCTTCAAATTGTTTCTTGCTTTTGGATAACTGAGTATCAAAGTCTCTGCATTTTAATTGCATGTCTTTTTGGCATACATCCAATTCTGCTCTCAACATTTCCTGATTTTTACTTGCCCCCTCTAATTCAGTCGTTAACCTGTTAATTATCTGAGTATCATTCTCTTGGATTCGCAGGGACTTGTTTAAAATAAACCATATTTTGCCGCATAGCCGTATTAAACAGTCTTTCTCTGCACTTTTATCGGCTGCATTCAATAATCTTGTAAGGCAGACCTGAATTATGTTGCCTTCTGCAAAAATATTGTCTAGTTTTTCTTTCTGCACCTCACCCTGAATGCGGTTACTCCATTCTAACGTGCTATTCGAAGACCAATTCCCATGTGCAAATAACTTTGCCTCTAAATATTGCACTAGATCTGAGAATGTGGTTTCCCTTTGTGACATTCTGAAATTCGTTTTTAGTGGCACACTGCTATTATAAAATGGGTTCCCTTTAATGTGCAAATGGCAGTGTGAGACACGCTTGCCACGCCCAGTAGGTACTCTATGATCACTTTCCCGGCCTGCAACGCACCATAAATATGTAGGGTATTTTGTGGAGATTTGGGGCCTGACGGTATTTTATTACCGCCGAAAAATAACTTAGCAATAATCACTCCTCGTATTCAGATTGGGCCCTGTACAACAATAATACAGTGGACATGCATTATTTCAGCATCCAGACATGCATATTTGGTATGCGTGGTTGGTATGCGTGGTTGGTGGTATTTTGGTGAGCATAATTCCCTTGTTTTATTTGTGGCCCCAATGTCCAGAATCCCTTATCTTTGCTTAGATTTTTTCGTGTAATCACTAGAGAGACCTCAGACCTACATTTTAGGAATACCCCATTTTCAGTGTTAGTGTTAGTGTGCCACCATGGGCGATCTCACTGACTTATTTACGACAGAGAGCTATATGTGGTAATTTCGTGGTAATTTCCACTACCTTATATACGGTAGGGAACTATGTTCAGAGATTCCCTCTTCCCGTTGGCTCATGTACCTCCAACGAGCTATGCTACAAACAATCACAACTGTTCATACTGAATCTGACATGCATACATCTGTCTTAAAATGACCATTGCATTGTTTAAAAATCTCCCCACATCATCAGCATTGTAATGGTAAATAGTAAACACACCACCCGTCTGCTTTCAAATATTTTTCTGTATTATAAAAGTTGCATTTAAACACGATCTCATTCTTTACAGAAATAAATACAATAGCACAGTAACAGCTTTGTCTATGACACACTGCAAAGAGAGTGGCGGAGAACAGAACTCAAATTGCAACATTAGCATTTGATTAAGGCATGCACAGGAATCCTACACTGACTGCATATTTTCATACACACTCAGCTCCCACACTTCTGTAATTACCTTATCTCTTTAGTTGTTCTCTTTCTGAATGTGGCTCCCTTGAAGATTAACCCCAGTGAAAACGAACGCTTTTCGTTCTCAAACTGGGGTTATTATCTGGAATCCTCAGCTTCTGCAGATAGGAATGCCTCAGCCAGGGGAAAGGTCCTTCTTCCAGCTCTGCCAAATCTTGACTGCCTTTCTTCTTCCTCAAACTCCCCCCAGCAAAACCTGATCACTCCCTCTAGCATGATACTTGCTATGACGCTGCTCCAATCAGAATTAATCACGCCATCTCCTCCTTCTCTACACAATGGCTCATTTTTATAGTAATACTTTGTAACCAACTGATTTCCTGTTCTTTCGAGCCCATTTGCTTCCTGTAGTTATGTGGACAGGGCAGCAGAGAGAACAGAAAAAAAAATGGATGTGCGTTTAAAAGTTCACTTTCAGAATAGGCCTAATTCTGCAGTGGAGACACATTTTTATTAGTGGATTATGTTTCATTAGTCAGGTTAGTTATAAGTTATGTTAGTTGTTATTTTCAAATGTGTCTCTCGCACCATAGGCATTTCAGGTGAAAAATAGTGTGCATTTTTAAATGAGCACGTGTGCTTTTAACTGTAAGAATAGATTTGCATCTTATATGTTAAAATCGTTTTTGACTGAATAGCCTGTCTTTTCTTGTTAATCTGGTAACACATATAGCAATGCACCGCACCCTTGTGGTGGTGCTGCAAAAAAGAATTGCTACCTATGCAGTAGTGCTGTACTCTGTGCTGTTTGCTACCTGTGTAGTAGTGCTGTACTCTGTGCTGTAACACGCCAAATATCCTTACAGACCGGAGTGCTAGAGTACACTTGGTTGACAAATTCTCCATGGGCGCCCCATCTTACATGGAGTCCCTCAGGGAGCAAGCCTGTCGCCTTTACTGTTTAATCTATACATTAGAAGTCTCTGCAAGCTTTTAGAACACATCAGCGTATTTTTCACAAATCACGCTGATGATACTTAGCCCATTTTTTTTACTAAAGGGCGATTACATCACTGAAAATAACAGAGTTGTACCACATAGAGAATTGGATGCAACATCATTGGATGTGCCTAAACAACACAAAAACTGAACTGATGATCTTTGGTATGCGACAGGCTAGAGTGAAGCTGGGGATAAAATACCAGACCTTTACCATCAAAGAGGCCAAAATCCCAGTGATGCCCCATGTTAAAACGCTTGGGATGATGGCGGAAGCATCAGTGGGATCTGAGTGTCAGGTTAACTATCTGCAGAAAAACAACGCCTACTATTTACTTCTACTGAGAGCTATTAGACCATTTATTAACGAAGTAAACACTGCAACCATTGCTAAAGCCATTATATTGACGCACCTTTTCTCTGGTAATGCTCTACTGTTGGGAGCCACAAAGAGGGATATACAAAAGATCCAAGTTATGGAAAACAATGCAGTTCGCATAATCAAGGGCATTACAAATAGAGAACATGTAACAACAGGGAGAAGAGCCCTTCACTGGTTAAGAGTGGAGGAAAGAGTAAAATTCAAGGCCATAATGATAATCCATAGATGTATACAAGGAGAGGCCCCGAGCTATTTCAAGAAACAATTTTCCCTCTATACACCGCAAAGATGCCTAAGATCAGCTGACAGTGGCACTTTGAATATTCCCTGTGTAAATAGAGCACTCGGGTGAGGGAAATCTTTCCTAGTCAAGGCAGCACAATATTGGAACAAACTGCCTATGGCATTACGGCAAGAAGTGAATTATCTGAGCTTCAGGAAATCGCTGAAAACCTTCTTGTTCCAATGATATGTGCAGACCATCATAACCTTCAGACGTAGTCAAATGGAAAGTATTATGTGAATTTGTTCTCTCCTTGATTCCCTGCGCCCTGATGCCTGCGGGCTATTGGCGCGTTAGAAGCATGCACATAACATAACATAAAATCAGTAGAAAAAACTGTCTATGAATTATCAAGGCTCTGTTGGCCCAGACATGGCACACAACTGAAGGGTCCTACGGATTACTGGGACTGCATTGATGTTCCAGAGGACTGTAACCGTTGTAAAAGCTTCCCGGCACTGCGGAACCCAATGCATGTATAAAACACTGTAAAATGATGCCTTCCATCAGTGGTCCTGTTGCCATCCCTATCATGTAATGGCCGGACAACCCAAAGCTACACAGTGAACATATCTCCCTTCCTAACCAATATCAATGCTTATAGCTACTAACACCATTTTAGTGAAGCACTCTGAAATTGGATGCACCTCATTGGCTGGCTAGTACGGAGTGCAGAATGACCAGGCAACAGACCCCAGGGGAACTCCAACAGTAAGTGGGTGAATGGGGAGGTAAGGCTGGGACACCTGAAAGCGTCTGAGTGTATAATGTAGAGAGAAGGTCACAATGCTGAGCGGATGAGATGAAGTTGCTGCCATTGAGGACAGCTGTTTCAGTAGAATGCAGAGGTCGGAAGCCAGGTTGAAGATGGTCCGGGAGGAGTTGAGTATCAAGGAACTCAAAGAGTCAATTGAATACTGCTCACTCTAGGAATTTGAAATACTGTGGGAGAAGAAACTGGGCAAATGTTGGCTGGACAGGGTAGAATTTAGACCATGTTTCTTAGTGAGAGGGATGACAGTAGCTGTCGTATAAGATGAGGGGAAGTGGCATTGTCAAGAGAGGAGTTGAGGAGAGGCGTAAGATGTGCAGTAACACAGGGAGCTATGTGCTACACAATACGTGGGGGAAGTGGGTCATTGGGGAAACCGGGGGAGGGTTAGACTTGAGTAGTAGAGCAAAATCTCATCAGGGTTGTTGGAGGCAAAGTTAGGCAAATTAGTGGGAGAGGAGAAGAGAAATGGTGGGGAAAAGTGAGCCGGAATATTGGATAGAACTTCATTAGTGAGGGTATTGTGAATGGTAGACATTTTAGAAGCAAAGTGGAGGGCAAGACAATTTGCAGAAAGAGTAGAGGAGATGGAGGTGTGTTTAGGAGGTGAGAGGATTACGATGAGACATTTTTGGAAGCACCTACATTGGTAGGATTGAGACAAAATGAGAGAGATAGAAGTTACAATTGGCAGAGTCAAGAGTAGAGGAATAGTTTTGAAGAGCAGTGAGACAGAGATGGAGATTAGCGGTGTGCCTTGGCCTTTGCCAAGTGCAAAGAAGATTTATCTATATTGTTGTTGTCAGGGTGTGGATTAGAAGTGTTATACAAGGGCATGGAGGGGAGGATTTAGGATTCAGTTTAATAGGGTAGTGAGATGAAAAGGGAGCATAATGGGTGGCGATAAAGTTAGCGAAGGCTTCTTTAGTGGATGGAAAGGTGAGTTCAGCATAGTAGGAGAGAGATTGGTGTAGGTCAGAGAGGTAGATGGGGAGTTTGGAGGAGGTAAACTTGCACTTAGTAATAGTTGTAGTAGATGGAGATGGAGAGTGAGGAAGAAGCAGGAGTGGAGATTGGGGCAAAGATGATAGTTATCAGAGGGAGCAGGCACTGTAGAAATATTAGAGGAGGAGTTCTGAGGGGAGATGAGAATAGGGTCAAGGAGTTTCCAATTTGAATGGGTGGGCAGAGAGTGGACAGAAGAGCATGAGTGGTTAATTAGAAGAGAGTTAAAGACAGTGGATAGAGCAGCAGAGAGAGAAGGGAGGTTGAAGTCACCAATCACATTGATGTGATGAACGGGAGGGAGAGTGTCAATTAGTTGGGAGGTGTGGTCAAATAATTGACCTACCGAACCAGGTGGCCATTGGAGAGGGATACTATGTATGCCGCAGGAGGCAGTGATTGTGGAGATAGTGTTTTTGATTGAGGGAGAATTATCAGGAGATAGGGGAGTAGGGGAGATGGGAGGTTTAGAGGATAAAAACAACCCTACACCACCACCCCTGCCAGTGTGGCAGAGGGAGTCAGTGAAGGTAAAGACAGGGTCATGAAGGGCTGCAAGGGTTGCAGAGTCAGAGGGAGGGATCCAGGATTCATTAAGCGTGATGAGGTCAATAGAAGGAGAATGAGAAAGGAAGAATTCTGAGGTGAAGGAGATTTTATTGCAGACAGACTGTGCCTTCCTAAGAGCAATAGAAATAGAGTGAGGTGTAGAAGCATGGGGTGCTGGGGATTGGTTTGAGAAAATGAGGTGTAATGGAAGTTAGGGTTGGAGTAGCTTTTGTGGATAGAAAGAGTAGTAGAGCGAGAAAAGAGGTGGTGCTGAGGAGAAGAGATGATAGGGATGGGATGAGACTTAAGATGGTTCTGAGCTGAGGAGAATGGAGAGAGAAGTGGAAGGGAAAGGCAGAGATAGCAAGAGAAGTGCATGGTGAGGGTGAAGCTGAGAAGAAGCAATTAAGTGTAATTACAGACAAGTAGCAAGCCAAAGAATTATAGACAAAGAGGCTAGTCAATGGCTAGCCTTCATGCTTCACTTTACCACCATTAACGTGGATGCCCCTGGCTGGACATCCTAGGGAGTCCAGAAAGGATGACACATGCTTTTATAATCCAATTGCCTCGCCCATTGGTGGTTGGTCTCTACTGTTGTCACATGTGTTTCTTAAATGAGGCAATTTGTCCCTGATTGGTGATCTCTGAGGAGCATCTTGTGTCCATTGGCTGGAGATGGGGCTGATTCAAGATGCATTAGATGCATCATTTACATCTACAAAGAAAGGTTTCATCTGTCTTACTCTGGCTATACTGATTAGGTTGTAACTATAGGAAACAATAAAACAATTACCCCCCCCCCAAACCTTGTTGGCATGTGAACAATGGAAACAATACATTACCTATCACACATGGAATCTGTGTCTGCCTGACTTACATTCATCAACGCACTGTTCATGTAATGATCAACCATTTTGGACTGTCCCAAATGAATGCTATAATACAGGGATTTGTCTGGATACCTGAACAGTGCTAATGATAAGAAAAATAGATAATGAAAAGCCTACACAAAAAGCATCTTGGTTTATATTGATATTGCTCACTATATGCTTGAGGACTGCTAAGGTTTGCAGAGTGAGATGGGAACTATATCCCTGGAAGGCACTGTGAGGGTAGCAAAGCAATCTGTGTGCCATATTTGTGCATAGTGGATGTTGCATAGCAAGGTAGTTACCATATCCCAGCATGGCACAGGGAGAGTTGCAAAGTGAGCCAGGCGCTGTGTTCATGTTTTTCACCACGAGGATGCTATCCCAGGATACAGAAGAGGAAACAAAGTTGCTGGTTTAACCCTGAGATTAAGTCGAATAAGGGCATTGAATGTGATCATCCCAAGGCTGAGCTCAAGAAGGGAGCTGGGTGCTATAACTCTGGGAGTGCAGAGTAGGAAAGAGGCATGCTAGTTATGAAGGTCAAGAAGCATACTGGGCAATATAAGGGTGACAAGTGAAAACCAGGAAAAGAATCATGTTCGGTGATATACCCCTGAGAATGATTGGGAAACTAGCCCAGGGAAGCGGTGTGCCGGATCCCTATAACAAGCAGTAGATTTGGGCACTATTAGTTTTTCTATTTCCAGGTTAATTTCATATATCATTTATAGATTCCCATCAAATATGTTATCTTCTCTATTGTATGTTCTTTTGCAATCAAAAGATCATTTCTCTTCCCGACACAACCACATAGTGGAAGAGACCTTTTGGATAAACAACACAAATGATGAATATTGTCCATGTGGATTCTAAATGATATCTTTTATTGGCATTTGGCTTCCATCTAATGCACCCCTCAAAGCACCGCCAGCACTATGGAGGAAGTTAAATAGTGGTCCAAGTATTCATTTGTAGATACACCATTCCTAGATCTATGCAGTTGATTTGGGGGTTATCTATTGTTCTGTAAAGGTGTACAACCTGCCTATTCCACAGACCTGCTGCTATGCTCACAGGGCACTAAAAGAAAACAATGCTTAACATAGCTTAAAATTAAGTTGCTTGAGAGTTTACTTAAGATTTACTAGTCTACAGCCTAAATTAAGAACAACTAACATTTTACTATTATTTAGCTTTTCTTTCTGAGAAGGAAAGTATAGATCTGAATTACAGTGGATATAATAGAATATTTTTTACAGATGTTAGCAAACCGCTTCTTGTGTTAAGGATGTTTTTATACAAAACAAGCTTAACGGCTCCTGTTTTTTCTATCTTTCAGGGGATTATGTCACAATGACAATTTTTTTTGATCTAAGTAGACGCATGGGATACTTCACGATTCAGACCTATATCCCTTGTATACTGACAGTTGTGCTTTCATGGGTGTCTTTCTGGATTAATAAAGATGCAGTGCCTGCGAGGACATCCTTGGGTAAGAACCATTTTAAAAGATTCCAAATTGATGTCATTTACAGAAAAGGATAAATCACACTGGAACTATTGTAAATAGATTGCAATGTATCCAGCACGATTGTAATGAAATCCGACAGATTGAAATTACACGGAAAGTCATCTGTCAATATCATTTGTGTGAATTTATCACTATATCAATTTTGCGTGCAGATATCTGATTTTCCTTTGTGTGTGCAATGTGTACAAATTCACAGAAGAAGATTGTAGAACTAATGGTCCAGGGGATGGCACTTTAGCTGCAGACGTCTTGCCAACCTGGTCTTCCATAAACTATTTTGAAGATTTTGGCGAGATCTAACTGTATTTTAAATCTTAACATGTCACTGCCTTCCTTCTAGATGAAGTTACTACCGGCTTAAAGACTGAAATATGATATTGATCATTCTAAAAGGCGAGATGGCAGTCAAAGGGATGATAAATGAATATGATGTTGCAAGTTAATGGTGAAATAAAGGCATCCATAAGGGAGAAGAAGGAAGCAGATTTACAGAGGATCAAACATAGTGCTCACTTTGAAGATAAAGATGAAGCATTCATTTGCAGCCATAGACCGTACCGTTCACACTCTTGACTGTTTAGCTCTGGTAAACATTCAGAGCTTGAAGACCACTTCAGGCAGAACAACCTTCACATTTCTGGAATTTGTGAAACGGGCAGAGAGGTCTAACCCTACAGCTATTTTGCAAAAGAACCTGCCCACTTTTCAGCAACTGCCCTCGGATTGTGCTTGAAATAGAAGGAGCTAACATAAGCCAGAAGCGAAGCCGGCTGAGAGAGATATGCCATGGAAAATTGTGGTAACATTTCTGCACTTTCCTCTTAAGGAGATGTCTTTCAAGTGAGCTAGAGAATAACAAATCATTGGGCCTCATTACAAGGTTGGCGGTCCGGTAATAACGATACCGGTAAGGCACTATCGGCATCGTTTACGGGACCGGCCCATCACGACCCGGAAAGCCGGTCCTACTGGCATAGACAAGGACCCGCTGTGGCCATGCACCACTGTACCAGCATGCGCGTGGGTGCTGTGCCAGTAATACCGGCATGCCGCAAGATAGAGGACATCATGAGTCTCACAGACATGCACATACCGGCATCCAGATGCTGGTAATAAGGCCCACCATGTGGCCGTCAATACAGGCATCGCAGATCACCTGTTAATGGGAAACTGCATTGTTCCCAACTGCCAGAGGTGCACACAATCAGCACAGGTGGAGGCAATGGAGCCAGGCCCTGCACAAAAGGAGCACACCCACACACCACACCTCTTCCAAGACCAAATTGATACCACTTGCACTCGCCATACTGGAGCTGGAAGACATGCCTGCACTGCTACTCTTTGAGCAGGCAGTACAACAGGCAACACAGAGGAGACACAGGAGGAGAAGGAGGGTGAGACTGGGCCAGAAAATCCCACGAGTTCAGGCAGTAGTTCCCTGCAGGAAGCCACCAATTCCACGTATAAGGGCCAATCCATTCAACTTAACCCCAGCACAGATCCACACCCTGTACCGCCTGGACAGGAACACCATCACCACTGTAGTGGAATTAATACATGAAGACTTGGTCAGCCTGATCAACATCTGCACTGCCATCCCCCCTCTGCTGAAGGTAGCATATGTGCTCCACTGCCTGGCCACAGGCACCTACCAGCACACAGTGGGCCAGCTGCATTGCATCTCTCAACTATGTTTCTCTGGTGTGCTAAACCAAGTGTTGGATGCACTCCTAAAGCATGCAAGGGCCCACATATCCCTACCACGGACACCACAGGAGGCAAATGACACCAAAATAGCATTTCATGCACTCGCAGGCATGCCCAATGTAATTGGTGCCCTCAACTGCACCCACGTGGAGTTGGTAGTCCTACATGCCGTGAAGGTGGTGTAACACAATCGGAAGCTATTCCACTCCATCAATGTGCAGATGGTGTGTGATGCCAGCAAGATGATAACACATTGCTGTGGGGGGTTTGCTACTGCTATAGTTTGAGAATGCAGAGTGGAAGGAGGCAGCGACTGTGTTTGGGGTCCTTGTGCCAGAGTTGATGGAAGGGACTTCTAATGCCTGGGAATGCACAGCAAAAGTTGATTAGGAGGGTATTGAAGTGTAAGTGATTTCAATCCGGCACACACACAGGTCAATGCCTAGCATGTAGTACACAACTGAAATCCTTATTTAATTTTGACTAAAAGTTCTTTATTCTGAACGATATACCACTCATATCACGCCCCCCCCCCGGCCACAATATGTCTTAAGAGGTACACAACAATCACCAATGGGGTGAGGTAACACTGATTAATCTCTTTAATACACAATGAGTAAGTAGTGAGTGAAACAATTCAGCACAGAAATACTTTTGTGTGGGTTCAGATCAGATACCACTGTGGTTATAGGTTCCCCCTGCACTCCCATCAACCCCCAATAGGCAATGTAAAGAGATAGGAGGAGAGAGCAAGTATTCAGGAATGGCAGAATTCAAACAGAATATCAATCTCACTTTCCCCCTTTCACACACAAGGGAAAACGGAATTGACTGTCAAGTTGTCAGAATGGCTTTTAAAGTTATCAGTAAGATGGACTGGGCAAAAACACCAACAGGGTAATTCATAGAATTTCGCAGAAAAGTGTCGCAAGCGGCTGGCGCAGAGTGTCCGCGTGCGATTGTCTGCGCCAGGGACATGCGCTAAAACCGATTTCCGCGCACAGCGTATTCATGGATTTTAGGCTTCCAAACCAGCCGTGGCGCAGAGTATCGCAGCGACCCTGCAGGCCAGTAACGCCCCCAAGAACGCCCTCGCGCAAGGAAAAGCCATCAAAATCGCTAAATCATCGCAAAGGGCAGCGCTAACCCTGGACCAGTCCACAGGGCTGCCAAACAAGGAACGCAAAGCGGGTAACGTGCATATCAGGGGTACGCATGAAGTTATACACGCGATTAGCCAGGGTACGTGTATTACAGGGGTACGTGGGAATTATCACACGCGATTTGGCTGGGTACGTGTATTACAGGGGTACACGGGAAGTTCTACACGCGATTCGGCTGGGTACGTGTATTACAGGGGTGCGCGGGAATTCTCACATGCGATTTGGCCAGGTACGTGTATTACAGGGGTGCGCGGGAATTATCAGACGCGATTTGGCTTGGTACGTGTATTACAGGGGTGCGTGGGAAGTTCTACACGCGATTGGCCAGGGTACGTGTATTACAGGGGTACGTGGGAATTATCACACGCGATTTGGCTGGGTACGTGTATTACAGGGGTACACGGGAAGTTCTACACGCGATTCGGCTGGGTACGTGTATTACAGGGGTGCGCGGGAATTCTCACATGCGATTTGGCCAGGTACGTGTATTACAGGGGTGCGCGGGAATTACCAGACGCGATTTGGCTTGGTACGTGTATTACTGGGGTGCGTGGGAAGTTCTACACGCGATTGGCCAGGGTACGTGTATTACAGGGGTGCGTGGGAAGTTCTACACGCGATTGGCCAGGGTACGTGTATTACAGGGGTGCGTGGGAAGTTCTACACGCGATTGGCCAGGGTACGTGTATTACAGGGGTACGTGGGAATTATCACACGCGATTTGGCTGGGTACGTGTATTACAGGGGTACACGGGAAGTTCTACACGCGATTCGGCTGGGTACGTGTATTACAGGGGTGCGCGGGAATTCTCACATGCGATTTGGCCAGGTACGTGTATTACAGGGGTGTGCGGGAATTATCACACGCAATTAGGCTGGGTGGGTCCTCACAGGTGTTCCCTGTACACCCTCCACGGCCCCTGCAGGCAGCCCACAAAACAGGGGACTACCCTGCACACCTGCTCATGTCCCCCTGCACCCCCACCCCCCAGCAGTGCAGGGGCAGCCCCCACCAGGCCCCCACTCATGTCTCCCACCACCCCCACCCCCCAGCAGTGCAGGGTCACCCTCCACCAGGCACCCACCCATGTCTCCCACCACCCCCACCCCCCAGCAGTGCAGGGGCACCCTCCACCAGGCCCCCACCCATGTCTCCCACCACCCCCACCCCCCAGCAGTGCAGGGGCAGCCTCCACCAGGCCCCCACTCATGTCTCTTACCACCCCACCCCCCTGCCACCATGGGCAGCCCCCACCAGGCCCCCACTCATGTCCCCATGCACCCCCACCTCCCGGCAGTGCAGGGGCAGCCTCCACCAGGCCCCCACTCATGTCTCCCACCGCCCCCACCCCCCTGCCACCATGGGCAGCCCCCACCAGGCCCCCACTCATGTCTCCCACCACCCCCACCCCCCAGCAGTGCAGGGTCAACCTCCACCAGGCCCCCACTCATGTCCCCCTGCACCCCCACCCCCCGGCAGTGCAGGGGCAGCCTCCACCAGGCCCCCACTCATGTCCCCCTGCACCCCCACCCCCCGGCAGTGCAGGGGCAGCCTCCACCAGGCCCCCACTCATGTCTCCCACCACCCCCACCCCCCTGCCACCATGGGCAGCCCCCACCAGGCCCCCACTCATGTCTCCCACCACCCCCACCCCCCAGCAGTGCAGGGTCAACCTCCACCAGGCCCCCACTCATGTCCCCCTGTACCCCCACCCCCCGGCAGTGCAGGGGCAGCCTCCACCAGGCCCCCACTCATGTCTCCCACCACCCCCACCCCCCTGCCACCATGGGCAGCCCCCACCAGGCCCTCACTCATGTCTCCCACCACCCCCACCCCCCAGCAGTGCAGGGTCAACCTCCACCAGGCCCCCACTCATGTCCCCCTGCACCCCCACCCCCCAGCAGTGCAGGGGCACCCTCCACCAGGCCCCCACCCATGTCTCCCACCACCCCCACCCCCCAGCAGTGCAGGGTCACCCTCCACCAGGCACCCCCCCATGTCTCCCACCACCCCCACCCCCCAGCAGTGCAGGGGCACCCTCCACCAGGCCCCCACCCATGTCTCCCACCACCCCCACCCCCCAGCAGTGCAGGGGCAGCCTCCACCAGGCCCCCACTCATGTCCCCCTGCACCCCCACCCCCCAGCAGTGCAGGGGCACCCTCCACCAGGCCCCCACCCATGTCTCCCACCACCCCCACCCCCCAGCAGTGCAGGGGCACCCTCCACCAGGCCCCCACCCATGTCTCCCACCACCCCCACCCCCCGGCAGTGCAGGGGCACCCTCCACCAGGTCCCCACTCATGTCTCCCACCACCCCCACCCCCTGCCACCATGGGCAGCCCCCACCAGGCCCCCACTCATGTCTCCCACCACCCCCACCCCCCAGCAGTGCAGGGGCACCCTCCACCAGGCCCCCACTCATGTCTCCCACCACCCCCACCCCCCTGCCACCATGTGCAGCCCCCACCAGGTCCTCACAATCCCCAATCATGTGCGTAATGGTCAGCCTCCACAGCCAAAAAGCCCTACCAAGTAACCCATTCACCCACATGGAAATGAAAACACATGTTACACCCCCAATGTTCATGAAGCAAATGAACCCATGTCCGTCACACACATATTTTCAAATTGAATGGGAAAACACACAACATGACATGCATGAAACCAATGAGATGAAACCACACAGTGAACAATGGGAAAAAAAATGTATTGGACAAAAATACGAATGGTAAAGAAAGAAAAATAACTACAATGTAAATGTGAAAAAATAAGCTGCATGTCCGCATAAAAACACAAAAGTAGAAAATCAATTCCAAAAAATGTTGTCCAAAGTGAAATGTAAAAACTCTCCATGCAACAAAGAACTATGTACAAAAATAACAAGGGTCCGTCATCACAACTGAACTAAGGAAACCTCCTAAAAAACCTACCTAAATATCAACTATATACAAAAAGTGGAGCGGTGTCCGTCGACTCCAAATCATAAGAAAAAACAAAGGAAACCTAAAACTAAAGAACTATATACAAAGGCGGCGGGCAAGTCCAGCGGCTCACTCCGTGGTGTTCCGGGCCAGGGCATCATCGAACTCCTGTTCGATGTCCCGGAGGCGGTCCAGTTCCATGGCCCCGAGGGTCCGCAGGGACGACGCCGTGTCCTCCTCCAACCCCCTGCGGATTGCCTCGAGGCACTCGGCCCGCCTCAGGGCCCTCCGCATGGAGTTCTCTGCCCTGACCATTGTGAGCCGCGCCTCTTCCGCCCGCCGCCGCTCTGCACCTATGCCGTGGCCCAACCGCTGCCACACGGAAGACACTCTCTGTCCTGGGTCCTCCTGCCCTCCGGCCAATGCCTGCCCCTCCGATGTCGAAGGCCCCGAGCCTTCATGGCTCCCACCATGTTGCTGCTGCTGCTCTGCCTCTGCCCGTGCACTGCCTCCTGCTGCCTGCACATCCTCCGCCGGCTGGGGTGCAGTTGTTGATATGGCCACCCCTGCTGGACGTCCGACTCCCGACTGTGGCAGGGATGCCTCCTCCACCAGCCTGGCTGCACTGTCAGAGGCAGCTCCACAGGGCACCCAGGTGACTGATGGGTGGGAAGATGGCACAGAGGACGACTGGCGCGTAGGGGGTCCAGTTGAGGAGGGGGTCGGAACAACCCCATCAGACGGAGGAATCCGGTCTGGGTGACCTGTCCCAGCAGGCTGACGTGGTCAACGAGCCATTCGAGATGACGTGCAGTCTCTCCATGAAAAGACTGCAGGTCACCTCGCATGGCCCGTTGACGCAACGCCACACCAGCCAGGACAGGCTCAACCCGGACCTGGATAGCCACGTCCGCAGGCAGAGGAAGGCCAGTTGACGTCAGCTCATCCCCTGCCTGGAAACGGGTCTGGACATAGGCATCCCTGCTGGTGCAAGATGATGCAGGGACAGGATCGGGGACAGGATTGCACACAGGCACCTCCGCGGCGGCCTGTGCTGCCTCCTGTCCCTGGTCCTGGACTGCACCACTAGCACCAGTGGGATCCCCACCTCCAGACCCCGTCTCTGGTGCTTGCACGGCCTCCTCCTCCACCAGACCCCCCACCAACCTGGATGACTCCGTGCCATCTTCCCCTGTTGGGCCCTGTGGGGTCCCAGCTGCCCCTTCTGATGCCGAGGAGTCCAACTCCAACCTCCGCCTCTTGGACCTCCCCCCGGCAACTGCGGCCTGCGACGCGGCACCGGACTCCTCACTCCCCGACGAGATGACAACACGGGAGGGGAGCCGGGCCTTGCGTCTCCGGCTGGCGGTCGGATCCCCGCCACTGTGCTCCACAGCACCTTCTCCGCCCTCTTCATCAGTTGACGCTGCAGACAGGGAGAAACAAAACACAGGCATCAGGGCACTGTACAATGGACACATACACACATGACAGTTGCACATGAGTGGCATTGGCAAACCTCAGACATGTCATCACAATCCCCAACACACATGTCATTGCAACTTGCACACATGAGCCATACCACAGCCATATCGCAACTGCCACCACCATCCATACACATACAACAGCATGAGCAGCCAAAGGTGAGCCAGACATCACATGCAACACAGGAAGTGCACCACACATGTAGACACACCACCACACTTGCATGCATGTGTACACCTCTGCCAAGTGTCGCACTGTTCAGACGGGCATCCATGTCACATCTGCCAATCAGGCTTACACATACCGCAGTCACATGCATCCATGTTGCATCACTGTTGCACCCTTGTCAAATACACACACATGCACATGTACACAGTGCTCATACATGCAGCCCAAAACAACATACATGCGTGACATCACGGACATGTCTACTTACATACACATACATACAAACATGTGTGCACGCACAACTGCATTTGCCATGCAAGCCTACACACACAAGCACCATCCATGTCTCACACATTACAGCCCTCGCATGTGTCAGCCCCACGGCCATGTACACCCCCACCCATACTCGACCCCATACAAACAGATGTGCAACCTGCACAATACCGAATAATCACCACACGCACTGCTCACAATCAGGATGCATGTACACTCACCGCTCGACTCCAGACGGGTCTGCTTCTCCAGGACCTGGACGTGGAGCGCTGGGGATATGCGTTCCAGGACCCCCATCTGTTCTTCCGACAAGTGGCCCCGGCGCCCCTTGGCATCCGCTGCCTTCAAGAGGCGCCGGGCCTTGTTCAGGGTCCTGGACCTGAAGTCCTCCCAGCGCTTCCTGACATGTTGTAAGTCCCAGACTGCCACCCCCTCCGCGTTGATGGCAGTCACAATGTCAGTCCAGATCCGAGTCCGTCCTTCCTTGTCGGCGCGGGAACTTCCGAAGAGGGCATCATACTGCCCCAGGACTTGCTCCACCAGGACACCAACTTCGGTGGCACTGAAGCTGGTGCCCCTCTGCCTCTCTGGCCGGGGGTTGTCAGTGGTCACAGATGGTGTTTGCCCCGACATGACAACCCCAGAGGCAGGAGTGGGTGGGCAACTGGGTCCTGGGGCTGGGCTGTGGAGCGATGGAATTCCAGTTGGGAGTCTTCGGTTCCAGCAGGGGTGGTCACAGCAACAGCACCCCTGGCTGATGTGCAGGCAGCAAATGGCAGTGCACGTGGGCAGCAGGCAGTCAGGCAGCAGCAGATGGTAGGTGGGAGCGTGCTCGGGGCTCTGGGGGGCAGTAGTTCGGCCTTCTGGGCAGGAGCGTGGTCTTCCGTGTGCTTACGCGTGGCCAGCTTGGTACGGAGTGATTTGGCACGTGAAAATCCTGCACGTCAGCGTGAAAATCGAGGAAAGGCCCTTAGCGCGTAAGCGCGTCAGCACGCATACGCGATTCTATTGGACCAAAGGCCCTCAGCGCGTAAGCGCGTCTGTGACGTGACCCGCACGGGTGTTTCCCACACAGCACGTGATGACAGAGCACACGTGGAAAGACTGCACGTCAGAGTCTCATCGCGTGTGATTGGTGGAAATGGCCCTACACGCAGAAGTGACAAAGCGTGTAATTGGTGGAAATGGCCCTACACGCACAAGTGACAAAGCGTGTAATTGGAGGAAATGTCCCTACACGCAGAAGTGACAAAGCGTGTAATTGGTGGAAATGGCCCTAGCGCGTACACGCCGCGTAAGTGACGCTGGACGTGTGGCCCTGTATAAAAGGTACTTGTAGAACACGTTTACCTTGTACGTGCTTTTCGTGGAGAGCGAGTGGGTGAATTCTGTACTTCTTGTCGTTTCACACGCGATTTACTTCACAGCGTTTCAAGTTCGTATTCCCTGTTACCTCTGACAGCTTTTTCTCTTTTTTCTCTTTTACTGGTTTACCTGGGCCTGTTCCCTCAAACAGTGTTCCCTTCTACTGTTGTCCTGTCTCCTCAGACAGCGTACAAATCTTCTTTTGGCGGGGGTGTTGCCAACCAAAAGTGCTCCTTTTACACGCTCGTTTACCAGGCAGACGGTGAGTCACGCACGTATCTAACATCTGTGCTTGCCCCGTGTGTAGCCTACCCCTTCAGAGGTCATTCTAGGCTGCGTGTGACACGCATACGTTCATTCTTGTGTTACTGGGTGCCACAGCGTAGTGCAGGTTTTTCTTTCTGCACACATGGTCTAGGAGGGGTTGCGTGCACGTCATCTCCCTTTTTTGGGCCTCCTGTGCGTTGCGTGACCCGTCATCTTTCCCCAGGGGTTACATTCAGCCTTGCTAGAGCACTAGGGTACAATTACCATCTGGTACCCAACCCCTTTGACCCCCAATTGCCCAGGACAATAGTCTACATCCACTCCCATACGCACATTAACATCAGTGCCATGGCTGGGAGGCGAGGATTCCGTAAGGGTGGCAAAGGTGGAAGAGCCACAAGTGGTGGCCGTGGTGGATCCGGTAGGGGACGTGGTCGTAACTTGCAGGGTGAGCCTGTCCCCCCATGTGTGGAGGACCAGGCACGGGCACCCATAACCCCTCCTCCCCCCCTCCCGTTGAGGCTGATGTGGCTGACACCATCCATGCTCAGCCCTTGTTGGACCAGCCCATTGTGGCACCAGACCTGGCTGACTCCATGGCTGACTTCCAGGTCAGCAGGGCTACGACAAGTGCGCTGGTGCACGTTGATGCCATCATGCCACGTGGATCTGGGGCAGCAAGGTCATCTGCTGCACCAAGGAGGCAGGGCGGAGAGGCTGCAGGGGCAGCTGCGGCTCCATCCACCCCAGCCCTCACACACCCAGCCAGGACAGTGTCGGTCCTAGTCCATGCTGCTGACATTCCCCCTGACACCATCACACTAGAGCCAATGCCTGCACCAACTCCCATGCTGAGTGTGCAATCCCACACTCCTGATACAGAGTCCACCAGGGCTCCTGCCCCTAGTGTCCAGAGCGGCGCAGGACACTCAGGATCACCACCACCTTCCAAGCGGAAGAGGAAGAGTGCTCGTCCGGCACAGGCTGATGCCCCAGACACGGCTACACAGTCCGGCCCGTCCAGGAAGCCCAGCTTCACGGATGACGAACTGAATGCACTTGTCGAGTATGTGTCCGGACATGACAACGAGATGGTCATTGTTGCAGGATCCAAGACCACACCTGCACAACGCCAGGCACACTGGCAGACCGTTGCGGACATCGTAAGTGCCCTTGGAATCGTGAGGCGCACAGCCAATGATTGCTATAAGCGCTGGAATGACCTAAAGCGCAGGGCAAAGAGTAAGCTGGTCTCAAGTCATGCCGCAACTCTAGTGACTGGAGGTGGGTCTCCAGTAGTAGACATGGAACTCACTCCACATGAGTCAGTCGCTGGGACCTACGTCACGGAGGAACAGATCCAAGGCGTGGGAGATCTGGCTGATTACGAGGCATTGTCCGGTGAGTGCACATGCATGTGTGTGTCATCCATGTGCATGGTGTGTGTGTGAGGGCTTCTGTTTGTGTGCCAGGTGAGAGTGTGTGCGCCTGAGTCGTATGGGTCAGCCATGTGCTTCATGCAATACTTCCTGCGCAGCTGCATTTGGCCATAGCAGTATCCCTTCTGCCAACAGTAGACATCTAGCCCAACTGCACGCCAGTTGCCCTTGAAGTGTCACCTTGCCACAACATTGTTGCTTATTTTTCACTGTTCATTCAGTCAGATTGTTTGCATTCCCCCACTTTTACTAGCCATGTCACTGTCCACTAGTCACATGTCTGACATGGCAATTGTGAAGTGGAGTGACTTTGTTACCTGGATATCATTTGTACACACATGTCCCTGTGCAATTGGACCATTTCAGACTGGCAGCTCCAGGTGAAAAATCTGACCTGTTACAATTAGAAAAGCAATTACATGCGGGAACTGGACTGAATGAATAGGTGCTGCCCTCCTCTCCATCTTCACTCAATAGCAATGGTACATGCCATCTGTGTGATGGCATGTGTGTTTCACCTGACAATCACAGGCCAATGTGTGATGCCACTGCCAGGCAGCATGCAGAAAATGTGTTCATTTTCCATCTTGGTGTCATCAGTGTGTGCCATTTGCCTGCACTTCATACGCAGTGAGGGTGCATGCATGGGAGGGTTTTAGTCATGTGGGACATGTGTCAATCAAGTACTGGTTCTCTTGCTTCTCAGCCCTCATTGTGTGCCATGGTGCTAATGCCTGTTTCCATTTCTTTGTTTTCATGTCTTTGCAGGGGAAGATGCACCTGATACTGCTGGGGTTGTGGAGATGGTGCAGACCCAGGAGGGGTCCGAGGGCCGACCAACCACCAGTGAGGGACGTGGTGTGGTGGTGGGGGAGAACCCACAAGTGCTGCAGGTCGTGCTCTCAAGGGGTGTCTCTGGCTGCACCTCCCCCGAGCTGTACTCAGGTGTTGATTCGGATGAGACCTACGTGCCGTCGCAGGTGAGTGTTCCAGGGAGGGATTCTGTTCTGTCTCACCCACCTGCACCAGGGTCAGAACCCTCCATGGGGATGTCAGTGTTGGCAGCTACGCCTTCGGTGGTTACGGATGCAGGGTCACACTCCGCGACATCTGATCCTGTTCCTGGGCCAGCAGATCAGAGGGGGAATGCAGTCCTGCAGCCTCAGGCAGTGCCGGCACAGCAAGGCGCAGTTCGCCTTGCCCCAGACAGGTGTGGTGCCCGCCGACGTGGTGGCCGTACGCCACCCGGCAATACCGCATGGGAGCAATCCATTTACGGTATGGCAACCCAACAGGCTGCATCATCCGAGATGATGGCTCAGGCCATGGATAGGGTGGCCACTTCCATTGTCCCCCCAGAAAGGCTGATGGAGCGACTAGAGCAGGCAACCGACTCCATCTGCCAGTCACACAGGGAGGACATGTTGGGGTCCAACAGGGACAGGCGGGCGGCACTGGCGACTCTGCAGGAGGCCATCTCCATTGAGTCCCAGGGCCACAGGGAAGCCCTGAGGCAGGAGCTCCTTCACCTCAGGACGACTCTTGTTGAGCTTGAGGCTTCAACACACCAAAGGACAGAACAGCAGCTGGAGCGTCTCACCCGTACGCCCTCAGCTGAGATGCAGGCAACGAGGGCGGAGGTCCGGGCATCCCGTGAGTTGTTGCATGGGGACCTCCGCACACTCATCCTCCAGAACCAGACCTACCACACCCGCATGCTTGCAGCCATGGAGGAGCAGACTAGGGCCTTGCGTGGGCTGCCTCCCATAGTGCAACCACCTCTGGATGCAGCTGCACAGGGTGATAATAGCGACAGCAGTGATACTCCCACAATAGGGTAGCCGTGTGGGCCATGAGCCCATGGAGGTGTTTTATCTTCCCAGGATCCACGCAGGTGGGTTCTGGTGTGCATCCTGTCCTCGGACCTCCTGGGTGGCCTCCCCAACCCCCCCGGGCCCATCAATGGCCATTTTTGATTGTTTCTTATTTTTATTTTAATTTTGATTTCTTTTATTCCCAATTTTTTTGTGACGATTTGTTGGCTTCCGTGGTTCCTGTGGGCATACGCTGCATTGTGGCTGGGCACATGCAGGCTTGTAATGTATTTGGTTCAGATGCTTGGGTTTGAGTCACACACACCCCTCCTGCTTCCCGTTTCCATGGGCTTGCAAAGGGTGTGCCCAAGTGACAGTGAATTACACAGTGACGTTGGACTCCCATGAGCTGTGTGGGCAGTCTGTAGTCAATACTGTGTATACATTCCTAGTGCATATTGCTGTTGTGTTGTACACTGCATGTTGCATTGATGTGTAACTCTTCTTCTGTGTCTACCTCCCAATTTTCAGGTCCCTTCCTCATGTCTACACAAGGACCTCTAGTCTGGAGATGGGGTCCATGTTGGCAGCAGTGCACCTACAACTCTACATGGCGCCAACACTGCACAGTTGGTAGTGGTGGGAGTGCAGCCATTTCCAGGTGGTGAGACTACTAATATGTAACATTTGTGATGTCATGTTAATGGTAGTACGTGCTCAAGTATGTTGTTGGTCCGGCATTGCTGTGAGCATTTCAGGTGTTGCAGGTTTCTAATAGGGACACTGTACATAGTGAGACTGATGTCATGTTGTGGGGATTACTTTGTTTACCTGCAATTAGCATGACATGGCACGGTGTGTCGTGTGGCGGTGCTGGGGTTGGGTTGGCTGACATGGCACTGTCCTCTTGTTGCATTTTGCAAGTGGGTATTCATTTTAGGTAGGGATGCACACATTGTGACACTTCCAGGTGAACAATCTCAGGCTGATATGGTATTGACGGTTCTTTCTCCAGACATTCAGGATCAGTGTCAGGTTGAGTCATCATTGATTGTCAGATGGAATGTGCCAGGGCAGTGTGCACTCCACAGGGGTGTGATTTCTATGTGAAGTAATTAGCCACTAGCTGTGTACGGGCTGCCTCCCCCCGTGCCCTTTCCCCTCCCATGCGCAGCGGCTGTGCATGTGGTTGGGGATGTGGGGCCACCACCATGTCCACGGCCAGGCCCCGGCGTGTTGCAACGTTGTGCAGGACACATGCTGCCACTATGATCCTGCACACTACTGGGGGAGCGTATAACAGCTGCCCACCAGAACGGTCAAGGGAGCGAAAGCGTGACTTTAGCACTCCGAATGTGCGCTCCACTATGCCCCTGGTTGTAATGTGGGCTGTGTTATATCTTACCTCGGGTGGCGTGGTGGGGTTCCGAATTGGCGTCATCATGTGGGGGCTGAGAGGGTAGGCACTGTCCCCTGTGGAGGTGGTGATTGGTATCATTGGTGGGGTTGTGACCTTGCTCAGTATCCAACATGCATGCATGTGCAG
Source organism: Ambystoma mexicanum (assembly GCF_040938575.1). NCBI lineage: Eukaryota > Metazoa > Chordata > Amphibia > Caudata > Ambystomatidae > Ambystoma > Ambystoma mexicanum. The sequence goes on from NC_090937.1 coordinate 1,135,195,104, forward strand.
TGGCATACATACTCACCAAGCAGCCATGTATCGCCATGCCGCCCAGCTTCTAGGTCCCGGCTTAGGGTGGACATTCGGTAAAGGAAGCTGTCGTGGGTGGAGCCGGGATAGTTGGCATATACTGAGGTGATGATTCCCTTGGCATTACATGCTACCTGCACGTTGATGGAATGCCAGTGCTTGCGGTTCCTATAGATGTGCTCAGATGCCCTGGGGGGACGTAGAGCCACATGGGTGCAGTCGATGGCACCTAGCACTTTGGGGAATCGTGCCACAGCGTAAAAATCCAGGGCGGCAGCATGCCTTTCTGCAGGTGTTCTGGGCAGGTATATGTGCCTGCGGACTGATGGGCGTGCAGTGATGATGTTCAAGACCTGGTGTAGGCAGCGTGACTGGGTGGCCTATGACACCCCACCCACTATGGCACTTGTCCGCTGAAATGATCCAGTGGCTAAGAAGTGCAGTACATTGAGGACCTTCTCCAGGGGGCTGAGTGCTTGGGAGCACAGGGTGGGTGATGTGAGGTCATCCTCCCACTCACTCACCAGGTCCAGTATAATGTGTGATGGAAACCTGTACCTCCCATACACCTGGTCATCAGGCATCCCGAAAAGGCTGGTTCTGGGTGTGAATATTCTGGCCCTGACTATCCTCCTCCTCCTCCTTTGGTAGCCCACTGCCACTGCTGCTAGGAACGGTATGTTCATCCTGGCGTATGAGCTTGTTATTGTTAAAGTGCGCAAATTTATGCTTTGCGCGTGTTCTAGGCGAGCGTGTGACCCGCGCACCCTTTGGAATCCAGTTCCCAGTCCAATAGTGTGTGGAAATTCACACGCACCACGGGATACAGGTTCGCTGACGTACTTGCATGTGTAAGTGCCCGCGCACCCATGAAATACACGTACATAGGCCAATCGCGTGTACGCGCACTTTTGTCCAATTACACGCGATGACACTCTGACGTGCAGTATTTCCACGTGTGCTCCGTCATCACGTGCTGAGTGGGGAACACCCGTGCGGGTCACGTCACAGACGCGCTTACGCGCTGAGGGACTCTGGTCCAATAGAATCGAGTATGCGTGCTGACGCGCTTACGCGCTAAGGGCCTTTCCTCGGATTTCACGCTGACGTGCAGGATTTTCACGTGCCAAATCACTCCGTATCAAGCTGGCCACGCGAAAACACACGGAAGACCACGCTCCTGCCCAGAAGGCCGAGTTACTGCCCCCCAGTGCCCCGAGCAGCCTCCCACGTGCCATCTGCTGCTGCCTGCCTGCTGCCACCGTGCCCTGCCATTTGGTGCCTGCACATCAGCCATCTGCAGGGGTCCAGTTGCTGTGTCCACCCCTGCTGGAACTGAAGACTCCCGACTGGGATTACATCGCTCCACAGCCCAGCCCCAGGACCCAGTTGCCCACCCACACCTGCCTCTGGGGTTGCCATGTCGGGCACTTCCACATCTGGCACCAGTGGCAACCCCAGGCCAGAGGGGCAGAGGGGCACCAGCTTCACTGACACCGAAGTTGGTGTCCTGGTGGAGCATGTCCTGGGGCAGTATGATGCCCTCTTTGGATCGTCCCGCGCCAGCAAGGAAGGACGGGAGAGGATCTGGGCCGACTGTGTGGTTGCCATCAACGCGGAGGGGGTGGCAACCCGCAACGTCCTGAAGATCAAGAAGCGCTGGGAGGACTTGAGGTCCAGGACCCTTGTGAAGGCCCGGCGCCTCGTGGAGGGGGGCCGGGGCCGCATGAGTTCCATCCAGATGAGGGTCCTGGAACGCGTACGCCCAGCGCTCCACGCCCAGATCCTTGAGGGAGGCCCGTCTGGAGTTGAGCGGTAAGTGTCCAAGCATTACTGTGTGAGACAGGGCATGTTGCGGTGTGCTGGTTCTATGATACTTGCCTGTATGTGTGCCATAGGCCATGTATGCATGTATGTGTGCAGGGACATCATGGTAATGCATGTGCGACCAGTGATGTGTGACCCACATGGTTGTTGCATGTGTTCAAATGCCGCATGGGGAGCCCTATGCAGATTTTGAACATGAGAGCATGCCAGTCTCTGTACCTGGACATGGGTGGGGGTGAGGGATGGGTGCTGATGCCAGGTACATGTATGGTAGCCATGTCTGTGTGCCTGACCTGCGTGTCTGTGACTTGTGCATGCCATGGATGCATGACACATGTGTGTGACAATGCACAGATTCAGTGAAGCAGCCAAATTACCCTTGTATCCGCTGTGTTTGGTGTGTTTGGGGCCAGATGGATGTGACTGAGGTGAAGTGTGTGCATGTGATAGGCATGAGCCATGATGCATGTGAGTTACATATCATTGAATGTTTCAAGAGTCCATTGGACATGCATGGAAATGTCCATGGCATGCACCATGCCTGTTACTGTGTGTGTTTTGCCTGGACTGACCCATGTGTTGTGGAGGGACATGATGGAAGTGTACTTTGACAGTGGTGCTCATCTGCTATTGCTTCCTGTCTAGGGGACCATTGTACAGTGCCCTGATGCTTGTGTTCTTTGTCTCCCTCTACGCAGCGGCTAGTGAAGAAGAGGGCGGAGACGGCGCTGTGGAGCAAGGCGGCGGGGATGCCCCCACGGCTGCAGCGGAAGGGGTGGGTGAGCCCCCACAGGGGCCTGCTACGGTGGGAGACGGTGAGGAGCCATCCAGGTTGGTGGTTTGCACAGAGGAGGAGGAGGCCGCCACTGGGGCACACATGGGGCCTGGTGGGGGCATCCCTGCTGGTGCAAGTGGTGCAGTCCAGGGCCAGGGGCAGGAGGCAGCACAGGTCACCGTGGAGGGGCCTGTGCATGTCGCTGTCCCTGACCCTGTGAGTGCACCACCATGCACCAGCAGGGATGCCCCGTCCCAGGCCCGTCCGCAGGTAGAGGGGATGTCCATGTCATCTGACTCCACTCCACCTGCGGACGTGGGAACCCCTGGCCGTGTGGAGAAGGTCCTGATTGGGGTCGCGATGCGCACGGCTGTGATTCGTGATGCCGTGCGTGCTTCCCGGGAGGATGACGCACGTCATCACGAAGTGCACCGTGCCGACATGGCCCAATTGGGATCGGCCATGTTCGGGGGTTTCCTGCATGTGTTGTCCAATCTGGCGGCCCTCTCCTCCTCTGTGCAGGCTATACACCAGTCGTTCTCCTTGCCGTCTTCCGGCCCAGATGCCACCAGGGCCCCCTGTGGACCTGCCCCGACCAATGCAGCCAGCTCGGTGGGGATCCCATCCCTGCCACAGTTGGGAGTCGGAGGTCCAGCAGGGGTGGACAACACAGCAACTGGACCCCAGCAGATGGAAGATGTGACAGCATCATCGGGCAGGGCACGTGCACGACGGCGTCGGTGGTTTCCATCAGCCTGGATGCCGTCGTGCTGGCAGAGGCAGTGGCGTCGGAGGCAGCAGCAGGCTCGACGTGGGAGGCATCATGGCTCGGGGCCTTCAAGATCAGAGGGGCAGGCATCGGCCGGAGGGCAGGGCAACCCTGGGATGGTGGTGTCTTCCGTGTGGGAGCAGTTGGTCCAGCGGATAGGTGCGGAGCGGCAGCGGGCGGAAGAGGAGCGGCTCACCATGGTCAGGGCGGAGTTCTCCATGCGTCGGGCGTTGAGGCGGGCTGAGTGCCTCGAGGAAGCTCGCAGGGAGTTTGAGCTGGACATGGGGTTATCCCTGCGAGACCTCGGGGCCAGGACAGAGTCCCGCCTCCAGGACATCGACATGGAGTTCGATGATGCCCTGGCCAGCAACATCACTGAGTGAGCCGCAGGACTTGCCCGCTGCCTTTGTATATAGTTATTTAGTTAGTTAGTGTTAGGTTTCCTTTATTCATTTTTTTTTTTTGGACCGCTCGGACAATGGCCACTTTTTTGTATATATTATTTTCATTAGGTAGTAGTAGGTTTCATTTATGGTGTTGGGCTCATGGACCCTGGAATTTTCGTGTATATAGTTTGCTTTTGGAAGAAACATTTTTTTTATTAATTATTGTGTTCACCATGAGGAAATGGTTTTTCATTATTTTAATTCCACATGATTTTGCTTTGGACAACATTTGTTTTTGGATTATTTTTTTATTTTGTTATCGCCATTGTTGTATGTTTGATTTTTTTACTTATTTTTCATCTTTAATACATGTTCTTTTTAACTTTCACTTGTGGTATTTTCTCATTGGTTTCATACATGTCATGATATGGGTTTTGACATTGACTTGCACCCATTGTGTATGTGTGTGTGACGGACATGTGTTCATTTACAGACTTGCCATTGGGGTTGTATCATGTAATTGCATTCACTATGTGGGTGGATGCAATCCTTGCCTGGGTGTTTGTGCTGGGTATGCTGCCCATTACTGCCATGATTGAGTATCGTCAGGACCTGGGGGCAGGGGGACATGTGTGGGTGCCTGGTGGAGGCTGCCCCTGCACTGCTGGGGTGTGGGGGTGGTGGGAGACATGGGTGGGGGCCTGGTGGAGGGTGCCCCTGCACTGCTGGGGTGTGGGGGTGGTGGGAGACATGAGTGGGGGCCTGGTGGAGGGTGCCCCTGCACTGCTGGGGTGTGGGGGTGGTGGGAGACATGAGTGGGGGCCTGGTGGAGGGTGCCCCTGGTGGCTGGGGGGTGGGGGTGGTGGGTGACATGAGTGGGGGCCTGGTGGAGGCTGCCCCTGCACTGCTGGGGTGTGGGGGTGGTGGGAGACATGAGTGGGGGCCTGGTGGAGGGTGCCCCTGGTGGCTGGGGGTGTGGGGGTGGTGGTAGACATGAGTGGGGCCTGGTGGAGGGTGCCCCTGCACTGCTGGGGTGTGGGGGTGGTGGGAGACATGAGTGGGGGCCTGGTGGAGGGTGCCCCTGGTGGCTGGGGTGTGGGGGTGGTGGGAGACATGAGTGGGTGCCTGGTGGAGGGTGCCCCTGGTGGCTGGGGGGTGGGGGTGGTGGGTGACATGAGTGGGGGCCTGGTGGAGGCTGCCCCTGCACTGCTGGGGTGTGGGGGTGGTGGGAGACATGAGTGGGTGCCTGGTGGAGGGTGCCCCTGGTGGCTGGGGGGTGGGGGTGGTGGGTGACATGAGTGGGGGCCTGGTGGAGGCTGCCCCTGCAGTGCTGGGGTGTGGGGGTGGTGGGAGACATGAGTGGGTGCCTGGTGGAGGGTGCCCCTGGTGGCTGGGGGGTGGGGGTGGTGGGTGACATGAGTGGGGGCCTGGTGGAGGCTGCCCCTGCACTGCTGGGGTGTGGGGGTGGTGGGAGACATGAGTGGGGGCCTGGTGGAGGGTGCCCCTGGTGGCTGGGGGTGTGGGGGTGGTGGTAGACATGAGTGGGGCCTGGTGGAGGGTGCCCCTGCACTGCTGGGGTGTGGGGGTGGTGGGAGACATGAGTGGGGCCTGGTGGTGGGTGCCCCTGCACTGCTGGGGTGTGGGGGTGGTGGGAGACATGAGTGGGGGCCTGGTGGAGGGTGCCCCTGCACTGCTGGGGTGTGGGGGTGGTGGGAGACATGAGTGGGGGCCTGGTGGAGGGTGCCCCTGGTGGCTGGGGTGTGGGGGTGGTGGGAGACATGAGTGGGTGCCTGGTGGAGGGTGCCCCTGGTGGCTGGGGGGTGGGGGTGGTGGGTGACATGAGTGGGGGCCTGGTGGAGGCTGCCCCTGCACTGCTGGGGTGTGGGGGTGGTGGGAGACATGAGTGGGGGCCTGGTGGAGGGTGCCCCTGGTGGCTGGGGGTGGGGGTGGTGGGTGACATGAGTGGGGGCCTGGTGGAGGCTGCCCCTGCACTGCTGGGGTGTGGGGGTGGTGGGAGACATGAGTGGGGGCCTGGTGGAGGGTGACCCTGCACTGCTGGGGTGTGGGGGTGGTGGGAGACATGAGTGGGGGCCTGGTGGAGGGTGACCCTGCACTGCTGGGGTGTGGGGGTGGTGGGAGACATGAGTGGGGGCCTGGTGGAGGGTGCCCCTGCACTGCTGGGGTGTGGGGGTGGTGGGAGACATGAGTGGGGGCCTGGTGGAGGGTGCCCCTGCACTGCTGGGGTGTGGGGGTGGTGGGAGACATGAGTGGGGGCCTGGTGGAGGGTGCCCCTGGTGGCTGGGGGGTGGGGGTGGTGGGTGACATGAGTGGGGGCCTGGTGGAGGCTGCCCCTGCACTGCTGGGGTGTGGGGGTGGTGGGAGACATGAGTGGGGGCCTGGTGGAGGGTGCCCCTGGTGGCTGGGGGTGTGGGGGTGGTGGTAGACATGAGTGGGGCCTGGTGGACGGTGCCCCTGCACTGCTGGGGTGTGGGGGTGGTGGGAGACATGAGTGGGGGCCTGGTGGAGGGTGCCCCTGCATTGCTGGGGTGTGGGGGTGGTGGGAGACATGAGTGGGGGCCTGGTGGAGGGTGCCCCTGGTGGCTGGGGGGTGGGGGTGGTGGGTGACATGAGTGGGGGCCTGGTGGAGGCTGCCCCTGCACTGCTGGGGTGTGGGAGTGGTGGGAGACATGAGTGGGGGCCTGGTGGAGGGTGCCCCTGGTGGCTGGGGGTGTGGGGGTGGTGGTAGACATGAGTGGGGCCTGGTGGAGGGTGCCCCTGCACTGCTGGGGTGTGGGGGTGGTGGGAGACATGAGTGGGGGCCTGGTGGAGGGTGCTCCTGCACTGCTGGGGTGTGGGGGTGGTGGGAGACATGAGTGGGGGCCTGGTGGAGGGTGCCCCTGCACTGCTGGGGTGTGGGGGTGGTGGGAGACATGAGTGGGGGCCTGGTGGAGGGTGCCCCTGGTGGCTGGGGTGTGGGAGTGGTGGGAGACATGGGTGGGTGTCTGGTGGAGGGTGCCCCTGGTGGCTGGGGGGTGGGGGTGGTGGGTGACATGAGTGGGGGCCTGGTGGAGGCTGCCCCTGCACTGCTGGGGTGTGGGGGTGGTGGGAGACATGAGTGTGGGCCTGGTGGAGGGTGACCCTGCACTGCTGGGGTGTGGGGGTGGTGGGAGACATGAGTGGGGGCCTGGTGGAGGGTGCCCCTGGTGGCTGGGGGGTGGGGGTGATAGGGGACATGGGTGGGGGCCTGGTGGAGGGTGACCCTGGTGGCTGGGTGGTGGGGGTGGTGGGAGACATGAGTTGGACATGGGTGGGGGCCTGCTGGCAGGTGCCCCACAGTGCTGGGGGGTGGGGGTGGTGGGGGACATGAGTTGGACATGGGTGGGGGCCTGCTGGCAGGTGCCCCACAGTGCTGGGGGGTGGGGGTGCAAGGGGACATGAGTTGGTGTTCATTAGTTCAAGGAGACATGTGCCTTTGCTGGGGGGCATGCCCATGTTGGGTGGGCTGCCTGTGGGACATGACCAGGGATGCAGGGTAGTCCCCTGTGGTGTGGGCTGCCTGCAGGGGGCGTGGAGGGTGTACAGGGTACACCTGGGAGGACCCACACTGTCAAATCACATGTGGGACTCCCCGGCACCCCTGAAATACACGTACCGTGCATAAATCGCGTGTGGAACTTCCCGCGCACCCCTAAAATACACGCACCCAGGCTATTCGCGTGTGGAACTCCCCGCGCACCCCTGAAATACACACGCCCAGGCTATTCGCGTGTGGAACTTCCCGCGCACCCCTGAAATACACACGCCCAGGCTATTCGCGTGTGGAACTTCCCGCGCACCCCTGAAATACACGCGCCCAGGCTATTCGCGTGTGGAACTTCCCGCGCACCCCTGAAATACACGCGCCCAGGCTATTCGCGTGTGGAACTTCCCGCGCACCCCTGAAATACACGCGCCCAGGCTATTCGCGTGTGGAACTCCCCGCGCACCCCTGAAATACACGCGCCCAGGCTATTCGCGTGTGGAACTTCCCGCGCACCCCTGAAATACACGCGCCCAGGCTATTCGCGTGTGGAACTTCCCGCGCACCCCTGAAATACACGCGCCCAGGCTATTCGCGTGTGGAACTTACCGCGCACCCCTGAAATACACGCGCCCAGGCTATTCGCGTGTGGAACTTCCCACGCACCCCTCAAATACACGCGCCCAGGCTATTCGCGTGTGAAACTTCCCGCGCACCCCTGTAATACACATAGCCCGCTCCCCCAGGCCCGATCGCGTGAGGAACTTCACTCGAACCCCTGTAATACACGTGGCCCGCTCCCCCAGGCCCGATCGCGTGTGAAACTTCACGCGAACCCCTGAAATACACGTAGCACGCTCCCCCAGGCCCGATCGCGTGAGGAACTTCACGCGAACCCCTGTAATACACGTAGCCCGCTCCCCCAGGCCCGATCGCGTGTGAAACTTCACGCGAACCCCTGAAATACACGTAGCACGCTCCCCCAGGCCCGATCGCATGAGAAACTTCACGCGAACCCCTGAAATACACGTAGCACGCTCCCCCAGGCCCGATCGCGTGAATTACTTCACGCGAACCCCTGTGATGCACGTACCCTGCAAATCGCGTGTGAGACTTCCCGCGCACCCCGGTATACATGCACACGTATTTTTTGTCAGCGGGTGTCCGTGTTTGTGGGTACCCCTTTGCACGTCATTTTTCCTGGAGGGCCACAGAATGGGACATTCATCATGGCAGTATATAGGTGCTATTTGTTGGCGCACCTTTTGGCGCACATTTCTTACAGCCGCAGAGACGCTACCGCCTGCTTTCTTGTGGCGGTCGTGTTTGTGCCTGTGCGCGGTTTGAGCGTGCGCTTTTTTGCCCTATTCTATTCCATGAATATGTGTTGTAGGCGAGCGTGTGGGCGTTCCGTGCACTTGTGCCCTGTACTTCCCCCGTGACGCCCACGTTTTGGCAAGTTGTTCCCCATTCCGAGTGTTACGCCCGTGTTCCGCCTACTTTTGTTGCGTGCGCCGCGCTATGTGCGAATTTCGCTGTGGCCTGTGCGATTTTCGCTGTGACCTGGCGCACGCTGTTAGATGGCCTGTGCGCCAACGTGCGCCGCGCACTTTTTTTTCGCACATCCGCTGGTTTTCTCGCGCACGGCCTTCCATGAATCGACGTGCGCTGCTTTTCGTGCGATTTTCACACTTGCACTGCGATTTTCGCTATTCCACTGCGATTCGCACGTTTTTGCCCACTTGCGCCGCGCTAATTATTCCATGAATCGGCCTGTTAATATGGTAAAAATTGTTGGAATTGTTATCAATTCTTTTGGGAGCCGATTTGGATAGTTGCACACAAACACAAGCAATGATTTAATCCCAAGAAAACATTTGAAATCTTAAAATAAAAGTCGGAAGCAATTAAAAGCTGTTTTACACGTGTAAGAAATTCCCAAAACGAAAATCCGTGGCAAAACTTTTCACTTTGGGAGATTTTGGGTGTGATGGAAAGCTGTGGATGTTAGCTAAAAGCAGAAGTTGAAATTCCATTTCAATCACAAGGAAGTCCAGAGGCCATCCCCCATGTTTGTTCCTTGCAGAGGCCATTTACGACTATCTTCACAGTTCGAATTTCCTGAGCTGCTGCTTGTCATTGTTCCTTTTGCCTCTGTAGACCAGGTTCTTTCCTACCCTGTAATTAACACTTCTCTGTGATTTCCTGCTGGGGGGAAAGACCTTCCTTCTGTGAGAAAAACCTGTCATTCAAGTTCTGCACCTTTAGCCAGGTTTGATTTTCAGTTTGTACATGTTAAAGTTTACTCAGGCAGGCAGGCCCCTGACAGCTGTCATCACAGTAGCCCTCTGCTGCACAAAGATTTTTGACAGATCCACAGGCAGGCCACTTTTGCTGTGAAAATCTCTCTATGCTTTCAGCCTTTCAGGACCTTGTAAGTTCACAATGATTTCATAACTAAGTGAATTGTAGCACCCTGTAAGAATGTTGAATTTTTTGAAAGGTGTTTTGTTACGGCATTCTGAAGTTTCAGCAGCGAAGAAAAAGAGATTTTAAGCAATCTTGGAGTTTCATTTATAAAAGTACTGCTTTTTCCTTCTGCACTCCTCTTTCAATTGTTGTGGAGCCCAGTTATACATTTCAGTAGTGAGAGCTCTGTTCCACCACCAACAACATGCGTGGCAGATTGGGCAGCCATCTTTTTGTGCGTGGAAAATTGCGATTTTCAGGGGTTTTGGCACACACATGGGTTTTGCAGCCATTTCGCTGTTTCTGGCACCATCATAACAGAGTGATGCAGCATAGCAGTGCAAACGTGGGTCAATATATCCCACAGAAACAAAGCATACTCTAGAGTATTTGCTAGAAAATGCCTTAATTAACTTTGGAGTTGGAGAAGATTCAGCAGAAGTGGGGTGCTCCTCCATGGATGGAGGAGTTAGTGGTGCATCTGCATGAGACAGAAGAGCAATAGGTGGAAGGGAAAAAGTTGGATCTGCAGCAGATGGCTCAGGAGAAGGAAGACCAAGAATTCTGCATCTGTGCCTGGTGTTGCAAAGTGGACCAGAGAACATGCTCTCAACTCAAGACACTCTACAAATCATTACTATTAGGGGTTAATTATTATAGCTTTTATTGAATGCATGCCCAGCTTCTGGAAGCATGGGAGCACTTTACAAGACATATGGGAAAGTACATCTGGGAAGTACATGGTGAGGGAAGCTGATTGCAACCGATACATACAAGGGAGTTAACAATGGGAGAGAAGAAGGGCAGGCAATTTCACAGCAAGGAGGTAACATGCAAACAGGGGAGAAAACAGGGAGAGTAAACTGCCCAATCACAGTTTAGGTGGGGAGAGGAATGGGTGTTGACCAAGGTTTTAAGGAGGAGCCATTCCTTGGAGAGGAGGGCCGTGAGCTGCTTCTTGAAATGTAGAAGTGAGGGGGCGAGTCTGCTGTTGAAATGTCAAGGTTCCAGAGTCTGTGTGCATAGACAGAGAAGGCATGTCTTCTGGTACTTTCCTTCCTGCACTGGCGGGTTTCAAGTCTGGTCATGTCCTGGCTGCTGGAGATAGTGAGCATCTCAATGAGGTAGTATGGAGACGTGTGTGACAGGCTGCTATATGATGTAGTGGTATTGGAAAGTAATATGTGCTTTAAGAAGGAGTCAGTGCAGTTCAAAGGGGGGCAATTTGATGGGGTCGAATTTTACATCTCAGTAGTGAAGGCATGGTCAACAGAAGGCCTTACAGGAAGGGATTGCAAACCATCCAGGTGGGAGGTGTAGCGTTATATTGAGAGACCACCCTTAACCTTGAGAGCTCCTCCATGAAATCAAGGAGCCCGAAAATATTTCACTTTAGTTTTCATTTAGCACTGGCCTCATGGAAGACTCATATACATGCACATAACACTCACCCTTGTGTGCCCACAGTGAACTAAGAACCAGGCCAGGGTATCGAAAGAATATATATTTATTTTAATAATAAACTCAATGAATAATAATGTTGTTCAATCACAGCCACCACCTTCTTTGTGGCAGAAAACACTGCTCCAATCACTGAAACACACTTTTCTGTATTCAATTTTGTCTAATAAACATAGAACATAGTCTTAATAAACTGTCAAAATACGTTTCCCATGAATCCCATTTTATGTAAAATTTAAGCTTTGGGAATGGGTTTCAGTTGGGAATTTTTGTTTTACAGACAAGTACCTTTTCATTTGAAAGGCAAGGTTTGGGATGGTGACAAATATCAATTTCGTTTTGGTGGCAAGAACATCTATTGTTTAAAAAAGTTTTGGTAGGGAGTTTAGTTTTTCGTTTTAGGAATGGACACCCTGTGAGGTATTGGGCCATCCACACAGGGAGAGTGCGCACGCCTGGGCTTTTTTGATTTTTTGAAATATGAAAATGAATGATGGGAGACCAACCTCCGAGAAATGAGTTTGGCCATTCCGCACACATTTCATTTGCTTCCCATACCAAAAACATACGTCACCTTGTACTCTGGGAAGACACAGCCTACAGGCGCCGTCTCCTCCTGTCATTTTCACATGGAATGTGACAGCCCTGGTACCATCAAAGCATTCCACCTTCCTCCAGCCATGAGCAGCCTAATTAAAATATCAAAGGCTCCATGGAGCTGCATTCCTTTGTCCTACAGCTAGAAATGAGAGATAATTGAGGCAAGCCTGCCGAGTGGGCTTGGTTGCCGGAGAGACAACAGGAAGGCGGAACTAACACCCCTTTGATGTGCAATGTGTCAACTTAAAGCTAGTTTCCACCCCTCTATATGAAAGGCACTGAAATGCATGTCTGGGTTCACTATTTACCGTAGGCAAACCCCTACAGAGCTGACCCCTTTTCTGAGGGGAGAAGTATGTGGTTTGGGGGAAACAGCAAGTCTGCTCCAGCACATACTTCAAAGGAAAACCTGCGCTTTAATCAAGAGTCACAGAGGGCTCAGTTAACCAGAGAGACACTTTTATCTACAACAGGCAGGAAGATGGTGGTACTTAGGTATATGTTGTCACCCCCTTGTCTGTCCTGTTGTAGAGCACTATGGTCCTGACCTCATGCATGACAGAAGATTGTTGGTGGGGACCCAGGATTAGTTCATTAAGGAAGGATTAGCCCACAGCAATCACTGGTGCCCATTTGGCTTTAAAAGAGGGCTGAACCCCTCACCTAGCTGATCCTTTTGGAACCAAATTCACTATAGTAAGTGGCAAACCTGATATTATTTCTATTCCTTTTTCTGGACAGGCAACAAAAAGCACCATGTTGCACCTTTCAGCCAAAGAGGTCTCAGAGATAATTGTGTTTTCTCACAAACATATTTGATTCCTACTGTCTTAACTTCTGCATGGCGATAAATGTTACCCTTTGCACTCCTGCCTATCAGCCTCACTCTCATATGTTTGGTCTGTTATGTATTTGAAGTCTGATTTGTGATGCCATTGGTGATGCCATTGGTGAAACTCTGAGTAAAGCTCAGAGATTCAACCACATCACCAACATCCCTGCAGCTAATACCTACTGGTTTCCTATGGTCTCCCAGCTGCCACTTGCAGGTGGCATATCATCCCTCACTTGGCTGTCACCTCCCACATCGTGCTGAGCCAAAAGCCCCAATCCCCTCTACTTGTCACTTCTCCATCTCACTCCATGGTCGTCCCCCATTCACCACCTTGCCCGTCACCTCCGTCTTCCGATGTTGCAATTCCGATGTAGCAATTATTCCCCTTGCAAGACACTATTTGGTTCCCTCCAGGCTCCCAAAATAGTACCACCAAATGCCTCATTGATTGTACACGATAGTAATCACTATGCAACCCTCAGTGGGTGGGTGGGGGTTGCTGACAGGCATCAAGGATTTCATTTAGGCCCTTGCTTTTGCTCTGTCCTGTAACTTGGTCAAGGACCACTAACAGGCAATAAACCCCTCAGGTCTATCTATTAGTCCGTCCGTTCTTTTCAAGGTCAATATCATACAATACAGGATGAATGCTGACACAATACTGCGTCAGTAAGTATGAGGGAATGGTCGAAGCATCAGTTGAGGATCATTTGTATTTTTAAGGGCCCAGGTAGCACAAGGGAAAATTAACACAGACAAATTGATATGCCTTCACGGCATGTGTTCGAAACACGTGCATTTTAATTATGGCACGTGAAATCAAATGATCTTGAGAAGTACATGTATGCAATGAGTAGACTATGTACTCTAGAAACATTGTCTATCAGTCTGATCAGTAGAATGTATGGTATGAAAACAATGCAGTTCTAAGTAAAAGGATTGAAATGCGTTTCCGGTTCTTGACAGGGGTGAAATTCTTGCAAATCAATTAAGAAATAAAAGTGATGAAACCCAACTTCTTACAATAGGCTTGAACAGGCCGAGCAATGTGTAATGATATTGTTGCAGATGAATTTCAGTGAGGTTATAGTAGTCTATACATTACTTTAAAAACATATACACATTAGATTGTGCAATTGTTTTATTTCAGAATGCAGAATATGAACAGAGGAATGTCATTGGGCGAGCAGTATTTCAAGAGAGTGTTATGACAGCTTTTTATCCTGCTTTGCACTCTATAGTGGGCAAAACTTCTGTGTTTTCTTTTGTTTTTTTAACTGATGTATATAATCCCTATCCATCCAGAGCTTTAACTCAAATGGGAAAAATCATTGCACGCCCTACTGGACAAAGTTCCTTTTATTTTCTTCTCTAGGGGCGCCCTCTGCCTTTGCAACTCCCAATAAACATGCATTATGTTTACGTTTTTTTAATAACATGATTACATGAACACATGGACAATTGGGAAGGTATTATCCAAGTCAACCAAACAAATTCAACAATTGGTAACCACAGCTAAGAGGATAAATAACTACACTAATACACTGCAAAGATAAACCGTTTCTGTCTGTCACCCACTTTGCGTGACACGTTCACTCATTTTATTAATGGTATACTATTTCTTCTACTCAGGTATTACTACAGTTTTGACAATGACCACCCTTAGTACGTTTGCCCGGAAATCTCTGCCTAAGGTTTCCTATGTGACCGCAATGGACCTCTTTGTTTCAGTATGCTTCATCTTCATATTTGCTGCCTTGATGGAATATGGGACACTACATTATTTCACCAGCAACAGGACAAGGACTAAAGTCAAGGAAAAGCAGGCAAAGCTTGAGTCATTGGTAAGTGTGAATAGGTACCTCAACTCATCTAATTACAGTCAGTGTATATTACACAGGTAACAATAATTCGTTCAAGTGACAACTTGATCTGCCTTACAGTATGAAAAACAAAACGCATATTTTTTGGCCTGTCCGCACATAGTGGCCTGTATACTTAAGGAATAAGGATGTATGTTAACTTGAAGTAATAGTTACTTGATTTTTTAATAATTAATGTGTGAACTTGTAGTACATGATTGTCTCGATTCAACATCTTCCAATGGATGCGTGGGCAGGTGATCGAAGTACGCAATCATTTACGCAATCAAAGCATGTGGTTGGGTGCAGCCAGTATAGCCTCCTCAAGTCCACACGTCTAGCAAGATTCACAGCAAAATCCAGCCAATCTCCGCCCTATCACGAATTGCAACTTTTTGTTGAAAGTTCTTGATAAGGTGGCCACTCATCAACTTCAAGTGTATGTCGACAAGCACGACCTGCTACACTCACAGCAATCAGGATTCAGAAGTGCTCATAGCACGGAATCAGCATTACTCGACCTTCAATCTAAAATGCTAGAAATCCTCGATAAAGGCAAGGCCGGCCTGCTCATCCTATTGGACCTCTCGGCGGCTTTCGATTTATTAGACCACGAGAAGCTCCGTGAGGCCCTGGGAAATGCAGGCAACTGTGCCGCGGAAGCCATCAATTGGATATCCTCTTTTTTGAATGACAGAAAATCCAAAATCACCTGGGGTGGACATTCTTCTGGCACGAATCCAGTGGATTGTGGCGTCCCTCAAGGTGCTAGCTTCTCCCCTCTCCTATTCAATTTATATATACGTGGCCTCTGTGCCCTCCTTTCACAGTTGGATATTTATTTTACCAATTTTGCAGACGATACTCAACTTATTATAGAACTCAGTGGAGACCACACCACAGATAATAACAGACTCTCAGCAATCTATAATACTATAGAAAGCTGGATGAAAGCCCACTGGATGTGTCTGAATAGTTCAAAAACAGAATTTATGACATTCGGATCTTCAAAAGCCTTATCCAATCTAGGCCCAGCCTACTCATCATTTCTTATTAAGGACTCTAGCATCACGGTCCTAACTAAGGTGAAAACACTTGGCATATACCTGCAATCCTCATTAGGAGCAGACGCTCAAGTCGCTTTTCTTAAAAAGAACTGCCAGTACCACCAGAGATTACTACGCCGCATTAGGCCATATCTCAACGCTACAAATTGCGCCACCATTGCTAGAGCCACAATATTGTCCCGACTGGATTATGGGAATGCGCTGATGCTCGGTTCAAGTAAATCTTGCATTAAACAATGCCAGATCATCCAGAATAACACTGTTAGAACTATTACCGGGAAGTCTAAGCGCGAGCACATCACCCATGACCGAATAGGCCTTCACTGGCTCGGCATTGAGGAGCGTATTAAATTAAAATCCCTGACACTTGTCCACCGCTGTCTTTTTGGCACGGCTCCTACATACCTAGAGAAGGAATTTCTTTGGTACGAACCAAGCCGTTGTCTTAGATCAGCAAAAAAAGGGCTACTCAAAGTTAGCCACACCAGAGTCAAAGCTACTGGACTCGGGAGAGCCTTCCCCACCAAAGCTATTGCACTCTGGAACGAGCTTCCTGAGAAACTCAGATTAGAAAGTAGCTACTCGCTATTTAGGAAGCAGCTGAAAACTCTACTCTTTCGATAATTCGTTACATATTCAGCATGGACTCCTTTGAGTCCCCTGTCCTCCTTTTTCATGTTGTCCTGTGATCTGTCCTCTTGTGTTGTTGTCGCGCCCTGATGCTTGCGAGCTTCGGCGCGTTATAAATATATAAATAAATAATAAAATAAATAAATAGCCTGCATTTGCTTTTTGGGTTGCTGGCCATGAAAGATATGTATTGGCTATACAAAAAATAGCCTACCCTGCCCCCATACACACACCTTTATCCTCCCCTCTTTATATCCACGAGGGCCTTCAGAATTTACTAGAAACGTTATGCTCAAATATCCTTAATAAACTGTGTCATAAGAGTCACTATGAGATTTCTTCAAAATGGGCAATGTCGCATGCACACTAAAGGCCTTTGAGACTGGTATCCACCAGTCCTGCAGGGGAGCCGGGATGCAGAAGTAGTACATAAAATGGAGACCCGGGTAGGATACACCGGCCACTGGGGTACTATGTTAATTAACTTTTATACCGCATAAGCTGCCACTCTATTGGTCTTAACTCATTGAGAATTTGTCTGAATGAATGAACCTCACCCCATCTAGAGTATAAACCAGAACATGGTCTGTTGGGTGAAACACGAAGCAGGCAAAAGATAAGCAGGAAGTGTCACAGAATGTGAAAGTCAGCAACAAAATAGACAAAAGTCACAAAAATAGTGAAAGAGACCATATGCTTGAGTGATGGTGAGTGCTGGGATGGATTACGGTAGTATGGGTTTAGACCGAAAATAGGTCATGAAAAGAATCAATAATGTTCCATGCTGGACAATTTGGTTCTCTTGTCCGTTCGAATTGCAATGTGTTGTTAGTATAATATAAAATCAAGTTTTAGATGTCTGATGGCCTTCTGATGTAGTTCCTGTGCGTTGTGGAAGCTTAAAACCAGGTGTTCGTATTAAGTTCGCTTATGGGTAGTACTCAGGAGACCTGGTAAACCCAGAGGAGTCAAAGTCAAAAGTTGTGTGCTGAATGAAAGTTGGGGAAAACAAAGTGGAATTAGGCAAATATTCTCTCTGCACCAAGCTATACTAGGAGAGATAGTGGGCCTCATTACACGGATGGCGGAGAACCATACCAGCACCGCCTTGGCGGAAAGGGGAATTACCGCCCCATTCCAAGGTTGGCGGGGCGGTAATTCCCCCTTCCGCCATTGCCCTTCCCCATTCCCATTTTTGCCCCATAGGGCTCAATGGGAACGGGGAAGGCGCTAATTACGGTACCGCAAATTGCGGTACCGTAATTAGCTCCCTGGGTCCCTTTGCGGGTTGGTTTTTAACGCCTGCAAAAAGCAGGCTTTAAATCCCCCAACCCGCAAAGGGACCTCGTAGTAAGGCGGTAAGGATTTAACGGTACCGGTATTTTACCAGTACCGGTAAATCCTTACCGCCATCCGTGTAATGAGGCCCAGTGAGTGTGAGCAATTATATAATAGAATGTACTGACCTTTCATTATCTAAAGAGGGTCATATGACTCTATAATGATCATTGCACTTTCTGTGCAATGTTCTGACTGCTTGCAATGGTTGACTACCTAGGAATACCCTGCAAACCATGTATCTGCCTGTCGAATCAAGTGGCACCAGCACTGAGGGAGAGGCAATGCCACCAGGCAGTTATAGGTGACGGCATCAGGTCCACCTGAGGAAGTTACCTAAGTCTGTTCCAGTTGTAAGGCCATCACTACCTCATCTTGTGTCAAAAGAAACCATTTCAGAGACACGTGCACATGATTCCAACCCACTCCATAACCCAAGGGCTAACGACCACAGGCCTTCCAAGACCCCCCCATCACAAATGTAGAGGTGGAGTCAAGTACCCCCGCCAAAAGCTCTGCCCTCATGCTGCCTATATGTTGGGAGCCGGACATTGCAACACATGCAGTACCAGTAAGGATGCCTATAACGCAGTAAATCATGGAAACAAGGTATCCATTAAGAAAACCTTCTATTCATTCACAAAGAAATAATGGCTTTTTGGACAAGGTCCCGGAAGAAGTGTGAAACTGGGTGAAAGAGAGGACTGGTGACGTCATACGGAGTGGATGATAACGCACCTGGAAAAGATGCACGAGGCAGAATAACATAGACGTTCTGTAAGCTCTGAAGAGGAGATGGTAAATATGAGAAACATTTCAGGCTCGAGATGAAGATGCTCATGCTACAGAAACGCTGAAGAACATGTAAATCAGTTTACACTTGTACAGACACAGTAATGCAAGTAGACAAAATGTTCTTAAGGCTGCCTATGTAATTGATAGTTTTGCGGTGATGCACCAATGTATAATACAAAGGAATGTATAGAACCTGAATATTCCACAATGCACTTTAAGCAAGGCTTGAAACCCCGTGATTGGAAAGGGTTTTTCAGAGTGGCGCAGTTGGAAAATAACTAAAGGCGATGGAGAAATACAAGAAAGGCTTGGCTAGCCCATTACCAAGAAGACAAGGTCAACATGAGCCTAGTTGTCCATCCAGTAGATACACTGAACGTGAGAATGAAACAAACATCTGTTTGAAATGGAATGGAAAAACACTGAAGGCATCAAAAGTTCATCATTTAATAGAATTAAATGCTGCAAAAGGCTTGAAAATACAGTCTCCGAGTCACATGGTCAGATCAAAATAGACATTGGGTCGAGCTACACCGAAACCAAGAAGATAGTCCCTTGATTTCTCAGGCACAGAGAGCTTCTACAAGGCCAAGTTCAAAGCCTAATTGACTGGCAGACTGCAAGAGTAATGATTAATGTGGGGCTAATTGGAAGAGGAGGCATGATCACGCCGACCTTTTATGCACCTGGTATGGTAGCCTGCGTGCTGCTAGCGTGGGGAAAATTCCAGAAGAGTACAAAGGTACCAAACTAATGGTAGGGGCCACGTATTAAAGAGCCCTATAGTTTGTACAACCAATGAAGAGTGGAGTATTAGAGTGACACAAAAGATGATTTGCACTTGGGATGGGATTAGTTGCCCACCTGTCAATGGAAGCCCAATCACTTCCCCCGTCATTTTGAAACATATACTTAGATGTTCCTTGTAATCCTATCACATCCCCAAGTAGGTTTCCACATAGTGTGACGTCACTTATGATGAGTTTTTGCTATAAAAGTTGTGTTTTTGATGAGAAGCACTGAGAGAAATCGAGCAAACGTCCGTTGATGTCCGTTGTAACTTGACTTAGACAATGGCAAATAAAACAGCAACAAATATTGCCACCTTCCTGAGTTGGTTTGATTATTTGATGTTTGAGTAACTTCTGCATCCCCATTCATCTCAAAGTTTTGCTACCTCGTCTTAAAGTGCTCTAGGTCTATGGGTCTATGGGTTCACAAACATCGATGGTGTGGACTTCAAGACATACAAAAACCGTTATTGGGTTTGAGTGGAAGTTCTCTGTGCAGCAAAGCCTGTAAAAGCAAAAGGAAATATGAAGGCAGAGTACCACAAAAGGAAATACACCAAACGCGGGTTTACAAAGATACACAGATCTTTATTCTACAACTGAACAGTTTTCAAAGAAACAAAGTATCAGATAGCTATCTGGCCCTCAGTATATAACAATGAATACCAGCCCGTTCGGTGTGAGAAGTGAGTGGGACAGTACATCAGAACATTCACTCTTTTATCCAATTTTGTAACATGATGTCCAGCCCATTTACAGGTTAACCATTTCTCGGGCTAGGGGTTAATGCAGAGTTTGCTTTTAATGTGTTCATCTATAGGGATATGGATTATTTCCAGTTTATATACAAATAGGTCACAATGGCAACAGTGTGTCTTTGGATTCAACATTAAGCCTTCGTACATGTTTTATACAATATAGTCAAACAAGTGTTCACATTCAGTATTTAAACAGTATTGTGCTTAATATATGCTCGTGGATCAGTTTCGTTGGCACAGGTAGTCCTCAATCTACAGGTCAACGAAGGACAATGTCTCCTTACATGACCCTAACATTTGGCCTATGGGCAGTTTAAGCATTAACCTGTATGCAGAGGTCAAGACGGCCATGTTACAAACAGAAGAACACTGTTCACCATTTTAGAACACAGGGTGACTTTGGAGCGAGAATCAAAATGGCGGATGAACCTAAAATGGCGGCTTAATCAATCTAAGGTCAGAACCTTGCAACGCGGATTTCTTTGTAGAGCGACTGGGCTTAGGCCAATATATATAATAAAGGAGGCACAATATAATATCCCGTTCGATAAACCCTCCTTTTGGCCAAGCCAAGCGCTAAACTGCTTCTAGTCACTTTACGAGTAACTCCACGTCTCATTGTCCATACATCCTGAATTACTATCGGAGGTGTCAATTGCCATTAGATCAGTTACTAAGATTTCTTTCAGCACATATTCATTACAGATTTTCTCTGAGGCATATACTTTATGTCCTAATGTACCCATCGCTTGTGTGCAACATCCCCCTAGCATTGAACACATACCAGGAAGACATTGTATACAACAACAAAGAAACAACAGAATACCTAAAATAATCAGCAAGACTGAAAGTAATTTCCATCCCCAAGATCGCAAGAAGTCCCAGAACCAAGCACTAAGATCCAAGTTTCCTTCGGGAACATGCACTTCTGAATTTAGGACATGCAGATTCTGTATTGCCTTGAAGATAGTTGGGGAGGAATCTGCCCCAAAAATACAGCAGGCGGATCCCACCAATTTACATACTCCACCACGTTCAGCCAGGATGACATCTAATGCCATTCGGTTCTGAAGTGCTAATATCCTTATTGCTTTCTGTTCTTCATGTTATAGACTATGTCAGTGGTCCGGTTAATGATCCTCTCCAGTACTCTCGCAAGTCTCCTGATATCTTCAGAGTTCATTATTTGTCCCCAAGATGGCACAAAGGATTTAGCTACATCTCCTAGAACTTGCGCTGAAGTGTCACCATTCTCGTCCCGCCGCGGACGAGCCTTTGAAATCTCTACAGTACTAGCAATGAATACCCCGGGTAACAGAATCCCTAGGTAACAAGTTCCCTGCCAATCCCTGGGTAAACATGGAAACGCTACATTACCGCAAACACAGTAGACAGGTTCACCTACATACAAAGGTCTGTCCTCACTAGTCAAATTCGCAACATTGGCGCAACCTTTAGAATCACCCATTAACTGAGTACCATTCCTTTGTATGCAGAAGGAAACTGAATTGGGGCTGTGATTAACAGTGTAGGAAGGAGGCGTGGCATCCTTATTGCCTATAGGAGCCATCTTGAAAGAGATCAAAGATTGAAAAGGACAGGACAGTCTATCAGAAGGCCTAATAGAAGCAACATTAAGCTTACTCCTATTTGCAAAGAGTGAGCATCCCAGGGGCGTCAGAAAACATTTTGCAAACTTATACAAATTAGTCCCATCGAAGTTCCCCGAGATGCTATCGTTCCATCGGCAAAAAGAATAGTGCTCTAAGAGAAGCATAGCATGCAGTAGTCAAAGGTAAAGGATGAATATACCAACCCAGCCCCTTATCCCCATGTTGCGGTAAATGTGAACAGACCCAACAATTAGATTTGTTAAAAATGACACGTGTAGCATTCATGATGAGTAATAGTGTGTAGTTGTGATAAATCTGTCTGTGCTGAGAGTCTCTAGGAGATAGAGTGCGCAGATGCACGAGAGGAGTAGAAACAGTAGGTACATTTTCAGTAAGCAACACATTCTCAAACGGATGTACTTCTTCTAGATACCAGAAACCTAAGACAATGACTATTGTGAAACCAATTAACATTATCACAAGATAGCAATACGTTTTCGGGGCCCACACAGTGGATTGTCCATTCTCGCAGCTGGTCACAGGTTCTCTTATCAGTTCTGTACGAGCGGAGGCGGTTTCAGGCATTGTAGTCTTCAAACGAAAGCACCAATGTTATTTGCTGGCGAACTCCTGGCTGAGCGTTTTCTTAGTCCTTCCACAAACCCTAGTGAACAGAATCCCCTTCTGTACAAATGATCGGGCCAAAAAGTAAGCCCTTTGATGATTTCCCTTGATGGCACAGCCGAGCCGTGCAGTAAGTCTATTTCCTCGGACGCAGATCGTACCTTGTGATTCCTGGTACTGAGTGATCTGTGAACAACGTGTCGTCACTTCCCGTTGGAAGCGACGAATCCAAAGCAGGATCTGATACAAGATCCGGAACAAATTCAAAAGACAAAACTGTTGGAGAATGTGGAGACGAAATGGCTGTTTCCCCAGGCCTCGCGGGCTCAGGGAGACTCTCCAATGCACTCTTGATGCTGGTTGCTGCTTCGTGATCATTATTTACAGCATTGGTGAGGGGTTCTGTATCTTCTGTATCGTATGGCACTGGATGTGGAATCCTCTTGGTGTGCGTTGTATGTATCCAATTCTTTCGTCCTGCTACCCGCACCGCATTCTGTGTGACCAGCTAAACTTGGAAGGGGCCCGCCAATGAGGTGCGAGGCAAGAAGATCGCTCAAACGATTTCAGAAGGATCCACTCTCCCGGTCGTATGCTGTGACCGGGACCCTCGTACCTTACAGGTAAAGCCTCTCACACCTGCTGAAAAATCAAATACAGGTTTTTAGTTAATTGGCCACAGTAATCAGAGAGAAGTACATTACATTTTTGACGTCTCGCAAAGAGCGAGACTTTGGAACATTCCAAATATTAGCTGGTCTCCCCATAACCACCTCAAAGGGAGAGAGCCCAGTCTTAGTTTGAGGGGTTGTTCACATAGATAACAACATGATCGGTAAGGCGTACGACCATTTTAGCTTGGTGCCGGCACATGTCTTAGTGAGTTTGTTCTTGATAATGCCATTGTGTCTTTCCACTAATCCAGTACTCTGAGAGTCTCTAGCCGAATGGAACCGTTTATCGATCTGTAATCCTGCGCATATCTGCAGAATTACCACAGCGATAAAATGTGGACCATTGTCCGACCAGATGACTCTCGGAAACCCAAACCTTGGGAAGTATTCCTTTAACATAGTCTTTGCCGTGGTCATAGCTGTGGCATCTTTGACAGGGAAAGCCTCAACCCATTTGCTAAAAGCACAAATGACGACTAATACATACTTGAAATTGTTGCAACTCTCCATCTCGATAAAATCAAAATGAATAACCTCAAAGGGGACAGAAGGTGGACCAAAACTACCCCTAGGCGTTGATGTGCCCTTTCCCACATTATTCTGCGAACAAATCATGCATCCCTGAACAAAGTGTTCAGCTACTTTAGGGATTTTGTCATTTACCCACACATTTTGCAACAATTTAGTAATTCTACGAGCACATATGTGGGTGGGACCATGAGCCATGACAACCATCATCATAATATATGCGTCAGGCAGTAACCATTTCCCTTCAACTTTGTCCACCCAACATCCATCATCGTCCAGTTTCCCCAAGCCCTCAGTCCATTGCTTAGACTCTTCTAACGTGGCATCGGCTTGGATATCCCTTACGGAATCAATATCCTCATTCAAAGTACAGGAATTTGTGGCTTCCCTTGAAGTATACATTTCTGAAGAGAGATCAGTGGCAGTCTGTTTGGCTATCTGGTCAGCAAAAGCGTTCCCTTTTCCTACATGATCTACAATCTTCTGATGCGCTGCGCATTTTATGATAGCTAGCTGAGTAGGGAGTGCAAGTGCTGAGAGCCATGTTGCATTTTCGTACCATGTGCCCAAAGTCTACCGAAGTCTACCGAAGTTGTGAACCACCCCAAAGGCATACCGACTGTCAGTATATATGTTTACCGTAAGCTCTTTGGAAAGTTCACAAGCTCGGGTCAATGCTATAATCTCTGCGGCCTGCATGGAGTTATGCGTGATTCTCTTGGTTTCCACGATCGTGCTCAATGTGGTGATTGCATAAGCAGCCGTGGATGTACCATCTGGAAGTTTGAAGCAGGAGCCATCGCAAAACAGCTCCCCTTGTGGAGTGTTCAAAGGAGTATCTTTCAAATCTATTCTACCCTTTGTCTCTTGTTCGGTAGTGTAAAGGCAGTCATGTGACTCTTCGTCACTACACGCAGTACCTTGCAGGAAATGTAAAAGTTCAGCCGGATTAAGAACACAACACCTCTTAATCTGTATGTGCAATGCAAACCAGATCAATTCATATCTCTTTTATCGTGCGGAGGTGAGGTGTTGCGTTTTTGTTTTGTTCAGTAGAACATCTACAGAGTGAGGTACCATCAGGGTTAAAGCATGGCCTAGGACCATTCCCTCGCTCTGTTTCACAGACGCAGCAGCAGCAGCGACAGCTCGCAAACATCTTGGCAAAGCGCATGCTACAGGATCAAGGGCAGAAGAAAAGTAGCCGCACAGCCTATTCTTCCCTCCATGTTCCTGCGTTAATACAGTCAAAGCACATCCATCACATTCATGCACATACAACACAAAGGCCTTATCGTAGTTTGGTGTGCCCAAAACTGGTGCCGAAAACAATGCAATCTTGAGCAGATCAAATGCACGCTGGTGTACCAAGTTCCACAGCAATGACGAAAAATGCCCTTTTTCGTCAAAGCCAACATTGGTTTAATCACTAGTGAGAAATTGGGGATCCACTGCCTACAGTAAGAAGCCATTCCTATCAAGGATCTAACTTCTTTCTGCGTATTTGGGACAGACATGCTAGAAATGAGTTTTATCCGTTCAGGCGTCAACCTTCTTCCCTCCTTTGACAGGAGATCGCCTAAATAGGCGACCTCCTGACAACAATATTGACATTTTTAAAGCAAAGCTTTGTGTCCATGTTTAGCCAAGTGAATAAGCAACAACACAGTGCCCTCCTTACATGCGCTCTCTGAGTCAGCAGCTAAAAGCAAGTCGTCAACATATTGAAGCAGTGTACAAGTAGAGGGCAACTCAAAGGTATCGAGCTGCTCTTTCAAAGCCCTACTATAGATGCTAGGACTTTACGTGTAACCTTGTGGTGCATGCGTGAAGGTAAACGATAGTCCCCCTAAGGCGAACGCGAACAAGTATCTACTGTCTTTGTGTATAGGAATACTAAAGAAAGTGTTCTTTAGATCCACAACATTAAAATGAATAGCTGAAGCCGGGATCAAAGTTAATATTGTTGTCACATCAGGCACAATTGGAAATTGTGGAGCAACGATCTTATTGATGGCACATAGATCAATTATGAAACGAAAGGGAATTTCATTATCGCCTTTTTTGCACACGGGCAAAATCGGACTATTGCACAAACTACCTGCAATTTCCTCAATCACCCCTCGATGCACAAAATGCATTTCAAAGCTTGCTGACCATCGAACAAAATCTTATACTGTGGAATACGTGGCATCTTCACTCCATGTTTCAAGACAATTTTAACAGGTTCAATTTGCAAAACACCAACATCATTATCATCAATAGCCCACAAACACTCCGGAACATTACTGAATTCCGGCAGAAAAGGTCTGGTCAAGAATTGAGAGACACAAAGTTGCTGTGGTGAAATCGTCAAATGCACTCCATAAGAAGAACAATGAATTACCACATTTAATTCCTTCAACAGATTCAACCCCAACACATTCCCTTCACAATTCAAAGTAAAAAGGAATGAACAGCGGTCCGCAAATGGACCCAAAGAAATAGGTACCGGCGAAGAAACCGGACAGACAACTGGTGTATCAGAAAACCCTACAGAAACATTGGTTTGCCCTGACAGTGGGATGTTTGGAACCCGTGAATGATCAATGGAACACTTCTGTGCCCCTGTATCTATCAAGAATAGATGTTTCCTAGTTCCCACTAACATCTCAACGTAGGGACCTTTCTGATAAACGGGAATAGGTGTCGGTTCCAAACCCTGTTTCGGGCAATCCTAGCGAAACAGAATGTCGTCAAAAGGAAGTTCTTCAGAGAGGTAAGCAGCAAAAGGATAATCAAAAATGTTTCTATTATCCGCACTAGGTGCCTGATTGTCCTGTGAAAAAGGTTGTTGTGAATCCTGTGAAAAGTGACCTCTACCAGGGCCCCCTAAACCTGGGCGACCTCTGGATCATCTACCCATATTTCCAAATGTGTTATTCGACCTCTGTTGGAGGATCGGGCATTGTGCACGCCAATGACCCTCTTGTCTGCAATAACCACACTGGTTAATGTTTACAGAACCCAAGGGCGCATTACCCTGTGGAACATACTGACCTCTAAACTGCCTACTACCCCCTCTAGGGCCTCTAACAATTTGATGTAATAATACTTTAGTTTTCAAGTCACCTTTTCTCTTTTCGACTCTTTCTTTTTCATTATTGACGCGATTCTCATAGTACTGAGCCATGTGCAATACTTCTGACTGAGACTTTCCTTGCCAAGCACTCTCGGAGGACATCATTTGCGACAGGATGTGAGGCAGCAATCCACGCACAAATTTGTCCATGAATAATCTTTTCCCAGACTCTGTGCCTAAGTCTTGTCCACTGAAATCTGAAAATACCTGTTCGAACCGATTAAAAAACTCGGTAGCACCCTCAGACCTCCCTTGGACACAGGCAGTAAGCGTGTCCCAAATAATTCTCTTTTCAGGAATTATAGTTTTCAATTTCGTAACTATTCGATCAGGCAAAGTTAGTATCACCTGAGGCGGTCTTTCGCCAGCTGGCCTTTCTCCATCGAGTCTAACCATGTTAGTCCATGCATCTCCTAACCATGGTACATCATCTATAGTTCTAATCTGTTTCCACAAATCAACAGGCAGGAGTATGGGAAATAACAGGTCAATATCACTTAGAGTGAATACTGAGGATTGCAAAACAGACTCTTTGTAGAACCCCGTCGGATTCTTCCTAATGTCAGGAATAGATTGTTTAATAGTGTTCACTTCCTGTCTTGAGAACGGGATGTGAACGAACTGTGACACATAATGTGCAGGAATTTCTAGAGCAGCTGTACCTGCTGCAGCATCAGCGGGAATCTCAACTTTTGGGACAAATGTCAGAGGAGCAACTGACATTGCTCCCAACTGAGAAGTTGGCAACTCCGAGCACTTACTAAGCAACAGATACCAATTTGACCGCTAAAGCAGCCGAAGAAGTGTCAAACGAAAAAGCTCTCTTATAAATACTCAATAACTCTGCGGGACAACAAATCTTCTTTTTTACACACTCATCCTGTAGGTACTCTACCATTACCTGTATCACTTTCCTCTGCATTTCTGGCGTATACCAACTATATGTGTCATATACTTGAACGGGAGTTATCGACGTGTCTGAGATCCATCTAATCACATCTTTTATGCAAATTCGCGTTTCCTCAGTTATCGATTTACGACAAGGAAGGAACCGTTTCTGTACGAACATAACGTCCAAACTATCACCATCTTCATCATCATACCGTAACCTTTCCAGCTCCCTTCTATACTCAAGAACCCTCTCAACATGCTCTTGTACTTTCTCTGCAGTATCTCTAGGAAACGCTAAAGTATTCAGATCCCTCAATCCTTGTGGGAAATCTATGTCATTCAACCTGTTCCACATTACACATAAGTGAATTCCTAATCCTTCAATACAATTGTTTTTCTCAGGAAAATAATCTAAATTAGAAAGTGTGACAAAAACATTATCTTGTTCACCCTTCTCCATGCAATGCTTATCCCATGCAATGAACTCATGTTTTTTTTTCTGGAGACACAGTATCAAGAGTTACAACACTCGATCCCGCTCCCGATCTACTACAAGAGGTGTAGAACCACTTGGAAGAGGGAGAGTAGGCAAGTTTTGAACATCAGAGAACAGAGGTGCTATTACTGGTACAGCAGGCAAAGGTGGAGGAACGGGTGGGGATGCAACGACAAGAGGAGGAACAACGACTGGGGGAAGGAAGAGGAACAGCAGGAGGAACGATAGGAGGAGGAATAACAACAGGAAGAGGAACATACGGAGGTGACGCAGTGGCCCCAGGCCTTCGTTCATTTAACAGTTTATCGATAAGTTCATCAGAAACATGAAAGTCTTTAGAAGGATAGATTTTCTGGATACCAAGTGAGAAAGCCCTATCCATATTCCCTACTGACTCAAACTGTTTATTTTGGTCATACAACAGCGCTTTTACAGCGTTTTTCATATGGCGGCGCACATGCTTTTCTCTACTCTTAAGCTGCTGCAAAGCTTCTTTCTTCCAATTCTGTAATATGTCAAATGCTGCAGGTCTAGCCTTTTTCTTCAATAATATAGATTCTATGTATTCAATATGAGGGATTTCGAAACTACCATTGATTGGCCACTGAAGTTCGGAAGCATGTCTAGTTTGTCTGCGCCAAATATCATTAAATACTATACTACCAATGCCGTGCTTACAGTACATAGTACACGCCGGCGGCCCCTCCATTGCTGCCGGTCGGACAAATTCCAAAGATTGTGTGTCCTTGCAGAATAATGCCCTGAAGCAGGCAGACAATTTCCCAGTCATATCAGATTCCTGGTGTTACCTGGTCAATAATTGTACTTGCAAGAACAATATGCCAAAACAAATGATCAGGATACTTAAGAATCGGGTCACGACTCACCTGATCAAATCCTAAGGAGGTCCGATCGGATAGCAAAGTTTTCTAACACCGTCCGATCCCGGTCCGATTGCCGTGTCAACCTTCAACGTGCTGGCATCAATCTTGAGGGTCCCTATTCGGGCGCCATCTGTGAAAGCAAAAGGAAATATCAAGGCTGAGTACCACAAAAGGAAATACATCAAACGCGGGTTTACAAAGATACACAGATCTTTATTCTACAACTGAACAGTTTTCAAAGAAATAAAGTATCAGATAGCTATCTGATCCTCAGTACATCACAACAAATACCAGCCTGTTCGGTGTGAGAAGTGAGTGGGACTGTACATCAGAACATTCACTCTTTTATCCAATTTTGTAACATGATGTCCAGCCCATTTACAGGTTAACCATTTCTCGGTCTAGGGGTTCATGCCGAGTTTGCTTCTAATTTATTCATCTATAGGCACATGGATTATTCCCAGTTTATATACAAATAGGTCACAATGGCAAGGGTGTGTCTTTGGATTCAACATTAAGCCTTCGTACATGTTTTATACAATATAGTCATTCAAGTGTTCACATTCAGTATTTAAACAGTATTGTACTTAATATATGCTCGTGGAACAGTTTCGTTGGCACAGGTAATCCCTGATCTACAGGTCAATGAAGGTCAAGGTCTCCTTACATGACCCTAACATTTAGCCTATATTTAGCCTATGGGCAGTTTAAGCATTAACTTGTTTGCAGAGGTCAAGACGGCCATGTTACAAACAGAAGAACACGGTCCACCATTTTAGAACACAGGGTGACTTTGGAGTGAGAATCAAAATGACAGTTGAACCTAAAATGGCGGCTTAATCAATCTAAGGTCAGAACCTTGCAGCGCGGATTTCTTCGTAGAGCGACTGGGCTTAGGCCAGTATATACTATAAAGGAGGCACAATATAATATCCCGTTCGACAAGCCCTTAACTGGTGAGATTAAAGGCGAAGAGTGAAGAATAGAGTATTTTTGTGAAGCAGCCAGCAATATACACAGTAGGCCTGTCCTAGCAAGCATATATCTGGAATGGGGAACTAAATGCATGTTTTGATGTGGATTACCTCCCTTACTAAGAATTTGCACACTGTTTATCAGTTTCTCTCCTGTCTATTTCTGCCATAGCGCTGAAACCTTCAGTGTAAAAAAGAACAGCTGATTAACAGAGCACTACTCATAAAAACAGGCACTACTAGGTTAAACCAGGACAAGGACATGCTGGGTCTAGGCCATAGGCACTCTGTACCAAAGCATGATGATTTTGGTGCTAGGTCATTTGACAACGAGCAAAACTGTGCAGAGTGCTTCTCAGGAAACAGATCTTGATGAACTGTTCTCTTAAATTGAGGATATCATCCTCATAAAAAATCTTTATTCGAATTGTACAATACAATTCATAACAAGTACATATAAATTAACAGTGGAAAAATGAATACATCAAAGAGATTTAATTAAAAAAAATTACAAAATTAAATGTACATCTGGTTCAGAGATTCGTTGTTATTTGAAACAATCAAATCACTTTTCTCAACTTATAAAATTATTCAGTGCTGTAGAGAAAGCAAGAGTACACCGTTTTACATTAATAGCTCTAAAAAATGGCATCCAATATTGTGCACTCAATTTTGCGTATTTCAGGCACAGCAACACAGAGTAGAGGCTGGTCTCTATTTTATTTGGACTTAACGGGCAATAAGCATTACATGTAAATCGTACTTCTGCCTCTCTTGCAGCCGTACAACAGACGTTTGAGCTTACTTATGAAAAAAGAAAAATAAGTAAGTGTGGATCTTTTACTAGTAAAGATATTTGTAATCCCATTAAGTGATTAGTACTTACACACTTAGATGGAATCATGACCATTAACCTGCGTCGCATCTAAATAGAATTGTGCACGCTAGCACGTCCCACACCTAGATGGGATTGTGAATGGTAGCATGTGCCACACTTAGATTGAATGGTGAATGGTAGCATGTGCCACACTTAGATGGAATTGTGAATGGTAGCATGTGCCACACTTGGAGATGAAATCGTAAACATTCATTATATATTATGTCGTCAAGCTCAATACTGAAAACGGAACTGTGAACGTCGGCATGTCCCACAATTGGATGGAATTGTGAATATCAGCATGTGCAACACCTAGATGAAATAGCAAACAGCCTGAATCGCTTCTAGATAAAAATGCCCATCATAGCCTGAGTCGATTCTTGATGGAAGTGCGAATGTTAGCATGTCCCACACTTGGGTTGAGTTGTGAACATTAACCTGAATCGCAATAGATAGAAATGCAAATGTAAATGTGATTACGCCCCAAATGTGCATCACTGTCTACCCCGGTTTCCTAATCCCCATGCTGTTGCTATATATCCTGTCGCCGTAAACCCAGCCCCCTGTCTCTGTGTCCGTGTGTTGCTGAGTTCCCTGCCATCCTGTTCACAGGCCTGGTCTCGGGCCTTTTAAAATAACCATCATATCACATCACTACGCTTACTCTCTACTATACACCATCATACATCTAGAACACAGATATACCCCTAATTAATTCGGCCCAGCTGTTCACATACAAATACGACCCCATGAACACCTCATCACCCTAACAAAACGCAGCTAACCGAGCACATTCCGGTCTAGTGCTCACATATGCGTCCTTCAGGCCTAACACAGCCACAACCCAGTCTGGGTGTCCACCCATCAGACTGCACACATCCAACTGATATCTTCAGCACCACACCTAATGGTGAAATGCAGCTACCATCCGGCAATTACATCAGCTGCACACATATCTGGTGCACCCACGCACCCTACGACACTATCTCTCTACTGACTAGAACTACGGTTCCCGAGGGCGTTCAACCTACCAGCGCTTTGAGGTCATACCAATGATACGTAGATGCCATATAAATACCAAGTAACATAACATAACAAATACCCAACTAATCATCAATGTATTAATTGGTTGCAGATGCATTTTGCTGCAAATTACCTATATTGTATTAAAGAATTGGATACTTGAAGATTATGCAACCTCAATTAACTAGTTAAGAATAAGTCTATCAGCCTCAGATGAAAGAGTTTGGGACGGGAGCAAAGATTAATAATTGTATCACACAATGTGACTTTAAATGAATTAATGTAATCATATACATATGCATATGTTAAATGTCACTCAGGTCTCTTAACATTATCACTCGAGATAGGTATTGGCCCTGAAGAAGTTCTGATGATATAATGTATTGGTTTACAGAACGAAACAAGTTGGGCTGAGTAATTAATTGGTGAATCTCATTAATGATATGAGGGGATACTGTAATTGTGGAAACAATGATTTGGGTACTGTATTGCATGTTGTGCACTTTAGGACACTGGCAATTCAAGCACCTTATGTATGATTGGGTTAAGTAAATCTGAGAGGATAACCACACCCTTTATAATTAAATATTAAGATTTACATTGTTGAATTGTTTGAATTGTTTTCTATGTATACTGCATCAAAATTATATATTTATTTGTGCAGTGATTTGCAGCCATGCAAAATTCAATGGTATGTCGATGTGTTAACTTGATACAAATAAAATGTGGTTCAACATTTAAATTATATGAAGCCCAAGTGGGCTTGATGTTCGTATTTTGATATATATAGGTAGCACATTCATGTGGGTGGAGTATGATTGAATCACGTACAATAAAATACATGACAAGTTCTTAAAACTATTATTCAAAAGAGATATTGGTCGATATGAGGTCAGGCATGATCGATTTCCTTTTTTGTAGATTGGGCTTAATATTGCACCCTTCCAAGAATTTGGAAATGCATTCAACTCTATCATATGATTAAAAATGTTTAAAAAAAAATAATACGGACCAAAAATAAAGATCAGGTTCCTACAGCCACCACAAAAGAGCAGCTGTAAAATGAGTTACTTTTGCGCTTCAACAGCAGTGTCTTTATTATTAAGTGTTCAAATCACATTCTGAATAAAGTTCAGTAAAATGGGCCATTCACGCTTCTTTGGGCACAGTATTTTTTCCGGCCATGTCACCCATAAATGGCAAGCAAGGCTTATTCACTACCTCCCCAAACCTTCTGAATTCACTTTTAGCTTATTACAGGATAGATCCACCAGTTCACTTTTCCTATTCTTAATAGCTTTCTTATATGCTTATCTCCTAAGCTCTTTTTTTTTGGGGGGGGGGGATCTGATGCATTATTTTTTAGAGTGGCCATTAGGATTATCCCGGCTACCCTACAATGGGAATCGAATCAGTGAGCACGTTTCTTTACTATCGTACTACGTTTGCTACTATCACAAAGCAACCTGTCAATTAATGGAACACGTTGCCCAAATCGTAATATGTTGCCTAAAAATCATTGCATTAGAAGCTCAGTTTTTAGAGTTTTCCTTATAAAATTGTATTGGTCACTAAACACCTAATTAAAAATTAAAAAAATCTTGGAGCGATCCTTGCGTGTCACCTAATTGACTGTCGAGTTGTGGATATAATATTATGGGTATACCATGCAGAGTGCACATATTGCCACTAAATGCCTCCCTTTTTCGAAAACTAAACATGAATATCGTATTTCCTATTTGGCAAAGATAATTACAGCCTTAGATTAAATGTGGTGAAAGTGCAGTCCAAAAAAAAAAAAAAGCTAACTTCTGCATGTGCGACACCTTATGCATAAACTTCTGTACTGCAAATTAGGAGCGAGTTTCCAAACATAGAACCAAATACACTGCTCAGGAAATCAATGTGGTAGGAACCGATCCATTAAGATTGCAATTTCCTAGCATTCATAGCATTAGTATATTTCCATAAGCTACTGTTTAGAGAAAGTGCAAAAAGGAATAATGATATATGTGCATAGGATCTTTTAAACTTTCAAGCATGAAAAGAACAACTAGAAAGCGTAGTGCTTAATTAAGACAATCTGGATATAATATGTTGAACCATATGTGACAGGACGCAACACGTGAAAGGACAAATAGGTGACCCTCTCGAAAAAGTACTGCTCCCATGCAATGCAATACTAGACTCCGAGGAATAACTGTAACATCAGTAAAACATACTTCAAAAACGTATTTAAGCGGATGCACATAACATTTTGATAGCAAAATCTCCCTGAATTCCACTGACCTCAGTTTTACCTATAATTTCTGGACCAATGTACCCATATAACTATGCTATACAGGGGCAATGAGGCAAGGAAGCTGAATGGCAGGGGTTTAAAATGGTAGACATGCTTGCTAAATTGATGGTGCATATGGTGAGAGCATTTATAGGGAAGACATGTAGTATATTCGTACCACTTATTAGCTGGCATTGCATGGAATATTAACAGCATGGGACACACAGCAATCTATGGGATGACTGTGTTATTTCTCCAGCATTGGATCTTTCATAGATTCACATGCCTGAATAAAATATTCCCTTTCGTCAGACTGGGAATCCTCTGCAATTTAAATAGGTATAAACTATTTCAAAACGTTTCCTTAAGGAAATGCTACACAACCAGCCCTATAGGGCCTGTGTAGCCTCTCATTTGTGCAGTCCCTCCACCTCCTTTGGTCCTTTTTTTACCCCATCCAATGAGGTGGCAGGGCTTAAGCTCCACCCCAGTGAGCCATCTTCAGATTTTTCACTGTGGTCTTACTGATCAGGGGAATCCTCTCTATCTCTCTGAGATTCCTTCTCTTTTTCATCTTTAATCATGTATTATTCTACCTAAGGTCGTTTTTTCCCCTTCACTTGGACTGTGCCTTTCCTGGTTGGGTGTTCCTGGGTTCAAGTCACAATTTTTGCCATTAAAACCGTCGTGTCAGTCTGTCTGTCACCTCATGGCAGAGTCAGAAGTGTAGGCTACCAAGGAGAAAACCTTCAGGGACTGCAGCAAATGTAGCAAAAGGGTCACTTTTATTAGATACCCTCACAAATATTGTATTTATTGTCTCTATCCTCATGAAATCCATTCCTGCAAAATCTGTCAGACTTTCTCCTAGAAGACTTTGGAGGACAGACATAGAAGACTGCTGCTACATCTAGAAAGCAGGCAAATGGCTTCTGATGAAGAATCTTCAAAGACTGCTCCTTCAACCTCTACCAGGCTCACTGGGAAGCAAGTGCCAAAGTGGAGAGCTTCACCAGTGGACAGGACAGAGTCTCCAACCCCCAAGGCAAAGAGTGAACAGTCCACTCTGAGGTCAGAAAAAGCTTCAACAGGCCTGCTTAAAGAGAACCTTCACAAAGAAGATAAAGATCTTAAATCTGCCTCTTGGAATGCAGAGCTGTCGTCGACGGGGGCATTGTTCATGCCTAGACACTCTTCACCATCTACGACAGCAGACATCGAAGGGCCTCCTGTGCAAGCAATAGAGCCAGAGGATGTGCTGGTTGCACTGGAAACACAGGCTCTGTAGTTGGAAGGAACAGCAGAGCTGTCACCTATAACAGAAATGGCAGAATTACCAGACATCCTACAGGAGTTTTCAGAAGGGGAGGAACCACATCCAGTGCAACCTAAGGAGCATAGTCCACACTGGCAGCCAATCTATGCACAGAATAATGGAAGAGTTTTAGAGGAGACAAAGGGCAGGGCTGCTTGCTACCTAACCAGGGCAAGACAAAGGAAGACCCTTCCAAGGCAGGTCTCCAGCAGGTAGCGCCGAAGCAGGTCAACCTGGGTCCGCATCCCCCACCATCACTTCCTAGACAACAATCATTGTCTGTTAGCAGACACCAGAGGCACTAATTACTGTACAGTGGGTCACCCAGATACAGGAGGAGACATTCTCCCTCCCCACCACAGTCCTCCTTTCAAAGGCCCCGAGAACCCAGAGTGTCATCCATCATGGCCTCTGCATTTCCTGATGACCCCACCGAGTAACCAAGGGAACCAGATGATCCTTTCAATGAGTTTTCAGACACAGACACACATGCTGAGGAACCAGACGAGGGTGAATTGACACATGAGGCACCCGAAACAGACCCAAACGAATGGAAATCTGTTGTCATTGCAAAACAGAAGCAGCGCAACTCTCCAGGGGGAGCCTCCCCGACTGACAATGTTGTCTCTTTTCACTCTACTATTCCAAAGTCGACAGTCTGATGACGGGGAATAATGCTGGAGAAATACAGTTGCAGGTAAGTAACTAAGCCTTACCCATCGCAGTACAATCCTTGAAAATGCTGTTTATGTAATGTCACAAGATAACCCTTTTGAAGTGGACAAGCACAACATGACACTGTGCAATTGAGTAGTCTAAAGTCTCATTGTGAAAATAGTTTATTTTTAGACAGAAGTTTGCATCTAAATTGTGGTTGTAAACAGATTCCTATTTTTTTCACAGAAACCTCAATGCATCGATATCCGCACAGGATGCACCTCAATTCCAATTAACACTGTTTCCCCAGAACAGGGGACAGGCCCAGGTTACGAGTGCCTGGAAGGCAAAGACTGTTCCAGCTTCTTTTGCTGCTTCGAAGACTGTCGCACTGGATCATGGAAAAAAGGAAGAATCCACATCCACATTTCCAAAATGGACTCCTATTCCAGAGTCTTCTTTCCAACAGCATTCACCTTGTTCAATCTTGTTTACTGGGTTGGCTACCTTTACCTTTAACCCGTTAAAGTTCATACGTTTCTGGGATACGTCCATGAAGAATGTAGCATATGAATAAAGGGAAGCTCAATGCTGATGGAGAACATTTTAAATTTGATATTAATTTGAAACTTTCAACATGTGATTAACAATTTAAACTGTGATGTAGTCCATAG
The DNA here is from genome assembly GCF_040938575.1 of Ambystoma mexicanum. Lineage (NCBI taxonomy): Eukaryota > Metazoa > Chordata > Amphibia > Caudata > Ambystomatidae > Ambystoma > Ambystoma mexicanum. Next base: position 1,135,231,640 of record NC_090937.1, read on the forward strand.
ACCAAAGTACTGTAAATATTGCCTTAAGGAGGTCATTGAAAAGGGAATCTCAACCCATTTTTTACACTCCACTTTCACTGATCTGTACAATAGAACAATTTAATAGGTAGACATTTTCTTTTCCTACCTACTGCCCAAACCACTAAACTTGAAATAAAATAAGGAGAAGAATACAAGGACTAACCAAGTTTATTCGGGATTACCCTGATTACGACTAAAAGGTGCATCTTCACATTGTTCATGTGACATTGTTCAAAATGCAGCATTTTCAAAACACTCCTGTGGCCCTATCGTAGCTAACGCTGTTTCAGTGTTTCCCCTCTGTAATGGCAGCATACCATAATTGGACGTGTAAAGAATTTGTAAGGGTAATGTGAAGAATGCACATTTTACTGGAGGATTATCTGTAGTTCAATTGACTCGGGGATATTGCATAGACGGTACACTGTGAAAAGAGCAATGTTGTTCGCTTGATATTAAATATTTTATGAGACAAAGCAAATGGTGCAGAATACTAAGCATTAACCATAATAATATCTGTTCTTTTTGCAACATTTGTTGTTTGTCGAGAAATCCTGTTGCTGTGCAAATGTCAGGGAAGAGATGGAGTTTAACGTTTTTCATCATCACATACAGTAAAACTCTTTTCTGTTTCTTGTGTTGTTCATTCTTGTCCACTTTTCTGGGGGTCATTTTATTCAGGAATAATGTTTGCGTGACTTTTCTGTGATGGGTAAACGAGCGAAAGAATCCCTAAGGAAAGTGTCACATAATAAAATGATAATAAATTGTGTGTGCACTACCTCCAGATATTTAGTTGCATGTTATAAATGCCTTTTCATGTAAAGCAACTTAATCTATGACAAGACTGGAGGCGAGCATTATGCTTCATCTTCATTTATTTCTACTCTTCAGCAGTTCAACAAACATATATAATAAAACCATGAAAAGTGTTCTAAAAACTAACAAACTTTTCTCTTATCCAAAACTACAAAATCCATGAGCCTCTGTAGTCCATGCTCACTCCACCAGTCACAACCCACTTCCTGTGCCTGGACTCCTCCTCTTCTTTTACTGCTCTTCAAGCAGATAAGTACTATTTCTTTCCTCTCCGAATGCCTGTAGCAAATTGGCTGACTGAGAGGGGAAGTTTGGGTTAAAGATAGGAATATGTGCTGAGAGTGTGAGCATTTTCAAGGGATCATGAGAGAAGTTGCGTTTGCACTTATTTCGAAGTTTTAAGGCAAATGACACAGCACGCGCGCGCGTACTAGGTTTGCCGTATTTTCCCTTACAGGCGCATTCGCCGCGTGGATCACGGCGGGATCCCAGGCAAGGTTTCCCTTGATTTGTAGCGTCGGCCGCGAGGCGGACGGCCCCGTGCCGTATACCCGGCACTGCAGGGGTTCGGTCAGCCTTGCAAGCGACGGGATTAGGCTCACGCGAAGAAGTTTGTAGCCCCCACCCGCGGGTGGGCGGAGCTAGCGCGCGAAGCGCAGAGCGTCTCGCTCCATCAGCATAGCCCCCACCCGCGGGTGGGCGGAGCTAGCGCGCGAAGCGCAGAGCGTCTCGCTCCAACAGCATAGCCCCCACCCGCGGGTGGGCGGAGCCTACACGCGCAAAGTCGCGTAGTATCATTTCTAAGCGGCGATTTCTAATCACCATCACCCGCGCACGTAGAGGCAGCGCTTTACCTCCAAGTTTTGGGAGGATTATAGCGATCGAACGATCGCGCGCAACGGGATCAGCTGAAGCACTAACTCCGGCGCTTCAGCAGTCCTTCAGGGTCAAGATCGGTGAAAGACTCGGGCCTGTGAGCCCTACACAGCCGAGAAGCAGTAGATTATCGCACTGAGTGCGGGGACCTCCGCAGATGCCGGAAGGCTAGACAAGGACAAAGGTGCAGCCACTGAAAGTAAAATAGAAAAAAAAAAAAAAAAAAAAAGAGAAGACATTCAACATCATAAGAGAGCAGTGGGTGTGCTAAGAGACCTGTTCCAGGTATTTTAGGCACACAGCACAGCAGAAAATGTCAGACTTTGAGTGGAGTGAGGAGGAGCATTTGCAGGACCTCGCTGCCAGCTTTAAGAAGGTGCTGGGTAGCTCTCTTATTGATGCAGTGGCAGAAGGGGTGAAACCCCTACAAGAGAGGCTGGAGACGTTGGAAGCTATACTCTCACAGCCAAAAACCAGCACCAAGGTGGATAAGCGCACGCCCGCAGAGCCCTTGGAAGAGGGGCATAAGGGGAGTAAGCTAGCCCTCAAGAGGAAAGCCTCTGACGACCCCCGGGGTTCATTGGAAGAGGCGATAGAAAAGGCCTCGGAGGTGCCTGACGCTTTCGCAAAGCTTAAAGAAGCGTACCTACAAAGGCAGGCAGTGCCGAAACTCACGACCCCCGCTCCAGGGGAGGACAATATTGGAGAAGACCCTGGCTCGGAGGAAGAGCTGGGGGAAGAGCAAGACTCTTTAGGGGAAGAAGAAGCCGAGGAGGAAGACTGGGTTAGACCCAGTGGGGGCAAGAGAGCGAGGAAGGAAAAACACCTCATAGAAAATCAGGATGAGATGTTCGACCCAGACAGCATACGTAATCCGAGGTCCACCGAGTGGCAACCATCCCCCCGGGTAACTCAGTATATGGCAGCAAGGTTACGCAAGCCACTAGACAAGGAGGTGAGACAGCGCCTACGAGCAGAGTGCCCGCGCCCAGATCTGCCAGGAAAGGTGGCGGAAGCACCTGAGCTCGACCCAAAAATGCTGACCTTCGTGGCTAAGACGAGCAAAGACCCCTGGAAGGGGATTGATAGATCCTGGAAATCCTGCCAGGAGAAGGTATTAGATTTAGCAGGTCCTCTCGCAAAGATTATGGACCTCGCAAAGAGGGCGAAGGACACGGGAGAAGAGGTTGACCCGGAAGCCCTCGCGGGGTGGGCTCAGAGAGCTGTCTGCCTGCTTGGAAACGCGAATTGTGCCATCGCGTCAGAGAGAAGGAAGGGCCTATTACTCAAGATAGATTCGAAGTTGAGCGATTTGTTGTCATATGAAGCAGGGGAAGGTGCACAAAGCCTCCTTTTCGGGGAAACCTTTGGGAAGGAGATGGGCCGGTTCGTAGGTACATTTGCGTCGCTAGAGAAGGCTCAAGCATCGATTCGCAAAATATTCCCCAGCAGAGTTTTTGGAGGGACCGGCCGCTACAGAGGTCGCGCAGCCGGTCGCAACCAAGGAGGGAGAAGACCTCAGAACCCCAGGGCGCAATACTGGGAGAACAAGAGCCAAGACACTTTTTTCCCGTCCAGGGGGAGATTCCCAAGAGGCCGAAGGTCCAGAGGATCGGGACGAGGAGAAGGATTTACGCCAGGTGAGAGCGATTCTGTATCCTCCAGTAGGGGGAGGACGCGCAGATATTTAGAGAATTGGCGCAAGCTTTCAAGCGATTCCTGGATACTGCAGACCGTCAGCGGTCTGCAGCTAGATTTAATTGAGGCCCCAGTTCAGCGATACAAGCCGCAGGGTCAGAAATTAGCGTAAGCAGAACAAGCATGTCTAGACAGCGAGTTAGCACAGCTAGTCACCAAGCAGGCGATAGAGAGATGCGAGACATCCCCGAAGTTTGTGAGCAATATGTTCCTAGTGCACAGGAAGGAGAAGGTACGTCCGGTGATAAATCTCAAAGAGCTGAACAGCTGGATCGTTTATCGGCACTTCAAGATGGAGGGCGTCCATCAACTCAGAGACTCCCTAAGAGAAGGAGATTGGTTGACGCGTCTAGATCTAAAAGACGCCTACCTCACAGTACCTGTTCTCGAGGAGTACAGACCATTTCTAGCTTTTCGCTGGCGAAGCCGTTTCTGGCAATTCAAGTCGATGCCATTCGGACTGGCTTCGGCACCCTGGGCGTTCACAAAGCTGATGAAGCCGGTAGCGGCAGCAATCAGGGAGAAGGGCGTCAGGCTTATTATTTACCTGGACGACCTCTTGCTCCTGGCAGAAGATCGGGAGGTATTAGTATACCAAACGAGATGGGTGCAGGACCTTCTGACCTCACTGGGATTTCTAGTGAACACAGAGAAATCAGATACCACACCAGCGCAAAGGTTAGACTTCCTGGGTTTTGTCCTAGACACCAAGAAGGCGACCTTGGAACTTCCAGCCCGGAAGATGAGAGACATCAAGAGAGAGATCAGAGTATGCTTAGAGAAGCAGCAAGTATCTCTCAGGACATTAGCGAGAATAGTGGGGCTTCTAGCGGCTTCTATCCAAGCCATTTTCCCGGGGCCACTTCACTACCGAGCACTGCAGAGATTGAAAATAAAGCATCTGCAGCTAGGTCTGAAGTACCATCAACAAGTGCCTTTGGATCAGGACTCGATTACAGAGCTAGAATGGTGGTTAAAGAATATGGACGCTTGGAATGGGTGAAGCCATATTCGGAGACAAGCCAGATTTGATAATAGAATCGGATGCCAGTCGGAAAGGCTGGGGAGCCAGATGTGGGTCTTTACAGAGAGGAAGCAAATGGTGCGAAGAGGAGCTTCGGCTACACATAAACTCCCTAGAGCTCCTAGCAGGATCGTTCGCGATCAAAGCCTTTACGAAAGAGAGAGTGAAATCTTGTGTCCTACTGAAGATGGACAACATATCAGCAGTGCGCTACATCAACCATCTGGGTGGTACGAGATCCAAGATGCTCGCAGAGTTAGCGAAGGACCTGTGGCACTTCTGTCTACGATCAGGGACGTCTGTGACAGAAGAATACCTACCAGGGACACTGAACGTAGTAGCAGATTGGAACTCTCGGTACCTTACGGACTCCAGCGATTGGAGGCTGGATCCAGCAGTGTTTCAGAGACTGAACACGAGATGGGGACCATTGCAAGTAGACCTGTTCGCTTCCCGGCTCAATGCGCAGAGGAGCAGCTATTTCAGCTCGAGGCTGGATCCGGGAGCGCTCGGAACGGATGCGTTTCTGCAAGAGTGGATAGGAGGTCCGCATTACGCTTTTCCCCCCTTCGTGATGTTGAGCAGAGTATTAGCGAAATGTCGGAGGGAGAAAGCAGAGTTGGTATTAGTAGCGTCATTATGGAAGGCCCAGGTGTGGTTCCCCACCCTAATGGAACTGGTGTCGGACATTCCCAGAGTCCTCCCCGACGGGGAGCGACTGCTCACGGACCCAGCTGGGTCGTGTCATCCTCTGAGAGTGAGAGGGACACTCCCGCTAGTCGCGTGCAGGATATCCGGAAACGGTGGGCCTTGCCAGGAATTTCGGCGCAGGCTGCTCACCTTATCGCTGAATCCTGGGCTCCATCCGCTAGGAGGAGCTATGGCGCAGCTTGGGCAAAATGGACAATCTGGTGCAAGGACAGAAGTGTTCATCCCGTTTCAGCACCTGTAGTGGAGATTCTGAACTTTCTAGCGAACCTATTACAGAGCGGTAGAGCTTTCCGTACTATAGGAGTGTACAGATCGGCGATTTCGGCGGGTCACATGCCAATAGAGGGCGTCCCGGCAGGAGAACATCCTGCGGTGGTGAGGCTCATCAGAGGGGCAAGATTTAAAGCGCCTCCGGAGCCCAGGTGTAGCACAACATGGGACGTGGCTGCAGTACTGCACCTATTAGCGAATTGGCCGGCCAATAAGTACCTCTCGCTTAAGCAATTATCCGGAAAGCTAGCTATGTTGCTGTGCTTAATCTGCTGCAAGAGAGTATCGGATGTGAGAGCACTAGAGGTTAACAGACGATCCTTCGGACCGGAGGGAGTTACATTCTTCATAGTCAGAAGGACCAAGACGGGGACATCTACGGTACATTATCCGTATTTCCTGAGTGATTCGAAATGGTGCGTAGCACGATGCATTAAGGAGTACGAGAATAGAACTGCGGAGTATAGAGCAGCAAGTACTACTCAGTTATTAATAGCGCGCAGGAAGCCCTATCACGCAGTGGCATCAGCTACCATCGCAAGATGGGTCAAGGAGGTTATGCATGCAGCAGGTCTGAATGTGAGCACGTATGGAGCTCATTCGGTGAGGGGGACAATGGCCTCGTCCGCCGTGAGAGCAGGAGTGCCTTTGAGTGAGATAATGCTGGCAGCAGACTGGTCAAGCGATAGGACTTTTAAAGAGTTTTACTTTAAGCCAGCGGAGAGTTTAGCAAGTACGGTGTTGGGTAAGCTTTGAACAAGCATAATGCTCGCCTCCAGTCTTGTCATAGAATGAAGATTACCCCTGCTATCTGCGCAGGGAGTATTAATTCTATTAAAGACTAGGAGGCGAGCATTAAATTCCCACCCGAGTCTGGTACTGTGTATACGATGTCAATGCTTTATTATGTATCGGTACGAGACGTTCGCACCACCCTAAAGTATTCTATTGTTGTTCTTTTCTTAGGAGAGGATCAGAAGAATAACTGAAGGTGATGACAGAGCAGAGAGTTTCAGGAGGCCGGAAGGATAATTTTTTGTGCAATTGAGTTGAAAGTTCAAGAGAGTCTTCGCACCGTTGACGAGGATCAGTTAGAGACTATCAGAGCGAGTAAAAGCAGAGGAGGAGTCCAGGCACAGGAAGTGGGTTGTGACTGGTGGAGTGAGCATGGACTACAGAGGCTCATGGATTTTGTAGTTTTGGATAAGAGAAAAGTTTGTTAGTTTTTAGAACACTTTTCATGGTTTTATTATATATGTTTGTTGAACTGCTGAAGAGTAGAAATAAATGAAGATGAAGCATAATGCTCGCCTCCTAGTCTTTAATAGAATGAATACTCCCTGCGCAGATAGCAGGGGTAATCTTCATTGTACAGGTTACTACAAATATTGATTCCTATCGTGCACCTATCATCTTCATATTTAAAGAACTACAAGATTTAGAAAAAACAATACTCTCTCAATCCTTTTTCGTACTGCTTCTCCCCTTTGATCTCCAACAATATTGTCCCTTGCTTTGGTACAAACATACCTCTTTTATTGCTGCTCCTGCATTCCTAAAAGATAATTATTCATTACATGTGTTATTTGGATGAAATGCGTAATGGCATATTTAATTCTTGAAGACCAAGCCTAAAGCAGTACAAGGGCATTTAAGGATGTCTTCAGGACTCCTAGCTCACAGTACTGCCCGAGGGTGTGTGCTATAAAGCTACTATGTCCTTAAAAAAAGAAAAAAAGGCAATCTGCCTGAAATGGTTGCTGGGAACTACTTACACAACCGGATGAGGAGTGTGGGATTTAGAACGGAAGGAGTCTTTAGGTAAATGCCAAGCTGCTGGGTGCGGCCTGGCAAAAATATTATCTAGTGAGGGGGCAAGCCTTCAACCCCTCACCTCAGTAAGGAGAGGGAGGGAATTGGGTGCCTAGGCCATGGCCAGGCGCTGCTCGGTGGAGGAGCGCTGCTCCCCTCATTGCTCTTGGCATGGTGATCACTCTGATCTAAGTGCAGCTCTCTGAGAGCCATGGTGGGCTTTCAGAACGTCGCTCCTGTGATCAGAGGGAGCACCGCGCTAAGATGCCTGCCGCTCAGTGCTGCCATGATAAGAGGGACCACCATGATGAGAGCTCTGCAGGGGATTCAGTGCTCACGCCATGGCACTCCCTCTCATTGCAGGAGTACCTCTCTGACAGTCACGACACTGCTCTGGTGGCACTGTACTCCCTCCCATCAGATATTTAAAGGACAAAGAACAAAACGGAAACACCATGTATGCCTAAAGAATAAATAAAGGTGTCTGAGTTGTAGTAATTGGAATGCAGTATTGATATTGATATTTATTTTATATCGCTCTCGTACACAAGTGTTTCAGAGCGTGACCAAGCAAGGGAGGAGAAAAGAGAAGAACAAAACAATGATCTTACTAGGTCCAGTGACATTGACAACGTGCAAGTGCATGGGAGAGCGAGAGGGGAAAGTCCATGTGAGGAGGGGAGTGGAAAGTGCGGAGCAAAGGAGAAGACAGATAAATAATAATAAATAAATAATAAAGACAACAAATCATTCTAGTGCAGCCAGCGAGGGCAAGTGTTGGGTTAAGTCAGCAGACCGGTATGTCTGATAAGTGCAGGAAGAAAACAAGGGTGGGGGCTGTATGGGTACAGATACAGACCCCAGGGCAGGGAGTATCCCAGAAGCAGTGCAGGAGGGTGGCAGGGTGAGCAGGTACCTGTGCCTGGAAGACAGAGGGTAGGCCAGGTGCACAATGCTGAGAGAGAACAGATCAGCAGGGGGAGGAGGGCAAAAGCAGAAGCAAGGAGGAAGGTCTTGAGGTGCTTCCGGAACCGAAGATGAGTCTCCTCAGGTTTCAGAGTGGCAGGGAGGCTGTTCTAGAGGGAGGCCCCAGCCGAAGACAGATCTATCTCCGGCTTGTTTCTTTGAAAAATGACTGACCGTGAGGGAGTTAGAGGTAGAGGAGCAAAGAGCTGGAGAAGGGAGGTATTTGCAGAGGGGTAGCTGAAGGGATTTTGGACCCGGGGGAAGGAGAGGAAAGGCAGAGTACCTCTGAGGTGGTGCAGTAGGACATTTGACTTTTTAGAGACATCAGAGACGTGGGCGGAAAAGGAAAGTGTGGAGTCAAAGATGACCCCAATGTACTCAGTCTCACAGGTGGGGGTAGTAGAGGGCCAAGGGAAACTGGCCAGAGAGTGAGGGGAAAGGAGGGTGAAGGTGTGCCAAATAGGAGGATCTCTGTCTTGCTGGCATTCAGACAAAGATCGTTGGCGGCACACCAATTGTGAATGGCAGTTAGGAAATCAGAGATGAGAGAAGGATAGGAGGTGGCTGAGGGCAGCCTGAAAATGAGTTGAGTGTTATCAGCATAGCACTGGAAATTGGAGCAGAAAAGGGCGATGCAGTGGCCAAGAGTTGCCAGGTATTGGTTGAAAAGCCAGGGCAAGAGGTTAGACCTCCGGGGTACAACACAGTTATAGAGGGAGATAGATGATAGGAAGGACTCAAGTTGGACCTGGGAGGGTCAATCGGAGAGGAAAGAGGTCAGCCAAGCCAGAGCCTGATCGGTGATACCCAGTTTATCACAGAGACTGTTTTGCAGGATGGTATGATTGACACTATCGAAGGCATAAGAGAGATCGAGAAGGATAAGGACAGAGGGAATGTTAAGGTAGGAGAGCAGATCTTCACGGATGTTCAGGAGAGCAGATTCTGTGCTTCTGGCAGTTCTAAAGCCAGACTGGAGGTCGTTGAGACAGCCAACAGAATTGGAATGAAGATAAAGATAGATGGCCAGCTTTTCGAGGAGTTTTCCCAGAAGAGGTGTCATGGAAATTGGCCGATAGAAAGCCGGACAAGAAGGATCAGCTCTGGGTTTCTTGATAAGAGGATGCACAAGGGAGTGATTCAGAGGGGAGGGGAAGGATAGTGAGCCAAAGGTGTGGTTGCAGAAATCGGCATTGGGCCGGGGCGAGTGTATCACCGTGGTCCTTGATGGTTTTAGAGGAACAGGGATGAATCTTGTAGCCTTTGGGGAGGAGAGTGTCAAGCTTGTGACAGAGCTGGCCGTGAACCATTTCTCAGTAAGACCAAGGATCTCAAGGTCTAGTTCTTCAAGGAGGTGGCAGTAGGCCTAGACAAACCTATTAGAACCTCAAATCCCCTGAATTGGCTGGTGATGCTGATGTGGCTCACCTGGCGAGAGATCTTTGAATTTAGCATAATGATCAATTTGCAATATTGAATGTTACAACCTCCTACTAAATCTCTTGGACTCACCCACAGAGCACTTCCAGTGCCACCCACTTTAGTTCTCAAGTGTCTCCCTGGGAGGTCCTTCTCTCCCCCATGATTGCCTCATTCCTTCCCCCTCCACCTTTAGGAGGGAAAGAAGATACAGCTGTATGTGCCTCTCCATGTTGGCAGCTATTACCATGTAGTTCAGTTCCCTCAAGCCTAGAGGCAGCAGCCGATGCAGTCAATAGGTGCCAGCATGTCTCATCACATAATCCAAGGACATTTGCCCTAATATGGGAGATGCCAGTGGTGTGCTCCATAAACTGCTTTTTGGGATTGGGCCAAAAACAGAGGCATGCTGCTAGCTGCAATTGCTATTGCAACTAACAGTGTTTGTGCCAACTGGGTGTGATCTGGGTGTTTGGCGAGGCATGTCAGATAATACTGTGCAGAACCATGACCTTGGACATAGCACAACCTGCTGCTTCACCACCACTGCATGTGGTGTCCACTAGGGGCAGCCAGGTCCCCCCCTCCTGAATGTCGTCTCGCTCCTCTGCACCATCACACTGCTGGGTGGAGACCACTTATTCCTCAATGTCTCCCAGCCACATAGGGGTGTTGCTTGATACATACATGCCCTCCTCCCACATGACAACATGCCACCCTGCTCCTGCATCAATCCTGCATTAATGGGCGTATAAATAAGACCTTGCCGCCCATGTTTCTGTGTGCAGGGCCTTCTCCTATGACTCTGGCCATGCCTCCTTTTCTATTCCTTTTCCTGAGGCATCCAACATTGAAACATCATGAGCAAACAGCCTGGGCATACCCCTTCCTCAATCGTGGGGAATTATACTCTTTCAATAGAAATGCATCTCCACTTCCTCTCCTCACACCCTCGTCCCTTCATAGCATGCATTAATTTAGCGAACCCGCCAAGTAGAGAGCCAGGAGATCCCTAAGACATCCCCCAGAAGTGGTGAACGGTGGCAGTACCCCAAGAACCAAAAACACCATGAGTAGACTCAACTCTAGACAGTCAACACTACACTATGTCAAACCAACACAACAGAGAGTGGGGATATAACAATAAACATGAAAAGGTTGCCATATGACAGTGAGAAGGAACCAGAAGGATCTTTTACCGGGTCTTCACCCGAGGGGCTACGACCTAATACCGTCAACATGTCTGAGGGGGTGTCTATACCCAGTTCTACTGGCAGATCCACCGAGGGTGAAAAGCTGACGGGCCTCGGCCTAAGGAACAGGGTAGGCCCCATGATCCAAACTCAAGAGTCCTGGACGGGGAGGGGCACAGTGAGCCGAGCAACACGATGCAGGAACGTGGAAGGCAGCTCAACAAAATGGCAGCTGGGCCAGAAAATACAGCCATCCGACCGACGCCGCTCCAGGGAAGGCAGCAGGTGGAGGATCGTGTGTCAATTTGGGACTGGTGTCAACCAGGTATGTGGCCTACAGCTTAGCCTTCCAAGGCCGGTTCCCGCGCCGTCCATATGGGCAGGGAACACAGCGGCTCCAGCAGCCCTTCGATATCCCCATCAATATCGCCTACCATCAATCGGGTATGTCAGTACAGGTTCTTTGAATGATTCCTCAGGCTCATGAAATCTCCTCGAATGGGGGACATCATCAGGGACGTGCTCCCTCCAATGGCTCTGGCCCCTCAGGCGCTGGTGCTGATGCCTCTGGCCCCTGTTCAGCCTCATACCCAGGTGGTTCCGCAACAGCCCTGCCTCAGCCTCTGGCTCCAGTCTCCACACTGCAGCCCACGGCTCCCAACTACCCGCCTCGAGTCCCCGAACAACAGGACCCGCAGGGGGACACAGATGAGGAGGAGGACCCTGACACACCATCTTCGGCCGAAGCCTTCCACAAACATCTGGCAGGGTTGGCAGAGTACATGGGCCTTCCTCAACCCGAGGTCGAGCAACCAGCAGAGGGGGTCCTCGCAGAAGTCCTCACGCGACAGCCTGCTACTAGAACGGGTATCCCGATTGCAGAAGGACGTTGTTGCCTTGACCAAGAAGGGTTGGCTCAAGCCCGCTCAGTCCAGCCAGTGAACAAATGCCTGGATGCCAAGTACAGGCAGATGGAGGGGGATACATTCTTGCTATCGGCCCATCCTCAGCCACACTCCTCGTTGAGCGCTGCAGCATCACTATACTCCAAGCCTCAGTCATCCTCAGCCTCCTCCTCTGTGGTGCTGCTAGGCAGGGAGATCTTGGAGGCATATTGGAAGAAGCTGTATTCCAACGCATCTTTGCACCTTCTTTAAGCCAACGCGGATGCCACGCTGGCAACCGTAAACCAGTGCTCTGGCAGGAAATTGGGGATTTCCTCCCAGAGCTTCCGTTGCAGAGCCAATCAGGATTCAAGGCGGGATTGGCAGAGGCCAAAATGGTGGCACAAGACATCATGGAGTCCAACGTGGCACACTTTGACACCTTTGGCTGTGCCATCTGCATTGCCATGGACGTGAGAAGAACGGCCTGGCTCTGTGCGACGAAAATTCAACCCGGATGTCCAGGATCGCATATTAGATTTTCCGTTTGAAGGGGGTGACCGGTTCCACTCCACAACAGACGAGGAGTTGGATAAAAAGAAAACCAGCTCACAAACGGCCAAGTCTTTATCCATCTTCACAAAGACCACGCCCAAAACGTACACCCAGTCATAGCAGCGCTCAGACAAGGGGTGTACATATGGATGGTTCCGCGGCTTCCAAGAGTGGAGGTCTAGGCAGCCTGACCGTTCGCCGACTCAACATCGGCACATACAACAAAAAGGGGCGGGTGGAGTAAGGGCTTTTTCCAGTCCCCCTCCTCTGTAACAGCCTCAGAGGGAAAGAAGACATGACATGTCCCTCCGGGTCCACGTGTCTCCAGTTGGGGGCAGGCTTGCTCTCCATGCACATTTCAAGCACCAGAATTTCGCGGACCCTTGGATCCTCTCTGTAGTCTCCACAGGGTACCGCCTCCATATACCAGCCTCTCCTCCCTCCTCCCCTCCACTCCACTCCCACAGGTTGGGACAGCAACTCTTTTGGCTGCGATCCAGTCGCTCATCCAGAGCCAGGCAGTGGAGGAAGTCCCAGCCTCCCAGCAAGGCTTGGGCTTTTACACCAGGATTTTTGTCATTCAGAAGAGAAACCAGGTGGGCCTAAGAGTTATGCTGGACCTTTCCACCCTCAACCTCTCCCTGCTTCTACAAAAATTCAACATGGTTACGCCAGATTTGATAGCAGAGACATTGTGCAAGGGAGACTGGATGTGCTCCCTGGATCTGAAGGACACGTACCTACACTTCACGATCTGGCAGCCTCATCATTCTTTTCGACAATTCAGGATCATGGGCTACCATTTCCTCAAGAGGGCCACCGCACACTTCCTCATCAGAGAAGTGACCTCGGCCTGGTGGTACCAACTCCTACTCGGTCTCATGGCAGCAGTCCTGTTGGCCGTCCCCCACAGGAGACTCAGGATAAGGATGATACAGCTGCACTTTGCAGCCTCTTGGAATCAGGAGCGGGGCTCTCAGTCAGAGATGATCAATGTTCCTCCGTCACTTCACCCGGACCTCACATGGTGGTCAAGGGATTGCAACCTTCGGCTGGGCAAGCCTTACCGGCAACCTACCCCGCATGGTCACTATCACCACGGACTCTTCTCTCGGGTGTTGGGGGGCCACTCTGGACAACCACTGCATCCATGGCACCTGGACCCGGCAGTAGCACATCAATTGGCTGGAACTGAAGGCAACCTGGCTGGCGCTCAGAGCCTTCGTTCCAGTTATCGAAGGCAAGGTCGTCCTCATTCAGACAGATAAATCGATCAGCATGTCTACAAGCAGGGAGGTACCATATCCCCCCCACTGTGTAGACTCGCAGTCAGCATGTGGGAATGGGCCCTGGGGAACAATATCTAGCTCACGGCTGTCCACCTACCGGGGGATTCCAACATGGAGGCAGACAAGCTCAGCAGATTGGGGGCGGACAACTACGAGTGGCAGTTCAACGACCTAGTACTGCAGGAAATCTTCTACAAATGGGTACACGCCAAGGTGGACCTCTTTGCCTCATCGGACAACAGGAAATGCCAACTGTTCGCTTCCTGGCATCTACATTCAGTGGGACGGAATGACAGCATACGCCTTCCCACCCACTCCACTGATACACAGGGTGATATGCAACATCAAGGAATCTTGTCACTTCAGCATCATTCTAATAGCACTGTCCATGGTTCTCAGAGCTGCTCAGTCTCTCGGAGAGGCCACCCATTCACCTCCCGACAGGCCCAACACATCTGGCGAAGCAGGGGGGTAGGGTCATCCACGCCACGCCACAGAAACTAGCCCTCACAGCGTGGTTACTGAACAGGTAACGCTAGGTCACCTCAGCCTCTCCCAGGCTAATCTAGAGATCATACAGGGTGCCATGAGCAAGTCTACCAGGGCCCAGTATAAGAACAAGTGGACCAGTTTCTGCCACTGGGCAGACTATAAGGGTATCAACCCCCTTGCATGTGCCTTGGACTACGTGCTCTCCTTCTCAGCGCACCTTGCTCACTCTGGCGTGCAGGTGTACCCTTGCTGCACTTACTTGGCAGCCATTGGGGCTTACAGAAACTCGGAGGAGGAGATCTTTTGCTCTTCTAACCCGATTGTCAGGAAACATTTGCTGGGACTCGCCAGGCTCTACTTGCCCATCAAGAGGCCTCACCCCGTGTGGGACCTCAGCATAGTTCTGGGAGCCCTGGCGCACAAACCATTTGAACCAATGGCATCTGTGGACATCAGGATGGTCACCATTAAGACGGCTTTGCTAGTAGGCCTCACCTCGCCTCACAGAATCAGCAAAATCCAGGCGCTGGTCGCCTACATTCCACAAGGATAATGTAGTCCTGTGGACACACCCAGCATTTTTGCCCAAGGTGCCTTCCGCATTCCATCTGAACGAAGAAATAGTTCTACCTACGTTTTTTGCAGCGCCAAAAGACGAGGCACAGAGAGTTATGCACTGCCTTGATGTCAGGCGTGCCCTGAAATTCTACTTGGACAGCACCAAGGGCTTCCACAAGTCGGATGAACTTTTTGTCACCTTCAGCAGATCAAGACCGGTGTATCAGGCCTCCAAAGCCTCCATATCCCGACGGATGGTCTCGGCCATCAAAGAAGCTTGCGAGGGACAGCATAAGCAACTTCTGGCCAACATGCACGTCCACGCAGTCAGAGCCAAGGCAACGGCCATCACTTTCCAGGGGCATGTCCCCTGGCAAGTCATAAGCAGGGCGGCCACATGGGCCACCCCTTCGGCTTTCTGCAAGCACTACTGTTTGGACGCCAGTTCTAAATCAAACGTGGCTTTCGGACTGGCGGTTCTTAGAAACGTGTTTGCTTAAGGAGGGTCTCCTCTCCACTCTGGGGCTACACTCAGTTGCAATCGCCCAGGCAGTATGGTGGAAAGGGGACGGGACGTAAGAGTAATAATAAGTTACTAAGTTACTCACCGTAGGTCCCCTTTCCTCCATACGTCCCTCCAACCTCCCCCCTAAAAAAAACTGGTGTCATTAGGCAATGTTAATCTATTATCAACGCGTCTATGGGGACTGAGGTGTGGCGCCGGAGGGCAGAGTCAGGGCACCGCATGCTCCCAGGGCTGCATCCCCGCGCGGCTCTAAATTTAAAGATGAAGAACATTTTTTCTGGTGAAAAAAGTTCTGTCTCTCGTCCCTTGAAAGGGACACCCATGCAGTATGGAGGAAAGGGGACTAAGGACTAAGAGTACGTTAGTCACTACGATGAGTAACTTATAATTACATCAACATGTGAGAGGGTAGATGGGCCAAATGGATCAATATTTTAATCACTGGATAGACCGGGGAGATTTATATTTGCAGACAGCTCTTTTTTAACATTCAGAAAATGTGGAGCCCATTATAATTAGCCCTCTTCAGATCCCATCGCAATGTGCAAGTTTCACTGTTTTTAGCTTGAGACTGGACCCCTAGGCTCTGGCAATGGATGTGTTATCTCATGATTGGGGGCCTGGCAATCTTTGCATATTACCTCTATTTGCAATGATTCCTTGGATACTTCTGTGTACCCAATTTCAGAAGACAAGGCCTGTGATAATGAGTTACACTGGATGTGCTGCTGGACCTGTTGTCGGTAGTGTTTGGCTGGTTGCCAATGTTCTTCTCCAAGGAAAACAATGATAAGAAGTGGTAATCAAAGAATGCCTTTTTTACTAAAGGTCTTCTATATGTTGACACGTGTTTCAACCTATTCTAGGTCTTTTTCAAAACTGGACACTAGGACCTTCATGTCCCAACCGTTCACGATAAATATGTGCCGAGTGCAGTTGTATATATAAGGGGCAGTATTCCCAGGTTCCAGCATAGGGATATTTTTTTGTTTCTTGTATGAAGATTCTACATAGGATTGTGAACTATTTCAGCACTTACACAGTCCCCACTTTTTGTATGAAACCACACAAATTGGTAAGAACCAGTTTTAAAATCCTCCAGTAAAAATCAGTTTATTTCATTTTGTAAACAATATGAGCCCATTTTCTTGAACTACCTCGGACCGATGGGAAAAGTGTACAATTCGCCAGGTGAGGTTGTATAGTTATACCTTCAGTGGTCAACATTTGTGGGGATGACATGTCTTCAAACACTTTTTGGTCTGGAGCTTGGCTTCAGTATATTCTCAAGCCTGCTGAGTGCTTAAATGCCTCTGTTTTTCATATATCTGCTTGGAAACTCTTGCAAGTGCTTTGATTGTGGCATTACACCACAGCTTTGAGTAATGCTTAATTGGAGGCCTCCCTAATACACCATGCCATACAATACAGATTAGTCCTATTATAATCCTCACCTTTACTGAACAATCTCCATAAAGATTATATTTTTTGTCTTAGCTCAATAAAGGGAAATCCTAAATAATTCTTCCGATGTTGGTTTGTCTAGTACGTGTGAGCAGTACTTGAAGTGCTGTGTCATATGGAGGCTCACCCTCTTATTGATGTTTTTTTATAAAGGTTAAACAATTGTCTGCTTATAAGATACTCTCATAAAAGAGCACTTGATGCTCTCTGGGAGTACAGATATACTGAAGGAATGAACACTTCTTATGGTTGGCATATGTTATGCTATGATATTAAGGGAGTTATAATAAAGCACAACTTTCATCCAAAGGCATCTTGACGCTAGACTTATGAAAATATAAAAAAAGAACACCAATTGGGTATCCGCATTAATTCTGATTGAAAAGGAATGTTTTCAAATGTTTCCTGTAAGGTTAGCAGAGTGATTGTGTTACATATGAAGGGGTAGGGAGTTCAAGATTTGTGTTGCCTGGACTTCCTTTTTTATAAGACCTGGGAGTTAATAAATTAGTCAGATGACTTCTAATAGTTTCAAATGAAATTATGACATTTCAAAGTGTTGGAGAAAAATTTAATTTCTTTAATGTGATATAGAATGAAAATAAATTCAATCTTTACACATATAACTTTTACAAATCATAAACACATTATAATCAATACACACAATATACACATATATAAAAAATAAAATCATAACTCGCTATCAACTAAAAACCTCTGCACATATAACTCGAGCTACTTGTGCTCCTTAATCTTGAGGTGCTTCCAGTCCATTCTTCAGATCAAGTTCAACTTGTTGCCAGATGTTATAAAGTGCAATTAAGAGATGCATATTGTTACTGTTGGTACAGTGAAGCCAAAAAGACTTTTACGTATTGTTTCCAGATCGTGTACAAAATCCCCCAGATGGCGTATAATTGTAGCTCTCAATGCCTGGCATTCGGTGGGAAGATGTCTGGCTGTCTCTAAACAATCTGGGGATTTGCAAAGACGGCATATGTGCTCGTCCCTCGGGGTTTTCTCCCAGGCCCCTCTCCTATGTAGAGTGGGTAATTGATCTAATCTGAACAAGATGATGAAACGTCTAAGTCTTCTAGAGGGGTACAGTGATAAATAGGCTTGAGGCTTCATAAAATTATACAGTCGATATTTAACAAACTGATATGTCTTGAGGGTGCTTATATGTGCAAAATTCTCGAGCCAGTCCCATAGCTCTATTTCTTTGCCTAACGCATATAAGGTTTCCTTTGTTACATGCTTCTCTCTGTGTGTCCATCCAATGTCTGCTAGGAGTTTGACCATATCTTTATGGAAGGGTGAGGTCGAAGATTTTTTGAGCACCTCCTGTTGGATCACTGCAAGCAGGGGATTGGCAGAGTCGCCAGTCATCTTGAGGTAAAAGCCCACCCTTTTCTTCAATACCATAGCTTTAAGAGAGAGGAGACCCAGTTCGAGTCTGATCAGGGCCATTGGGACCCCCGGCGGTAACCCCAAGATCCGTCTCTAGAACTTGCCCTCCAGTATTTGTAACCACCCCAATTCCATAGTATGCAGAGATTCAAGGCCGTAGGTGATCATAGGTGCAAATACTTGCATATAGAGCTGACGCGTCCCCCACAAGGTAAAACCACCCTGCTTATTGGTGAACGATACTATAAGGGAGATAACTTGTAAAGCTCTTAAGGTTCGCCCTTGTTTGCAAAGGAGATAATCGCCTAGGGGCTCAATGTCTACACCCAGATAACGATAGGTTGGAGCATAAGGGATTAAGCTGCCATGTACCATCAGATTCACGCGCGTTACTCTTCTTCTCGTGAATCTTAGTACTTTGGTTTTGTCCAGATTGATGGTCAAGCCATTTTTACTGGCATAGTCCCATAGGGAAGTTGCGGAGCGTCTTAGGCCGCCTATGGTGTTATCGAATATCACCAGATCGTCCGCATATGCTAATACTGTGCATGAGGCTCCACCCACTTTAGGAGGACAGTTATCAACCTCGGCTAGGACTATTGGAATGTCGTATACATATAAATTATAAATCAGGGGTGCTGTAACGCATCCCTGTTTTACCCCACCATCTTGAGTCACATTGTGCGTTAGATCTCCTTCCTTATTTAGTCTAAGACACGCCGTGGTATTATGGTGGAGTAATTTTAAGTAATATAGCAGTCCAATTGGGCATCCCAGTTTCTCTAACTTAGTCCATAGCCTTGCTCGAGGGATGGAGTCAAAAGCGGCCTTAAAATCAATATAGAGCGCATATAATGGAGGTTGGCCCTTACTAAATGCCCGAGTACGGAGAATATCCATGACCAAGAGGTTGTGTGCAGTGGAGAAATCCCGCCTAAATCCACATTGAAATCTGCTAAGTATGTTGGAACTATCAACCCACTTCTGGAGCTCACTAAGTAGCAAGGAGGCAAACAATTTGCCCAAGATATCCAACATAGATAGCAGCCTATAATTATTCGGATCCATACGATTACCTTTTTTGAAAACAGGAATCAGGATAGCAGTTTGCCATGAGCGGGGAATAAATCCCTGCTCTAGGATTTTACTAAAGAGTAAAGAAAACAGCTCAGCCCAGAATAAAGGGTAACTCTTGATCACAATATTGGCTAACCCGTTAGGACCGGGGGCTCTGGAGGACTTAAGGGCCGCGATTTTCTTCAATACTGCCTCAACTGAAACGTCAAAAGGTGCCTGGGCAGGAACCTGCCCCTGGAATCTATTCAAGGTTTCTTTACCTCCTGCATTCCGATCTTACAGGAATTTTTCCCACACCTCTTTACTTATTGGGTTGATTAAGTGCCCTTATGCTCCAACCTATCGTTATCTGGGTGTAGACATTGAGCCCCTAGGCGATTATCTCCTTTGCAAACAAGGGCGAACCTTAAGAGCTTTACAAGTTATCTCCCTTATAGTATCGTTCACAAATAAGCAGGGTGGTTTTACCTTGTGGGGGACGCGTCAGCTCTATATGCAAGTATTTGCACCTATGATCACCTCTCTATTCTCGTTAAGTAGTGACCATATACTGCGAGAATTTCTAGTACATATTGTCTGTATTAACTTCTGGTACCTAGCATTTTTCTCAGTGTTCTTAATGTTTTTAATAACTACTCTATATTGTTTTTTAATCTTTCTTACTTTCTCGCAGTACAGGACTCCAGTGAGGTTCATCTGTTTCAGCTCACGGGTGGCCCTTCTTAAATCTCTCTTTGCATCTCTAATTTCCCTATTGAAAGGGAGTGAGCTTCCCCCAATTTTCAACATAGGGCCTTTTTTGGCCGTAGCATGCTGAGCGGAGAATCTATCAGGGTAATTCATAGAATTTCGCAGAAAAGTGTCGCAAGCGGCTGGCGCAGAGTGTCCGCGTGCGATTGTCTGCGGCAGGCACGTGCGCTAAAACCGATTTCCGCGCACAGCGTATTCATGGATTTTAGGCTCCCAAACCAGCCGTGGCGCAGAGAATCGCAGCGACCCTGCAGCAGCGCCAGTAACGCCCCCAAGAACGCCCTCGCGCAAGGAAAAGCCATCAAAATCGCTAAATCATCGCAAAGGGCTGCGCTAACCCTGGACCAGTTCACCGGGCTGGCAAACAGCAAATGCCAAGCGGGGAACGTGTATTTCAGGGGTGCGCGGGAAGTTCCACACGCGTTTGGCCCCGTGCAAGCAGGGTACATGTATTCCATGGGTGCGCGGGAAGTTCCACACGCAATTTCAGCAGGGTACGTGTATTCCAGGGGTGCGCGGGAATTTCCACACGCGATTACAGCAGGGTACGTGTATTTCAGGGGTGCGCGGGAAGTTCCACACGCGATTGGCACAGTGCGAGCAGGGTACGTGTATTCCATGGGTGCGCGGGAAGTACCACACGCGATTTCAGCAGGGTACGTGTATTCCAGGGGTGCGCGGGAAGTTCCACACGCGTTTGGCCCCGTGCAAGCAGTGTACGTGTATTCCATGGGTGCGCGGGAAGTTCCACACGCGATTTCAGCAGGGTACGTGTATTCCAGGGGTGCGCGGGAAGTTCCACACGCGATTACAGCAGGGTACGTGTATTTCAGGGGTGCGCGGGAAGTTCCACACGCGATTGGCACAGTGCGAGCAGGGTACGTGTATTCCATGGGTGCGCGGGAAGTACCACACGCGATTTCAGCAGGGTACGTGTATTCCAGGGGTGCGCGGGAAGTTCCACACGCGATTGTGCCAGTGCGAGCAGGGTACGTGTATTCCAGGGGTGCGCGGGAAGTTCCACACGCGATTCCAGCAGGGTACGTGTATTTCAGGGGTGCGCGGGAAGTTCCACACACGATTGGCCCAGTGCGAGCAGGGTACGTGTATTCCATGGGTGCGCGGGAAGTTCCACACGCGATTTCAGCAGGGTACGTGTATTCCAGGGGTGCGCGGGAAGTTCCACACGCGATTTCAGCAGGGTATGTGTATTTCAGGGGTGCGCGGGAAGTTCCACACGCGATTGGGCCAGTGCGAGCAGGGTACGTGTATTCCATGGGTGCGCGGGAAGTACCACACGTGATTTCAGCAGGGTACGTGTATTCCAGGGGTGCGCGGGAAGTTCCACACGCGATTCCAGCAGGGTGCGTGTATTTCAGGGGTGCGCGGGAAGTTCCACACGCGATTTCAGCAGGGTACGTGTCTTTCAGGGGTGCGCGGGAAGTTCCACACGCGATTGGCCCAGTGCGAGCAGGGTACGTGTATTCCATGGGTGCGCGGGAAGTTCCACACGCGATTTCAGCAGGGTACGTGTATTTCAGGGGTGCGCGGGAAGTTCCACACGCGATTTCAGCAGGGTATGTGTATTTCAGGGGTTCTGGGGAGTACTACACGTGAATTGGCCGTGTGGGTCCTCCCAGGTGTACGCTCCACAACCTCCACGGCCCCTGCAGGCAGCCCACACCACGGGGGACTACCCTGCACCCCTGCTCATGTCCCGCAGGCAGCCCATCCACCATGGGCATGCCCCCCAGCCAACCCACATGTCACCTTGCACTACTGAACAACAATGCATGTCTCCCACCACCCCCACCACCCAGCAGTGCAGGGGCAGCCTCCACCAGGCACCCACTCATGTCTCCCACCACCCCCACCCCCCAGCCACCAGGGGCACCCTCCACCAGGCACCCACTCATGTCTCCCACCACCCCCACCCCCCAGCAGTGCAGGGGCAGCCTCCACCAGGCCCCACTCATGTCTCCCACCACCCCCACCCCCCAGCAGTGCAGGGGCACCCTCCACCAGGCCCCCACTCATGTCTCCCCCCACCCCCCAGCAGTGCAGGGGCAGCCTCCACCAGGCCCCCACTCATGTCTCCCACCACCCCCACCCCCCAGCAGTGCAGGGGCACCCTCCACCAGGCCCACACTCATGTCTCCCACCACCCCCACCACCCAGCCACCAGAAGCACCCTCCACCAGGCCCCCACTCATGTCTCCCACCACCCAGCCACCAGGGGCAGCCTCCACCAGGCCACCACTCATGTCTCCCACCACCCAGCCACCAGGGGCACTCTCCACCAGGCCCCCACCCATGTCTCCCACCACCCCCGTCCCCCAGCAGTGCTGGGGCAGCCTCCACCAGGCCCCCACTCATGTCCCCCTGCACCCCCACCCCCCAGCATCCAGGGGCACCCTCCACCAGGCCCCCACCCATGGCCCCTATCACCCCCAGCCACCAGGGGCACCCTCCACCAGGCCCCCACTCATGTCCCCCTGCACCCCCAGCCACCAGGGTCACCCTCCACCAGGCCCCCACCCATGTCCCCTATCACCCCACCCCCCAGCAGTGCAGGGGCACCCTCCACCAGGCCCCCACTCATGTCTCCCACCACCCCCACCCCCCAGCAGTGCAGGGGCACCCTCTACCAGGCCCCCACTCATGTCTCCCACCACCCCCACCCCCCAGCAGTGCAGGGGCACCCTCCACCAGGCCCCCACTCATGTCTCCCACCACCCCCACCCCCCAGCAGTGCAGGGGCACCCTCCACCAGGCCCCCACTCATGTCTCCCACCACCCCCATCCCCCAGCCACCAGGGGCACCCTCCACCAGGCCCCCACTCATGTCTCCCACCACCCCCACCACCCAGCCACCAGGGGCACCCTCCACCAGGCCCCCACCCATGTCTCCCACCACCCCCACCCCCCAGCAGTGCAGGGGCACCCTCCACCAGGCCCCCACTCATGTCTCCCACCACCCCCACCCCCCAGCCACCAGGGGCACCCTCCACCAGGCCCCCACTCATGTCTCCCACCACCCCCACCACCCAGCCACCAGGGGCACCCTCCACCAGGCCCCCACCCATGTCTCCCACCACCCCCACCCCCCAGCATCCAGGGGCACCCTCCACCAGGCCCCCAGCCATGGCCCCTATCACCCCCACCCCCCAGCCACCAGGGGCACCCTCCACCAGGCCCCCACCCATGTCTCCCACCACCCCCACCCCCCAGCAGTGCAGGGGCACCCTCCACCAGGCCCCCACTCATGTCTCCCACCCCCCAGCAGTGCAGGGGCACCCTCCACCAGGCCTCCACTCATGTCTCCCACCACCCCCACCCCCCAGCAGTGCAGGGGCACCCTCCACCAGGCCCCCACTCATGTCTACCACCACCCCCACCCCCCAGCAGTGCAGGGGCACCCTCCACCAGGCCCCCACTCATGTCTCCCACCACCCCCACCCCCCAGCAGTGCAGGGGCACCCTCCACCAGGCCCCCACTCATGTCTCCCACCACCCCCACCCCCCAGCCACCAGGGGCACCCTCCACCAGGCCCCCACACATGTCTCCCACCACCCCCACCACCCAGCCACCAGGGGCACCCTCCACCAGGCCCCCACCCATGTCTCCCACCACCCCCACCCCCCAGCAGTGCAGGGGCACCCTCCACCAGGCCCCCACTCATGTCTCCCACCACCCCCACCCCCCAGCCACCAGGGGCACCCTCCACCAGGCCCCCACTCATGTCTCCCACCACCCCCACCACCCAGCCACCAGGGGCACCCTCCACCAGGCCCCCACCCATGTCTCCCACCACCCCCACCCCCCAGCATCCAGGGGCACCCTCCACCAGGCCCCCACCCATGGCCCCTATCACCCCCCCCCCCAGCCACCAGGGGCACCCTCCACCAGGCCCCCACCCATGTCTCCCACCACCCCCACCCCCCAGCAGTGCAGGGGCACCCTCCACCAGGCCCCCACTCATGTCTCCCACCCCCCAGCAGTGCAGGGGCACCCTCCACCAGGCCTCCACTCATGTCTCCCACCACCCCCACCCCCCAGCAGTGCAGGGGCACCCTCCACCAGGCCCCCACTCATGTCTCCCACCACCCCCTTCCCCCAGCCACCAGGGGCAGCCTCCACCAGGCCCCCACTCATGTCTCCCACCCCCCCCACTCCCCAGCAGTGCAGGGGCACCCTCCACCAGGCCCCCACTCATGTCTCCCACCACCCCCAGCCACCAGGGGCACCCTCCACCAGGCCCCCACTCATGTCTCCCACCACCCCCACCACCCAGCCACCAGCGGCACCCTCCACCAGGCCCCCACCCATGTCTCCCACCACCCCCACCCCCCAGCAGTGCAGGGGCACCCTCCACCAGGCCCCCACTCATGTCTCCCACCACCCCCACCCCCCAGCAGTGCAGGGGCACCCTCCACCAGGCCCCCACTCATGTCTCCCACCACCCCCACCCCCCAGCAGTGCAGGGGCACCCTCCACCAGGCCCCCACTCATGTCTCCCACCACCCCCACCCCCCAGCAGTGCAGGGGCACCCTCCACCAGGCCCCCACTCATGTCTCCCACCACCCCCACCCCCCAGCAGTGCAGGGGCACCCTCCACCAGGCCCCCACTCATGTCTCCCACCACCCCCACCCCCCAGCAGTGCAGGGGCACCCTCCACCAGGCCCCCACTCATGTCTCCCACCACCCCCACCCCCCAGCAGTGCAGGGGCACCCTCCACCAGGCCCCCACTCATGTCTCCCACCACCCCCACACCCCAGCCACCAGGGGCACCCTCCACCAGGCCCCCACTCATGTCTCCCACCACCCCCACCACCCAGCCACCAGGGGCACCCTCCACCAGGCCCCCACCCATGTCTCCCACCACCCCCACCCCCCAGCAGTGCAGGGGCACCCTCCACCAGGCCCCCACTCATGTCCCCCTGCACCCCCACCCCCCAGCATCCAGGGGCACCCTCCACCAGGCCCCCACCCATGGCCCCTATCACCCCCACCCCCCCAGCCACCAGGGGCACCCTCCACCAGGCCCCCACCCATGGCCCCTATCACCCCCCAGCCACCAGGGGCACCCTCCACCAGGCCCCCACTCATGTCCCCCTGCATCCCCACCCCTCAGCCACCAGGGGCACCCTCCACCAGGCCCCCACCCATGTCCCCTATCACCCCCACCCCCCAGCAGTGCAGGGGCACCCTCCACCAGGCCCCCACTCATGTCTCCCACCACCCCCACCCCCCAGCAGTGCAGGGGCACCCTCCAGCAGGCCCCCACTCATGTCTCCCACCACCCCCAGCCACCAGGGGCACCCTCCACCAGGCCCCCACTCATGTCTCCCACCACCCCCACCACCCAGCCACCAGGGACACCCTCCACCAGGCCCCCACCCATGTCTCCCACCACCCCCACCCCCCAGCAGTGCAGGGGCACCCTCCACCAGGCCCCCACTCATGTCTCCCACCACCCCCACCCCCCAGCAGTGCAGGGGCACCCTCCACCAGGCCCCCACTCATGTCTCCCACCACCCCCACCCCCCAGCAGTGCAGGGGCACCCTCCACCAGGCCCCCACTCATGTCTCCCACCACCCCCACCCCCCAGCAGTGCAGGGGCACCCTTCACCAGGCCCCCACTCATGTCTCCCACCACCCCCACCCCCCAGCAGTGCAGGGGCACCCTCCACCAGGCCCCCACTCATGTCTCCCACCACCCCCACCCCCCAGCAGTGCAGGGGCACCCTCCACCAGGCCCCCACTCATGTCTCCCACCACCCCCACCCCCCAGCCACCATGGGCAGCCTCCACCAGGTCCTCACAATCCCCAATCATGTGCGTTATGGTCAGCCTCCACAGCCAAAAAGCCCTACCAAGTAACCCATTCACCCACATGGAAATGGAAATTACATGTTACACCCCCAATGTTCATAAAGCTAATGAACCCATGTCCGTCACACACAATGGTTGCAACTGAATGGGAAAACACCCAACATGACATGCATGAAACCAATGAGATGATACCACACAGTGAAGTATGAAAACAAAATTGTATTAAAAAGAATAAGAATGCAAAAGAAGTGAAACAAACTACAATGGCAATGAAAAAAAGATAAGCTGCATGTCCGTTTAAAAAAATAAAAACACCAAATCCTAATCCAAAAAAATGTTGTCCAAAGTCAAATGAAAAATAAAATCAATCCAATAAAGAACTATGTACAAAACTTCCAAGGGTCCATGAGCCCAACTGAACAAAGGAAACCTACAAAAAACCCTAACTAAAATGCAACTATATACAAAAAGTGGAGCAGTGTCCGTCGACTCCAAATCATAAGAACAAACAAAGGAAACCTAAAACTAAAGAACTATATACAAAGGCGGCGGGCAAGTCCAGCGGCTCACTCCGTGGTGTTCCGGGCCAGCGCATCATCGAACTCCTGTTCGATGTCCCGGAGGCGGTCCTGTTCCATGGCCCCGAGGGTCCGCAGGGACGACGCTGTGTCCTCCTCCAACCCCCTGCGGATTGTCTCGAGGCACTCGGCCCGCCTCAGGGCCCTCCGCATGGAGTTCTCCGCCCTGACCATTGTGAGCCGCGCCTCTTCCGCCCGCCGCCGCTCCGCATCTATGGCATGGCCCAACCGCTGCCACACGGAAGACACTCTCTGTCCTGGGTCCTCCTGCCCTCCGGCCGATGCCTGCCCCTCCTATGTCGAAGGCCCCGAGCCTTCATGGCTCCCACCATGTTGCTGCTGCTGCTCTGCCTCTGCCCGTGCACTGCCTCCTGCTGCCTGCACATCCTCCGCCGGCTGGGAGGCAGTCGTAGATGTGGCCACCCCTGCTGGACGTCCGACTCCCGACTGTGGCAGGGATGCCTCCTCCACCAGCCTGGCCGCACCGTCAGAGGCAGCTCCACAGGGCACCCAGGTGACTGATGGGTGGGAAGATGGCACAGAGGACGACTGGCGCGTAGGGGGTCCAGTTGAGGAGGGGGTCGGAGCAAGCCCCATCAGACAGAGGAATCCAGCCTGGGTGACCTGTCCCAGCAGGCTGACGTGGTCAACGAGCCATTCGAGATGACGTGCAGTCTCTCCATGAAAAGACTGCAGGTCACCTCGCATGGCCCGTTGACGCAACGCCACACCAGCCAGGACAGGCTCAACCCGGACCTGGATAGCCACGTCCGCAGGCAGAGGAAGGCCAGTTGACGTCAGCTCATCCCCTGCCTGAAAACGGGTCTGGACGTAAGCATCCCTGCTGGTGCAAGATGATGCAGGGACAGGATAGGGGACAGGATTGCACACAGGCACCTCTGCGGCGGCCTGTGCTGCCTCCTGTCCCTGGTCCAGCACTGCACCACTAGCACCAGTGGGATCCCCACCTCCAGACCCTGTCTCTGGTGCTTGCACAGCCTCTTCCTCCACCAAACCCCCCACCAACCTGGATGACTCCGTGCCATCTTCCCCTGTTGGGCCCTGTGGGGTCCCAGCTGCCCCTTCTGCTGCCGAGGAGTCCAACTCCAACCTCCGCCTCTTGAACCTCCCCCCGGCAGCTGCGGCCTGGGACGCGGCACCGGACTCCTCACTCCCCGACGAGATGACAACACAGGAGGGGAGCCGGGCCTTGCGTCTCCGGCTGGCGGTGGGATCCCCGCCGCTGTGCTCCACAGCACCTTCTCCGCCCTCTTCATCAGTTGACGCTGCAGACAGGGAGAAACAAAACACAGGCATCAGGGCACTGTACAATGGACACATACACACATGACAGTTGCACATGAGTGGCATTAGCAAACCTCAGACATGTCATCACAATCCCCAACACACATGTCATTACAACTCGCACACATGAGCCATACCACAGCCATATCGCAACTGCCACCACCATCCCCACACATACAACAGCATGAGCAGCCAAAGGTGAGCCCGACATCACATGAAACACAGGAAGTGCACCACACATGTACACACACCACCACACTTGCATGCATGTGTACACCTCTGCCAAGTGTCGCACTGTTCAGACGGGCATCCATCTGCCAATCAGGCTTCCACATACCGCTGTCACATGCATCCATGTTGCATCACTGTTGCACCCTTGTCAAATACACACACATGCACATGTACACAGTGCTGATACATGCAGCTGAAAACAACATACATGCGTGACATCACGGACATGTCTACTTACATACACATTCATCCAAACATGTGTGCCCACACAACTGCATTTGGCATGCAAGCCTACACACACAAGCACCATCCATGTCTCACACATTACAGCCCTCGCATGTGTCAGCCCCACGGCCCTGTACACCCCCACCCATACTCGACCCCATACAAACAGATGTGCAACCTGCACACTACCGAATAATCACCACACGCACTGCTCACAATCAGGATGCATGTACACTCACCACTCGACTCCAGACGGTTCTGCTTCTCTAGGACCTGGACGTGGAGCGCTGGGGATATGCGTTCCAGGACCCTCATCTGTTCTTCCGACAAGTGGCCCCGGCGCCCCTTGGCATCCGCTGCCTTCAAGAGGCGCCGGGCCTTATTCAGGGTCCTGGACCTGAAGTCCTCCCAGCGCTTCCTGACATGTTGTAAGTCGCGGACTGCCACCCCCTCCGCGTTGATGGCAGTCACGATGTCAGTCCAGATCCGAGTCCGTCCTTCCTTGTCGGCGCGGGAACTTCCGAAGAGGGCATCATACTGCCCCAGGACTTGCTCCACCAGGACACCAACTTCGGTGGCACTGAAGCTGGTGCCCCTCTGCCTCTCTGGCCGGGGGTTGTCAGTGGTCACAGATGGTGTTTGCCCCGACATGACAACCCCAGAGGCAGGAGTGGGTGGGCAACTGGGTCCTGGGGCTGGGCTGTGGAGCGATGGAATCCCAGTCGGGAGTCTTCGGTTCCAGCAGGGGTGGTCACAGCAACAGCACCCCTGGCTGATGTGCAGGCAGCAAATGGCAGTGCACGTGGGCAGCAGGCAGTCAGGCAGCAGCAGATGACAGGTGGGAGCGTGATCGGGGCTCTGGGGGGCAGTAGTTCGGCCTTCTGGGCAGGAGCGTGGTCTTCCGTGTGCATACGCGTGGCCAGCTTGATACGGAGTGATTTGGCACGTGAAAAATCTGCACGTCAGCGTGTAATTCGAGGAAAGGACCTTAGCGCGTAAGCGCGTCTGCACGCATACGCATTTTCATTGGACAGAAGGCCCCTCTAGCGCAAGCGCCCCTGTGACGTGACGCGTACAGACGTGCATGCGCATTTCAGCGCGCGTGAAAAACTGCACGTCCGCGTGTAATACAAGGAAAGGGCCCTGCGCGTATGCACGGCAGCACGCATATGCGATGTCATTGGACCAAAGGCCCTTAGCGCGTAAAGGCGTCGCCAGCGTATGCGCGTCTATGAAGTCACGTGCACGTTGAATTGGGCACACGTTTGAAAATGTTGCGTGTTAAAAAAATGAAAGACACGTCCGAGTGTCAAAGCGTGTAATTGGTGGGAATGGGCCTAGCGCGTACACGCGGCAGTGACAAAGCGTGTAATTGGTGGAAATGTCCCTAGCGCGTACACGCCGCGTAAGTGACGCTGGACGTGTGGGCCTGTATAAATGGTACGTGTAGAACACCATTTCCTTGTACGTGCTTTTCGTGGAGAGCGAGTGGGTGAATTCTGTACTTCTTGTCGTTTCACACGCGATTCACTTCATGGCGTTTCAAGTTCGTATTCCCTGTTACCTCTGACAGCTTTTTCTCTTTTTTCTCTTTTACTGGTTTACCTGGGCCTGTTCCCTCAAACAGTGTTCCCTTCTACTGTTGTCCTGTCTCCTCAGACAGCGTACAAATCTTCTTTTGGCGGGGGTGTTGCCAACCAAACGCGCTCCTTTTTCACGCTCTTTTACCTGGCAGACGGTGAGTCACGCACGTATCTAACATCTGTGCTTGCCCCGTGTGTCGCCTACCCCTTCAGAGGTCATTCTAGGCTGCGTGTGACACGCATACGTTCATTCTTGTGTTACTGGGTGCCACAGCGTAGTGCAGGTTTTTCTTTCTGCACACGTGGTCTAGGAGGGGTTGCGTGCACGTCATCTCCCTTTTTTGGGGCTCCTGTGCGTAGCGTGACCCGTCATCTTTCCCCAGGGGTTACATTCAGCCTTGCTAGAGCACTAGGGTACAATTACCATCTGGTACCCAACCCCTTTGACCCCCAATTGCCCAGGACAATAGTTTACAGCCACTCCCATACGCACATTAACATCAGTGCCATGGCTGGGAGGCGAGGATTCCGTAAGGGTGGCAAAGGTGGAAGAGCCACAAGTGGTGGCCGTGGTGGATCCGGTAGGGGACGTGGTCATTACTTGCAGGGTGAGCCTGTCCCCCCATGTGTGGAGGACCAGTCAAGGGCACCCATAATCCCCCCCCCTCCCCCCTCCCCCCTCCCGTTGAGGCTGATGTGGCTGACACCATCCATGCTCAGCCCTTGTTGGACCAGCCCATTGTGGCACCAGACCTGGCTGACTCCATGGCTGACTTCCAGGTCAGCAGGCCTATGACACGTGCGCTGGTGCACGTTGATGTCATCATGCCACGTGCATCTGGGGCAGC
Organism: Ambystoma mexicanum; assembly: GCF_040938575.1. Classification (NCBI taxonomy): domain Eukaryota; kingdom Metazoa; phylum Chordata; class Amphibia; order Caudata; family Ambystomatidae; genus Ambystoma; species Ambystoma mexicanum. The sequence continues at coordinate 1,135,262,064 of NC_090937.1, forward strand.
AAGGTCATCTGCTGCCCCAAGTAGGCAGGGCGGAGAGGCTGCAGGGGCAGCTGCGGCTCCATCCACCCCAGCTCTCACACACCCAGCCAGGACAGTGTCGGTCCTAGTCCATCCTGCTGACATTCCCCCTGACACCATTACACTTGAGCCAATGCCTGCACCAACTCCCATGCTGAGTGTGCAATCCCACACTCCTGATACAGAGTCCACCAGGGCTCCTGCCCCTAGTGTCCAGAGCGGCGCAGGACACTCAGGATCACCACCACCTTCCAAGCGGAAGAGGAAGAGTGCTCGTCCGGCACAGTCTGATGCCCCAGACACGGCTACACAGTCCGGCCCGTCGAGGAAGCCCAGCTTCACGGATGACGAACTGAATGCACTTGTCGAGTATGTGTCCGCACATGATAACGAGATGGTCATTGTTGCAGGATCCAAGACCACACCTGCACAACGCCAGGCACACTGGCAGACCGTTGCGGACATCGTAAGTGCCCTTGGAATCGTGAGGCGCACAGCCAATGATTGCTATAAGCGCTGGAATGACCTAAAGCGCAGGGCAAAGAGTAAGCTGGCCTCAAGTCATGCCACAACTCTAGTGACTGGAGGTGGGTCTCCAGTAGTAGACATGGAACTCACTCCACATGAGTCAGTCGCTGGGACCTACGTCACGGAGGAACAGATCCAAGGCGTGGGAGATCTGCCTGATTACGAGGCATTGTCCGGTGAGTGCACATGCATGTGTGTGTCATCCATGTGCATGGTGTGTGTGTGAGGGCTCCTGTTTGTGTGCCAGGTGAGAGTGTGTGCGCCTGAGTCGTATGGGTCAGCCATGTGCTTCATGCAATACATCCTGCGCAGCTGCATTTGGCCATAGCAGTATCCCTTCTGCCAACAGTAGACATCTAGCCCAACTGCACGCCAGTTGCCCTTGAAGTGTCACCTTGCCACAACATTGTTGCTTATTTTTCACTGTTCATTCAGTCAGATTGTTTGCATTCCACCACTTTTACTAGGCATTTTGCAGTCCTCTAGTCACATGTCTGACATGGCTATGGTAAAGTGGAGTGACTTTGTTACCTGGATATCATTTGTTCACACATGTCCCTGTGCAATTGGACCATTTTGGACTGGCAGCTCCAGGAGAAAAATCTGACCTGTTTGAATTAGAAAAGCTATTACATGCGGGAACTGGACTGAATGAATAGGTGCTGCCCTCCTCTCTATCTTCACTCAATAGCAATGGTACATGCCATCTGTGTGATGGCATGTGTGTTTCACCTGGCAATCACAGGCCAATGTGTGATGCCACTGCCAGGCAGCATGCAGAAAATGTGTTCATCTTCCATCTTGGTGTCATCAATGTGTGCCATTTGCCTCCCCTTCATACGCAGTGAGGGTGCATGCATGGGAGGGTTTTAGTCATGTGGGACATGTGTCAATCAAGTACTGGTTCTCTTGCTTCTCAGCCCTCATTGTGTGCCATGGTGCTAATGCCTGTTTCCATTTCTTTGTTTTTATGTCTTTGCAGGCGAAGACGCACCTGATACTGCTGGGGTTGTGGAGATGGTGCAGACCCAGGAGGGGTCTGAGGGCCGACCAACCACCAGTGAGGGACGTGGTGTGGTGGTGGGTGAGAACCCACAAGTGCTGCAGGTCGTGCTCTCAAGGGGTGTCTCTGGCTGCACCTCCCCCGAGCTGTACTCAGGTGTTGATTCGGATGATAAGACCTGCGTGCCGTCGCAGGTGAGTGTTCCAGGGAGGGATTCTGTTCTGTCCCACCCACCTGCACCAGGGTCAGAACCCTCAATGGGGATGTCAGTGTTGGCAGCTACGCCTTTGGTGGTTACGGATGCAGGGTCACACTCCGCGACATCTGATCCTGTTCCTGGGCCAGCAGATCAGAGGGGGAATGCAGTCCTGCAGCCTCAGGCAGTGCCGGCACAGCAAGGCGCAGTTCGCCTTGCCCCAGACAGGTGTGGTGCCCGCCGACGTGGTGGCCGTACGCCACCTGGCAATAGCGCATGGGAGCAATCCATTTACGGTATGGCAACCCAACAGGCAGCATCATCCGAGATGATGGCTCAGGCCATGGATAGGGTGGCCACTTCCATTGTCCCCCCTGAAAGGCTGATGGAGCGACTACAGCAGGCAACCGACTCCATCTGCCAGTCACACAGGGAGGACATGTTGGCGTCCAACAGGGACAGGCGGGCGGCACTGGCGACTCTGCAGGAGGCCATCTCCATAGAGTCCCAGGGCCACAGGGAAGCCCTGAGGCAGGAGCTCCTTCACCTCAGGACGACTCTTGTTGAGCTTGAGGCTTCAACACACCAAAGGACAGAACAGCAGCTGGAGCGTCTCACCCGTACGCTCTCAGCTGAGATGCAGGCAACGAGGGCGGAGGTCCGGGCATCCCGTGAGTTGTTGCATGGGGACCTCCGCACACTCATCCTCCAGAACGAGACCTACCACACCCGCATGCTTGCAGCCATGGAGGAGCAGACTAGGGCCTTGCGTGGGCTGCCTCCCATAGTGCAACCACCTCCGGATGCAGCTGCACAGGGTGATAATAGCGACAGCAGTGATACTCCCACAATAGGGTAGCCGTGTGGGCCATGAGCCCATGGAGGTGTTTTTTTTCCCCAGGATCCACACAGGTGGGCTTTGGTGTGCACCCTGTCCTCGGACCTCCTGGGTGGCCTCCCCAACCCCCCCCCGGGCCCATCAATGGCCATTTTTGATTTTTTTTAATTTTTATTTATTTATTTTTTTATTTTTTTATTTTTTTTTTCTTAATTTGTTTGGGACAATTTGTTGCCTTCTGTGGTTCCTGTGGGCATACGCTGCATTGTGGCTGGGCACATGCAGGCTTGTCATGTATTTGGTTCAGATGCTTGGGTTTGAGTCACACACACCCCTCCTGCTTCCCGTTTCCATGGGCTTGCAAAGGGTGTGCCCAAATGACATTGACGTACATGGTGACATTGGACTCCCACTACATGTGTGGGTAGTCTAGTCAATACTGTGTATACATTCCTAGTGCATATTGCTGTTGTGTTGTACACTGCATGTTGCATTGATGTGTAACTCATCATCTGTGTCCCTCCCAATTTGCAGGTCCCTTCCTCATGTCTACACAAGGCCCTCTAGTTTGGAGATGGGGTCCATGTTGGCAGCAGTGCACCTACAACTCTACATGGCGCCAACACTGCACAGTTGGTAGTGGTGGGAGTGCAGGCATTTCCAGGTGGTGAGACTACTAATTTATTACATTTGTGATGTCATGTTAATGGTAGTACCTGCTCAAGTTTGTTGTTGGTCCTGCATTACTGTGAGCATTTCAGGTGTTGCAAGTTTCAATTAGGGACACTGTACATTGTGACACTAGTGTCATGTTGTGGGGATTACTTTGTTTACCTGCAAATAGCATGACATGGCACGGTGTGTCGTGTGGCGGTGCTGGGGATGGGTTGGCTGACATGGCACTGTCCTCTTGTTGCATTTTGCAAGTGGGTATTCATTTTAGCTGCTTGAATGTGTTTCTTCACAAAACTGCATTGGTGGTGTCTGTGTGGGTAGGGATGCACACATTGTAACACTTCCAGGTGAACAATCTCAGGCTGATATGGTTTTCACGGTTGATTCTCCAGACATTCAGGATCAGTGTCAGGTTGAGTCATCATTGATTGTCAGATGGAATGTGCCAGGGCAGTGTGCACTCCACAGGGGTGTGATTTCTATGTGAAGTAATTAGCCACTAGCTGTGTATGGGCTGCCTCCCCCCGTGCCCTTTCCCCTCCCATGCGCAGCGGCTGTGCATGTGGTTGGGGATGTGGGGCCACCACCATGTCCACGGCCAGGCCCCGGCGTGGTGCAACGTTGTGCAGGACACATGCTGCCACTATGATCCTGCACACTACTGGGGGAGCGTACAACAGCTGCCCGCCAGAACGGTCAAGGGAGCGAAAGCGTGACTTTAGCACTCCGATTGTGCGCTCCACTATGCCCCGGGTTGTAATGTGGGCTGTGTTATATCTTACCTGGGGTGGCGTGGTGGGGTTCCGAATTGGCGTCATCATGTGGGGGCTGAGAGGGTAGGCACTGTCCCCTGTGGAGGTGGTGATTGGTATCATTGGTGGGGTTGTGACCTTGCTCAGTATCTGACATGCATGCATGTGCAGTGGCATTCATACTCACCAAGCAGCCATGTATCGCCATGCCGCCCAGCTTCTAGGTCCCGGCTTAGGGTGGACATTCGGTAAATGAAGCTGTCGTGGGTGGACCCGGGATAGTTGGCATATACTGAGGTGATGATTCCCTTGGCATTACATACTACCTGCACGTTGATGGAATGCCAGTGCTTGCGGTTCCTATAGATGTGCTCTGATGCCCTGGGGGGACGTAGAGCCACATGGGTGCAGTCGATGGCACCGAGCACTTTGGGGAATCGTGCCACACCGTAAAAATCCAGGGCGGCAGCATGCCTTTCTGCAGGTGTTCTGGGCAGGTATATGTGCCTGCGGACTGATGGGCGTGCAGTGATGATGTTCAAGACCTGGTGTAGGCAGCGTGACTGGGTGGCCTGTGATACCCCACCCACTATGGCACTTGTCCGCTGAAATGATCCAGTGTCTAAGAAGTGCAGTACATTGAGGACCTTCTCCAGGGGGCTGAGTGCTTGGGAGCACAGGGTGGGTGATGTGAGGTCATCCTCCCACTCACTCACCAGGTCCAGTATTATGTGTGGTGGAAACCTGTACCTCCCATACACCTGGTCATCAGGCATCCCGAAAAGGCTGGTTCTGGGTGTGAATATTCTGGCCCTGACTATCCTCCTCCTCCTCCTTTGGTAGCCCACGCCCACTGCTGCTAGGAACGGTATGTTCATCCTGGGTCTGAGCTTGTTATTTTGTTAGCGCGCAAATTTATGCGTTGCGCGTGTTGTAGGCGAGCGTGTGACCCGCGCACCCCTGAAATCCAGTACCCAGTCCAATAGCGTGTGGAAATTCCCGCGAACCCCGGGATACAGGTGCGCTGACGTACTTGCGTGTGTAAGTGCCCGCGCACCCCTGATATACACGTACATAGGCCAATCGCGTATACGCGCACTTTTGTCCAATTACACGCGATGACACTCTGACGTGCTGTCCAATTACACGCGATGACACTCTGACGTGCAGTCTTTCCACGTGTGCTCTGTCATCACGTGCTGTGTGGGAAACACCCGTGCGGGTCACGTCACAGACGCGCTTACGCGCTGAGGGCCTTTGGTTCAATAGAATCGCGTATGCGTGCTGACGTGCTTACGCGCTAAGGGCCTTTCCTCGAATTTCACGCTGACGTGCAGGATTTTCACGTGCCAAATCACTCCGTATCAAGCTGGCCACGCGAAAACACACGGAAGACCACGCTCCTGCCTAGAAGGCCGAATTACTGCCCCCCAGTGCCCCGAGCAGCCTCCCACGTGCCATCTACTGCTGCCTGCCTGCCTGCCGCCACCGTGCCCTGCCATTTGGTGCCTGCACATCAGCCATCTGCAGGGGTCCAGTTGCTGTGTCCACCCCTGCTGGAACTGAAGACTCCCAACTGGGATTACATCGCTCCACAGCCCAGCCCCAGGACCCAGTTTCCCACCCACACCTGCCTCTGGGGTTGCCATGTCGGGCACTTCCACATCTGGCACCAGTGGCAACCCCAGGCCAGAGGGGCAGAGGGGCACCAGCTTCACTGCCACCGAAGTTGGTGTCCTGGTGGAGCATGTCCTGGGGCAGTATGATGCCCTCTTTGGATCGTCCCGCGCCAGCAAGGAAGGACGGGAGAGGATCTGGGCCGACTGTGTGGTTGCCATCAACGTGGAGGGGGTGGGAACCCGCGATGTCCAGAAGATCAAGAAGCGCTGGGAGGACTTGAGGTCCAGGACCCTCGTGAAGGCCCGGCGCCTCGTGGAGGGGGGCCGGGGCCGCATGAGTTCCATCCAGATGAGGGTCCTGGAACGCGTACGCCCAGCGCTCCACGCCCAGATCCTTGAGAGGGAGACCCGTCTGGAGTTGAGCGGTAAGTGTCCAAGCATTGCTGTGTGAGACAGGGCATGTTGCGGTGTGCTGGTTCTCTGATACTTGCCTGTATGTGTGACATATGCCATGTATGAATGTATGTGTGCAGGGACATCATGGTAATGCATGTGCGACCAGTGATGTGTGAACGACATGGTTGTTGCATGTGTTTAAATGCCACATGAGGAGCCCTATGCAGATTTTAGACATGAGAGCATGCCAGTCTCTGTTCCTGGACATGGGTGGGGGTGAGGGATGGGTGCTGATGGCAGGTACATATATGGTAGCCATGTCTGTGTGCCTGACCTGCGTGTCTGTGTCTTGTGCATGCCATGGATGCATGACACATGTGTGTGACAATGCACAGATTCAGTAATGCAGCCTAGTTAACCTTGTATCCGCTGTGTTTGGGGTGTATGGGGCCAGATGGATGTGACTGAGGTGAAGTGTGTGCATGTGATAGGCATGACCCATGATGCATGTGAGTTATATATCATTGTATGTTTCAAGAGTCCATTGGACATGTATGGAAATGTCCATGGCATGCACCATGCCTGTTACTGTGTGTGTTTTGCCTGGACTGACACATGTGTTGTGGAGGGACATGATGGAAGTGTACTTTGACAGTGGTACTCATCTGCTATTGCTTCCTGTCTAGGGGACCATTGTACAGTACCCTGATGCTTGTGTTCTTTGTCTCCCTCTACGCAGCGGCTAGTGAAGAAGGGGGCGGAGACGGCGCTGTGGAGCAAGGCGGCGGGGATGCCCCCACGGCTGCAGCGGAAGGGGTGGGTGAGCCCCCACAGGGGCCTGCTACGGTGGAAGACAGTGAGGAGCCATCCAGGTTGGTGGTTTCCACAGAGGAGGAGGAGGCCGCCACAGGGACACACATGGGGCCTGGTGGGGTCATCCCTGCTGGTGCAAGTGGTGCAGTCCAGGGGCAGGAGGCAGCACAGGTCACCGTGGAGGGGCCTGTGCATGTCGCTGTCCCTGAGCCTGTGAGTGCACCACCATGCACCAGCAGGGTTGCCCCGTCCCAGGCCCGTCCGCAGGTAGAGGGGATGTCCATGTCACCTGCGGACGAGGGGACCCGTGTCCGTATGGAGAAGGTCCTGATTGGGGTTGCGATGCGCGCGGGCGCAATTCGTGATGACGTGCGTGCTTCCCGGGAGGAGCACGCACATCATCACGAAGAGCACCGTGCCGACGTGGCCCAATTGGGATCTTCCATGTTCGGGGGTTTCCTGCATGTGTCGGCCAATCTGGCGGCCCTCTCCTCCTCTGTGGAGGCTATACGCCAGTCGTTCTCCTTGCCGTCTGCCGGCCCAGATGCCACCAGGGCCCCCTGTGGACCTGCCCTGACCTATGCAGCCAGCTCAGTGGGGATCCCATCCCTGCCACAGTCGGGAGTCGGAGGTCAAGCAGGGGTGGACACCACAGCAACTGTACCCCAGCAGATGGAGGATGTGCCGGCATCATCAGGCAGGGCACGTCCACTACGGCGTCGGTGGATTCCATCAGCCTGGATGCCGTTGTGCTGGCAGAGGCAGTTGCGTCGGAGGCAGCAGCAGAGTCAACGTGGGAGGCATCATGGCTCGGGGCCATCAACATCGGAGGGGCAGGCATCGGCCGGAGGGCAGGAGGACCCAGGACAGGAAGTGTCTTCCGTGTGGCTGCGGTTGGGCCAGCAGATAGGTGCGGAGCGGCGGCGGGCGGAAGAGGAGCGGCTCACGATGGTCAGGGCGGAGAACTCCATGCGGAGGGCCCTGAGGCGGGCCGAGTGCCTCGAGGCAATCCGCAGGGGGTTGGAGGAGCAGATGGCGTCGTCCCTGCGGACCCTCGGGGCCATGGAACAGGACCGCCTCCGGGACATAGACGAGGAGTTTGATGATGCCCTGGCCCGGAACACTACGGAGTGAGCCGCTGGAGTTGCCCGCCACCTTTGTATATAGTTCTTTAGTTTTAGGTTTCATTTGTTTATTCTTATGATTTGGAGTCGACGGACACAGCTCCACTTTTTGTATATAGTTGCTTTTTTGTTAGGGTTTTTAGTAGGTTTCCTTTGTTCAGTTGGGCTCATGGACCCTTGGATATTTTGAACATAGTTCTTCATTGGATTGTTTTATTTGTTAATTTTATTTTTTCTTCTCCATGGAGCAATGGTGTTTGGATTTTATTTTTTTTCTGTCGGATTGATTTCTTTTTTAATGTGACTTTGAAGTACATTTTTTTTGGATTTGGTGTTTTTCATTTTTTGGGACGTACATGCACCTTTTCTTTTTTTCATTTGCATTGTAGTTTGTTTCATTTCATTTGCATTCATATTTTTTTAATACATTTTTGTTTTCATACTTCACTGTGTGGTATCATCTCATTGGTTTCATGCATGTCAGGTCGGGTGTTTTCAAATTCATTTGCAACCATTGTGTGTGACAGACATGGGTTCATTTGCTTTATGTACGTTGGGGGTGTAACATGTAATTTTCATTTCCATGTGGGTGAATGGGTTACTTGGTAGGGCCTTTTGGCTGTGGAGGCTGACCATTACGCACATGGTTGGTGATTGTGAGGACCTGGGTGCAGGGGGCCATGAGTGGGGGCCTGGTGGAGGGTGCCCCTGGATGCTGGGGGGTGGGGGTGCAGGGGGACATGAGTGGGGGCCTGGTGGAGGGTGCCCCTGCACTGCTGGGGGGTGGAGGTGGTGGGAGACATGGGTGGGGGCTGCCCATGGTGGCTGGGGGGTGGGGGTGGGTGGGAGACATGAGTGGGGGCCTGGTGGGGGCTGCCCCTGGTGGCTGGGGGGTGGGGGTGGTGGTAGACATGAGTGGGGGCCTGGTGGAGGGTGCCCCTGGTGGCTGGGGGGTGGGGGTGGTGGGAGACATGAGTGGGGGCCTGGTGGAGGGTTCCCCTGCACTGCTGGGGGGTGGGGGTGGTGGTAGACATGAGTGGGGGCCTGGTGGAGGGTGCCCCTGGTGGCTGGGGGGTGGGGGTGATAGGGGACATGAGTGGGGGCCTGGTGGGGGCTGCCCATGGTGGCTGGGGGGTGGGTGTGGGTGGGAGACATGAGTGGGGGCCTGGTGGGGGCTGCCCCTGGTGGCGGGGGGGTGGGGGTGATAGGGGCCATGACTGGGGACCTGGTGGAGGGTGCCCCTGGATGCTGGGGGGTGGGGGTGCAGGGGGACATGAGTGGGGGCCTGGTGGAGGGTGCCCCTGGTGGCTGGGGGTGGGGGTGGTGGGAGACATGAGTGGGGGCCTGGTGGAGGCTGCCCCTGCACTGCTGGGGGTGTGGGTGGTGGTAGACATGAGTGGGGGCCTGGTGGAGGGTGCCCCTGGTGGCTGGGGGTGATAGGGGACATGAGTGGGGGCCTGGTGGGGGCTGCCCATGGTGGCTGGGGGGTGGGGGTGGGTGGGAGACATGAGTGGGGGCCTGGTGGGGGCTGCCCATGGTGGCTGGGGGGTGGGGGTGGGTGGGAGACATGAGTGGGGGCCTGGTGGAGGCTGCCCCTGGTGGCGGGGGGTGGGGGTGATAGGGGCCATGAGTGGGGGCCTGGTGGAGGGTGCCCCTGGATGCTGGGGGGTGGGGGTGCAGGGGGACATGAGTGGGGGCCTGGTGGAGGGTGCCCCTGGTGGCTGGGGGGTGGGGGTGGTGGGAGACATGAGTGGGGGCCTGGTGGGGGCTGCCCATGGTGGCTGGGGGGTGGGGGTGGGTGGGAGACATGAGTGGGGGCCTGGTGGGGGCTGCCCATGGTGGCTGGGGGGTGGGGGTGGGTGGGAGACATGAGTGGGGGCCTGGTGGGGGCTGCCCCTGGTGGCTGGGGGGTGGGGGTGGTGGTAGACATGAGTGGGGGCCTGGTGGAGGGTGCCCCTGGTGGCTGGGGGGTGGGGGTGGTGGGAGACATGAGTGGGAGCCTGGTGGAGGGTGCCCCTGGGGGGTGGGGATGATAGGGGACATGAGTGGGGGCCTGGTGGGGGCTGCCCATGGTGGCTGGGGGGTGGGGGTGGGTGGGAGACATGAGTGGGGGCCTGGTGGGGGCTGCCCCTGGTGGCGGGGGGGTGGGGGTGATAGGGGCCATGAGTGGGGGCCTGGTGGAGGGTGCCCCTGGATGCTGGGGGGTGGGGTTGCAGGGGGACATGAGTGGGGGCCTGGTGGAGGGTGCCCCTGGTGGCTGGGGGGTGGGGGTGGTGGGAGACATGAGTGGGGGCCTGGTGGAGGCTGCCCCTGCACTGCTGGGGGGTGGGGGTGGTGGTAGACATGAGTGGGGGCCTGGTGGAGGGTGCCCCTGGTGGCTGGGGGGTGGGGGTGATAGGGGACATGAGTGGGGGCCTGGTGGGGGCTGCCCATGGTGGCTGGGGGGTGGGGGTGGGTGGGAGACATGAGTGGGGGCCTGGTGGGGGCTGCCCATGGTGGCTGGGGGGTGGGGGTGGGTGGGAGACATGAGTGGGGGCCTGGTGGAGGCTGCCCCTGGTGGCGGGGGGGTGGGGGTGATAGGGGCCATGAGTGGGGGCCTGGTGGAGGGTGCCCCTGGATGCTGGGGGGTGGGGGTGCAGGGGGACATGAGTGGGTGCTTGGTGGAGGGTGCCACTGGTGGCTGGGGGGTGGGGGTGGTGGGAGACATGAGTGGGGGCCTAGTGGAGGGTGCCCCTGCACTGCTGGGGGGTGGGGGTGGTGGGAGACATGAGTGGGGGCCTGGTGGAGTGTGCCCCTGGTGGCTGGGGGGTGGGGGTGATAGGGGACATGAGTGGGGGCCTGGTGGGGGCTGCCCATGGTGGCTGGGGGGTGGGGGTGGGTGGGAGACATGAGTGGGGGCCTGGTGGGGGCTGCCCATGGTGGCTGGGGCGTGGGGGTGGGTGGGAGACATGAGTGGGGGCCTGGTGGGGGCTGCCCCTGGTGGCTGTGGGGTGGGGGTGGTGGTAGACATGAGTGGGGGCCTGGTGGAGGGTGCCCCTGGTGGCTGGGGGGTGGGGGTGGTGGGAGACATGAGTGGGGGCCTGGTGGAGGGTGCCCCTGGTGGCTGGGGGGTGGGGGTGGTGGGAGACATGAGTGGGGGCCTGGTGGAGGGTGCCCCTGGTGGCTGGGGGGTGGGGGTGGTGGGAGACATGAGTGGGGGCCTGGTGGAGGGTGCCCCTGGTGGCTGGGGGGTGGGGGTGGTGGGAGACATGAGTGGGGGCCTGGTGGAGGCTGCCCCTGCACTGCTGGGGGTGGGGGTGGTGGGAGACATGAGTGGGGGCCTGGTGGAGGGTGCCCCTGGTGGCTGGGGGGTGGGGGTGATAGGGGACATGAGTGGGGGCCTGGTGGGGGCTGCCCATGGTGGCTGGGGGGTGGGGGTGGGTGGGAGACATGAGTGGGGGCCTGGTGGAGGCTGCCCCTGGTGGCGGGGGGGTGGGGGTGATAGGGGCCATGAGTGGGGGCCTGGTGGAGGGTGCCCCTGGTGGCGGGGGGGTGGGGGTGATAGGGGCCATGAGTGGGGGCCTGGTGGAGGGTGCCCCTGGATGCTGGGGGGTGGGGGTGCAGGGCGACATGAGTGGGGGCCTGGTGGAGGGTGCCCCTGGGGGGTGGGGGTGGTGGGAGACATGAGTGGGGGCCTGGTGGAGGGTGCCCCTGCACTGCTGGGGGGTGGGGGTGGTGGGAGACATGAGTGGGGGCCTGGTGGAGGGTGCCCCTGGTGGCTGGGGGGTGGGGGTGGTGGGAGACATGAGTGGGGGCCTGGTGGAGGGTGCCCCTGGTGGCTGGGGGGTGGGGGTGATAGGGGACATGAGTGGGGGCCTGGTGGGGGCTGCCCATGGTGGCTGGGGGGTGGGGGTGGGTGGGAGACATGAGTGGGGGCCTGGTGGAGGCTGTCCTGGTGGCGGGGGGGTGGGGGTGATAGGGGCCATGAGTGGGGGCCTGGTGGAGGGGGCCCCTGGTGGCGGGGGGTGGGGGTGATAGGGGCCATGAGTGGGGGCCTGGTGGAGGGTGCCCCTGGATGCTGGGGGGTGCGGGTGCAGGGGGACATGAGTGGGGGCCTGGTGGAGGGTGCCCCTGGGGGGTGGGGGTGGTGGGAGACATGAGTGGGGGCCTGGTGGAGGGTGCCCCTGCACTGCTGGGGGGTGGTGGGAGACATGAGTGGGGGCCTGGTGGAGGCTGCCCATGGTGGCTGGGGGGTGGGGGTGGTGGGAGACATGAGTGGGGGCCTGGTGGGGGCTGCCCCTGGGGGGTGGGGGTGGTGGTAGACATGAGTGGGGGCCTGGTGGAGGGTGCCCCTGGTGGCTGGGGGGTGGGGGTGGTGGGAGACATGAGTGGGGGCCTGGTGGAGGCTGCCCCTGGTGGCGGGGGGGTACGGGTGATAGGGGCCATGAGTGGGGGCCTGGTGGAGGGTGCCCCTGGATGCTGGGGGGTGGGGGTGCAGGGGGACATGAGTGGGGGCCTGGTGGAGGGTGCCCCTGGTGGCTGGGGGGTGGTGGGAGACATGAGTGGGGGCCTGGTGGAGGCTGCCCCTGCACTGCTGGGGGGTGGGGGTGGTGGGAGACATGAGTGGGGGCCTGGTGGAGGGTGCCCCTTGTGGCTGGGGGGTGGGGGTGATAGGGGACATGAGTGGGGGCCTGGTGGGGGCTGCCCATGGTGGCTGGGGGGTGGGGGTGGGTGGGAGACATGAGTGGGGGCCTGGTGGGGGCTGCCCATGGTGGCTGGGGGGTGGGGGTGGGTGGGAGACATGAGTGGGGGCCTGGTGGGGGCTGCCCCTGGTGGCTGGGGGGTGGGGGTGGTGGGAGACATGAGTGGGGGCCTGGTGGAGGGTGCCCCTGGTGGCTGGGGGGTGGGGGTGGTGGGAGACATGAGTGGGGGCCTGGTGGAGGGTGCCCCTGGTGGCTGGGGGGTGGGGGTGGTGGGAGACATGAGTGGGGGCCTGGTGGAGGCTGCCCCTGCACTGCTGGGGGGTGGAGGTGGTGGTAGACATGAGTGGGGGCCTGGTGGAGGGTGCCCCTGGGGGGTGGGGGTGATAGGGGACATGAGTGGGGGCCTGGTGGGGGCTGCCCATGGTGGCTGGGGGGTGGGGGTGGGTGGGCGACATGAGTGGGGGCCTGGTGGGGGCTGCCCCTGGTGGCTGGGGGGTGGTGGTAGACATGAGTGGGGGCCTGGTGGAGGGTGCCCCTGGTGGCTGGGGGGTGGGGGTGATAGGGGACATGAGTGGGGGCCTGGTGGGGGCTGCCCATGGTGGCTGGGGGGTGGGGGTGGGTGGGAGACATGAGTGGGGGCCTGGTGGAGGCTGCCCCTGGTGGCGGGGGGGTGGGGGGGATAGGGGCCATGAGTGGGGGCCTGGTGGAGGGTGCCCCTGGTGGCGGGGGGTGGGGGTGATAGGGGCCATGAGTGGGGGCCTGGTGGAGGGTGCCCCTGGATGCTGGGGGGTGGGGGTGCAGGGGGACATGAGTGGGGGCCTGGTGGAGAGTGCCCCTGGTGGCTGGGGGGTGGGGGTGGTGGGAGACATGAGTGGGGGCCTTGTGGAGGGTGCCCCTGCACTGCTGGGGGGTGGGGTGGTGGGAGACATGAGTGGGGGCCTGGTGGAGGCTGCCCATGGTGGCTGTGGGGTGGGGGTGGTGGGAGACATGAGTGGGGGCCTGGTGGGGGCTGCCCCTGGTGGCTGGGGGGTGGGGGTGGTGGTAGACATGAGTGGGGGCCTGGTGGAGGGTGCCCCTGGTGGCTGGGGGGTGGGGGTGGTGGGAGACATGAGTGGGGGCCTGGTGGAGGCTGCCCCTGGTGGCGGGGGGTGGCGGTGATAGAGGCCATGAGTGGGGGCCTGGTGGAGGGTGCCCCTGGATGCTGGGGGGTGGGGCTGCAGGGGGACATGAGTGGGGGCCTGGTGGAGGGTGCCCCTGGTGGCTGGGGGGTGGGGGTGGTGGGAGACATGAGTGGGGGCCTGGTGGAGGCTGCCCCTGCACTGCTGGGGGGTGGGGGTAGTGGGAGACATGAGTGGGGGCCTGGTGGAGGGTGCCCCTGGTGGCTTGGGGTGATAGGGGACATGAGTGGGGGCCTGGTGGGGGCTGCCCATGGTGGCTGGGGGGTGGGGGTGGGTGGGAGACATGAGTGGGGGCCTGGTGGGGGCTGCCCATGGTGGCTGGGGGGTGGGGGTGGGTGGGAGACATGAGTGGGGGCCTGGTGGGGGCTGCCCCTGGTGGCTGGGGGGTGGGGGTGGTGGTAGACATGAGTGGGGGCCTGGTGGAGGGTGCCCCTGGTGGCTGGGGGGTGGGGGTGATAGGGGACATGAGTGGGGGCCTGGTGGGGGCTGCCCATGGTGGCTGGGGGGTGGGGGTGGGTGGGAGACATGAGTGGAGGCCTGGTGGAGGGTGCCCCTGGTGGCGGGGGGGTGGGGGTGATAGGGGCCATGAGTGGGGGCCTGGTGGAGGGTGCCCCTGGATGCTGGGGGGTGGGGGTGCAGGGGGACATGAGTGGGGGCCTGGTGGAGTGTGCCCCTGGTGGCTGGGGGGTGGGGGTGGTCGGAGACATGAGTGGGGGCCTGGTGGAGGGTGCCCCTGCACTGCTGGGGGGTGGGGGGGTTGGGAGACATGAGTGGGGGCCTGGTGGAGGGTGCCCCTGGATGCTGGGGGGTGGGGGTGCAGGGGGACATGAGTGGGGGCCTGGTGGGGGCTGCCCATGGTGGCTGGGGCGTGGGGGTGGGTGGGAGACATGAGTGGGGGCCTGGTGGGGGCTGCCCCTGGTGGCTGTGGGGTGGGGGTGGTGGTAGACATGAGTGGGGGCCTGGTGGAGGGTGCCCCTGGTGGCTGGGGGGTGGGGGTGGTGGGAGACATGAGTGGGGGCCTGGTGGAGGGTGCCCCTGGTGGCTGGGGGGTGGGGGTGGTGGGAGACATGAGTTGGGGCCTGGTGGAGGGTGCCCCTGGTGGCTGGGGGGTGGGGGTGGTGGGAGACATGAGTGGGGGCCTGGTGGAGGGTGCCCCTGGTGGCTGGGGGGTGGGGGTGGTGGGAGACATGAGTGGGGGCCTGGTGGAGGCTGCCCCTGCACTGCTGGGGGTGGGGGTGGTGGGAGACATGAGTGGGGGCCTGGTGGAGGGTGCCCCTGGTGGCTGGGGGGTGGGGGTGATAGGGGACATGAGTGGGGGCCTGGTGGGGGCTGCCCATGGTGGCTGGGGGGTGGGGTGGGTGGGAGACATGAGTGGGGGCCTGGTGGAGGCTGCCCCTGGTGGCGGGGGGGTGGGGGTGATAGGGGCCATGAGTGGGGGCCTGGTGGAGGGTGCCCCTGGTGGCGGGGGGGTGGGGGTGATAGGGGCCATGAGTGGGGGCCTGGTGGAGGGTGCCCCTGGATGCTGGGGGGTGGGGGTGCAGGGCGACATGAGTGGGGGCCTGGTGGAGGGTGCCCCTGGGGGGTGGGGGTGGTGGGAGACATGAGTGGGGGCCTGGTGGAGGGTGCCCCTGCACTGCTGGGGGGTGGGGGTGGTGGGAGACATGAGTGGGGGCCTGGTGGAGGGTGCCCCTGGTGGCTGGGGGGTGGGGGTGGTGGGAGACATGAGTGGGGGCCTGGTGGAGGGTGCCCCTGGTGGCTGGGGGGTGGGGGTGATAGGGGACATGAGTGGGGGCCTGGTGGGGGCTGCCCATGGTGGCTGGGGGGTGGGGGTGGGTGGGAGACATGAGTGGGGGCCTGGTGGAGGCTGCCCCTGGTGGCGGGGGGGAGGGGGTGATAGGGGCCATGAGTGGGGGCCTGGTGGAGGGTGCCCCTGGTGGCGGGGGGGTGGGGGTGATAGGGGCCATGAGTGGGGGCCTGGTGGAGGGTGCCCCTGGATGCTGGGGGGTGGGGGTGCAGGGGGACATGAGTGGGGGCCTGGTGGAGGGTGCCCCTGGGGGGTGGGGGTGGTGGGAGACATGAGTGGGGGCCTGGTGGAGGGTGCCCCTGCACTGCTGGGGGGTGGGGGTGGTGGGAGACATGAGTGGGGGCCTGGTGGAGGCTGCCCATGGTGGCTGGGGGGTGGGGGTGGTGGGAGACATGAGTGGGGGCCTGGTGGGGGCTGCCCCTGGTGGCTGGGGGGTGGGGGTGGTGGTAGACATGAGTGGGGGCCTGGTGGAGGGTGCCCCTGGTGGCTGGGGGGTGGGGGGGGTGGGAGACATGAGTGGGGGCCTGGTGGAGGCTGCCCCTGGTGGCGGGGGGGTACGGGTGATAGGGGCCATGAGTGGGGGCCTGGTGGAGGGTGCCCCTGGATGCTGGGGGGTGGGGGTGCAGGGGGACATGAGTGGGGGCCTGGTGGAGGCTGCCCATGGTGGCTGGGGGGTGGGGGTGGTGGGAGACATGAGTGGGGGCCTGGTGGGGGCTGCCCCTGGTGGCTGGGGGGTGGGGGTGGTGGTAGACATGAGTGGGGGCCTGGTGGAGGGTGCCCCTGGTGGCTGGGGGGTGGGGGTGGTGGGAGACATGAGTGGGGGCCTGGTGGGGGCTGCCCCTGGTGGCTGGGGGGTGGGGGTGGTGGGAGACATGAGTGGTGGCCTGGTGGAGGGTGCCCCTGGTGGCTGGGGGGTGGGGGTGGTGGGAGACATGAGTGGGGGCCTGGTGGAGGGTGCCCCTGGTGGCTGGGGGGTGGGGGTGGTGGGAGACATGAGTGGGGGCCTGGTGGAGGCTGCCCCTGCACTGCTGGGGGGTGGGGGTGGTGGTAGACATGAGTGGGGGCCTGGTGGAGGGTGCCCCTGGGGGGGGGGTGATAGGGGACATGAGTGGGGGCCTGGTGGGGGCTGCCCATGGTGGCTGGGGGGTGGGGGTGGGTGGGCGACATGAGTGGGGGCCTGGTGGGGGCTGCCCCTGGTGGCTGGGGGGTGGTGGTAGACATGAGTGGGGGCCTGGTGGAGGGTGCCCCTGGTGGCTGGGGGGTGGGGGTGATAGGGGACATGAGTGGGGGCCTGGTGGGGGCTGCCCATGGTGGCTGGGGGGTGGGGGTGTGTGGGAGACATGAGTGGGGGCCTGGTGGAGGCTGCCCCTGGTGGCGGGGGGGTGGGGGTGATAGGGGCCATGAGTGGGGGCCTGGTGGAGGGTGCCCCTGGTGGCGGGGGGTGGGGGTGATAGGGGCCATGAGTGGGGGCCTGGTGGAGGGTGCCCCTGGATGCTGGGGGGTGGGGGTGCAGGGGGACATGAGTGGGGGCCTGGTGGAGGGTGCCCCTGGTGGCTGGGGGGTGGGGGTGGTGGGAGACATGAGTGTGGGCCTGGTGGAGGGTGCCCCTTCACTGCTGGGGGGTGGGGTGGTGGGAGACATGAGTGGGGGCCTGGTGGAGGCTGCCCATGGTGGCTGGGGGGTGGGGGTGGTGGGAGACATGAGTGGGGGCCTGGTGGGGGCTGCCCCTGGTGGCTGGGGGGTGGGGGTGGTGGTAGACATGAGTGGGGGCCTGGTGGAGGGTGCCCCTTGTGGCTGGGGGGTGGGGGTGGTGGGAGACATGAGTGGGGGCCTGGTGGAGGCTGCCCCTGGTGGTGGGGGGTGGCGGTGATAGAGGCCATGAGTGGGGGCCTGGTGGAGGGTGCCCCTGGATGCTGGGGGGTGGGGCTGCAGGGGGACATGAGTGGGGGCCTGGTGGAGGGTGCCCCTGGTGGCTGGGGGGTGGGGGTGGTGGGAGACATGAGTGGGGGCCTGGTGGAGGCTGCCCCTGCACTGCTGGGGGGTGGGGGTAGTGGGAGACATGAGTGGGGGCCTGGTGGAGGGTGCCCCTGGTGGCTTGGGGTGATAGGGGACATGAGTGGGGGCCTGGTGGGGGCTGCCCATGGTGGCTGGGGGGTGGGGGTGGGTGGGTGACATGAGTGGGGGCCTGGTGGGGGCTGCCCATGGTGGCTGGGGGGTGGGGGTGGGTGGGAGACATGAGTGGGGGCCTGGTGGGGGCTGCCCCTGGTGGCTGGGGGGTGGGGGTGGTGGTAGACATGAGTGGGGGCCTGGTGGAGGGTGCCCCTGGGGGGTGGGGGTGATAGGGGACATGAGTGGGGGCCTGGTGGGGGCTGCCCATGGTGGCTGGGGGGTGGGGGTGGGTGGGAGACATGAGTGGAGGCCTGGTGGAGGGTGCCCCTGGTGGCGGGGGGGTGGGGGTGATAGGGGCCATGAGTGGGGGCCTGGTGGAGGGTGCCCCTGGATGCTGGGGGGTGGGGGTGCAGGGGGACATGAGTGGGGGCCTGGTGGAGTGTGCCCCTGGTGGCTGGGGGGTGGGGGTGGTTGGAGACATGAGTGGGGGCCTGGTGGAGGGTGCCCCTGCACTGCTGGGGGGTGGGGGGGTTGGGAGACATGAGTGGGGTCCTGGTGGAGGGTGCCCCTGGATGCTGGGGGGTGGGGGTGCAGGGGGACATGAGTGGGGGCCTGGTGGAGGGTGCCCCTGGATGCTGGGGGGTGGGGGTGCAGGGGGACATGAGTGGGGGCCTGGTGGAGGGTGCCCCTGCACTGCTGGGGGGTGGGGGTGGTGGGAGACATGAGTGGGGGCCTGGTGGAGGCTGTCCCTGCACTGCTGGGGGGTGGGGGTGGTGGGAGACATGAGTGGGGGCCTGGTGGAGGGTGCCCCTGGTGGCTGGGGGGTGGGGGTGATAGGGGACATGAGTGGGGGCCTGGTGGGGGCTGCCCATGGTGGCTGGGGGGTGGGGGTGCAGGGGGACATGAGTGGGGGCCTGGTGGAGGGTGCCCCTGCACTGCTGGGGGGTGGGGGTGGTGGGAGACATGAGTGGGGGCCTGGTGGGGGCTGCCCATGGTGGCTGGGGGGTGGGGGTGGGTGGGAGACATGAGTGGGGGCCTGGTGGAGGCTGCCCCTGGTGGCAGGGGGGTGGGGGTGATAGGGGCCATGAGTGGGGGCCTGGTGGAGGCTGCCCCTGGATGCTGGGGGGTGGGGGTGCAGGGGGACATGAGTGGGGGCCTGGTGGAGGGTGCCCCTGGTGGCTGGGGGGTGGGGGTGGTGGGAGACATGAGTGGGGGCCTGGTGGGGGCTGCCCATGGTGGCTGGGGGGTGGGGGTGGTGGGAGACATGAGTGGGGGCCTGGTGGAGGGTGCCCCTGGATGCTGGGGGGTGGGGGTGCTGGGTGACATGAGCAGGTGTGCAGGGTAGTCCCCTGTGGTGTGTGCTGCCTGCAGGGGCCGTGGAGGGTGTACAGGGAATACCTGGGAGGACACAGCCAAATCGCGTGTAGAATTTCCCGCGCACAACTGAAATCCACGTACCCTGACAAATAGCGTGTGGAACTTCCCGCGCACCCCTGAAATCCACTTACCCGGCCAAATCGCGTGTGGGACTTCCCGCGCACCCCTGAAATCCACGTACACGGCCAAATCGCATGTGGAACTTCCCTCGCACCCCTGAAATCCACGTACCCTGACAAATCGCGTGTGGAACTTCCCGCGCACCCCTGAAATCCACGTACCCGGCCAAATTGCGTGTGGTACTTCCCGCGCACCCCTGAAATCCACGTACACGGCCAAATCGCGTGTGGAACTTCCCGCGCACCACTGAAATCCACGTACCCGGCCAAATCGCGTGTGGAACTTCCCGCGCACCCCTGGAATCCACGTACACGGCCAAATCGCGTGTGGAACTTCCCGCGCACCCCTGTAATCCACGTACCCTGACAAATTGCGTGTGGAACTTCCCGCAAACCCCTGGAATTCACATGCCCTGCCAATTCGCGTGTTAGACTTCCCGCGCACCCCGGTATACACGCACACGTATTTTTTGTCAGCGGGTGTCCGTGTTTGTGGGTACCCCTTTGCACGTCATTTGTCCTGGAGGGCCACAGTATATAGGTGCTATTTTTTCCCGCACCTTTTGGCGCACATTTCTTACAGGCGCAGAGACGCTACCGCCTGCTTTCTTGTGGCGGTCGTGTTTGTGCCTGTGCGCTGGTTCGAGCGTGCGCTTTTTTGCCCTATTCTATTCCATGAATACATGTTGTAGGCGAGCGTGTGGGCGTTCCGCGCACTTGTACCCTGTACTTCCCCCGTGACGCCCACATTTTGGCAAGTTGTTCCCCATTCCGAGTGTTACGCCCCGTGTTCCGCCTACTTTTCTTGCGTGCGCCGCGCTTTGTGCGATTTTCGCTGTGGCCTGTGCGATTTTCGCTGTGACCTGGCGCACGCAGTTAGATGGCCTGTGCGCTAACGTGCGCCGCGCACTTTATTATCGCACATCCGATGGTTTTCTCGCGCACGGCCTTCCATGAATCGATGTGCGCTGCTTTTCGTTCGATTTTCGCACTTGCACTGCGATTTTCGCTATTCCACTGCGATTCGCACGTTTTTGGCCACTTGCGCCGCGCTAATTATTCCATGAATCGGCCTCTATATATCCACTCCTCGATCTCATTTACTGTCATGCGTTCAAACTCGTGGTAATCTAAGGCAGTAGTGGGTTTAAGAGCTTCAGTAGCTAAGTTAATATTTCTCTCCGACCACACAATTCTAGATCCTGTAGGATTAGTTTGGATATTACCAACATTAGCAGATACCAATGTGGGAATGGGGATACGTAGTGTACACTGCAAAGACGCATGGTCACTCCATTCGTTCTGCCTCACGGTCATATCAGCTACTCTTGTCTGTAACTCCGGTCACATAAATATGTAATCTAAGGTACTAACAGATACTCTGTTTAGACCACGTGTGTTTCCCCGGCCTGTCTCCCAAAGCTCGACCATTAATCAATGCCATATCCCAAGCACCAAACAATTGCAACCAGCCCAGCCCATCAATATCCCTCTTTTTATGGGCCATAATACATCTTGGGCTCAAATCAGGATTGGCAGATATACAAGTTTCATCAGTCATGTGGCAATTAAAGTCACCCATCACGGCCACGGCGAGATTTCCTGTTTTCAACCACCAGGAGGACAGCAAATCCTGTATAGCTTCCTGTAATGAATCACGGGCCAAGTCTCCTGGGGGGCTATAAAGATTAATAAATAATAACCTTCCCAGGCCTCTTTCATCATATAGATCAACTTCTACTGCCAGGAGCTGTTCCTCCGCTTTAGACTGTACCTTACGAGATACAATCGAATTCACTACCCCAGTTAGCAATCCACCATAAGGGCGACCTTTGCTGCCTCGTTTAGCAGCTGCTTGGTATATGACAAAACCGTCCAATAGTAGTGGGTCAATAGACCATGTCTCTTGGAGGCAAATGCAACTGTGTTGTGATAGTAGCTCTGCAGAACCCTCACCTCTGAGTAGGTGGGAAAAGCCTCTACAGTTCCAAGAAAGTAGTGACATACATCAATGGTTCTTTAGCAGTTGCGGAATATGCTCTAGAAGTGACTTTAGAGCTTGCTGTATTTCAGCCAGAGTGGAATTTTCTCCTTCCCCAATTTGAGGGGCAATATCTATCGCCACCTTTGATGCACAAGCTTCTGGATCTGGTGATGTGCCCTTCTCCAATGGGTCTACGTCAATATCAATGTCAACCGCTATCAATTCTTCTTTATATTTTCTGAGTAACTGTGCCGTAGTCGTAAAGACACAGTGTACAGCTGAGACATTAGGGTTGGGACATCCAAGTGGTTCTAAAAAAAAGAAGTCCTCGGATTTCAAGACACGCAACTGAGGAACATGATATAATCTTGCGAACAACTCCGAGCGTGCCAACCACGGATTGTTTCCATTGGGATATAAGTTCTTAATGAAACAAATACGATTCGAAGATGTATTAGTTACTACTTTCCCCAGGTCCGGAGAGGGCGGTTCTCCCAATTCCTCTACCGCCTGTCTCCCGGGTCCGTCGTTCGGCTGTATCTGGATACTGGTTTCCAGATCCATCTCATCAAGTAGCTCAGGTGCTTCCTTCTCCTCTGTTTCCGTTGTCTTTTCTTCCGGAATCAGCCAGTCTGACAGTGAACCCTTTGCCATCTTCGCAAGTTGTGCTGCTCTCGCCATTCTTTTCCTCGCCTTTTTTGACCGTGTCTCGGGTGCTGGTTTGGGTTCAGATATCGGGGATTGGGTGGCTGTCACGGCTGGCTTATTCTTCAGGGCTTTCTTTGCCATTCTGCGTTGTTTACGAGTAAGGGGAGACCAGATGTTACACTCTCGTTCTTCCACCTCCTCGGGAGATATTACAATGATGCTATTACTATTGGGTGCCTATATCTCCTCATTTCCTTCCAACCCTGCTTCCTGTTCTTTGATCTCTTCTGCTGTAATTAATGCAGCTGATAGATTGATTTCTGCTTCTTCTCGCGGTAGCTCTTTAGGTTCTAGTGCCATAGTGATGGTATTAGTGTTGGCCAAGATACGTCCTGTCATTTGTAGGAGTATCTTGAGGGCAAATTGCAGAGCTGCTACTGACGATTGTAGCTCAATTATCTTAGTTGAACTGGGATGCAATTCGCTGTTGTCTTTTATCACTTTTTCTGGATCGTCCTCCATCGACGTCAAAATTAAAATAGGAGAGGCAGTCAGTCGTTCACTCCTTCCCATGGCATTATATTCCTCCGTGGCACTATTCATATTATTTTCTTCAAGGGACATTATGCCACTAATTTGCCTCGATGTGCTTTGAGCTTGCATCCCTCTCTGTATAGACAAACATAGATCTAGTAGAGAATTATTGTCTATGTCGTCGAGGTTAGAGATGTTTAGAGAACTGCCGCCCACGTGTACCTGTGCCAACGTTTCCTCAATAACCGTGGAATTGATGGTAGGGGGTGGGTTCACCGGGAAAAACTCCGTTATGGTCCCTTGCGTCACCGGCCCAGCCTGTTTAATGTTCTTTTTATTTGTGCCCCCTTGCTTTAGGCACTCTCTGGGATCCTTAATAGGTAAACACTTATTTTTACGTAGATTATACCTTGAGTGAGAGGCTCTTCTGCCCCGCTGCATACTTGCGTTATGCCTCGCTTCCTTTCTAAGTCTGGCAAGTATGAATCACACCCAGCTGAAAGAATAAGGATGACTGATGTTGGCGTCGGGTGTTAATTCCCCTTATTCCGTGCAAGTAGACAAGATAGCTTTTCCACCTTGCTTCTGATCTTCTCTGCCGGTACTCTAGGGGGCTCCGCGACCCGGATCAAAGGCCGCAGCCCACAGTCTCCGGGTCAGATTACAAGTTCTCCTTCTATCACCCATCCAATTTGCTTCGAAAGGTGAGCAAGCCCGGGGAGGGTGAATTTATCCCCCTCTTCCCTGCACCACCTTCAGGGGGCTCACCCCCTCTTCCAATCCCTACCCCCCTCCACCTATCAAAGTGGGGAGATTCTTCTAGGAGGGTGCTAAATACGTGCACTTCCTCCTTATTCTGCAGGGGAACTAACGGTGCTACCCCTTTGTAATAGATTCCTTAATTTAAGGGGCTAGTCATCCAGGGCTACACCTAGTTTGATACCAGAACTAGGTAGCCCGTGCGAGCCTGGCACTGCAGGGAGCCGCCGGGGGCCACCGCCGCACTGTACCGTACAGTATGCGAGTACCCGCAGGCTTCTAGGACTCGATGCCGCACGGTAAGCCGGCCCAGCCTCCAGGCTTTCCAAACTTTCCCTGCGCGGCTCTCACCTGATGTTCTGTCTGCGCCGCTTCAAACGGCCAGGGCCGTTCTTTCTTCTTTCTTCTTCTCCCCCGCTTTCCGACTATGATGTCAGTATCCCGGCTCCGCTCAGCGCTTACAGCGTTTACAGCTGCTGTCTCTCCGCTAGTGCGCCAAACGGTCGGACATGACGGGGAACAGCAAGTTGATCCACGGCGGGGGACGGAAAGCCAGATTCAAAGAAAGGACCCTGCAGAGCGTCAAGTCTCCGACGTTCGACGTGTCAAGCCGCACCTCTAGCAATAGCACTTCCCATAGAGGCGGCCTCCGACACACCCAAGTTTCACAAACACTGCCTAAAGCTATCTAAAGGAATTGTGGCAGTAAAATGTTTCCAAAAT
Organism: Ambystoma mexicanum; assembly: GCF_040938575.1. Lineage (NCBI taxonomy): Eukaryota > Metazoa > Chordata > Amphibia > Caudata > Ambystomatidae > Ambystoma > Ambystoma mexicanum. Next base: position 1,135,285,943 of record NC_090937.1, read on the forward strand.
CGTGTTGATAGATAAAATAAAGAAAAAGGGGGTGCATTATATTCACCATTATGCCACTAATAGAATGGTGCCTGTCCATAGTACATTCCTAGAAATAATCTCTTTAATTATATACACATACATTTCACAATTGCAGGCATAGGACATTCTGTGGCCAGATTATCTAACATTTGCACAAGTTCCAAAAGGTGAGAACATTCTTTGATAATATAGAATGGGGCAAACAGGTTTTGTTATAGTCAGTATTATCTAAATAAACATTTGTACTGCCACAAAAATAAATCATACTGTTTTTTTTGTACTGGGTTTGCTGCATAACAAATACATCTGTTTGCTACATTTCTTTTCATGTTACTCATCTAGCATAGTAAATATATGAGTCAGTTTCCTTTTTGCACTTGTGAAATCATGTTAATATAATACACATTGGGGCTAAATATGTTTGCTCTATCCCCAATCTAATGGATCTTGTATGTCTGCATAGTTTTATTAGAATTTTCCAAAAATAAAGTAATACTGCAATATATATCTAATGAGATGTCTTCACATTCCTGTGTACTTTTATATAATGGTGTTTCAGTCTTATACTTTTGTATTTTTATTCAAATCAATGTACAATGAATGTTTTATTGGATTTAAAATGTGTAACAATTATTTAATTTGTTTCGATGTATTATTGATCACCATGAATTGTAAACTTAACTCATAGAGAATTAAGCCTTGTGGAATGGAATTGGGTAATCTCAATCTTTTTTTCCAGAATACACCTTTCTATTTGATCTAAAATGTTATCTGCGGGTAAGGGTAAAAAATCGAATGCATAAATTAAGGATGGAATGACTTTTCCAGTATACCATTTTTAAAGGATTCAACATAAAGCCACAATCTATTTTTCACATTATTGACAAAAACTGAACTTTTTTCCTTTTTAATTTTAACATCATATCGTTGATAAGCTGTTTATTAGAAATAAGAAAACGCAAAAAAATAGATAGATAAATAGAATTGAGTATTTTGCTGTATTAATTAGGAGGCTATTCAGATTCATGTGTTGCATAGGATGACGATGCATTCTGTAATCCTAATTGTGTTTTTTTAAAATACCATAATATCATTCCTAATTTTGGAGGAAATCTCTCTTCCCTCCCATTCTATGACTGGTGTTAAATCAGAGATGTAGAGGTTGAATAGTGCAAGCGCAAAGACACGCCCCTGCCTTGACCCTTTATATTTTGGAATTACTTTAGTTAAAGCTCTACCTGCATCCAATCTGATGGAAACAATACATCATATTACCAGGATACCAGATGTGAAATACTGTGGACCTCGACTCGGACCCCTAAGTGAATGATGTCAATCATCAACTTGACCCAGCGATAACCATCACCTAGAACTAGCTCGACTTTCAAAATGACCCTGGTGTGCTCAATGAACTGCTTAACTCGAATGCTCCACTTCAAACTCAACTTGAGGCTGACTTGCCACCAGGATCAACATGACTTGAGGCCTTCAAACCTTGTTTGACCTGCAACAACCGCAAAACCGGAAGGCCTGATCTTAAATCATCGAACCGCCCAAGAACAGATTAAGGTACTGTTGAGAGGTCCAGCCCCCTGGTCCACCTTTGCGGACTGAGACTGATGAGCCACCCATTTGCACTTTTCTCTTCAAGACATGTCCTTTTAGTTCAGATTGGCCCTCATTGCGGGTCCGGCAGAAATCGTTCCGGTAAAACCGGCAGGTAGCTGCCGAATCCGTAATGATTTACCGCCGTCTGACTTGCCGGAATCACTGGGGCATTACATCCCTAGCGGTCCGGTAAGTAAGGGAATGGGGACCACGGAGGCACTGGCACCATTAATAATGGTGCCAGTGTTTCCGTCAAAGTCTGAGGGTGGGTGCTGATCCGCCCGTCAGGCCTGACCCAGGCGGTTAGAACGGCACCCACCAGCAGACTTGTAGTTTGCCGGTAGAGAAACAACGGTGCTGGTAAGCTTCGAGGCATCATTGTGTATGGACCGGCAAACTTGTAATGAGGGCCTTTGTTGCACTGTCTTGCTCTTAAGCCCTGCTAAGTTACAAAGAGAGTTGACTTTCACACAGTAACTGCGCCACAAGTTTAATAAAAAACCTTGTCTGGTTTATTAGTTATATCATTTGCCTAAGCAAGTATCCTGTAACAGTGCCACAATGCCCAAGGGCCGCTGTGCGCTTTATAAATGCAAAAAAATAAATTAAATAAATAATTCATTCAACTCTGAAACTTTGAAAAAGGCACATGATATGCAGAAACACGTGTTATCACCATAAAGATATAACTAATAAAACCAGACAAGGTTTTGATTAAACTTGTGGCGCAATTACTGTGTGAAAGTCAACTCTCCTTTGACTACAACAGAGGTGGGAACTAGCTCCCCGTTTCCTTTCACATGCACGTGACACAAAAGACTTAGGAGTGAATGTGGGCGCAGGGCACCAGAAGTTGATATCTGTTAACCCTGCATATAAAAAATACATTACAATGAGTACATACTTCGACATTGTGCAAATTATGAGTTCTTTCCAGAGTGGTGTGCTTTTGCAAATATTTTTTGTGTTCAGTTATGATGTGTGTATATTGAGTGAAAAAACTTTGTAAAAGGGACGTTATGGTTAAGTTGCATTAATAACCTATGAAATTCAGTGAAAAAACAAACATTGTTAAAGGGATGTTATGGTTACAAGTAAAACTGCAACCCCCCAGAAATAAGCTGAGCAACCATAACTCGCGCCACCACCATGCACTGCTAAGACTAACACCCATGACATCAAAGATGACATCACATATCTGGGCCACTTGTTTTTGTTCACTGACATATGTTGCCTAGTTGTTTTCGTTCACCGACAGTGAGAATTTGAAAAATTCAAAAGGTGCTATATATGTAGTCATTAGCCTTCTCATAAGTTCTTAAAGTACTTTCCTTACAGTGTGATCTCAGCTCATGGTGCACATACATGGGGCAATACCAGGCCTCAAACACACAATTCACTTTATACATGAAGATTACCTATAATGTTATAGAAATTTCCTGGTGATGTTGTTTCTTTCTTCCTTACTTTAGTTTCCCTGTATGTGCATCAGATTTGTATGCATTGTGGGTCTTCATATGTATTGTTTGCACTAACACAATTGTGTAGTGAGTCTTGAATTGTTAGCTATTTTTGCCATGTTTATCATTGCACAAAACTCTGATAAAGTAGCATTTATTAATTTAATATCTTAAATTACCAGATTAAAAATATTGTACTTCTATGGTGCATGTATCAGCCATTCGCTATGTATATTGTAATGAACTCATGGTGGCAACAGTAAAGACAGGCACAAGTGATCAGAGTTCAAGAGTGTTTATTAAACTGTAACTGCAGGGTGGAAAAACGCCTACCCTAAATCTAAGATGGGAGCCAGCGTCGACCATCAAATGAAAAGTAAGTCAATCCTTGTGGCGTCTTGTCAAAGTAAAAGGACCCGTACTAAAGAAAAACCTATTGCCAATCCTTACTCTAAATACCAAAAGAAGTGTGGTTTAATGTTCTCCTTAAAGTAAGAAGTGTTCACAAAGAATAAATCAGGTTGTGCTTGCCAGGGGTCTCCCTTCCCCACGTTTTGAGAACGGGAAAAGGTGGCATCTTAGAGCACAGCACACACTCGAGCTTTCTCAGCACGAGCCAACAATTCCATATCAGCTATCATGTTCTTCAACGGTTAAGTCTCCTTTCGATAAGTTTCTTGCCTTCCAGGGCCTAGTGCATTCAACAAACAAACATAAAGCTCTGTTCGACACATACTTTGGGTGACAGCTTCAGCCCTGGGTCCCCCTATTCTGGACACAGACCCCTCTCCAGTCGTATACCACAAAACAACTAAACAGTTCCTTTTCTCAATGAACTTTGGGTGATGACTTTTCACCTCTGGATCTCCCTCGGCCGGGCTCGGACCCAACTTTCATCAATAGTTCACTAGGGGACTTTAGACTTCGCCCCTTCTCGTTAGCATCCCTCTAACAGGTTCACTCTTGCCAACTTTACGAAAAAAACAGTTAATTACTGATTTCACCATGCTGGATTCATTTCCCTTCTTCACAATTATCTGTCAGTTAAAGACTTTCGATGGTACAGAGGATTTTACAAGACCCCTCTATGACCACTTTGACCTCTCATCACCTCTTCCCAAGACCTTCTGGTTATGGTAGTCTCTACCTTCGGGAAATCACCAAGAGTTTTCTGCGTGAACACCCACCTGGTGCCGGATGCCTCTGTTGCAGGCTTTCCCCTCACCTTCTCTATAGTTCCTTTGTTTGTTCAAAGTTTAATTAGCCGCTTGCTACTTTCATTCAACACAGTTCAGTTTCTTTTGTTTCTTTTTGTTCAATTGTTTGACTTTGCCTGACCCTTAGCTTTGGACATGTCAGGTGAACAATTTGAGAATTATTATGTTGTCTTTCATGTTCTAAGAAAGTGTTTGTGTCGGAAAGGTGGGCAGTAAGAATGTTCGAGTATCCTATGGCGTATAGAGAGAACAAGATGTGGTATAGGATTTTAATTTCATCCTGGGGGGAAAGGGGATTTTCGGAAAGGTAAGCTTGGTAGAGTTTGTGAAGCAACCAGGAATGACCAGAATTATCATAAGATGAACAGGAGGGATTCTGGGAGATGTGGATTTCAAATCTAATGGGATCTGTGGTCCTAGTTGGTTTTCCAGAGGTGTAGGGCTGGTTGGGTTTTATTATGGGAGATTCTTTAGGTGGAAAGGAGGTAGATGTAGAATACCCAAAGAAAATCTCAGGAACTCCTCTCCGTCTTCCACGATGTAGTACCGCATCTCACCTAGGGCATTTCCCCGACCATAACCCTGGGCTCTCCTACCCAGGTGACCCTCCCACGCTCATCCACCCACAGGGTCGGGATCTGAGAGTGCTTTTCCTCCCCATGCCACCAGGGTTTCCACAGGTCTACTTGGGAGAATACCCTTAGGTTTCTCACAGTATTTATGACTAGGTTCTACACTACAATACACTCTAATATAATGTTTTATTTAGGTGACTACATTTTTTAATACATTAAGTAGTTAATGATAGGTCTTACGATCACCCCTCACATATTGTTACCAAACCCCTTATATGGACTTTTCATGAAAATTAAATTCATATGTGATGTCATTTGTGATGTCATCTTTGATGTCCTGGGTGTTAGTCTTAGCAGTGCACGGTGGCGGCGCGGGGTATGGTTGCTTAGCTTACCATAACTGGCATATTTCTGGGGGTTTTCAGTTTTAATTGTAACCATAATGTCCCTTTAACAAAGTTTTTTTCACTGAATTTCATAGGTCTTTACCAGTGCGCCCTAATGTGTTACAACTTCTTAATATCATACGTTCCCTCAATATATCAGCATTTTCTGCCAATATAGAAAGTTTCAAGTAAAAACTGTGCCAATCTCCATCTCCTAGCAACATGTTTAAAAACGTCTATGAACCTTCAACTATTTAGCACTATTCGCCTAAGTCAGCGGACGACTGACGTCACTGCACACTCTTCGGACAGTGTCACATGACCATGCGCGTGCTTTGTGTGATGTGTTTGTGAAAGCATCCGTGCTTCGCGAACAGCTCAAAACTGCTTTTACAGATGATTTAGGAAGTTTCCAGTTGAAAATGTACCCTTCTAGACCTATTCTTACTGATTTTTCCATCTGCAGTCCAGGCGAAAGCCTATGCTTGGAACAATATTAGCACAACTGCTATTTCACTTAAAAAATTGCATCAGCCATAGGTATCCCTCCTTCGCAGTAGCCCCACCACCTAAAGGGCCCCCACAACGGAAAAAATGCAATCATGCAGACAACAATCAAGAGGACCAGGAAGATGAGGTAGAGGAAGTGCCTACCTCTAGCACCCAGAGAGAATCATAGGTGTGGCAGTTTTTTTTTTACCACTGTTGGGGTTGTACCGAAGGCTAAGGCTACAAAAGTTAAGTGTACTGAGTGCGACATTGTACACAATAGTGGACAACCAGGGCAGTACTCCTACCGGACAACCACCATGCGACACCACACCAAATCCAACCACTGGGATTCTCTCAGAAAGACTGTTCCTTTCTCAGGAAGTAGCAGGCTCTCTTCCTCTACCTCATTTTCCTCAGCCACTACTGGCACCACACAGGTCACTCCTGTCGGGTAGAAGATCCCACCAGCTACCTTGCAAGCCATAAAAGAGGCTGTTGATCCATATCTTTGAAAGACAACCATATTCTGTATATACTGCAACACACCACTCTACAGGGGGAGCAGTCCTGAAGTGCTTTCAAGGCTGTAATCAATGAGCATGAGAAACACTGTCCCCACCTTACATTTAAAGGCATGCCTGACATCTTGCCCTATGCACCTGCCCCTCCTTATCTGTGGTTGGTGCCCCTCCCCTCACATCCCTTCCCCACCTTACTTCATGGCCTCTCCTGGAAAAAAAATCAAACAACATTAAAAAAAGGTTCCGTTAGGAACCACCTTTCAAAGTTGGAAAACTGAACAAAATAAAATAAAATCCTAGACTCATCTACTTCACATTTCTCAGTAAAGTATGTACACTCAATAAGATTTTGCTACATTTCCATTACCACGTTTTGTTATGCTAATGGGAATAAAGCCCAGGGACTGGAACTGGGCATAACAGCCCGCCAGCCCACGTTATCAGCCCAAGCTAAGCAAGGGTGGATAACGAGGGCTCCAGACCATTATCCCCCTTTACAGCCCCTGCAATTGGGGATACATCCATTAGCACCTTGGTTTGGAAGGAAAATCCTTTTCCAAGATGGCCACCATGGAAAGGGAAGGTGGGGCTCCGTACATAGCCCCTCTTCCCTTTCCATGGCAGCCTGCAAAAGGCGAAGAAAGAACCCTATGACCATATTACCACAAGCACAGTTTTTGCCCTTCAAAACTATCCCAATTTTTAAAAAAAAACTTTACCACATAGCCAGTGCCTGGAGGACATGGCCACTTTATCCCCACTGGTCATGCCTCGTGGTCATGGCCAGTAGCCAGATTGTCCGGGCCATGAACTTATGCCATGACCCCAGGCAACATTGGCACTGCCCATGGCCATAGGACGCATATCACATATTTATGTACCTATATTATCACACTTGTCAAAAAATAAAACACAGACACATTTGCAAAACCATGCTTTCAAGTCCTTGCCAATGCTCCTTACACGAGTTTGCTGGATATCCGGCCCATGTTTTATTTTTTCAAAAGTGTCCAAATGTACGTACATACAATAGTAATATAGCTTATCCGCCACTTGATAAAATCCATTCAGTCTTGGCACAAACATTCAAGGTTTGGTCCCTAATATTTCTGAAAACTTTTGTCCACATTTATCAAACGGCAACAAAGTTATAAGCCATCTAAAAATGTTGAGACCCCGACTCTAATTTAGCCCTCTCTTCAAAAATTCCAACCAATCTTTGCAAAAACATTTATATCTAGATCTAAAATCTTTTTGCAAACCTTTGTGTCGATTTGTCAAATGGCACATTTATAAGCCTTTACAATATTTTGGGACCCTCCCTTTAATTTTGTTCCCTCTTGACAAAACCATTCAGAATCAGGTCTATAAACAAATTGCAAAATGTCATGCAGTTTCATTGAGTGGTGCGAAGGTTGCTTTTCACCAACCCTTTAATACACAAATAAGAGTAGATGCCATCTTAGATGTTGGCAGACATCACATGACTGTCCTGGACTGTTCGCGAACATCAGAGAAGAAACACACCAATCTTTTGGCTTTTTAGGGCCATATCTCATCCCATCCTCATCACCCCTCACCTCCCCAGAGATTGTTTGATAAGTTTGACAAGTGCAATGTTGTGTTTAATATGTTTTTACTGCAGTGTTCGTGGACACCGGCCGCTGTCCGTGAATGCAACATGGTGCACGTTTACTAAAATCTGACACACCTCACGTTTTTTATTGACCATTCAGTGGGCCTGCCTGATGTCGCAGGCTCCACGTCGGCACCTGGGTCAATCGGACGCACGTCTGCGTATCGAACCCAGATATCCCTAATTTGTTTTACCTACTTTTTGGTCATTTAAAAATTTAAATGGGTTGGATTTGGTGAAAATCCTTCCAACGACCCCCCTTAAAACTTTGCCTCACCAAACTTCACTGTATCGGTCTGACAGGCCATATACATTTTTTTGTAAAGTTTCGTGAGGATTTGTCCACGAGGGGCAAAGTTATAAGCGACCCAAAAAGTGCTCTCCCTACGGGTTGAGCAACTTAACCATAACTACAGGGCTGTTACCGCAGGACCTCTAATATATTCAGTAAAAATCAAGGGTCATTATGGTTACAAGTAAAACTGAAAAACCATTGAAATTCGCCTGTTATGTTAAGCTCAGCAACCATAACTCTCGCCACCACCATGCACTGCTAAAACTAATACCCAGGACATCAAAAATGACCCGACAAAGGTCATTGATTTAATCAGTCTTTTAATTAGCACTTTTAATTAGTCCACGGACAAGCGCCTGTTCTACAGACACCCATGTGCCCTGCGATTCCCTCCCGATGGGTGTCCCCGGGCGTCATGTGACCGCACCCATGCAGTGTGACGGCATGCATTTTTCACCAATCTCTGGTTTTTCAAGCTGAAACGTAACACTTGCACAGCTCCCAGATCCATTCTTGATTGATCTGGCAACCTTTTACAACTTTTCCTTGACTATTTGTGCCTAGGTTGTCTGCAGACGGCATGACTGCCCATGGACGGATCCTCAAAAGGGAACCACCCCTTATTTTTCCTCATTCTCAATTTGGCTATCCAGGAGAGAGCATCTTGCAGCACCACCAGCTTTGGAGATTACCTGCAATACTGCATCAATGGCATCTGCTATGGCCATTTCTCCTACCCAACCACCACCACTACGATCACCATCTGGAGGGTCTGGACAGGGGAACAGGTGCAGTGATACAGATAATGAGGATCAAGAGGAAGATGAGGTGGAGGAAGCCAATACCCAGACTGAGTCCTGGGTGTGGTGATTTTTCACCACTGTTGGAAATGTGCTGAAGGCCTAATGCACTGAGTGCATAGCTGTACTCAGTCGCGGAAAACCAGGGCAGTATTCCTAGTGCACCACCTCCATGATGCGCCACACCATGTCCAACCACTCGGGTGCTCTGAGGAAAGTGGTACCTTTGGGAAAAGTAGGTTGATGCCCTCTAGCCCATCTTCAACTGCTCCTGTTACCACACAGGATACTCCTTAGGGGAAGAGGATCCCAGCGGTAGCCTCACAGGCCACACAGAATGTTGTTGACCCTTGCCTTTTGAGGGTTACAGTGCTATGTTTGTACCATGAAGCACCAATCTATAGGGGGAGCAGTTATGGAGTGCTTTTGAGGCCACATTGAAGGAGCATTTGAAACACTGCCACCTACATTGATTAAGTCATGCCCAACATGACTAACTGTTTTTTTCCTGCATTAGTTTGGAATTGTGTCTGACCTCTCACCCTGACATTTTGGTCTAGTTTATCTAACAATTCCCTCCTGGGTTTTTCAGGGCTCTGCCAGGTGCGCTATATTGCATTTTTTCCAACAGACACAGCACAATGCCTATTAAAAAGCAACTCTGTAGAAAAGAAAGAAAAAGTAGAGCAGATAAAAAAACCAAGCCATACACTCATGCACCTCTAAAACTAATTATAGGAAACATTATAACAAAAGCACTAGTAACCTCACTCAAAAAATCAAAACCAGCCACTACTAAAAAAGGTAAAGCCCCTCTTGTAAAAACTAACATTAAAAAAATCTAGAAAGAAAAGGAAACCTCTAACACTATAAGTACAAGTCTTAACAAAACCAATAGAAAGCAATCCAAAAAATGAATGTTACAAAAAATGTTCCACACTAGAGTTCTTCACACTCATATCACAAAAGCTGATAAATCATGATCTACCCTTAAAAACTACTGCAGGAGACTAATTTCCCTGGCTGCAAAGGGGTCTGTGAGTTTTTTTTATCAGTTCTATCTTTTCATTGTGAAAGGTGGCTCCAAAAGGAACTGTTTTTTTGTGTTATTTTGATTGTGGATATTTTTGGATTGTTTTGGTTTTGTTTAGGAGTGGCAAGGTAAGGAGGGGCACCAACAACAGATGGAGGGGCAGGTGGAAAGAGGAAGATGTTGGTCGGACATTAAATTTAAGGTGGGGCAGTATTTCTCAAACTCCTTCACTTTGGCCTCGAAAGCACTACGAAACTGCTCCCCACTGCAGATTGGTGCATTCTGTATGACCTGTGTGCCACAGTAGTAGTTTGTGTGCTGACGAAGTGGTCGAGGAAGAAGGGGTAGAGTCCATCAACCTGCATCTCCCTGAAAAAGGTACTGCCTTTTTCAGAGCACCCGGGTGGTTGGATCTGGTGTGGCATTGCATGGAGGTGGTCCCATAGGAGTACAGCCCCGGTTTTCCGTGACTGAGAACACACTCAGTGCTTCTAACTTTGGTGCCCGAGCCTTTGGTATATCCCCAATGGTGGTGAAAAACCGCCACTCACAGGACTCACTTCGGGTGCCAGAGATAGGCACTCCCTCTACCTCATCTTCATCTTCCTCCTCATCCTCTTCAACATCCTCATGCCCGTTCCTCTTTCCAGGCCCTCCAGGTGGTGATGGTGGTGCTGGTGGTGGTGGCTGGGGGGGAAGGATGGCAATGCGTGATACCATTTGAAGCACAATTGCAGCTCTCCTAAATATCTCTCCAAAGCAGGTGCTCTCTCTCCTGGACTGCCAGCTTGAAAATGACTTAAAGTAATGGGTGGGTCCCTTCAGAGGAGCCGTCCGCAGACAGTGCGACTATCTGCAGATTGCCGCATCTAAAATAGGGCTTGAAAAGTTGTACTAAGTTGCCAGATTACCTAAGCATGGGTCTAGGAGCTTTAGCAGGATCAAATTTCGACTTAAAACACCGTAGATTGGTGGAAAATGCAGTTGTAAACTGTCCATGGAGTATGGACACCGTCTATGGTCAGGCCATCATGCTGCATGGGTGCAGTCACATGAAGATGTCCGTGGTGCTGATGGCTGTCCGTGGACACCCATTGGGTGGAAGACGCAGGGCGCACGCACGCAAGTGTCCGTAGAACTGTTGTGCTGTCTGCAAACTAATTAAAAGTGCATCATGCGAAAACTGATATATACGGACACAGCGCACTGTCCGCTGACCACCCCATTTTGTAAATCTAACACCCTGGACAGTTGTACTCTCTGAGTACTATTAATTGGGGTTTTAAAACCAATATGACAGAGCAATACACAAGATATTTATAGTATACAAAATAAATGTATTTATGAAAGGGATGGGTTATCGGAATGGGAGAATTTGGAATTTCTCTACAACAATGATCAGGGGAGGAAGTGGGTGAAGTTTCATCAATTCATCTTTCATTTAAATTTTGGGAATTTGATGGGGGATGATTGCTGGGGACCAGAAGGACAGGTATAAGAAGGACTGTGATAAGGAACATTTTTAATAACATGATTTTTAACATAATTTCAAAGTTCATTAAAGTCATTACCAAGGGCATCCAATTTTGCAGACAACTTCATGATTTCATTATGTACAGTTAGGGATAATTACATTGGGGTGTTATTTCTTCATGTAAACTATGTACTATAAGAAAAAAAAATATTTGTTTATATTAAAATATGTATTGTTTACCATTAGGAATGTTATCATTACTAATTTCTTCTGTCGAAAAGTTTTCTTCCAACCACTCAAGTGTGCTTCCCATTTCTGTTAGAATTAAAAAATAGTAATATTTGCTTATAAGAAATCTCTACATAACGAATGGTAATAATAAAGAAATCAATACAGTGTACTTACTGTTTGGGGAGAGATTGATTTGAATAAGCACTCTGTGTATGTAAGTCTCTATGAACAGATGTACTGAACTGATAATATGAGGTGTACAGTTATGGTTTATGTTTGGTGCATTCCATTATATTGTGTCATAAATAAAAAAAAGTGTACATTTTGAAGTAATCATTTTTACAAAAAGGTCTATTTGCATGTAGTAAATATAAGTAATGTTTTTTATTTATACCTGTTGTTGGTTGGTGGGTAGAACATTTTCTGTTGTCCCCTGTGCTTCTGGGCTTTGTGAATGCTACCTTCTGCCGCAGACTACCACACTGTCCGCAGAGACTACAGCTGCTACATTTGGGGTGAGTATAATATAAGGAACTTGTAGCAAATTAAAGGTGCACTGGTAAAAAGCTATGAAATTCAGTGAAAACACTTTGTTAAGGGGCGTTATGGTTCCAAGTAAAACCGAAACCCCCAGAAATTCGCCAGTTTTGGTAAGCTAAGCAACCATAACTCATTCCACCATGTGCACTGCTAAGCCTAACACACAGCACATCAAAGATGACATCACAAATGTCATTGAAGACATCACAGATGAAATCACATATGAAATTAATTTGGATGAAAAGTCCTGACAAAGAGTTGTGTTTATAATGTTGGTAACAATATAGTAGGGGTGATTGGGAGACCTATTCTAAACCACTGAGGGGTTGATTCATGGAATTTGTGCGCCGAAAAATTGGGATGTGTGCGCCATTCTGCCCGCAAAACCCCATTTGTTAGACAGGGATTTGCGGGCAGAATGGCGCACAAATCCCCGTTTTTCGGCACACAAATTCCATGAATCAGCCCCATTATGTATTAAAATATGTACTCATGTAAACAACACATTATTTTGGAGTGTTATTGTTAATACAGAAATCTAATAATACATACACATAGGGAAGGGCTGCACCATAGAAGTACAATATTTTTAATCTGTTAATTCTGGATAGAAAAATATTGAATACTATCAGAGTTTTCAGTAATGTTACATATAGAATAAATAACTAACAATTCAAGAATTACTCTACACTTCTGGTAGTACAAACAATTATTTCCTTCCTAGAGATCAATGGGAAGACAAAGGCTGATTGTTTAAGCTTTTTAAGCCTAAAATAATCAAAGATTGTCGGTCAAAATGCTGCATGGCTTTTGCGATGCATGCTGAGGCATTTTCGGATTATCCTTCCGCAGCGGACGTCTGTCCCATAGGCTATTTCTGAGTTCCAAACAGCAATTGTCGTGCTCTGCTACGGAGACTTTACCTGGCGACAAGGCCAAACACGAAATCAGGTCATAGCAACAAGTTGGCGCCCTCCGCAGGAACGGCAAGCAAATCTCAACACATTAGGCGGTTAAAACACATTTCCTCCACAGGAATTTCTTCAACGCTTCTAAAGAAGGTTCCGAAATCCTGAGTGAAGGCTGCAACCTCGTCGCCTTCTGGTTTGGTCGAAGAAAGGACTTCTGTTCCTAAAGGTTCTCATGCAGCGCCTGGTCCTAAGCCTGCATCCATGCCAACCGCCTCCACACCGTAGGATACTGCAACTAAAACAAAACAACAAACACAGAAAACTACTTTTTTCAACGCGTGTTGGAAAAAAGAAAACCTACACATGTCGAGGCTAGTTTTTCATTGTCTGATAGTCTCAAAAAGAAGAAACTACCACAAGAACTGGGCAAAACACAAGGAAAAATAAGCCTTAGGCTCTTCAGGGGAATGGTGAAAAAGGTTTGCGGTAACCACAAACAAAATAGCTTAATTTATGGAATTCTTAGAAAAACATCCTCTTAAAAACAAAAAAGGAGTTTTAGAGGTGGAGGTACCGTCTTCTGTTCCTTATGAGGAGCCAGTAGAAATAGAGTTTCACACTGACGAATGTAGAGCGGCAGATGTACATGTAATCTCTAGTTCCTACCCCCTCACCTCAGTCATATTTTTTTTTTTTATTGTTTTGGTTTATTTACAAACCTTTACAAAATCACAAAGATATTAAACCTTAATTTTACAGAAAAGTTAAAAAGAAATACAAGAATAAAAAAGTACCAAACTGTGTTAACAGATTAATCCAAAATTTGCACATTTTGTATCAAAATATTCATATCACAGTAATCTTACATTACATTTCCAGAATATTATTTTTTTTTCCTCTCACATCCAGATCCTCAGAAATCCAAAAAAAGAAACTTTTAGCCTTATTAAGTCAAATCACAGACATTTCTTAAAAAGTTTGTTACACAGATTTTTAAACGTGTACAATTATCATGCGGCATTCTATACCATATGAATTCTCTATTCACTTCATTAGTTGAAACTACAAATTTCGAAAAATACTCTAACCTTTGAGTCTTTAAATAGGGGCAAACCAATAAAATATGTTGCAAAGTTTCCACAACGCCAACGATTTTACAAAATCTGCACCATGGATCTTCTTCTAAGGTGCGATTTCTAATACATTTTATTTGATTAGTAAGTAAAACATTAAAGCGAAAGCGCATGAAATCATTACGCAGCCGCTTACACGGGTATTTGATCAAATAGCCTTCCATGACAGCTTGCCATTTCCAAGTAGAACAGGCAAATTTATAAAGTTTTGAATCTAAAATTTTGCCTTTCGTTCTTTGCCAATCAAAACCCATTACTCTGATCTTCACTGTACCCGGCGTGTTGCATAATGAAATCATAGATAGACCTAGCTCTTTCAAACAAGTCTCGCTTTCACATTTTAACGCATACATGAAGGGATTCAATGATTCTTGGTAAGCACATGTATACAAAGTTTAATTCATTGAAGTTTTACATTTTTTCCAGAGGCATAGTCTCTTCCAAGTTGCATAGGAAGAAAGTGAGTGCAAACCCAGTTCATATCTTATCAGTGCCGGTGGTATACATTTGGGCACAAACGATAGCACAGCTCTCCAGATTTTTCCTTCAATAGTGGTCAGATGTGCATGTAGTTCATCAGAAAATAATTCAATTCCATAAGTTAAACGTGGTATAACTTTTTTGTTATAGAATTCCCTCAACGGAACCATAGTAAATTTTCCAAATTTGTTGTCAATAGCCCTCAGCTGTCTAATGGCTATTTCAGATTTCAGAGTCAACTGGCTTTTTATCAGACTAGTGGAATCGTGACTAGAGAAATAAAATCCCAGGTACTTAAATGAGGGTTGTGCCTTAACCCTCTTTCCTTCACATGTCCAAGCAAAAGCACTCTCTTTTTTATTATTTTTACCAAACCGGACAATAACCGTATTTGCGGGATTTATTTCAAGTTTGAGATTCTCTATAAATATTTCGAAGGCTCTAAGTAGCCTTTGTAGTCCAATTTTGGTTTTGTCCAAAAGAAGAAAATCATCGGCGTAAGCCATCCAGGCTATGCACACATTATTCAATTTGGGACATACCATACCTTTACTGCCAAGGGCGTTTTGAGCACCACTTACATAAAGGTTGAAAACCGTATGGGCCAGCATACAACCCTGTCTTAGTCCGTTCGGAATAATGATTACCTTGGAGAGTAAACCCTCTGTCGTTAAGCGAACCTTCAAACTAGTGTCAGTGTACAGAGCAATAATAATCTGGAGTAAATGAACTGGAATACCAAGTTCTTGTAACTTTAGCCACAGAAGTTGCCTATCTACAAGATCGAAGGCGGAGCTAAGGTCCATCGAGGCCACAAATAGAGGTCTCTCCCCCTGCTTCATGGATTTGGCTATTGAGGTTTTCAACACAAGACCCCCACAGTCTGTTCCAATATATTTTTTGAAACCTATTTGTTTTAAATCATGAATGGATTTGGCTGTAATCCATTCTTGCAGTTCCCTTAAAACCAAAGAGCAGAAAATGTTTAACTCTGGGTCAGCAATTGCTATCGGCCTATAACTAGTGGGACACATACGTGAACCTTTCTTGAAAACCGGTATGAATATGGAAACTTTCCAAGAAAGTGGAATACCTTGGTCTCTAAGATGTTGGCATACAATGAGGACAGAATATTTCCCCATATTACAGGGTCCATTTTTAACAATTTATTAGACAAATTATTCGGTCCGGTGGCTCCTGAGTATTTAGATTTCCTTCATAAGATCTATAATATCATAAATTGAAGCCTTCAAAGACCAAGACTGACTTTCAGCAATTATTAATTTACATGTCGCCTCGTTGACAGTATATAATTTGGAAAAATGGCCCTGCCCTACATCCTCATTAATAACATTCACAGCCATATCCTGTTGAGGTTTTTCAATTTCATTTATCAAGTGCCAAAAATGAGTACAGCCATTTCCACGTAAAGCTTTCAACATTAACTTACCATCCTGCTGCATTCGGGAAGCTCTATATTGAATGTGCCAATTTTTATAAGATTGTTTAATTTTGTTTTTTCTCATGTTGTATTCAGATGGTAGTAAACCTTCTTTTTTTAATTGTCAGAGTTCTCTTGTATGTAAAATTTTACGTGCATGGACCACTATATCCGTGTGGTGTCTATTTCTGATCTTCACTTTCTTACCCGTCTCAGGCAGAGTAACCAAGTTGTCAATTGTATTTTTAATGTAGTTAGAGAAATTTAAAGATGAGTAGCAATCATCACGATGGAGCTCAGACATGGCTAGATAATCATTTATCATTGTCGATGTAAACTTCACATTCTTTTTGTGGCACCATTTAGTTCTGTTCCCCTGATGATTTAACATCACCCCGTGAGTATACTTTTCATTAACAGGAGTTTGAAAATCAAAGGCCATTTTAAAGGTGAGAAAACAATGATCACTTGTGCTAGAGTCCAGAACCTCAAAATCACTTACAATCCTAAAAATACCAGAAGAAACAAAAATACAATCTATAGTTGATTCAAGACCTCTGGCTTTCCAAGTATGATGGCCCTCTCTGAGAAGATCTAACCCCAAGGATTCCACAAAGTGCATCCACAGCCTTCCACGTAAAATGCTGTTACCTCCCACCCGTGAATGCTGTTCTGCATGTGCCAACATTTCATCACCCAATAGCCGTTCGCAAAGACAGTTGGCATTCATATCACCAGCCATAACAATTTGACCGCCCTGGTTTAACTCTCGCCAGGAGTCAATTATTACACCCAATTTGGTCAGTTCCCTTCCAAGTTGCTGGTCAGTCAGTTCGCTAGGGTTCCAATAGATGTTAATAAAGAGGACAGAAAGACCATTTTTATTTGTTCCTAATTTAAATGCAGCCACAAGAAAGTGGTGTTACAGACACCATTCCCCCATTTTGGAGAGAAGATTTGTTTGTTTGATGGCTATAAGTAAACCACCCTTTGGGGGACCCTTATTGGAACTATGTGCACAAATGGTAACCACAGTAAACCCTTCCCAGCACCGCTGCTCCCTTGACCAAGTCTCCTGAAGAAGAAAAAATTGAAATTGCGATAAATAGCTCATAACTTTTTCATTATTCAAAAAATTCAAGCAACCCCGTGAGTTCCAGCTCACCAGTTTAAGGGTCAAACAGGAGCTAGAGGGGTTTACCAAGTTTTCTGAGTGAATCGATAGATTCCCTCAGAGTCAAGGCCAACCACCTCCATTCCTGCTTGTTCAAATCCGATTCATTATCAGAAGACTTATTAGCTTGGCTTGATTCTGATTACTCTGCCTTACGCAGCCTAGGCTTCTGTTGTAGTGGCACTTGAGTTTTGTGTTCATAAATATCAAAACCTAGTTTTGAAGTAATTCGGCTTCCTTTAATAATAGAGACCTTAGCAAAGGAGAAGGAATAACGAGTCTTACATAGTTGTATCTAAGTCTGCAAATAAAATCAACCAAAGTGATATCCGCAGAAGTGATCAAACAAAGCTCAGGTATAGTAGCTAGTAAGGATAAAATATATGATCTGTTTAATGAGATATGACCTTGATTTTTAAATAGTACTTTCAAAATCAGACCCGGGATTTCAGGAAACACAGGTTGTCTTAAATCAGTGTCCATGTTATCGGAAAAGGAATCCACAATATCAGATGATTCGTGTTAATTAGATTTGACTTCGTGGTCAGCTCTTCCCGGCCCACTAGGTGCATTCCCCTGGGTTGAAACGGGACCTCTCCTTTTGGCAGTCTAGATTGGTTAATTCCCAAGGTACAATTATTAATAGAGGCCTGATTCTCACCCAACACCTTCAAAATAATACACCTTAAATCATTCTCTTTTGCCTCTTCATTAGTACCCGGAGCACCAACAATTGTCTCATGATTGGCGTTGGAAAAAAGAAACTCACGTTCCCCATTCACATCGTTATTAACATTAAAGTGAGTCTCTATTCTCCCAACACCATTGTTGCTACTCCAATCCACACTGCCCAAACCAGTAATAACTGAAATTTCAGATTGTTTCACACGAGTGGTTACCTTAGGTTGCCTTTCATAGATCAATTCTCTAGTGTGACCTACACAGTTGACTAATATGGGATGCAGCATTTGTACAGCCTTGGGGGCACTGTTACTAGTACAACCTTTGTGGTGTTTAATACCCCAGACACCTT
Organism: Ambystoma mexicanum; assembly: GCF_040938575.1. Classification (NCBI taxonomy): domain Eukaryota; kingdom Metazoa; phylum Chordata; class Amphibia; order Caudata; family Ambystomatidae; genus Ambystoma; species Ambystoma mexicanum. The sequence goes on from NC_090937.1 coordinate 1,135,304,404, forward strand.
TTGAGTTTTGATTTTCTTTACTAAGGTCCAGAGAATGAGGTCCTTTAAAAATTTGATACATGATATCTGATTTTCATTTTGAGGCTTCACTCAAAGTATTCTCCCCTTCTGTGAAAGCGCCCCTTTGAGCACATTCCACATCAGTTGTTTGTCCAGTCATGATAGCCGTTGTCAAAACATTAGCCCCTGAGTTTGTCTGAATCAAAGTAGGGTCCAAAAGCATAGCACCCTCTTCACAGGCTAATTGTTGTATATCCACTTTTGTTGTTTTTTTTCTTATTTTGTTTGGGCAATTTCTTACTCTGTCGTTTTGAAATTTTCACCTCAGTTGTTAAGAGTCTTCAAGGAGCCATTTTTTTCATTACCAATGTCAGTGGCCTCTGCCTGTGTCTCAATAATTAAGCTTTCTGAGAGTAAACCACCCCCAACTGCTTGTGTAGATGGAATAATGATTATCTCTTCAAGTGCAGCAGATTTATCCAGGACAGTTTTTACATTATCCCTTATTGGCCCTTGGACATGGGCCACAATAATGGGGGTTTCTTTATTCAATGCCTCAGCAAAAGACTCAGTTATATACTGAGGCATTTTCAGAAACTCGGCAGTTAAATTAGTCAGAGCTGCTGTCTGTTTTCTCATTTCCGATAGAAGCAGTCTGTTAAATATGCTTAGAGTTGCAATAAAATCAGAGCCTACTCCCCTATCGGTCGGCTGATTTTTAGGTATAGCATCCGAAACTGACGCATGCCTTGCCTCCATAGATGGGCTAAATGGGGTATCAGCAAAGTTTCATAGCAAAAACTGCATCACATTAGGTTCTTCCAAAACAACCTCTTCCACAACGTTATTCTCCCTCCCCGAAAAAAATTCAGGTAGTTCTTCATCTGCAAAGAGAGGTTGCGAGGGATCTATTGCATCCTCTGTAGTTTACAATTAGGAGAACAATCTAGCACGCATTGCAACAAGGCTTCTTCCTCATCACTAATAACTGGAAGAGGAAGAGCAGCAGCCCACGCCAAACTCGCACGAAGTGTGCTAAGAGCATTGAAAAAAATCAGCTCTAATATCTTTCATTGCAAAGGCAGCTTTCTTTTTCCCCATCTTCGCATCACAAAAGGCAGATTGAAATACACTTTATTGCCCACTTAAGCGAAGTGACCCAGAGAGAAGTAATGGATCAATTACGTCTGTCAAAGTAGCACATAAATGAAACAAAACCAACTAAGCCACAACTTATTCTTACCAGCCAAAAGTCCAACACTGAATCTTTTTCCACCACAGTAAATCACCAATCATGTACTACTAGGGGTAGAAAGTAACAAAAAAACATTAAACCGACACCTCGCACCACGCACTGCTCACAGTGAACAGTAAACAGTGCTTACTAGTGCTTTGGAGAGCCACGGACAGGACCACAATGGTTACGGTCCTGGGAGAGGCCATGAGGAGGACTGGATGCGGATGGCCGGGGTGCGCAGGGTCTGCCGGGTCAGCCTCACTCACAACTGAACCCGTCACCCGAGTCGGAAAATGCGATGGAAGCGAGGACGACAGATGCTGCTTACAACCGGCGACAGACCTTCGGGAATCAGAGGAAAATCACCCAATGGGTACTAGTGCCTCCTGCTCACAACCCCACCTCAGTCATATTGCAAGAACAACAAAAAAGGCACTCTGCATGACACCTGGTATAGTCCCAATACAGGTCCCTATCGGACAGAGGACTGCATTAAAAACGCTATGCCTCACCCACCGAGCAGCACACAAGACCAGCCCAACATACCTTCAAGAGAAGATTATCCCCCATTGCCCAACACGCACCCTTAGGTCACGCAGGGCCCTCCTACTAGTAATTGCAGCCTCCAATTCATCCAGGTTTGGAGGGTCGGCCTACTCTACCTTGGCACTACACTGGAATTCTCTTCTGCCCCACATTCACCACATCCAGGACTACATGGCCTTCTGTAAAGCATGAAATCCTGGCTTTTCCCAAATCTATGAAAGGGACCACCTAAAGCCACCAATCCCTACACCAATAGCCAGATTTCGAAAAGAACTCCATTATGGCAAACAGCAGCAACAGTCTGGCCACGGAAGCCGGCTAAAAAGACATTGCCTCAGAAACTTAGGAAATGCTGGGGCACAGAAGTCAATGGGCTGGCTCACGGCTATGCAGCTGCAGGCTGTACACACCCCCGCCCGAACGACCAGGGCATTTGTTCCTTCTAGTTGACAACACCCACCCAGCTCCCAAACCCTGTTGCTTACGACTTCTATACCCAAGATGTGGCTTCACCATACTCTCATACTATGGTCATGCAACACAGCCACCTGTCCATATTTACCCACGCTCAGAGACCAAGAGATGTCCTTGGAATATATCAACCTGGAAACTAGAACTCTGATAACCAAACATACACACTAGCTTCCCATAAACTCTACCCTGGGTATCATATCTGAAAGTCAGCAATGTTGAGGCTCATAGGACTTAGAACTTAAGGCTTAAACCTTACGGTTGGGTCACACCATGTCATCCATCGGGCACACTAGGAGCTATATGATCAATGTGGCAACCATGACCTACTTAGGAATAAGGCCAAGAACTCCTGCACCGGAGGCACAATAACAACTCTGCTGGGATGGGCTCTCCAGAGAGTGATACAATCACCACAAACATGTCAGGATATACCCTGCCACCCGTCGTAAACTATGACCAAAGAACCCAGAAAATTGTCTCTCTGACACCTGTAACAGAGCCGCCGAATCATGCAAGAACCACAAACATGTCAGGAAGCACCCAGCCTCTCTCCATAAATCATGAAAAGGGACCCAGAAAAAGAGCATCTGGAAAATGGAACGACCAACCGGGCTAGCACAGCATACACAACACCGGCCAGAGTGTCTCTTTTGGAAATCCACTACTGCGAACCACCAGGACAGACATCCTACAGGTGATCACAGCCACTTAATCCTACCGATATGCTCACTCTCCAGTTTACACCAACAAAAAATAGAATGCAGTTATATCCCACCCAGGCTGCACACATCCCTACACTACTCCTTGCACACCTCCCCAGTCTGTTAGAATGCAGCTATAACCAAAGAAAAAATTGGCCTAGATGCACACATAATCACATAAGGTCCCACAGCAGCCAGAATGCAGACTGAGACAACCCGCCTTGCTGCACACATTACATTGATCTCTCACAACCACTGCACTGCACCTAGAATTAGAACACAGCCAACCCACACAATCCATTCTGGCTGCACACATACCATGTGCACCCTAATCACTTTATGCCACCCTCCCCTCCCCACTGACCTGGACTACTGTCCCCAAGGGTGTTCAACGCACAGCACTTTGAGATCATACCAATAGTATTTAAAGGCATTAAACAAATGCACTGTAACATAAAATATAAAGACCCACAAAGCCTAAACAATTATAGGCACATATAGGGAAACTAAAGTAAGGAAGAAAGAAACAAGAGCACCAGTAAATGTCAATTAAATTAAAGTTCCTCTTCATGTATACAAATTAATTGTGTGTTTGAGGCCTGCTAATTGCCCCATGTATGTACCAAACCCTAAATAAAGTACTTTAAGAACATATGAGAAGGTTAACGTCTAGATATAAAACACCCTTTGAATGTTCATATTGTGACTGTTACATCTGGCCTATATATGTCAGTGAACAAAAACATCTGGCCTAGATATGTCAGTGAACAAAACAAGTGGCCTAGATATGTGATGTCATCAGTGATGTTATCAATGACACTTGTGAAGTCATCTTTGATGTCCTGGGTGTTAGTCTTAGCAGTGCATGGTGGTTACACAAGTTATGGTTTCTTAGCTTACCATAACTGTCGAGATTTCTGGGGTTTTTCCGTTTTACTTGTAACCATAACGTCACTTCAACAACGTTTTTTCACTGATTTTAATATGTTTTTATTAGCGCAACTTAATCATTACGTCCCTTTAACAAAGTTTGTTCACTGAATATATAACAAATATTTTTTACAAAAGAGTTAGGGTTAAACCAACAAAAATGTTTCAAACAAACATCAGTAATAATAAAGTTAAACAAAATAAACTTTAATATTAAATTAAAACAATATTATATTTAAGTCAAATATCATGGCAACTTTAACTTTTTGTTTTGCAACATTTTGTTTTTGCTCTAAAATGCTTTATAGTCACAGTAATGTAATGTGTTGTGTGAATATTTGTTTGTTTCTAATAACAATGTTAAGCTGTTTTTATTTATGTTTTTCATGTGCATTACAAATGTTCTGCTTTTGTTAGTATGTACAGTTTGCATTATTTTCAAATTTCAATAAGCACACATTAAATATGCACAATCATTGCTGTGGATATGTTGAGTATATGTTAATATTATTTGTAGAAGTAAAAATTCCCAAAATCCCATAAAGGACGATCATGGAATAAGCAGGGAACAACAGTAACAGAAGTACAGTGCAGCACTGAAAGCTCTGTGTACCCCTCAGAATAAATGGATCCAGCATCAGTGTCCACGCATACATCAAAACCATAACACATGCAGCCTACATGACATGACAAACATGACCAATCACCTGCATGCTGTTTCCAAAGCATTGATCTATTGTGTATGAGACAATGTGACACAACCTTGCCAAACTACGTCCGCGCTAGGGCAGGAGGCCATCCCTCACCCTCTGCATCTGCCGTCAGCTTCAGGAGAAGCGCGACCTTCCACCTCGCTACCGCAGAAGTACAGAGTAAGCCTGATTGCCAGATCCCCCCAGTCACGCTCCTAAATATTGCTAATATTGCACGAGAAGACATCTTTTGCAACTACCGACCTTGCGATTAGCGAAGACTAGCTTCTCCACTTGAAATGCTGTGTAACTACACGTGCAGCCTTTCTAAAATGGCCACCATTAGTTTGTTTATCCGTTGCTAAGCAACTAACTTTGCTGAGCTGTGCGATCTGAATGTTTGTCGCACTATACTTGTTTTGACCGGCAAAAAAACAGGCGCAAACCGGCGTCTTTCCAAAGGGCCACTACAAAATGCCAGGGCCTGTCTGTGCCTGTCTGGGCCTTCAGGGCCTTAAGGAAGCAGATCGCGGCTTCGCGACATCCGGCTTCTCTGCAAGCCTTTGCCCTATCCTTGTTGGTTCGCCGCCTTGACTTTGACTTTCTCTGCCTGTGACCTCCTATGTCGGACCTCAACTTCCACTGATATCAATCGACACTAAGGCGGTAAGACGATAATTAACCACATTGTCTAACTCTTTTGCTTAACACGTGGTGTATACTGCCACAAACCTGTATCGCACCTGGCGCATATACTCTCATTTACTGCAGCCTGCCTACTAAGTCACATTTATCACTTCTCACACTCTATCTGTAAAATCACAGTTGCTGTTGTGTTGCAGAATTATCTTTTACTTCTTATCTTTGTATCGCACGATCCAATATTGATGTGGCACCTCTAGCACATCCAATCATCATACTGCTAAAAACTGTACTGGGCTAGATCTTGTCTGTCCTATCTCCTGTTCTTACGATATCTTACCCAACGCCACTGCTCACATCTGCGTACTGTAGATTGCATGATTCCTCCTGCCAGAGTTACTGCAATTGCATGTTCTACTAGACTTGCTCGCTGTATGACTCCATTTCTTATGCATTACTCCTTCCTTTCCCTCACGCTACCGAAAACCTCCTATTGCCATTACACACTGGTCGCCATGCTCATATCGTGAGCATGCAAGGCTAAGAACATGTATAATACCAGCTTGTATGTATCTTGTATCATGCCATGCCTGTGTCAAACACCATGCTGCCTGTCACCTTATGGAATTTGATTATGTCGAAGACTAGGACAGAACTGTAAGCTTCATGCCATTATTACTAAAGATCTTGTCACTTATATTTGTATTTCCGCGGTCAATGCCAGTAGGGCTTCCAAGCTGCACTACTACTTACTAATGTATAGCACCATTTGTGTTGAACTACCCCATACATCATTACTCCCTAGTTTTGAATATGGGAAGGACTGGCCATACCTATGCTCGAAACTCCCCTCCCACCCGAGCACCACACTTGCTTCCCAAGTCATGTACTACTGCCTAATAACTTTGGTAGACTTTTTAGTACTTTTTACAATAGCATACCCCCATCTACCGTACATATGGATATCTCTTGGCGTAGCCTGATGCCTCACAACTCACGAAACATGGCCAACACCTCTATCATGCACTTTACCAACAGGCTTGCACTTTCTCTGCAGTCTACACGTATAAGACCTACTAAATTCCTACCCCCATGTATCCCTTTCAATGACTCCACAACATTATTACCATGAACAGACTATATTAGACCTACACCTTTCCTACCACCTTTAAACCTAGCTGTAGATATCCTCATGTCTACTGACAGTAGCATCACCAATCCTACTCCACCAAAAAAACCAGATTGTACCCACACCTGCCCCCTCTAACCCGTCCAATGGGTCCAATTATACGTCTCTAGACTGACCCCGAACCAACCATGACCAACTCTTTCCAGGAACCTCAGACTAGGATTGAGATTGAGAAAGATGCAGCAACTACCAACTAATAACAATGTCAGGCAACACATTACACCTACCTTATTTAAGAATAGACCAACCCGACAATTACTTAACCACAGTCCTACTAATAAACTAACACTCTAGGTCACCACCAGCCCCCCCTTAGCCACTACCGATCCTGATTCCTCTCTGATCAAATGTGCTTTGATAAATGCCAGATCTCTGGTAGCCCATCCACTTGATATTGCAGATATTATTACCTCTAACCAACTTGATATCCTAGCCATAAATGAAACTTGGCTATACTCTGCTGCAGGGCCATCACTTGCATTAGCAATACCTGAAAATTACTTCATGCTAAGATGGGACAGAGAAACCACCCGAAAAGGAGGTATTGCCTTCAAAGCCAGAATTAATTTAGGACTAAGGGCCCCCCCGCACCTACCAATCTCCTCAGGAGAATTGCTGTCAATTAAACTGTCAATTCCACCTTAACAAACTATAATTATGCACCTGACCTATAGACCACCTGGACCTATCCTAACCTTTGAGGAGGATATCATATCTACACTCACCACTAAGACCAAACCTACTTCCCAAATCATAGTACTAGGCGACTTCAATTTGGGTCTTAACGACCCTACAGATGATAATGCTACCAAACTAACCAACATTATTTCTGATCTACGCCTTACCCAACCTATTAACTCGCCCACCCACTCTAAAGGCAGAACACTAGATTGGTTGGCTGACATTAATTGCAACATTAAAATCACCTCTAATGAACCTTGTGCCTGCACTGTTCACAATCTTATTTCATTCTCCTTACAAGATTGTCCTCATCACACTCAGGCCAACTCCATAGCTCCTCCAGCTCTTGTCAGAAATAAACGTAATATAACAACTGAGAACTTACTACTATTACTCCATCCCGTCACCAACCCCATAGCTTCTATTTCAGACCCTACAGCTCTTGTCGATCTGTACAACAACACTATTAATTATTATTATTATTTTTTTTTATTGAACTTTAATCAGTTACAACTAAGTTTTGTCAAAAAAGCTTTTACGTCGTCATGCGATTCTCAAGAAAGACGAGGCGACGGAAAAAACCTCCCCCACAACCTGGCCCATGCAGTTTAAAGTAGTCTCTTAGATGATCCCTGGATCTCTCCTTTTTCTTTAAGCTGCAACCGAGTCCGGTGGCGAGCAGCCATCGATACACAGATGGTTGATCTGGTCAAACACAACACTATTAATAAAGCCATTGACAAAATAGCCCCTCTAAAACTGTGCAAAAGCAAACCCCGTGCACATCCAAACTCATGGTTTACCCCAAATCTGAAAACCTTACAGAACCAAAAAATATCTGCTGAATCTTCTTGGAAAAACAGCACCACATTAGAGAATATGGGAAATGTGTTAAAAATGTCCTCTTTGTACACATCTGAAATCATTCAAACTAAAAGAAATACCCATAACAATAAAATCAATAAAGCTAATTCTAATACAAGAGAACTCCTCGTCATTCTAAGAGAATTAGAATCCCCTTCTCCCCCCTCAGACACCTGCACCAAAGACAAGTCCTGGTATACCAATATTCAAGCAACTCTCTCTAACAAAATCGATCTCCTACAAAAGAAAACTTTTCCTTACACAAGCCACAATCGTCCTCTCCTAATCCTGAGCACTGTTTCAAATTCACTCCACTCTCGAGTCTCAAAGCGGAACACATAATTGCCTCCCTTAAACCTTCCAGATATCAGGGGACACCTGTCTCACACCTATCATCAAAGATGCTGCCAGGGAGCTATCACCATTTATCACAGCCCTAATAAACTCTTCCTTCAATACATGTACTGTCCCAACTAATCTAAAAAGACGCCTGGGTTCTTCCATTACTAAAAAAAAAAAAACCTTGACCCTTCTATCCCAATGAACTACAGACCTATAACCACAGTCCCATTTCTGCTGAAATTTTTAGATAAAGCAGTGTACCTACAAATACATGCCTACCTTGAAACTAACATCCTCCTTGGATTACGACAGTCAGGTTTTAGACCTAAACATGGAACAGAAACAGCACTAATAGATCTAAAAAATCAAATGGATGATATTAGGGACAAAGGTAAACTTGCCCTTCTTCACTTTCTAGACCTCTTGGCAGCATTTGACTTAGTAGACCATAAAGTTTTATGTGACAACCTAAAATCAGCTGCCTTCTTCTCAGATGAAGCTACCGACTGGATGCAAACCTTTCTGGATAATTGCACAACTAGTGTCTTCTCCCCTACTGCACCAGCAGACCATATAGCTATCAGTTGTGGAGTACAGCAGGGATCATGTGTCTCCCCTACGATGTACAACATATTCACTAAGCCCCTTTTTGATGACCTTGACAATTTGGGTGTCACCTACACTAACTATGCCGATGACACCCAGATTCTCATCCCTATCACCGGTGACCATAAGACAGACACTTACCTGCTCAACAATATCTACCGCACCATTCAGGCATGGATGGCCACTCACAGCTTCTGTCTAAATGATGAGAAGACATAACTCTTGCTCATTGGCTCATCAATATGACTTAATAAACTAGCTTATTCAACTCCTTAAACTTTGATGGCAACATCATCACAGTATCTAAGGAAGTAAAAACCTTGTGTGTTTCTTAAATTTGAAAAGACAAGTTAACGCCACAGCTTCGGACACGGCATACACCTGTAAGTTAATTAATGCATGGAAACCATACCTCTCCACCTCAAGTTGCAGTACCTTAGCCAGGGCTCTAATCCTCTCCAGGATGCTCTGTACCTAGGGTCTAGCAAGTACAACATCAATAAACTGCAAATCTGCAAAACAATGCATTAAGAACTGTGCTAAGCATTCCTAGAACACAGCATATTTCTGATGCTAGACGCAACTCTAACTGGCTAGCTGGCTAACTGGCTAGCTGTGAAGGTCAGAATTAGTCACTAAACCTTACTCACAAATTCCTGGCTAATTCTGCCATGAAATATTTAGTGGACACATTTTCTAAAAACACCACAGCTCCACCTACCAGAACCCAACACTCCCATTGCATCAAGATCCCCAGATACAATCATATGAGAGCAGGGGGGTAGGAGCTTCCCAGTTCTGGACACCAGATTACGGAACTCCTTGCCTAGTTACTTAAGATCAGAACCCTCCTTCCCTCGTTTCAAGAAAGACACCAAAAACTGGTTGATCTCTCTCGATGTTTAACGCAGCACTGCACTCCTATCTCTCCAGAACTGTCGTGTAAAGTAATACATACTGTATTGTTGTTTCCTCTAGCTGCTCATGTATGTTTGACTATAAATAAATGCCTGTACCTATTTGTGATGTATACTGTGCCTTATTTACCTGTAACCTTGTAAAGCGCCCAGATACCTATGGGTCAGGTGCGCTATATAAATTAATAAACAAACAAACAACCACATTCCAGTGCAAAAAGTCCTAACACTCCCCAGCGGCACAATCAAAACAACACACTGGAGGAACAGCCAAAACACATAAGCAGATAATATGCTATACCCCAACAGAACAACCGCCACCCACCCATTGTGTAGAAGCAGACAATGACAAGTAAGCATAACACAACACACACAAGGCACTTGCACATAAGGGGTGGAGGTAGACTGGGACACAGAATAGAATGCACATGTGAGAAAAAAGCAACATCACCATGCATGGATGCAGCCTCATTACGCCCAACCTGAAGCCCACCACAATTATATCACATACATGCATGGCAATCATTAGCACACAACACATGAGTATGGAACAGAGAGGACACTGCGTATAATTGCAGCATGAGCCTCACAGTGCCCCCATGGAGTGAGCAAACCTGACATCTCACAAGTGCACAAGAAAAAGACTGGAAAAAAGTGTTGCTGAACCTTTGGATTCCCAGATCATGTACTGGTGAAGTGACAACAAGCAGCCAAGGAGGAGCAACTGTCCCAACAAGTACAAAGTTAGACACAACATCAACAATGCAGTGGGGGTGGGAGGACACGGGTGAGGCAAGTGTGGATTCCAAAACTGACAACCACAAGGAAGGGCCATGGGATGTAGAGATGACATAAGGGCCAGCAACTGTCGGCTACAACAACCTGAACACCATTAAGGAACAAAAAATGCAACCATTTAGAGCACACAACTCTTGATGGCCCTACATTGATGGCATTCAGGACACAGAGTTCGGCCTGGTGGTGACCTGCCAATGCACACTGCATACCAGCCGAGCCTGGCATGAGAGTAATGGGGAAGTAGGCACATCTCGGAACAACGTTGACACAGCAGAAAGCTCCACCCACACTGTTCCAATTGCACTCCTTCACCCACATAAGGATGTAAAGCCCCACACCGATCCACTCCTGACAACACCCCTACCCATATGTGAGCCTACAACATCCCTCCACCCAACATCACAGCCCATGACCAACACAGCACAAGTCTGAACATCAGTACACCTTGCGTACCTTATGCAAGACACTGCCACAGACGACCTGTCATTGAGCAGCATGACACGTCAACTGCAACATGGCCCCTGCATGAACCACATGGAATGGAACATCGCACACAACCCCGCTTGCACCCACCACCATGCATAGCCACCCAGCATGCACGAGAGAGAAGCAGCAAGTAGCCACATTAGCGCAATAGCAACAGCTTCAGCAACAACCACAATGTACTACACACAGACATGTGCCAGGGGTGACTGCACTTTATTGGAACTCAAAAAGAGTACATCAGAGGCAGCATGAGTGTGTCGCTCACCATGCAAACCACAGTATGCAGGCAAACGAGCCCATCCATGTCGCTGTGCATAATCAACCAAGAGAAGCATATTAAAGAAGTATGGGTCACCCCTCTGCTAAAAAAAAACTCAGACTGCGCCATATCCAATAATTACCATCCCATCACGACTCTTCCATTTTTACTGAAAAATGTGAACAAGATAGCCTACTCCCAAATCCAAGAATATCTTGAAAGTAACCAGTTATTAGGAGCCAGACAATCTGGCTTCCGCCCCATGCACAGTACTGAAACTGCCCTATTAGACCTCAAAACCCAGATGGACAGCATAAGAGACTCCGGTAAAATGTGTATCCTTCTCCTGTTTGACCTGTCTGCTGCTTTTAATTTGGTCGACCACAACAAGCTATGCAACGCCCTCAATGAGAATTTCAACTTCTCCATGGAAGCCACTCTATGGGTGAAGTAATTTTTAACTGACTGATCCTCATGAGTCTCCATCAGCGCTGAGGCTGCTGACCCCATCCCAGTCCCCAGGGGTACCCCAAGGCGGTTTACAGTGATAATTTCGACAACAAAAATGTCGAAAGTCAAAATATCGAAAAAAAATGTCGAAAAAAAAAATGTCAACTTTTTTTTCAATGCATTTTTTTTTTTAAATGGGGGGGTTCCCCCCCCCAACCCCCCTTTTTTAATTTTTTTTTTAATTTTTCCCTTTTTTTTAACTCCCGAACCCCTAAAATAAATATATAATTAAAAAAAACGAAAGTCGACATTTTTTTTTCGACATTTTTTTGTCGACATTTTTGTCTGTCGACATTTTTTTTTCGAAATTAGGACCACCCAACCCCTCAAGGCTCCTGCCTCTCTCATACCCTCTATAATGCATACACAAACTACTGTTTGCAGCCCTAGATGTCACAGGTGTCATCTACACTAACTTCGCAGATGACACCCAGATCCTCATCCCCATCACGGGAGACCACGGACAAGACACAGCCACCATTAATAAAATGTACGCCATTATTCAAAACTGGATGGCTACCAACAGTCTGTGTCTCAACAACGAAAACACAGAGATCCTCATACTAGGCCACCCTTCCCGTTTCAAACCCTTCCATGTTAACTACTCAACCATTATAGGCATTTACATAGATTCCAACCTCACAATGAGCAAACATATCAGTAGCCTTGCTTCGGCAACCACCTACACTGCTAAACTCATTGCACTCAGTCGCCAATTCCTTACCCTCAAAACTGCTCCAACCTAGCTCGAACCCTAATTCTATCGAAACTCGACTATTGTAATATCCTCTTACTAGGAACCACAAATTTAAAGCTTAACAAAGTGCAACTATTAAAAACAAAGCCCTAAGGGCAGCCTTTGGTCTAAAAAGAAATGGCCACATTGGCTCCACATCAAAGCTAGAATCCTATTTAAGACGCTCATTACCGCTCACAAATGTATCACAGATACCTGGCTCTTCAACATTTTCTAATTATGAGGTTGCCCCTAGTCACTTAACACCCCATTCGCCCCCTTACCCGGCTTCCTGCATTGTTTATGCTGCTTAATAACTATGCTGTGTCTCGAAAAATGCACTACCTGTATTGTACAACCATGCTATGAGACACCACAGTTCCTATACCGTAACTATTTGTTGCATTATTGTAATTTCCCCTGTAACCAGTCAAGCCTATCTCAAGTAACTTACACCGGGATACCTCCAGTTTTGGACGTGTAACAAATTCAATAAATAAATTGTTTAAAAAGCTGCAAAAGGCCAGTTGACTGGCTGTCACTTCTCTGCATAATCCATTTCCATGGACAAAGATTCTGCAATGTCGACAGACAGCAACAATAGAACTGGGGACAAGGCGAGGGAAGGCACAATCAGAAGCACAATCAGAAGCCATAATGGGATGCAAGACACCTCCCCACAGTTAGTAGCAAGAGACATGCATCAAACCATGCCAGTAAAGAAGTGTGATTACGTTGGATGCAGATGACCCAACAGATAGACTTGTGACAACATCCCTGGCGTGTGCTTGGCTCTGACTCTGGCCCTGTAACACATGGATGCATATTTTAATGCAAGGTCTCACAATGCACACACTCGTTCATCGAGAGACACACTGGTAAATGCATACAAAACACGTACCCAACTGCACACGAAGCGTATCCTAAAGCGAAAAAGCCTGATGTCCATGTTGCACACTTTCCAGACCCTCGCAGTGTAAAACATTGGCTTGAATAGTACTGGGCTCCCATATTCATAGTCATCTGGTGCAGGACTCATGACCCACACACAAATTCGAATGAGCCATTGAATGTACGACTCACTCGCCACTAATCAGTTGAGGTAGGCCACAATAAACATTGTCCTTCAGTGTTGCAGAAGAGCCTTTCAACCCATAACCCACAAGGTTGCCGTAAACAAGGGCCCATTCACCTTATCGATATAGCAGATAATTTCACGGTTAGTCTGTCCCCTGGATGTAGGCAGGCAGTGGCAGATGCACACTTGAATGCATGGGTCCTAACAACGTCTTGCCCCTACACTGTTGAAATACCATGCGCATTACCAATCCACGTGGGTACCTGCAGTAGATTAATGTACTGATTTACCCAGGCGTGGACGCAACGCAAGGCGATGATGACCCGGTGTATACACCTATACATGGCCAGACAACCAGCATGGATGCAACTCCAACTCCCAGAAGCTGTATGACCTGACGCAGATATCAACGATGGAGTGGGCACATTGGGGGTCATTACAAGTTCGGCGGTAAGGGATACCGGGCACCGGTAAGGGGACCGGTGCCGGTAATCCCTTACCGCCCAATTCCGAGGTCCCTTAGCGGGAGCCTCAAAGAACGTGTGGTCTGACCACACGTCCTTTACGGGCCCCGCTAAGGGAGCAGGGCGCTAATAACGGTACCGCAAATTTTGGTACCGTAATTAGCTACTTCCGCATTCCCATTGAGCCCTATGGGGGCTCAAATGGGAATGGGGAATGGCATTTGGAATGGGGACTTACCGGGTCCGACTAGGGCGGAATGTTCCAGTAAATCCCCACTCCACCAGACCAGACCAGGACACGATTTTGGAGGCAGCCATGGCGCTAATAGTGCCATGGCTACCTCCAAAGTCATAATGAGGCCCATTGTCTCCATCACAGAACCCTTAACCTGATACGCATGCAGATGCACATGGGCATCATGTCACACAAACACAATGCCATTACACATGTCACACCTGTCTCAACAATGTACATGATCATGCTCCACATACGTACATCCACTACAGCCTACATGGACATGAAGTACACACACACACACAACAACATGTACAGGAGTCGTGGATGGTACATGCAACACAAGGTATTTTAAATCAATGCAGGAAATAGTGCGCACACACTTGGCAAGGGGATTAATGCATATAAGGGGGAGTGCAGGTAAAAGGGACATACACAATGTAGGGGTAGTAAACAGATGGAGTCAATGGTACAAGTGTGCAACAGAAACATGATGAACAATATACAAATCATACCTGTGCAGGGAGGGTAAAATGGTATGAACACATTAGACAAGAACAAATACTATCACAGGTCTCCCTCTGACACCTCTGATCCACTGTCCCCCACCACTACCACCTCCACCTCTTCTTCCTTCACCTCGCCATGCAGGGTCCACTGGCTTGCCGGGATGGAGGAGAACGAGAAGGAGGTGCCTGCTGGGCGTTCCTGTTTGCCACCCATGGTAGTAGGAGGAGTGCAATTGGCAAAAAGTGCAGGGACACATGAGGTGCAGGGGCTGTTTGTGGCAGCACCAGATGTTCTTGGATGTTCCGGACAGCATCACTCACCTCCCTCAATTCACCTCTCGTCCCCCTCACTTCGCCTCTCAACCTTGCAAACTCCTCCCGCAAAGCTCTCAGTTCTTGAATCTGTCTCTTCCCTGGTACCCTCACCCCCCTTTCCACATCATGCAGGACACCCTGCAACAGTTTGTAGTAGTCAGCACTGGAACCTCCAGGTGTGGAGACCAGAGCCATGCGTGTGGTCCCCTGAAGGCGCAGTGGCTGGCATGGAGAAAGTGTCCTCCATAGGTGGCTGAACTACAGTCAACACCGATGGTCTGACTGGCCCCTCGCTTGCAGGTGTAGCAGGACATGGGAGGGATCCATGCAGGGCAGCTGTTCTGGTACACTCCCTGCTTACACAGGAGGTCCAAAAGGGTAGTAGGCCCCACAGGGGAACGAGGGTATGTGAAAGTGCATGTAGGGGAGCATGCCTCATGCAGCTGGATGGGAAATTCACAGACTAGTGGTTGGGGGGACAGGTGGAGCAGGAGGAGCTACATGATACATAGCAGACAGAGCTAACATAGGCCTCAGGGGTCTATATGGCTCAGCATGCCCTTTTTCTACTGCAGCTCCTGTGCCTCCACATGCTACACCTGGCCCTCTGTCTCCGCCACACATCACTAGTGTGAATCCTGTGGGTGTCTTGCAGCTCTGACACACGGGTGCCACGCTGGGCCAGGGAGTCACTGGCAACAGAAGATGCAAGAGAGGATCAAGGGACACACAAGATGATGCACACACCAACGGACATGCGGCACAATCAGGTTGTGCACACTTTGCATCAGCATGGACAAGAGACACTGGACCTATTTGCACATGCCAACACTACCCTGCATAGTGTGGTTAGAGGACATGCATGGTGCACACACACACGCCGAACGATAGGCATATTATGAGATTCATCAACAGGCCATAGTGGCTGGGAATCCGGGTGACACCTACCCAGCATATGCTTGTGCATGTAGCTCCGCAGGAGCCTCTGGAAGTCCTGTGGGAAAATCTGGCATAGGACCCAGAGTTCCAAGGGCCTGAAGCAGGCACACATGATGGGGCCAGGATGGATCATCTGGCCCTCCTCCATCAGCTTCTGTGCCTTGCCGCGGTTGGCCTGCTTGAGGTTATTCCTGCGCCTCTGCACCTCCTTGGCATTGCACTAGAAGACCCCAAGCATGCAGATGTGCTTCGCTATCATGGACCAGAACGTGGCTGGTGCTGCCACCTCGGTGTGCAGTAGCCTGCGACCCGTCAGGTGCCCATTCAGTGCTGGCTGAAGTTGGGGTTTCACAAACCAGGAGATGGAGAGAGAAGTCAACCTCACAAGGTGAAAAGTTATCCTGCGGGTTGACGGGTTCATGGTGGGAGGTGGTGACTGCATGATGGGAGAAGTCATGGCTGGCAGTGAGGCAGGGGTTCCCACCCCAATGGTGTCCTCCACAGATCCCACGTGGGTGGAGGTCCTCATTCTCCCCCGGATTTGGGGAGGTCATGTGTTGGTATGGCCACGGTGTCCTCGATGTGGGCATTGGGGATATTGTGCTTGGCAGGGTGCACAGTGTCGGTGGGCCTGGCGGTGTGCTGCTAGCCCATGATTCACCCTTCTCTTGGACACCTTTGAGGGTGGAGGTCCCAGCATCCTCAGTGGTGGACTGCCTGCCCCTGCTCTTTGTGACCCTCCTGGACAGACCGGAGGGTCCCTCCTGTGGTTCAGTGGTGTCTCTGTCTCCTCTGAATTTCCTGCTCCCTTCCATGTCTGCTGTTGACCATGTATACTGGCAGAGTGGCACTTCATGTGATGAGGGAAATGCATGGTTGATAGGCACACTCACTGCTGCCATGGCCCCAGACTGATCTGGAAGTTAAACCATGTTTTGGCAGACTGTCTGCATCTGGCTGGGTGCTTTTGCGGCTTATACAAGTGTGCCTGGAGTGGTGCATGCTGTGAGCCTTGACTCTCCCACGCAAATACAGTAGCATGCACACATGCTGATGGCCAAGGGCACGTGAGCATGCATTAGCATGTTCGGATTCCTGATGTACTTTCTGCCCGTACTGGGAGGTGGCGGATGATATTGCATGCTTTGTACTGACAGGATAGTGACATGTTCTTGGTGACCTCTGCACTTGCTGGGCGACCCCGAAACGACATCCCTGGGCCCTCCCAGTTACCGCATGGATAAGCGATACTTCACCATCCTGGATGCTGTGTGTTCTCTTAGTTTTAAATATCTTATAACACACTAAAAAAAACACTTGGCATCCACATTTTTTAAAGAAAAACATGCTACTGCCAGTCCTTGAAATCATTGCACTCTAAATGTCAAGCTGTCATGAGGCCCACGTGAAAAGAGCTTTTATCTCTGGCTAAGGAGCTGTGAATGCATGGACTAACCGCATTTAAGCAGCACAGACAAGGGAATAAAAGACCGGCTGCAAGAATAACATATACCCAGATACTTTTGCACCCATAGCAAAAATCAAAAGCTGGCCCTCATGAATATATGCACAGTAAGTGAACATATACCTTAAAGTGAAATATACAAATGTAGTTCATTGCACCTTCCTCTTAGAAGAAAGTGCAGAAGACAACATAACATTGGACTGAAAAAGTAATGAACACAAGAAAAATAACCTGAGAGAGGAAATGTTCCAATAAATATGCTAGCACCTTTTAAACCCAGCAATCTGTTGTGAAAAATTCCCTGGTAAACAAAATCCCAATACGAAACAAGTGTTGTGGTCTTGTGGGTAAGTGTCTGCACTGGGAACATGACAACCTGAGTTAAATCCTGGTATCTAAATACTTGAGCAAGCTTGCCAACCTCAAAGTAACCCAGAGGGTGCATTCTCCCTCAGAAAACAAGTTACGCTCTTCACCCACATGTGTCCTTTACATGTGCCCTGAAAAGCTGCCAGAATCAGGGGATAATAACTGCACCAGTGTCCAGGATAACAAACTCTCTTGGCACATTGTGGGTACATACTCATGACTTACTTGGCCTAGCACACAGAACATGAGTGTAGTCTGTGTGAGATACACATACAAATACAGCACGTTTTGTGCTCTTAATGCAAGCTAGGATGTGTAGTCTCTGCCATATTTGACCTACAGTGCGTTTTCTGCTCCTAAACACGATGGATCCTTCCACATCTCCTCCCTCCATCATCTCTTACCCAGGGTCACCCAGAATTACAGCTGCAGACCAAGTCTCATATGTCTACTTTACCAGTCAAGATAGATGTATAGACATGTTCTAGGCATCTGTGCATACGTGAAAGCTGGAGTACTACCAACAGCATGCTGAATTGTATGGTCTCTGTCAGATATACCAACAGTGAGTTTTATGCTATCAATGCAGTGCATCTCGGGTGTGTAGTCTCCGAAAGACATGTGCTTACATTGAGTTTTGTGCTCATAATACAGTGCATGTTCGGGCACAGGGTCTCTTCTCTCCGAAGTATGCACTTCCAGTGAGTTTTGTGCAAGATGAGGTTTCATACTTTGTAAAATAAAGTACAAAATAGAGGTTTCATAATGCACAGAAGGCACCAGGTTGTATGGTCTACAGGCCCACCAATAATTAATGTTTAAAGGCTTGAAAGGTGTCTGGTATCTAACAAACTCAAATGCAGCGTTCATTCGGACTTTCAGTTGTTGAGTCCAACACTGCCAGTATTTCCATACAGTATGTGTAGGAAATCAGTTACAGTATTAATGGGGGATGAGTAGGTAAAAGGATTGCAGTTCAGTATTGCATTGGTCAAACGGTATTCATTCTGGCCACTTGTGTTCTGTAAAAATGTATTACTTGCCTTGTTAAAGATATTATTAATTGGTGTCTAGTTTATAGCAAGCTGCATTGTATTGTCTTATGTTTTATAGATTAAATTGCAATCAATTGGGCACTGGCAATAATGATCCAGGCCCGATTGACGGTAGTTCACTCATGTCCACATCACACATCTAACGTTTTCACAAAGGTTGGACATTAATAAGCCATGTCCCATGCACTACATGTAACTCTTTACTAGAGAAGACTGAACAACAAGAATTAACTGTGTAACGTGTCACTACCGCCGTGGTGCAAGTAGATCCAGGTTTTAATCTGAGGTAGAAAAGTGTCATTGAGAAGGTATGATGATTAGTGTAAGGAGTTGGAAAGCAGTTGAAACCCCATTAAATATTCCTGGAATGCTAATCCTGCTGCATGATTTCTCAGGCCATAGTGATGATGGGAGATCCAATTATTGATATGGATGAGGACAGAGGGGATTTTAGAGCCAAGGTTGGAGAGCAGATCTTCACGGATGTTCAGGAGAGCAGTTTCTGTGCTTCTGGCAGCCCTGAGGCCAGACTGTTGGTCATGGAGACAGCCAACAGAATTGAAATGAAGGTTAAACTGAGAGATGGCCAACTCTTCCAGGAGTTTGCCCAGAAAGGGAGTAATGGAAATTGGGCGATAGATAGCTGGACAAGAAGGATCAGCTGTGGGTTTCTTGAGAAGAGGATGCACAAGGGAGTGCTTCAGAGGGGAGGCGTAGGATCCTGAGGCAAAGGAGTGGTTGCAAAAATCACCATGGGCCGGAGCGAGGGTGTCAATGTGGTCCTTGGTAGATTTGAACCTGTTTTGACAAGGCTTTCATAGATCGGACTTGTCTAGCGACCTTGTCATGGGAGAAAAGAGGAAAGGACGAGAAGGATGGTGGGGGGTGGCTAAAGGAGGGTCAGCAAGCACAGATGGAGAGGGGAGAGGAGGGGTGGGGGTGGAGAAGGAGGACAGGATGTCCTGGCTTTTTGAAATGAAGTGAGATGCAAGGGCATTGCAAAGAGCCAGGGAGGCAACAGGAGGGCTAGAGACTGCAGCAGAGTTGGCTAGCTCCTTGCAGATTTTAAAGAGTTTGGCCGAGTTGTTAGATGCTGCAGAGAAACGAGCTTGAATGTGGACTCTCTTCTTGGTGAGGACAGAGATTCGTTATTTCCTTTGTAGCAGGCGACAGGCCAGTTTTTCAGAGGATGAACAGGAAGTCCTCCATTTCCTCTCAGCCGCCCTACACTTACGTTTAAGTGTAGCTAGGTCAGAGTCATACCAGGAATTGTATTTGGCATTGGACTTCAAATGGATCCTCATGACAGGGGCAATAGCATCAAGAGTATCAGAAATTGAAGAGTAGAGCAGAGACAGGGCTGTGTCAGGATATGAGATAGCCAGAGGTGGGGGGGGGGGGGAGAAAGTGGCAGCAAAAGCCTCAACTGACACACGCTTCATGGGCCGGAAGTCTGAGAAGGTAGGTGGCAGTGTTGGGGTAGACTTGGCTTGGGGGGAAGAGAGGGAGAGATGAGAGGAGGGAGTGATCGCTCCAGGAGAGAGGAGTGGTCAGAGGGATGGAGAGGGGGAGGTCAGAGGAGATCAAGACATCAAGTGTGTGCTCTGCAGAGTGAGTCAGGCCAGAGGGGAGGATGGATAGGGAGAGGGAGTCGCAGAGGTCACAGAAGAGTACAGAGGAGGAACAAGGATACTCTAAATGTATATTGAGGTCACTGAGGAGGAGGAGTTGAGTGGTAGAGGCCAGGAGGGAGGAGGAGAGGTCTGCCCACTCAGAGAGAAATTAGGTGATTTGACCAGGAGGCCGGTAGATGGTAGCCACAGTAAGAGAATGGGTAGGTGAGAGAGAAAGCCTACAGACAAGGCATTTAAAAGAGGAGCAGGTCTGAGTGGGAATGATAGAGGCAGGAATCCACTCAGGAAAGATCAGGGCTACCCCCCCCACCAGAACGGGAGGGTCTGGGTGTGGATCTTATAGCCATCAGGGAGGAGAGTGTCAAAGCTCGTGACAGAGCTGGCCGTGAACCATGTCTCAGTAAAACCAAGGACCTCAAGGTCTAGTTCTTCAAGGATGTGGCAGATGTCAGAGGAGTGTTTGACAGCAGAGCGATAGTTGAGAGTGGCAATATGAAGAAGGTTGCTAGGCTTAAAGACCTTCCGGGAGGAGTACAGATCAGAGGTAAGCCCTGCAGAGGAGAAAGAGCCGGAGGAGGAGAAATAGGGCAAGGTAGCCAAGGGGGGAGAGGAGGGGACAGCAGGAGATGAGAGGAAATTGATGAGGCAAGGGAAGCACCTATCAAAGAGGAGGAGATTGGCCTGAGGGCCATGGACCATGACAGTGCCATTTAGGTAGACATTAATGATGACTTTAGAGGATTTAAGGTCCTCCCTCCCCATACCATTAGGCGATCGGCATACCTGCACAATTACACCGGGAAATACTGCATCTGGGTTAGTGCTTGGGAGTGGATCTCCCCCTTGTATAACAGAGCATTTGACCATGACCAAAAATATTACTGTGCCTATTTGTTGCTAACATGGCTATATTGTTGGAAATAGTGATCTTGTCCTTCTTTTTCTGTGGAAAGCCCTGCATCTGGCAGCTTATGGAAAAGCTAATAACTTCTGGGAATGTTTTCTGTTGCACAGCAGTACAAGAAATGTGGAAGATGGGTATGGCTACAGTGGCTTGGGTAAACAGCAGTCCATAGGAGAAGAATCTGGAATGTAAATACATTCTAACAACATTGATTTAATTCATTGAAATTGAAATATTTCAAAACTTAGACAGTACCAAAAGTGGTTTGAAATATACTCTACAAAAGAAGTTAGAAAACAGTAAACAAAAGATCCACACCTCAATTTAGATGCATCATTAAAGGCCATCTTTAGAGACGAAGGTGTGTTTTTAAAGCATTCATTAATAAGGCTTTCCCAGTATCAACACGTATTATCATCAGTGCTTGAACAGTTGGTCTCATGCTTGAGACAGTAGTTGGTTTTATGGCTTGAGACAGTGGAGCAGCAAGAGTTGTAATTGTGCTGGCTGGGCTTGTTTGGTGAGATACTTCTCAGACCCTCCAGCTTATAGCGATTTTGCGATCCCGCAAAATGCCGCGAAAACGGCAGTTTTGCGCAAAATGCCGCAAAAACTGACGTTTTGTGCAAAAACAGCATCTTTTTTTTACATTTTTTTTTTTTTTTTTTTACATTTTTTTTAAAAGTAATCTGCAAAAATTACTGTTTTAAAAAAAAGAATACTCGGGGTGCCAGGTTCTCAACTTTTTTTTTTACACAAGAAATGAAATGCGCTAACACATCTCATCACTTGCGCCCCAAAAAAGTGCAGCCCAATCCACAAGGGACACATGAATGGGCACATTTTATATGCGCGCCCATTCAGATGGCCTTTTTCACCTCCTTGATCAAATACAGTGGCGTTTCTGTCAATTTAAAAGCGCATCCCTCATTTCCAAGCAAGATGCACTTTTAAATGTGCAGAAATTGTAGGCAACCCTACGCGCACGGGATGTGGGGCTGCCACTGGATGACAGGGTCTTTCCTGACCCTGTCATGCATTTCTTTTAAGATATGAACGGCTGCTGTGTCGCTTGCATTTCTGTTCCTCAAACAGGATAGAAACGCATTTTTTGGGGTCGCATTTTACAGCGGCAGGCACCTGGAGAGCCTGTCCCTGTGAAAGGCGCTGGAAGCTTGCAGAACACTGTCGGGAGAGCGATTCTATTAAAAGTACTGCCCATTTTGATGACAAAAATCTATCGAATGTTACAATTTGACCTTTTTCGTCCAGTACTATTCGATCGATTTTTTTAAATACTGAACATGTGTTGCGGGGGTGTCACCCGCTCCCCATGTTCAGTATTTTTGGTCTAGGGTGGTTGCAGAAGTGTTTTCCCCTTTTTCCTCAAAATTGGAGGCGAGGACAGAAAAAAAAAGAAAATAACGAAAAAGGGACCCTGCGGAGTCGGATCCGACCCGCGTTAGAGGGACGGATCTGGCACCGCAGGGTTGCAGGGGAAGCGGCAGCGACCAAGTAGTTAAGCAGTTAAGTAGGGGAGGGGGTGGGGTGGTGGTGAAAGGTACATTTTGGGTTGTTTGGCTGAAGTGCAAATCAATTCGCAGCGAAATTGACTACGGTCAATTCCGCCGCAAATAATTACACTTCGGTCAAACAACCCAGAAAACCATTCAAGGCAGCTGGCCAGCGCACAATTTGCGCTACAGCTCAAGCCTGTGGAAATGAGCCGGTAACCTTTGAGAATAAGGTGACCTGCTCATTTCCAAAAATGGGTTGTCTAAAAATAGCATATCCTCCGTTCTTTTTTTAAATGCCCCATTATTTGAGGAACTGGGTCAAAATCTACATTTAAAAAAAAAATAAAAAATGGTTACGCTATGAGAGAGGGAGAGTGATGGGTGAGATGTGAAGTGATAGGCAAGAAAGCAGAGGGAGAGCAGTGGGTCAGAGGAGGAGGCGCTGCACACGAGAGCAGAGGAAGCAGTGATGCGGTGGGCGAGAAATCTGAGAGCAAGCAGAGGTACAGAAAGTAGAGGGAGCGTGTGGTCAGTGAGCCAGAAAGAAGAGAGGAAGCGGTTGGCAAGAAAGAGGCAGTGAGCTGCAGATTGGGAAAAAGGATGAGGGAAGAGTGCGACAGAATGGGAGAATGGATGCAAGATGCAGAAGCAGCACAAAGAATGAAGGACTGTATATTGCGGGAGGAATTGTAGAGTGTAAGGTGTGAGTTGGGAGTATGAATTGGAGTTTGGCAGGGGCTGGGCAGTGCAAATTGTGACTTGACAGTGTGACATAGCACATGAGTATTTGTATGACAGAGTGAGAGGTTAAGGAATTTAAGTTGTGCTGGAGAGTTGGTGAGATGTGTGTTGGTGAGAGAGGTGTGTGGGTGTTTGGGGGATTGGAGAACATAAAAGGGGAATATTTTCAGCATTACAATTGATAATGATCAATTTAGTTAATACTATTAAATAGGCATGAACATTAAACCAGCAATGTAGCCAAATCAAACACTGTTCTGCCAAGCCAGAGACATCTGGGACTCTTCCTATTAAATTAATGCAAAGGATACATAATAATGATACCCTGGCTCTCTTGTAGCCTTGCACTCTGCCTATTTCCTGCAATGTGGCAATCTTACACCCTCCAGTTAATACAAAATGTCCCGCAAAAATGCCGCAATAAATAAAGGTTTGTGCTGCAAAATTTGGCATTTCATGCCGCAAAATTTGGCATTTCATGCCGCAAAATCCTGGAAGGTCTGACTTCTGTATAGAGAGGTCAAAATTGATCAGGAGACCCAGAAACGAGCTGACTCTGTACTATTGATAGCCCAGAAATACAATCTTGTTTTAACCTGCAATTCATAGTTCTCTGAGACGAAATGTTTAAACCTTTTTACATTTCAGGGAGGGAGTAGCTTTCCAGGCCTCTCTTGGTGAGAAGCAATCCCCCAGGCAGTGAGAATCCCTTTCCAGTGACAGTTCTAGATACTGTTGTGTGTTGCCTGTATACTGAAACAATTACATTTTGCATCAGTTCAGTCAGAGGCTTTGCATACAGGTTGAAAATTATGGATGATACCGGAGGCACCCAGACCACTTGTGCAGGAGTGTCCTTGGGAATTCCATCTGGACATAGATTGCTTTGCCAGAATAGAAATGTTGAAAGCACTCCAGGACAATGGCATCCAAGCACATATGCATATACCTACTGATACATATTGTCTCATTGGTCACCATATCAAACTCTTTACAGAGCTATAGCAAAAACAGTGCAAACACACACCCTCTCCAGAGCAGAAACTAGAGAATGTCATATTCCATCTGGTGAGTGGTTGAATATGTTTTGGTAGTGCCTTGCAGTTCCCACCAATAGATGTAGGGCATGTGGCTGTAATTCTACAGCTTTCTTGGTATTGTTCCCTGGAAAGGCGGGACTACTAATGACCAGGTATTGAAAGAATTTGAACATTTTTCTGAACATGAAAAGCAATATTGAGGCGGGCAAGAGGTTAGGTTGTGAGAGCCTTAATGAAATGAGACAGGACTGACATGAGGAACTCAATAAAAATAGAAGAGTTGGTGGTGAAACTTCTGCACACATGAAATCAACATCCTCAAAGAAATAGTGTTTGAACTTAGTAAAACATCCCTGATATGATATGATATGATAAGGCATTTGTAACGCGCCTATACACAGGTGTTTCAAGGCGCGACGAGGCAGGGAGAGGGGAACAAGGGGAAGACAGACAGCGATCCTACTAGGCCAGGTGTCATTCAGATCGCGCAAGTGCAGGGGGAGGGGGAGGGGAGAGGTGCATGGGGAAGGGGAGGGGGGAAGTGCAGTACAAGGTAAGTAGAATAAATAAATAAAAGGGCCAGCTGGTGGCAAGTGCAAGGTAAGTGCAGAACAAGTGCTGGGAAGGGGGGGCTGTAGGGATACAGAGACAGTCCCGCAGTGCAAGTGGAGAGTGGCTGGGCCAAGGACCGAGGTCGGTGAGAGTGGCCCAGTTGCAGATTCAGTGCAGTTTCAGCGAAGAATTAGCAGGGGAGAGGGAGAGAGAAAGCAGAAGCAAAGATGAAGGTTTTGAGGTGCTTCCGGAACCGGAGATGGTTCTCCTCAAGTTTCATGGGGGCAGGAAGGCTGTTCCAGAGGGAGGCCCCTGCCGCGGAGAGAGATCTACCCCCAGCTCGTTGCTTCGAGAAGCGGCTGACCCTGAGGGAGTTGGAGACGGATGAGCAAAGGGCTCGGGAAGGAAGATATTTAGGAAGAGAGAGTTGAAGGTATTTAGGCCCCAGGCCCCAGAAGGCCTTGGTGAGTTAGCTAGAGCAGAAGGCCCTGGTGAGTTAGCTAGAGCAACAACTTGTCATGATAAGAGCACTCTTCATAGCAGAGGTGATTGGTACCTATTTGGAGAATTTGATTTGAATAGCAGATTGAGACTCAAGACTTCTAAATTCTAAATACTGCATGCCAAAGGCAACTGGAGTATGCCACCTTTAAAAACTGGAGCGGCTCTGGGTCCAGGGTGACTCCTGGTCCAATCCCATTATTTTATTTTTGCTGACAAGAGACGATGGTGATCAATGCATTCCCAAACATCCAACACCACATAGCTCTGCTTCTTACATAGATAAGGGCCTGGATAAAGTGTGAGAAAACAGCATTTGTTTGTGGATTCCTGGCTATAGCTTGTGAGTGCAACACCTATCTTAGTGCTCACTTCATGGTGAGGAATGCAAATACGCACCTTGTGCTGAAACATGGTCTTAAGAAGGTGGGTGGGGATGTTATGCCTTTACATTCACATTTACATTCACCACACCAGGACTAATTGGTGCCTATAACTCACAGTGGAGGAAAAGCATCAGCTGCTGGCAGCAAAATACATAAATAGTGAGACTAACCAATTACTTTCAGAGGGAAGAGAGAAACCAATAAAAAACCAATCACAATCTATATTGATTTATCAAATCAAACAAGAGCACTATATAGGTGTTCAGGGCTCTGCAGTTGTCACAAACCAGGGCCAAAAGGTGCATACTCTGGAAAGCGGGAGTGAGGAGAAGCCACTGCCCAGGAAAGCTACAGTTGGGGGATGCAAAGACATGGCCCAGCAACCTTCAGTGGTTGCAACAGGATGTAACCCCTGCCTGGAGGTTAATCCAACAGACTTCCCACCACTGGGTTAGGAGGATGACATTGCCTGAATGTGAGAACAGAGAATTCCAGCTGACAGGAACAGAAAGGTTGAAGAAACGATTGCGGCTAAAAGTGGCAGACTATGATCCAAAGTACCCAGCAGGGTGACCCATAGATAGTAGATGAGAACATGTAGGCCTGACATGCAAAGAAGATGCAATTATGTTGCTATAGCCTTAACAGTGACTACCACAAAGTAAATAGGTTGCTATATGCCTAGGATGGAGAATGTCATGAATCAAGCAGCATGCTGTAGCCCTAGGACTCAGACTGTAGGCACTAGATCATTTGTCCATATCCTTTGGACATATATAACCAAGAAGAGTGAAGGGGTGCATAACCCTGGAAGTGAGATTGATTTGTTAGGGACCTCTGAAAACCCTAGTATTCACATAGTTGGGGTTTGCTTGGAAACTTGGGGGATGATTCAATGATGTACCTTTAATAATCATTATCGTTTCTAGTTTGGTCCTCTTAGATACCCTTAATCACACCCATCGTGACAACATGAATGTGTGTCTTGCGTGTGTTCTGTTGATCCTCTGTCACAACTGCCTTTATGATTTGAGGTACAGCCTGAGAAAAGAGCAGGCCTTCACTAATATTCTCTATTACATTTCAAAGACCCTGATACCTAGGAATATGATGCATTTTCTTTGGTAACAGCTTAACAAAGGAGTAGTTTGATTTAGGAAGGATGTAGTCTCATTTGAAAAGATGGGAAAAAGGTCATAATTGCAGATTTGATGAAGACCAATGTGACTGGTTTGGATGTACTCGACAAAGATGGAATGAGGTTGAAATTGCAGTGGTGGCTTGTTCATTTCCTTCCACAGTCTTGCATGGTGCCACTGGGCTTGTGGTATTGCATGATTCAATAGAGGGGTGATCCTGCACACTTCGTATCCTGTAGGCCTTACTGGGGTGGGCTTTAAGCTGACAGGGCTTTTGCAGGAATCAGAGAGTGCTGTTGATGGATGGTTATCCCTGCTTTTTGGGAACTTGGGGTGTGGCTGTGGTGCTGTGGATTCATCCTGTGGTGGGTTGGCCAGCTAAGACTAAAATGAAAATGTGTGTGTGTGTGTTTGTATGTGGGATTGGCTAAATGCATGTACGAGTGAGTGGATGTGCATGCTCACATGATGCATGCTGGTGTTTCCGTGGGGAGTGAGAGTAGATGTTCTTGGTGGGTTTGGGCAGAGAGAGATGGACCAGACGAGAGACCAGAGGCCGTCAATTAGTAAATATCTTCTTGCAATGACAATACTGCATTATTGGGCGCAACAATCGTGAATGTGCATTTACAGTAACAATACTGCTGTGAGTGTCCTTATAGAATGACAATTCTGGCATATATTCACACGGCTCATATTTTTTAAGTACAATATTCAAATACAACATGAGACCGGCCTTCCTCCCGGTCTCACCATCTGCCTATCCTACCCATGGCCACGCGCACTCTTCTGATGTCCCAGCCAATAAGTACTCAGATATCTCCAAGCAGAACCCTACCGACATGAGAGCATTGTGCCCCACCCTTGACTACAGCACCTCCATAACCGCTGACCTAACTGTCTCTCGAACCACTACCTTCATCCCTACCGATCAGAACAATAGACTTGGTGCCAGAAACCACCATAGAATTAGCAAATGCCCAGCTAAACTACCCAACGAAACTAACAATCACACTGTAACACCGATCAATTCCACCCCTCCTACTCCAAAAGGAGCTCTTCTAAATGTTGATCACTAGTCGCCCATTCCATAGAAGTCGCCGACATTATTCTAACTAATAACCTGGACTTCCTCGCTGTAACCGAAACCTGGTTGCATGACGCTGCAGGACCATCTCTCACCCTAGCTATACCTGATAACTACACCATCCTCAAAGCAGATAGACCTAACGCTCGAGGAGGTGGTTTAGCTATCATCTTTAAGTCCTCGCTTGATGTTAGACTAGCCTCCTCTCCTCCACTTAAATCATGTGTGCATCTCACAGTCAAATTACAAACTTCCCATAAGAGCACCATCACGTTACATTTAATTTACAGACCCCCGGGCCCACCTGGCTCATTTGAGGAAGACATCACCTCACTAGTTGCCGAAAGTTCCAAACCGTCAGCACAAATGATTATACTTGGAGACTTCAATCTCGGGTTTAATGACCCTCTCGACACCCCAGCCATTGCCTTGGCCACGGCATTAGAGGAGCATGGCCTCCAACAACCCTGCTCCAAATCCACCCACTCGAAGGGCAGAATCCTTGACTTGGTAACCGCCCTTAATTGCAACATTATCATGAAAGATCCCATACAGCTCATCTGGACTGATCACCACTTCCTCCCATTTGACATTAATACTAGCAATTTAGTGCATAAAACGCCTGTTATTGAATCGGCCTGTCCAACTATGAAAAAGAGTAACATCACAGCGGAAGCCTTAATACCCTTGGTGACCGCTACTCTGAACGCACTACCAGCTACAACTGACTTGAACCAACTGGTCAACGTCTATAATGATTCCATGGCCAAAGCCATCGACATCATTGCCCCACTAAAAATGCGCAAAGGGAAACCAAAAGCGCACCTGAATACATGGTACACCCCAGAGCTCAAACTTCTCCGGCAACAAAAAAGTAAACTTGAAGCACTATGGAAATCAGTGCCTTCAGCAAATAACAGAACTAATCTCACCAATATCTCCACTCTCTACAAAAATGAAATTACACGCGCAAAGAAAGAATCTCTTAACTCCAGGATCTCTCAGGCAAGCTCTAGCACAAAGGAGCTCTTTAACATCCTAAAGGAATTAGAAACCCCCATTCCTCCCATGGATACTTGCACTAGGGATAAACCATGGTTCACAGGGATCCAGAATGCCCGTGCTAACAAAATTTCAGGGCTCCAAACTAAAATTGACAACAAACGACAACAACTCACTCATGGTCCTACCTCCAGTTCCACCCCTCCTCCACCTACCGCCACTAGCCCAGCCTTTACTTTCAAAAAGGTATCCATTCCTGAAGTGAAAAAAAATAGTAGCATCTTTGAAACCCTCGAATTGCAAGGGGGACAGTTGCCCCGCACAGATCATAAAAGATGCAGCCAGGGATCTCTCTCCCTTCATAACAAATTAATAAACCTGTCATTCTCCAATAACTCGGTCCCTAGTAATCTGAAACAATCCTGGGTCCTACCACTACTAAAAAAAACAACCCTCGACCCAGATATACCCACGAATTATAGACCCATCACCACCGTCCCATTCTTACTAAAAATTCTTGACAGAGTGGCCTATCTACAAATCCAGGATTACCTCGAGACAAACCATTTGTTAGGAACTCGCCAATCTGGCTTTTGACCACAACATGGGACAGAAATGGCCCTTGTTGATCTCAAGTGCCAAATAGACGACCTCAAAGATAAAGGTAAGGCTGCCATCCTTCTTCTCCTCGACCTCTCCGCTGCCTTTGACCTGGTTGACCACAAAATCCTGTGCAACCATTTGTCATCGGCAGCACACTTCTTCCACTCTGCGGTCACATGGATCCAATCCTTCCTGGACAATAGGACCATGCGGTCTTCTCACCCCTAGCAGCGGCCGACCCTATCCCTATTACTTGCGGTGTCCCACAAGGATCTTGTGTCTCACCTACTTTGTATAATATATTTACAAAGCCCCTATTCGAAAAGCTGGACCATCTGGGTGTCACCTACACCAATTACGCAGATGACACCCAGATACTCCTCACCCTATCCGGCACCAACTGGATCAATGAAGTGATCTCCATCATTCAGGCATGGATGGCCACAAATGGCCTTTGCCTGAATGATGACAAGACCGAACTGCTCCTTGTCGGCTCACCCAACACCATCTGGAAACTCTGTCCCAGCTACACCAGCTTCACCATTGACGGCAACACCATCCCCATTGCCAAAAGTGTAAAAACCCTTGGTTTCTACCTAGACACAAATACTAACCTAGCCAAACAAATTAATATGACTGCCTCAGCCACTGCATACACTGGTAAACTAATTAGCGCCTGTAGACCGTTGATTTCCCCCAACAACTGCCTCACTTTAGCCAGAGCAAGTATACAATCCAAACTGGATTACTGTAATAGCCTTTATGTAGGCGCCAACAAAACGGTAATCAATAAATTGCAAGTTCTACAAAACAACAAACTCAGTGCCGCCCTAAGTATCCCCAGAAGGGAACATATCTCGGCTACAAGAATCTCATGCAAATGACTCTCCATCCAACAAAAAATAAACCTAAAAACCATCTGCCTCACCTACAAAGCTCTTAACCACCTAGCTCTGCCCTATCTCACTAACAAATTTACACTAAGACATAATACCAGAACCACTAGATCCTCTAATACACTACAACTGACGGTGCCCAAATACTCCCTCAAAAGAGCTGGTGGTTCCAGCTTCCCAGTTCTAGCCTCACAACTATGGAACACCATTCCACTGGATATGAAATCCACACCCACCTACCAACCTTTCAGAACTAAGGTCATCACTTGGTTACTCAACAAATTACCAACCATGTATGTAAGCATACCTAATGTACGAATGTATCCTTTGCTATGTCTGCCTATTATTATGCACTAACTGCTTTCTTGTCAACTATACATTTGCTTCACTACTGTACAATTGTTCCCTACCTTTGCCTGTAACTTGATGTTTAAGCGCCCATATACCCCTGGGTCAGGAGTGCTATACAAATAAATAAACAAAACACACAAACAAAACAATATTGACATGATTCTGCACAGCAAACGTGAGTATCTTCTTACATTGACAATACTGGCAATATTGGGCATGGCCGATGCAGGTGTGCTCATACAGTTACAATATAGGAATTATTGGCAAAGCTAATGTAAGTGCATTCATACAGCAGAAATATTGTCATATATTGGTACACCTAGCAGGAACAAGTCTTATTACATTGCTAATATTATTTTTGTTATTATTTGTTCAACGTGAACTACATTCAGAACATATTTTTTCTCACAATAAAAACATGTTCAATACAAAACACACAGCATCAGACAATGGCTAAAAACATTAAAGAAAATATCCAACATTACACTTCATTTAATAAAAGAGAAGGAAAAAAGAAATTCATGTTTACAATCCTATTAGATTAAGGAAACATATCGTTCAGAAAACGCAATGCTGCCAGTGCCCAAGAGTTACTAACAGATGTCATTACTAGCTGCCATACATACCCAACAGAAGGGTTTTTAAAATCACAATGGAGAAAGTCAAAGTGCAAAGTGCATGTGTCAGAGAGTGAGAAGTCATGGGGGTGTGTGATGGACTGAGAAGGTACCTGCCTCTGCGCAATGTGTAGATGCCTACATTCACAAATTGAAATTTCTTACAGAATAGGCTCTTTTATATGTGTCACCTCTTACTCATTATTTTATTTAATGTAATAATGTCCTATGAAAATGTGAATTCAGTATGGCTTTACACTGAACTATCATGCACTTGATGTTAAACAAATAATACAAAGTGACTAAAACAGACAATGTTGTAGGCTTAAATGAAAAAGAAAATGTAATTTAAACTATGCTTTTTTATGTGTGCAGCTTCATGGAGAACCTGATAAAACTTTAATTTTGATGTTAGTATTCTTCCAGAAAATGATGGAATGTCAATTACAAATCATGCAAGAGGTCTAACATATTTCTATACATAAAACACTTAGGACACATTTTTAAATAGCACACTTCAGATATATTGGCTAAAATACATTTTTGCAACTGTCTGCTTTTTTGAAACCAGGAATTTTCAGATCCCATTATTCATTCTCTTTGATAAATGCTTAAAAGGCTGTCCAATAAATCTGTTTTTACTAAGAGAAAAGACAGGTTCAAAAAAATAAATGAAAAAACAAGTCAAAATGAATTCCAAAATCATGGTTTTCATGGTCAAATTTGTGTAAGCTTATTTAAAATCCTACCCTGATAAGAAATTGATGAATGCATCATCAGTCAGTAATTGCAACTTTAAATAAGCAGATTCCTGTACAATCTGCAACCTGGCAGAGTAATAAGGCCTCATAAACAATTAACTGTTTTCATTAAAGCATCCTAATTTTAAATACACCTGATGGTTCAGTTCGATATCCAAGGATGAACAGCACATATACATTATGTTAATTGCCCAGAAAATGTAAGTACAGATCTCAATTGAGTTGGAAAAGGGAGATTGACATTTTTAAATTGCCATAGTAATATCCTCTCTGATAATATGAACAAAGGATGGGCCTGCTAGTAGTTGTACACTCAGCGTCCACATTGGGCATGCCATGATCCAAGCAAGTACATGGCTTTGGAAGGATGATATGCACACATACTTACCCTAAGTTAGCCCATGATAGTATCTCTTCCATGTGAGCATAACATTGATCCTGGTGTAAAAATTGTAGACATTGGAATACAAAAAGCCAAACTCATACTGATGGATGCTAATCCCACCATAACTCTACTTGCCCTGTTTGATGTGACATCTGTAGCAATGCTAAAAATCACCAATTAAGCTGTTTGCCTTCATTGAACTTTCTAACCATCTATCAAGTATACCATCAAAGTCCCTTCCCCAAATTAAACATTCATGATTGATGCCTTTAGTAAAGCCCCTATATTATAAAGGAATGTGTAATTGTCTATGTTTAGCGTCTACACATTATCAAGACAATATGCTTTTCCACAGACAAACAGAGTCTCCCTGATGTTGATAACGTATTGATTTTTTGACAACTGTAGAAACATGTGGGCTTATGCATATCAGTGTACCCTGGTAGAGGAACAACATGAGGCATGTGAGTGTCTACCCAATTTAATTGCTTCTGCAATTAAATTAGTGTCCTGTAGCAGAGCTATCTTTATTTTGTGCTTCTGTAAGCATGAGTACATTCCAGATTAATAGCTCCTACCCAGCCATTGTCAGCCACATGACAATGACATGCAACTAACCCTAACATGACCACAGTCATCAATCTCCTTCCTTGTGTTTTTTGCCAAGTAAGTCAAACAAATCTGATAAATTGTATGATTTAGGCATTCCAGATTCCTAAGAGGCTACTGCTGCTAGATCACCCTCTCGGCCATGTCCATACATATGAAGCTTTTTTATTAATGACATGAAAATGAGAACATTGAAAGAAAGTGAAACATATCTATATATACAAATCATACAATAAATGCAAACCAATTTAACAAACGAATGAAATAATAAAAAAAACATGAAAAGAAAATTGAAAAGAAAAAATACTATATAGATTGAAATATATACATCTTACAGAAGGTTTTTACATATGGGCTAATTGTTTAATGTCTAATTAATAAATACTGAGTCTAGTTGATTAGTGTGGCACTTAGTTATAGTTAACCTTACTTTGCTTGCCATGGTTCATCATATTCACATCATTGTACCCCCTACCCTCCTCATTGACATTGGGCCTTTACAAATGTCTTCCTTGCATCCGTTGAACAGTGCCTTGGTTTCTTGAGCTGTTTCGTGAGCTGTGATTCTCTGTAAGTAACTTTTGTTAATTATTTCACTTTATAATTTGATAAAATGTTTAACCAATACCCAGCCCACTTTGGTGTTTATTAAATGATCAGTTCTATGGGGAAGTCTACTTTGTCGTTTTAACACTGTTTCTATGAATCATGATACATTTACTTTTTTTGTTCTGCTTTTTCTAGCAAGAGCATCTATTAGAATGGCTTGACAGTTTAGTGTTCCTATTATCTTGGAAGCTTGTACTCAACATTCTGTTACTTCTGCAAGTGGAGAAGAGAAATTTGAGATGAAATCACTAGTGTCTCACAGGAGTAGACGAATGATTAGTGTATAGACTGCCTCCATAGCCTGCACACTTTAATATCCAGCATTGATCATAATCACAAAGTTGAAAAAGGCACAGATAAGAGATATACCTCCTTCAACTTGTTTGGTAACGTGGGTAGAGGACAGGTTATATTACCAAGAGGCTAAATGGAGGGTTGTTACTGTAGATCCGCGCACTGCCCAAATAACTTTAAATAGAAATAGTCTTAGGTAAATTGCTTGCTACTTTACTGATATGTTCCGCCAACACGTGTTTCGATGCTAGGTCATTCTGAAGGCTGAATACATGTAAGAGTATGTTCCAAACATGTTAACATGCAGTCACAAAATATAAATAGCAAAACATTTGGCAATAGATTAAGTCCACTACAGCCCTGGCACAGGTTATAAGGTGCTGCTCACTACTGCCCCATAAGCACAATGATAATTATATGTGACCACACTAGTAATAGCATAGCAACAAGGAGTATATAGAACTCTAAATGTGCACTGTGTGCTTAATGCTATGAATTCACTACCTAATGTGCAAAAAACTGATCAGAAGTGTTTCTGTATACTTTCTCCTATGCCCTGACCAACGGCCCACTTTGGTATGTTATACTCATATTACATCATTGTTTAATGAATATGATTTTATTCAATTTATTGTGGAATGTTTTTCTATTTATATTTTCAGACTGCATGCTAACATGTTTTTGAGTTTTGAGTTTGAGTTTGGTGACGCCACCATGGCCAGTTTGACTATTGAATGTTGGGTTGATGATGATGATGCTGGTGCTTCAAGGTGCTGTTCAAATTGTGTCAGTTCAAATAATTCCACAGCAGCAATCTACTTGTTCAAATGGGAGGAAGTGATGATCTCAACTGATGTGGTGCAGCAGCAAACTGGTTCAATTAGCAGCAACATTGGTTTGAAGAAGAGCCAAAAGCAGCAACACAGGTGCTGTTGTTTTCTGTTGTTTTCAATGAGTTTGAACTTGACTGATGATGGTTCGACCGAGGTTGTACATAGTTGAATGTGAGTAACCAGTGGCTTTGTTTCCTCTATCACTGTGAGTCCCAATCCAGGGGCTCAGGTAGAAGATGAGTCATTGTCCTCTTTTTTTCCAAACCAGGGGAGGCTGGCTAGCACCTCCGAGATTCCTTCACCTCCATTGAGGTCCTGGGTACCGTTGTAGCTGACAAAGAGGCAGGTATTGCTCCAGCAGCAGTAATGTAATGTTTTCTGGGCAGGGTTTGGGAGATAAAATATTGACAGACGGCAGAATCCTAACATCCTGGCAATCAGCCATTTTAGTTCCTATTCACAAAAAGGGAAATAAATTAGACCCGGGGAACTATCGATTACTATCGATGCTCGACTGTACTGGGAAGTTATTCGCCTCCTGTATATTAAATGAACACCAGGCATGGAAGATAGTTCTGGGATTCTGGACCGCTTCCAGAGTGGCTTTAGAACAGGCTACTCTACATCGCATAATCTGTTCATAATGGACCTTCTAAAGAATAATGCCCTGAAATCCAACAGACCCCACTATGTGAATTATATATTGATTTCAGATCAGCTTTTGACATAGTAAATAGGGAAAAACTATCGCATAAATTATGCACAATGAATTGCCCAGAGGAATTAATATTCTACCTGAGACTCCTCCATACCAACACCTCTGTCCAACTCAAGCTAGACCAAAATGGTTCTAGAACTAAACTGATCAGTCAGAATGGCGGGGTAAAGCAGGGTTGTACCACGGCCCCCCTGCTCTACAACCTGTTTGTCTCAGACATCCCTGAATTCATAGCAGGCACCCATAATTGCCCACCCAAGATCAATACTTCAAAGTGCGCCATTATGGTTTATGCAGATGATATTGTGTTATTTGACCACACATTCAGTGGCCTATCAATATCGGCAACACAACTTTGGAAATATGCTGATCAGAACGAATTGGTCATAAATCACAATAAAACTGAACTCATTCTTTTTACTGCTGGGAGGGACGCATGACCACGTCTACTATTGGAACAAGTAGAGTTCAGATATACTCACTCCTACAAATACCTAGGAGTTGAGTTTGATAGCCGGGGCAGTTAAGATCAATGTATTCAACATCGTAAAATAAAAGCAGCACAACTAACTGCAATGGTCTATCGGTTCACATAAAATCAGAGTGGCTACTACATCTGGGGAGCTCGACATCTTTATGCGCAATGCCTTCTCCCCATGGTAACTTATGGACTAGAGGCACTTATAACGATGAACCCTGACTGGCTCCAACTCATTGAAGGAAACTTCTGGAGGAAACTATTGGGCTTACCCCAATGTATCCCCATGGCTATGCTCAGGCTTGAATTGGGAATACCATCGATGAAAGCGATTCTATTGGGGAGAAGGGCAGAACTATACCTCAAAATTCACTCCTGCCCCAAAACTGCCCTACTCAAATCTTTAAAAGAGGCCTCGATGGTGGATACGCAATCCAGACTAACAACTGGAATGAATAGCCTCTTTGGATCTATGAGCTGGTCACCAAACTGGGAAGAACATTCGCAACGCATAAAATATCAAATGTGCAAACGTTTAAAGCTTTGGCACTGGCAGCAGAACTTTGGCCATCTAGTGTCACGACCTTCTCCCAAAACCCCTCTGGTAAACCCATTGGCCAGGTGGAGTCAGGACTCGGGCCTCTAGATCCTGGCATCCTTTTCCAAAACCCTCTTGGGGCCACTCCTGGCGCCTATGGCGCCAGGCTCAGACACCATGAAAAACATGTGCTTGGGAACTACTTAATGTTTTATCAGCCAACATAGAGGCTTCCACATATCTTGGTTTCAAGGAACCAAGATATGCAGTATAGTGTTTTGGGTGTTGTAGCCTAGGGACTACTTTACCTGGACTATTTTGTTGGGGCTATTTAAACCACACCCGAGCAAGACAACACGCTTCGCGTTACTTTGCAGCTTGCAACGTGACGCTCGCCGTGTCCAGCTATAACCTCGAACCTCGGAAAAGCAGAACCTAAAAGTAAACAAAAGGAACATCATTAGCAGCAGCATCTTACCTGCAGTCTTCATCTTTAGCCACTTGCAGGTACTGAGAACAGCTTCCTCGAATCTGCACGCCTCCCGGACATAACGACCTGAAAGAGGAAGATAGAGGCAACATTAAAGAAAGCAGTAGAGACATTTGCAAGTTACGAACTGCTCAAAAGGCTTACCTGGCTGGTCGCCTCTCGGCTGGCACCACTCCGGACATTCCACTCACGCTGAAGAACACCGCGACCTACAAGGATGGAAAAACACAGGTTATCAAAGTCAAGACTTCGCAGCGCTGCGCATAGCGCTTACTTACTGCATCCTAGCGCTCTTAATACACCATCATTTACCAGCGGGGCTCAACCAAGCCAGTTTGCCGCGCTGAAGCTCTGCATACCTAAGGGAGAAAAAAAGAGACATTTTAAACAAATAAAGGCATGCAGGATAGCAACAAAACTAAAGAAAAGCAATAAGACCTACCTGAACAATATCAAACGGGCCGGCGTCAGTGAAGTAACTGGACCGCACATTCCCATGAAAGACAACGCGCTCCTGCAAAGAAGGCACGCCTAACTCTACCACGAGGTGAGGAGAGGGCCCAGAGGGGCTGAAATCATACGGGGGTTGAGGGAGGATACTTAGTCCTCATGTATTTTCAGGCAGAACCTTCCCCGCAGACCACATCTGGGCAAAGCTGAGAAGCATACCAGCGAGTAACCCGGCTGGGTGGCATCTCTGTGGATACCAGGTGAGCGTAACAGAACGCGAAGACTACCATAACACATCCACCTGGGCGCCATGGAGAAATCAGAAATGGACCAATTGGCCCAATTACTTGGAGAGCTTCGTGCTGAGGTTCATTCTGCCCGACAAGAGACTAATGCCCTCCGGAGAGACCTAATAGTGACCAAAGAACGCACTGAAGAGATTAGCAGGCAATACTTGCAATCACAGGCAGGACAGATGCCTCTATATGGAAGCAATCCAATGATGCAAAACCCTGCCATACCACCCCCTCTGGTACAGATCACGTTACCTGGAACAGTTCCCCTGGCACCACCAGAACGGTTCTCAGGCGACCCGCGGAAGTATGTGGCATTCATCAATCAGTGTCGCCTTCATTTTCTTTGTAGGCCTGGAGCATTTCCAAACGACCAAGCTCGGGTAGCTTTTGTCTTATCATACCTGAGTGGTACTGCAGCAGATTGGTCGGTGCCGTTGGTAACCCATGACGATCCTCTATTACATGACTTTGGGGGGTTCCAGAGAGAAATGGAAAAACGTTCTGCTCGCCATACCCAGGAACAAGCAGTAGACAATGAACTCTTGTCCCTCCGACAGTGGAATCAGGACTTGTTAACGTACATTGCTACCTTCAACAGACTTGTTGCCGAAGATAGGTGGCCAGAAAACAAAAGAACCACGTTATTCCATAGAGGCTTACGAGGCGAATTAAAGGATGTCTTAGCCCAGGTGGTTTATCCACCCAGAGACTGTGCAGAATTCATAAATCTGGTCGTGCAGCTAGACCACCGGTTTCAGGACCGAAAGGCAGACCGGTCTAAGACGGACCCTCGGACCGTGTATGTTTGACCAAGGGAAAACACACCCTGTGTACCTGAAAATGCTGTAGAACCCATGCAGATTGGAGGGATACGGCCTCCATTAACAAAAAAAGAGCGGGACAAAAGAAGACAACAACAGCTTTGTTTGTATTGTGGGAAACCAGGACAATTCCTGAAGGACTGTCCAGTAAAACCCCCAAGTAGAACAGTCGGGGCCACAGAGAAGGATGAAGCTAAGGAGTCGGAAAACTACCAAGCTCGACAAACGTAGAGGTCAGTTTGTCGAGTGAGAAAAAAGAGTTGCTGAACTCACACTTTGCAATACCAGTGATCTTAATTAACCACCAACAGTCGTCAAGAATGCGTGCCGTTGAAGCATACATCGATAGTGGAGCAGTTGGAAATTATATTGATCAAAACCTGGCAGCAGAGATGGGGCTTCCTTTGTGTTCTAAGCCAACTATGGAGAAGGTAAACACCGTGGATGGGACAGAAATCGCTTCTGGACCAGTAACCCAGTGCACATCCAGGGTAACCTTGCTGTGCCAGGACAGACATCGGGAGTCTAGTTAATTTGATCTCATCAAGGCACCTCAGTTCAGGCTAATACTAGGGATGCCATGGTTGGTTGCTTACAGCCCTTTGATGGACTGGTGGGCACAAATATTAAACTTCCATGGTGACTGCTCCTCTGCCTGCTATTACCAAGAGGAGAAACCCGACGTTTGTATCCCCATGACTCCCGGAGCGACAGTATCAACCCTGGGAGCAACTAATACCTTGCCCAGTGAATACCATGATTTTCAGGATGTTTTCTGAAAGGACCAAGCCAATACATTGCCGCCGCACAGGCCCTATGACTGTCAGATCGACCTTGTTCCTGGTGCACAAATCCCTTGTGGCAGGATCTACGCTCTCACAGAACCAGAAAACCTTCATTTGAAATCCTATTTAGACCAGTACCTTGCAGCCAGTCCTTTGTTCTTCGTACCGAAAAAGGAAGGAGACTTGAGGACCTGTATTGACTACTGCGCATTGAACCAGATCACGGTGAAGAACCTCTACCCCTTGCCACTTATCCCTGAGATGCTAGACCAAGTTAAAGATGCCCAGATTTATACCAAATTGGACCTTCGAGAAACGTACCACCTGGTCCGAGTCAGAAAAGGAGATGAATGGAAAACCGCCTTCCGTACTAAGTACGGCTTGTTTGAATACCAAGTCATGCCCTTTGGGTTATGCAACGCTCCTGCGGCATTCCAATATTTCATGAATGACATCTTAAGGGAGTTAATTGATGTGTGCGCCTTAGTGTATATAGACGACATCTTAGTATACTCAGCCTCAAAACAAGATCATGTCAGGCACATTCGTTCAGTCCTCACCAAGCTCTGTCAACATCGCTTGTTTGCAAGGCTTGAAAAATGCTTTTTTCACGTCACCAAAGTAGAGTTTCTTGGTTTTATCCTTACTCCATGAGGCATCAGAATGGACGTGCACAAGGTAGATGCCATTCTGAAATGGCCTTCTCCGACGTCTCTGAAAGGGGTACAAAGCATGCTGGGCTTTGCGAACTTCTACCGCCGGTTCATCCCAGACTTCTCTCAGGTTGTGCAACCAATCACAGTACTATGACGAATAAACAATAAAAAGTTTACTTGGACCGAAGAAGCAGAAGAAGCCTTTCAGGAACTTAAACAAAGATTTACCTCTGCTCCAATCCTGCGAAATCCTCGTCCAGACCTCTCATATGTCGTTGAAACTGATGCGTCCTGTCTCGCAATGGGGGCTGTCCTTTCACAGAGAGACCTGGAAAACGGCCAGCTACATCCTGTGGCCTTCTGTTCGAAAAAGTTCTCACCTCCAGAGATTAATTATGCCATCATGGACAAGGAACTCCTTGCTATCAAATCTTCCTTTAAAGCCTGGAGGCACTACCTTCTGGGGGACAGACATACCATTACAGTCATCACAGACCACCGAAACCTGCAATATCTCAAAACAGCCAAGGCCCAGTCCTCGCGCCAATTACGGTGGGCCCTTTTCTTCGCCGAATATGATTATGTAATCACATTTCAACCAGGAGTCAGAAACGGAAAGGTGGATACCTTATCTCGCATGGGCATAGATGAAATAGTATATACATCTCCAGACCCAGTACCTATTATACCTGAAGGCAGACTCTTGGGTATCACGACAGCCTTAACACAAGCAGAATTATGGAAAGAAATCCAACGGACAATGAGTCCTGATTGCTTACTTGCATGGCAAACTCAAGGAGAACAATATACCATCAAGGACCATCTACCCTTTTTTAGGGATCGCCTATATGTACCGAAGAAGGAATTACAACAGCATATTCTTTCAAACTATCATGATTCACTGATCGAAGGGCATCCTGGGATCGCCAAAACCCTAGCTAAGGTGAAAGAGAACTTTTGGTGGCCTACCTGGCGTAAGGAAATCATTTAGTATATTCAGTCCTGCGGTGTCTGCGCACAAAATAAATTTCAGAAACAAAAACCATCTGGTCTCCCACAACCATTGGACGTCCCTCCAGTTCCATGGCACACTCTTTCCCTTGACTTCATCACTGATCCACCTCCAAGACAAGGGTTCAACACCATCATGTAGTTGTGGACTTATTCTCGAAGATGGCCCATTTTATTCCTCTCAAAGGCCTCCCAGACGCATCCACTTTAGCAAAAGTGTTCCTGGAGGCCGTGGTTAAGCTACATGGCTTCCCTTCGGTTCTGGTCTCAGATTGAGGCAGCCAGTTTTCAAACTTCTGGAAAAAATGTTGTACAATGGCGCAGATCGACGTTCGGCTATCTACCAGTCACCATCCCCAAATGGACGGCCTAACCGAGAGAACCAATCAGACACTCGAGCAATATTTATGGTGCATGCTGCACCACGAACAAAGGAATTGGAAAGACCTACTATGGATAGCCGAATAGGCATATAACAATTCTTTGCATTCAAGCACGGGACAAACGCCCTTCTATACCCTTTATGACAGACATCCACGTACCTCTGAACTAGACCTTCCAGCCAGCTTGGAAATGCCTGCGGTAAAGACTCTACACACAACCATTACTCAGGCTTTCAAAAGGACAAAGGAACACCTTATTCATGCCAAAGAAAAACAAAAGAGATTTGCCAACCAACACCGGAAAAAGGCCCCTGATTATCAAGTAGGAGACAAAGTTTGGTTAGCCACTAAATTTGTACCCATCAAGGGAACCCAGACCTTTCATCCCAGATTCTTAGGACCCTATACCATTAAGGCAATTATCAACCCAGTAGCCGTGAAACTGGATTTACCACATAATCTATGGTATTTCATGTGTCCCTCCTGAAACCAATACAACCCGGCACACGGATTGGGACAACACATAAGCCCATACTTGTTGACGGAGAACCAGAATTCGAAGTCAAAGATATCCTGGAATCTAAATACTCTAGGACCAAGCTATATTATCTCGTCGATTGGAAAGGATTTGGTCCACAAGATAGATCCTGGGAGCCCAGTGAGAATATCCACGCACCACGTCTAATCAGAAAATTCCATCGGAACTTCTCAACTAAACCTGGGCCAGACAGAAGGAACACCATGGGAGGGGCCTTAGGGGGGAGTGATGTCACGACCCTCACCCAAACCCCCTCTGGCAAACCCATTGGCCAGGTGGAGTCAGGACTCGGGCCTCTAGAACCTGGCATCCTTTTCCAAAACCCTCTTGGGGCCACTCCTGGCGCCTATGGCGCCATGCTCATACATCATGAAAAACATGTGCTTGGGAACTTCTTAATGTGTTATCAGCCAACATGGAGGCTTCCACATAGCTTGGTTCCCAGGAACCAAGCTATGCGGTCTAGTGTTTTGGGTGTGGTAGCCTATGGACTACTTTACCTGGACTATTTTGTTGGGGCTATTTAAAACACACCCGAACAAGACAACACGCTTCGCGTTACGTTGCCGCTTGCAACGTGACACTCACCGTGTCCACCTATTCCCTCGAATCTCGGAGAAGCAGAACCTGCAATGAAACAAAAGGAACATCATTAGCAGCAGCATCTTACCTGCAGTCTTCATCTTTAGCCACTCGCAGCTACTGAGAACAGCTTCCGCGAATCTGCACGCCTCCCGGACAGAACGACCTGAAACAGGAATATAGAGGCAACATTAAAGAAAGCAGTAGAGACATTTGCAAGTTACGAACTGCTCAAAAGGCTTACCTGGCTGGTCGCCTCTCGGCTGGCACCACTCCGGACATTCCACTCACGCTGAAGAACACCGCGACCTACAAGGAAGGAAAACACAGGTTAGCAAACGCAAGACTTCGCAGCGCTGTGCAAAGCGCTTACTTACCGCATCATAGCACTCTTAATACACCATCATTTACCAACGGGGCTCAACCAAGCCAGTTCGCCGTGCTGAAGCTCTGCATACCTAAGGGAGACAAAAAGAGACATTTTAAACAAAGAAAGGCATGCAGGATAGCAACAACACTAAAGAACAGCAATAAGACCTACCTGAACAATATCAAACGGGCTGGCGTCAGTGAAGTAACTGGACCGCACATGCCCATGAAAGACAACTTGCCCCTGCAAAGAAGGCAGGACGGAGAGCATGCTTAACTCTACCAGAAGGTGATGAGAGGGCCCAGTGGGGCTGAAATCATATGGGGGTGGAGGGAGGATACTTACCCTGGTCGGTCAGCCTTCAACACAGTCCTCCTGTATTTTCAGGCAGAACCTTCTCCGCAGACCACATCTGGGCAAAGCTGAGAAGCATACCAGCGAGTAACCCGGCTGGGTGGCGTCCCTATGGATACCAGGTGAGCGTAACATCTAGCGAAGCTTAAAAGCTATCAGTTTGTGTCACATGTTCTATATACATAAAAAAAGCACAAAAATACATGAATCTATGTCCATCTGAACATCTGAGCCGATTCAT
Source organism: Ambystoma mexicanum (assembly GCF_040938575.1). Lineage (NCBI taxonomy): Eukaryota > Metazoa > Chordata > Amphibia > Caudata > Ambystomatidae > Ambystoma > Ambystoma mexicanum. The sequence goes on from NC_090937.1 coordinate 1,135,348,615, forward strand.
GCTGTTGTTGCGAATTAATCATCTTCCAACTATGTCGACTCTGGGGCCTGAGAGATCTATACCAGAAGCAGAAAGATACTGCAGGCTATGTAAACAACGATCCACCCCCTAAACAGCCAGACATATACTTACATGTTGCACTACTTTGACCACTAGTTATATCAGCAACTATGAGGAGCACGTCCATAATATCGACCATATCAAGGAAAATGACTTATGGCACCAGTGTATCAACCAACACCCTCAGTGTTAAGCTCCAATTGGTGATGTTCAAAGTTTGGAATGATGCCAACAACAGGATGAATCTGGAGTTAACGCTCGGACGTAGAAACAATAAAAATAACAACAATATTAATGGGCAATAACCGATAGCTGATCACTATTTTGTTGCTGTGAGGACTAAAGTCTCCCCCGTAATTGTAACAGTTACCCATACTATGGTCACTGACTATTAATACCGTTAACTACTTTGATTTTATCACATTAATTGACCCCCTAAGTTGTCTTTCTGATTGCTAATACCTCCCCCTAGGTTTCTGCTCTCACTCATCTTTCCTCTTCTTTTAATTCACTCAACTCATTCTATCTTCATTTGATATTTTTTATTTTATGTCATTTTATTCTTGTTTCGACTCTTTTACCTTATCAACTGAATTAGAGTGTGATTTTATCTTATGACTTCATGATTAATTGTGAAAAATATCAAGTTATAATAACTAATTATATTTTGCTTATGTGTAAAGTTTTGTATAAAACTGTATCACATTAAAACAAAATAAATAAGAACTTGCTTTTGCCTTGCATCACTTAATCTTCAGCTCAATGGTGAAGGGCTTTGGAAAAGTCGGCATTCATAAAAGGGATCTGAACAGAATTTATTTTAAAGTCCAGGAATCAATCACAGTAAGAGGGATACACCCCTTTCTTATAAAGGCAAAAAGCCAGAGGGATTGGTTAAAAGCAAGCCTGTTTTAAGGGTCCCAATCCTTGTTAAGTTAACAAGTGACTTGTGCCTTTTTGCAAACCTTAGGGGGTGGGGGTGGCTAATTGGATGGTTGAGGAAAAGCATGCTGTGGAAGGGTCCTATGACAGCTGACCAGCTGCAGCCACAGGGGATGTCCTGTTTGATTTAGCAAGCAGGCATCTTATAAGTTATATGCTGGGGAATATCTTGTTTTTAACCCTGTGCCTATTATGGTCATTTTGCATTTTTTGAAATGAGTGATTGCGTCAATAATCGTTTTCATTACTGCATTTTGCTTTTAATTTATTCACCCTGGAGAGACATGATTGATTAATTAACATTGCATTGCTTTTGATCATTGCTATCTGCAGGTATAAAATTGATCCATTTACTTTGTGCTTTTTATTATTGTATTTCTCTCCTGAAATCATATATTAGGTTTCATGCAATTGTTTTGTTTATATTTGAATACCTAATATTGGTAGCGTTCTCTTAACTGAGTTGGTTTTGAAGCTTTTGGTTTCCTAAGGAGGCCATATGGGCATGTGCAGAGCAGTTTTGGTTTTTGAGAAGAGATTTCTGGCAATCCCTGCACATGAATGTGATTTGAGATATATGACCTGGTACCTGCAAAGGGTTGATTTGTTTTTATTTGGTGGTGTTTCAGTAAGAATAGACTTGTGAGAGGTTATATTGTAAATAAACATGTATTCTTTTATACATGACATGAGTCCTTTTTGACTCAATTTGCAAATGTTGTGCTGATGTATTATGCCTTTGAATGCTCTGTTTTGTTCTTCCCCATCCCTTCTAAAATGTGTGTGAGGCAGTACTTTATTTGATAAGGTGAAAGGGTTGTGTCAATTGTGCCTATCTGAAAGGGTTGAACGAAGGCACCCGCTTAGAGTTCTGATTAGTCTAACAAGCCCAGTTAATTAATCAATACATTCTTTTTTAGAAGGCATTTCCCCTGATAGAATAATGGAATCAACTCTATAGCATGGACTCCTAACTATATCTAGGGCCACCAATTTAGTGCAGCAACTGTTATGCTTTGAGCCCCCCAGACCTTGCTAAATTGGACATTCCTAAATATCAGCTGCAACCTTCAGAAATTTTGTAACTTAATTAGATATTTATTTGATGAAAAATGTCCAAAAGATATTGTAGATTTTTTAATTCCCTTCTTAGCATAACACAACTGTGTCGTTAGAACATATACAAATGCCCAACAATGCTGGCAATCAGGTCTATTTGAGCGTTCAGAATGTTTTGTGATTGTGTTATTGATTCAGAAAAAATACCATTTTGCTGATGGGAAAAAATCAATAATTGAAAGAATATTCAACTTTGCACCTTTTGAGGTGTGTGTTAATTTGTTTGTATGTGCGACAGCATTTAATCTTGAATACAGTCTGTGCTCTGGTCCTGTTATGTGCACAACTTGTCCTGACATACATGAAGGGACATACACTATTGACAGGTTTATTGTAATCAATGACTGAATACTGAACAACCTCTGGAATTTTAAACGGATCTGAGCCCATTCAAGTCTTCATCCACTGACTCAATTATACTCTTAGTGGATCTTGACTAGCTGCTTTGTGTAATCTATCACAACAGGGATGATACAGCTCAGCTGTTGTGGGATGTCTCAACCACTCATCCAAGCCCTGCAACATCACTGGCCATTGCTGGCAGCAGAAACTTCAGTATGGCCACTGGAAAGAATGCTGCTCCCTCGAAATCACCAGAAAATGCACAGTGAAAACCTGAAAAACAGGCCGTCATCCACTTTTGCCTATCTTAGTGAGCGCAGGAGACCACTGCCAAAAACCACCATTGGGCTACCCACAGAGTAGCCTGAAACCACTTGGAAATAGCAATGCTGATTGCAAAAGAAACAGAGCTAGTTTCCCAAAAAATCTGTTTTCTTGATTGTCAAAAATTGCTAAAATCATGGCTCACAAAACCACCAAAAAGGTCCAACCTTCTTGTTGGGTGTTCCACATTACTCTACTGCAAGAATCCACACAGAAACAATGTCAGCAAAAATCATATGTTCTCAGAACAAAATCCTATTTTAAAGACACTGATGGAAAGACAGCTGTCAAAAATGGGTGTAGTACCGTTGCTCACCTCTACCAGAAAGCCAGCGTTTTAAACCATTTTCATTGTAAAGTTGAACATGGAACCCCAAACTATGCCAAATAAATACTTTCTATCAGAAGCCTAAGGGGTGGAGACAATTTAAAACTATATTCTGAAATTTCTTGAAGGAAGCAATTGTTTAATGTATGTATTAAAAATGTGGGTTATATTGTAAGAAAAAACAATTTGTAGACATTGGTTGCAGAGTTAAAAAGTTTCCCACACTTGGATCAAACAGATTCCACACCTTTTCCCTGGACAAAAGAAGCTTCCTTCTGCCCTTGGCCAAGAGATTGACGGACTGGGTGAACAGGAACTAGCCAAGGCACCCTGGCATGTTGCTCTCAGTCAAGACATTGGGGGCTTTGGGATGAATAGGATATTGCTGATTTGGGTGTGACTGGTCAACAACTGCTCTGGGAGAAACAAGACTTGTGACCCTCTGAGTCAGCCAGCTCTGGGGGCGGAGACAAACCAGTGTGTGTATTGAATTGAAAGCAAATATATGTTTTACAAAATTGCTTATAACTAATTTTACCAAGCTGACAAAAATATGAAACTTTGGGATTCTTAAAATGAAAAATTCACTCACAATTTAAGACTAAGCTGGACGCCGTGTGATGTTCTGAGACCAAACCCCGGAATTTATTAATATTGTAGCTGCAGTGTTGCTGCTATGAACGTAAGAACTTACAGTAATATGCCCAGAGAGGATCTGCATGCATGTATCAAATTTGGTGCAGAACCAATATTGGAAAACCCACCAAAAGCGCGAATAAGTTGTCATTTCTGAACTAGAGCTCTTAGGAAGATCAGAGTTGAACAAGAATGTACCTTAAGTAATCTGTGATGTGTATATGTATTATGAACAAGTTGTGCACCTTGGAAATATGTTGGTCATGAAAAATTGATTTTCTAAGTAAAAGCAAAGGGGAGTTTCTTCCCTAGATGGTAAATGGCAGCATCATGATGACACCTCATGACATGCTGATCCTTTCTCCAGTTAGGGGACACAAAATTCTCTGACCTATCAGGATCCTTAGAGGGTTGGGCATAGGGAGGCAGCCTCCCCACCCCATTTGGAAACACATACATAGGAACTGCTGAGACCCAGATAGAAGACACTTTTTTCCACTACTCACTGATTCCTGTGAAGCACTCTGCCAGACCAGATCCAGACAATATCCAGATAGAGACTCCAGACTCCAGATCTAGATCCAGAGACCAAACTCTAGAACCCAAACTCTAGAACCATGAAGCCGAGAGGCCTATACCAAAAGCTGAATCCTTTTCAGCAGGCTTCAGAATCTTTTGCAAACCTAATTCTCACATTCAACAGCTGGGCTGAGCTGTCTGCTTCTAGCTAAGAACCCTGTGCTAGAACCGAGGTCCAGACCCAGAAAGCAGTGCTGTAATCCAAGACCCGTCAGATCCAGTTCAAGAGGCCGCAGACCGCCGTGCAGTGCTGAACGCAGAACCCAAAGGGCCTGAGACCTGTCCGGTGCCGAGAGTGAAGCCAAACCCCTTGACCAGATCTTTGACAAGGCCCATTCCATTCCCAAGCCCAGGAGTGAGTATCTAGTCTAGAACTGTCCATAACCAATCACATAGTTTAAAGTAATAATCTTCCATCCATTTCAACCTGTCCAAAACTGCATTATAGAATCGTGTGTCCATCCTGTTGATTCCAAATCTGTAACGCACAATCTGTCATTTGAAATCTTGACTTTATTTCTGCAAAATCTACCTTCACAAAAACCTCTGTAACTTTTGAACCACACATCCTAGAAGCAAAATTGAACTGTCATTTTAAAGCTAAGATCCTAAGCGCGTAATCGCGATTCACGAAAAATTGCCGCAAATTGCAATTTGGCTCAATTTCATTTTCTGTCAAAATAGCTCTTTCTTGCTTTCCACTGCTGAATTTCGTTTTCAATCTGATAATCATTCATGAATCATTGCTAGTGTTGACCTGAGCCAATCCAAAGTAATTCTCACTAGTGCTGAATCTCCTTTAGTGAATTAAAATCAATTTGGCATATTTTCCCATTCATTGCAATCACATTCAAAAGTATTTTTGCCTGTTTTAAAATCATACCTGTTTTCTCTAAGCTTTCTGGGGGAACTGGGATTGAACTGCTTCTTGATTGTAATCCTGAAACCTGTGTTCCCTCATTTCCATCTCTTCATATTGCGTAGGGGGGGAGTGAGTAGTCACAGGGGCAAAAGTGATCATATTTGTTGAAATTATATCAAGTTTATTTCTGGGTTGCATTCTTTCCCCTCATTGCATTTCCTTGAATCATATAAAGTATTCTCTGCTACAGCATCCTTCACATTCATACTCCTAAGTGATTTAAGAGATTGTTAATTTTGTAATATTCCCCGTTGTTGATTACCGTCCATATTCATAAGTGTGCTATTCAAATATTATATTATTCTTAAAAGTGTGATATATATATATATATTGTTTAATTCTTCAAATAAACCATTTAATTTGCAAAAAGAAACTACTTTTTGGCTCAATGAGGTCAGGGGGATTCAAAGAGAGGGGCGTTATATAAGTGTTCATCATCCAGATTTAAAGAACTTTGACATAAAAATATATAAATAAGGGCTTCCATTGGGCATTCCATCCCAAACATTGACTTAGTTGGGTTGCTGGATTGAAGTCACTTACAGATTGGGGTCTCGTCCGGGATTTCTGGATTAGATCTGCAATTGTGCAGCTTAATACAGTGTGCTAACTGACAGGATACATAAATCCTGTTGGGCTACTACGCTGTGTTACACTGTAAAAGCACCCCTCAAAAAGGAAAGCTCTAAGGAAACAGTCTGTTTTGCAAAATAAAATAACAAACTTCTGGAAGTCAGGAAGGAAATCAATTTCCAGAATGGCGACATTGGTAGATATCAAGATAGCTAGAGAGCACCTCTTATTGGTGAGAGGTGAGTGGACTGAGCAGGACCAGAATGTGTGTTTGCAGGCAATCACACAACAGATCACTGCAACTGGGTTAGATATCTGGAAAGATCAGGGACCCTTACACGTGGCCCTGAGTGAACTATATATGGCCCCTAAGGCCAAGGATGAGCACAACAAGATTGTCAGGATAGCGGCATGTTTATATTTATATATGGGAGCCATACAGAACAAATGTGCTGAAGGCCAAGATCTGGCTAGTAGGCAACTGATGTCATTAGTGTAACGCTCACCTGATTCTCGCAGAGGCGCCGGTCTTGACTGGGCGACTACCGTATCTTCAAAGGTGATGTGCAGCACCCGATTGGCTCTTTGGGCTGGACCTCTGTGCCCTGTATGCCTGACGTGCAGAGTAAGATGTCTGCAGATAGAAAATACGGGGTTAATGAACTGGGGTTATTGGGGTGTCCCTATCTCTTTCCTCTTCTCCTCTCCTGTAGACCCCCACAGGTTAACGCTATCACCTTAGGTAAGTGAATGCCGAGCTCTCCATCTGCCTCGGGGCAGGGTGCTGTAGCCAGTTTCTTCACTGGATAGGTAGCGCAGGCCTCTTGACTTCAGAGGACTGCTGTCCGTCGTTTACTGCACGAACGGTAAGTTTCGAGTAATTCAAATGTCTTTAAAGTCTTTAATAATGATGTCTCTTGTTTTGCAGGGTTCCGGCGATGGCGGATGACGGGCTGAAGTGAGTTGAAGATGGAGCCCGTGTGATGAATAGAAGCGCCTGGAAGCACGTAAGCAAGCGCTTGTTGCCAGCTTCACAAAGCGCTCTAACTGTCTTTTTATTTTGCAGGTACAAGTTCGGAGCGGCTGCAGGGTGCCGGGATACCCACTGGGTTAGATGTGGAAAGGAGTAATGGCACGTGAGTATTAAAGTTCCCCAATGTCTTTAAACGCACCTTGTTTTGTCTTTCAGATGCGAGATGCAGCGCCGACGGCCTCCGGAGCGTGCAAAGAGTTGGTAAGCTTTTGTCTTTCAGATGCCGGAATGCAGTGTGAAGACCTCCGGAGCGCACGAAGAGTAGGTAAGCCTTTGCCTTTCAGATGCCGGAATGCTAACCTGTTCTTTCTTGTCTTTATAGGTGTTGCTGAAGACTGGATTCAGGATGGTAAGCCTTTTTCCTTAGGCCCAGGACCGGATGCAGAAGACACGATGAGCGTTCTGCTGCAGAGGGTGCAGAATAACGCAAAGCAAGATTCATCCACCGGGTGTGGTTTAAATAGCCTCCTGTAGTGCTTAGGTGTCTCCTTCCACAGCCACGCCTAAGTAAGAAAAGAGTTCCTGGTAAAAAAAGAGTTCCTGCCTTCCAGAAGAGTTCCAGTGTTCTGAATCTAGGGAGTGGCTCCAGCCCCACCCAACAGGAAAAGTAGTTCCAAACAGAAGAGGATCAGAGGCTCAACTGGCAGGCAAGTAAGCAGCATGGTCTGCTGCAGGTAAGTCCACCCAAGCATTATGAGCCCGGCGCTTCCAGCGCTGGGACTGGGCATATTTATGAGCCTGGTGCCACTGGCACCAGGACTGGGTCCAAAAGGTCCCAATTGGGACTGGTTGGCACTCGGAACCTGGGTTATGGATCTGCTTCCAAGGGAGTTGGGAAAACCCTGACCTTTTGGAAGCAGAGATCATGACAGTACCCCCCCTCAAGGCCCCTCCCAAACCGGGCTTCTCCGGGGGTTTTGGCTTGTCAGGAAATGTTCGGTGAAATCTTTTGATTAGGCGAGGAGCGTGGACATATTCAGCAGGTTCCCAGGATCTCTCTTGGGGGCCGTAGCCTTTCCAGTCAATTAGGTAGAATAGTTTAGATTTGGAGATCTTGGAGTCCAGAATGCTTTTGACTTCAAACTCGAGTTCTCCATCAACTAGAATAGGTTTTGGAGATTTGGTTAGTCGGGTTTGAGGTTGCACGGGTTTTAATAGAGAGACGTGGAAGACCGGATGTATCTTCATGTGCGGGGGCAAGTCCAACTTGACCGCTACTGGGTTTACCATGGTAGTGATGGAATAGGGACCAAGGTATCTTGGGTTGAATGTGCGTGGCCCTTTTAGAGATAGATATCTGGTGGATAACCAGACTTGATCCCCTACTTGATAGTGAGGGGCTTCCTTCTGATGTTGATCTGCTCCTTTCTTGTATTGTTCTTTAGCCCTTTGAAGGTGAGAAACAGCTTCCTTAAAGGCTTGGGTGATTGTAGAATGCAGGTAGTCTACTGCTGGTGTTTCAAGATCTTGGAGGGGATCCAACTCCGAGGTTCGAGGGTGACTGCCGTACAAAAGAAAAAACGGGGTTTTCCCAGTTCCCGAATGGACAGAGTTATTGTAGGCATACTCGGCTATCCAAAGGATATCTTTCCAAGTTTTTTCAGTTTGTTGCAGCATGCAGCGTAAATACTGTTCCAGAGTTCGATTGGTCCTCTCGGTTTGTCCGTCGGTCTGAGGGTGGTGACTGGTCGATAGTCTCACATCAATTTGAGCCGACCGACAGCAACTTCGCCAAAAATGAGAAATAAATTGACTACCTCGATCCGAAATTAGAACCGAAGGAAAACCGTGCAGTCGGACGATGTTTTCGAGAAATTCTCGGGCCAGAGTTGCTGCTGTTGGCAAGCCTTTGAGCGGAATGAAATGCGCCATCTTGGAGAATAAGTCCACGATTACTAGAATCGTATTGTATCCGGAGCATGGAGGTAGATCGGTGATGAAGTCCATAGAAAGCGTATGCCAAGGGCGAGGTGGGATGTCAATAGGGCGTAAGAGGCCTGCTGGTCTTTCCTTTTGACTCTTGTTTTGGGCGCATACTCCACAGGACATTATAAAGTCTCTGATATCTTTTTTCCAAGACGGCCACCAGAAGTAGCGCTTGATCTTTTCTGAGGTCTTGGCTATACCGGGATGACCTTCCATTAAAGAGTCGTGATAACAAGAGATTACTTTTTTCTGTAAATCTGTGCTGGGTAGGTATAATCGTTCTTGGAAATACAATAAGTTGTCCTTTACTGCAAAGTCCTTTCCCTGCAGATGCCAATTCTGTATGTCTGCTGGAGTTACAAGTTGCCTGGCTTTATCCTTAACTTCCTCTATGGATTCTGTGGTGATTACACCCAGAATTCTTTGTTCGGGAATGATTGGTACAGGTTTAGGGTTGATCAAGTGTTCTTCCACTCCCATCCGAGAAAGGGCATCGGCTTTACCGTTCTTGGTACCAGGTCGATAGGTAATTATGAAGTCAAACTCGGCAAAGAATAATGCCCAACGGAGTTGTCTAGAGGATTGGGCTTTTGCGGTTTTCAAATATTGCAGGTTTCGGTGATCCGTAATCACAGTAACGGTGTGTCGGGCCCCCAGCAGATAATGCCGCCAAGCCTTAAAGGCAGACTTGATAGCCAGAAGTTCCTTGTCAGTAATCGTGTAATTGACTTCAGGAGGCGAGAATTTGCGGGACCAAAATGCCACGGGATGCAACTGATTGGTTACCGGGTCCTTTTGTGATAGAACTGCCCCCATGGCCAGGCTTGAAGCATCAGTTTCCACGATATAGGGGAGTTCGGGGCGAGGGTGTTTTAAGATTGGTGCAGAGATAAATTTAGTCTTCAAATCCTGGAAAGCTTGTTCCGCCTCGGTAGACCATTCAAAACGTTTGTTTTTCTTTAACAAGGCAGTGATGGGCTGGACTATTTGAGAGAACTCGGGGATAAACCTGCGGTAAAAGTTAGCGAAGCCTAACATGCTTTGCACACCTTTTACGGAGGATGGTGATGGCCATTTGAGAACTGCATCGACCTTCTTTGAATCCATACGCACTCCGCCAGGTGATAATATGAATCCCAAGAATTCAACTTCAGTCACGTTGAAAACACATTTTTCCAACTTAGCGAAAAGTTTGTGTTGACGCAATCTTTCGAGGACCATTTTCACGTGTTTCCGATGTTCAGATTCCGATGAAGAATAAACGAGAATGTCGTCGATGTAAACAACAACACACACATCTATGAGCTCTCTGAGGACATCGTTCATAAAATATTGAAAGGCGGCCGGGGCATTGCAAAGTCCGAAGGGCATGACCTGATATTCAAATAGCCCATACTTGGTGCGGAAGGCCGTCTTCCATTCATCGCCCTCTTTTACTCGTACCAAGTGGTAAGCTCCTCTAAGATCCAGCTTTGTATATATGCATGCTTTTCTGACTTGGTCCAGGAGTTCAGGGATCAAAGGTAACAGATATCTATTCTTAACGGTGATCTGGTTCAGGGAGCGATAATCGATACAAGTTCTAAGGTCTCCTTCCTTTTTTGGAACGAAGAACAAAGCTGAAGAGGCAGGGGACTTGGAGGGACGAATAAACCCATTTGCCAGGTATTGATCCAGGTATTGTCGAAGGTGAAGGTTCTCAGGCTCGGTGAGGGCATAAATTCTACTACAAGGAGGAGTAGATCCAGGTATCAGGTCTATCTGGCAGTCATAAGACCTATGAGGAGGTAGAGAGTTAGCCTGCTCCTTCCGGAAAACATCTTGGTATTCTAGGTATTCGGGAGGTAACTGGGGAGTCTCTGAAGAAATTGCTGCCAGTGCAACACCAGGTGGAGGTTGACACGTAGAGACACATTCTGGAAACTGGACCGTTCTTGCTCGCCAATCGATCAGAGGATTGTGTTTCTCTAACCAAGGTATTCCTAGAATAATCTGGAACTGAGGGGCCTTGATCACATCGAACACGATCTTCTCATGGTGTCCATCTTGACTTACTAGTGTCACCTCTTGAGTGGTGTGCGTTACTGGCCCGGAGGCTATCTCCGTACCATCCACCGTAGTAATGACGTCCTTTACAGCCTTGGGACAAAGAGTTAGATTCATCCTCAAAACCATTTCATGATCCACATAATTGCCGATGGCACCGCTGTCGACGTAAGCTTCAATTGCATGTAATCGACCCGGATTATCAGGGCTAATGAGGACCATAGGTATCACGAAATGCGAGGTCACGGAACTGGTTTTCACGCTCGGCAAGAGGACCTCTATTCTTGTCGGGCGAGGTCGTTTCCCTGCTCAGAGTTTGTAACTGTGGTAACTGCAGCTCCTACTGCCTTCTTGGCAGGTTTCACCGGACAGTCTCGAAGAAAGTGCCCTGAGTTTCCGCAATATAGGCATAATTGCAACTGTTTTCTCCTTTCCCGCTCCCTTTGTGTTAGAGGACCTTTCAGACCCCCTATTTGCATGGGTTCCCCGGAGTCTACTCCTTTGGAAGGAGTTGGCGGTTTGGAAAATACTCGAGCATCAAACTTGGAACGATCGGCCTTCCTGTTCTGCAGTCTGTGATCTATTTGAACGACCAAGTCTATATAATCCGAACAGTCTTGTGGGGGATTCACTACTTGGGCTAAAACGTCTTTGAGCTCTCCACGTAGACCTCTATAAAACAGCGTAATCCTTTTGTCCTCAGGCCATTGAGTTTCCACTATTAGTCTATTGAAAGATGCAATATAAGCCAAAAGGTCTTGATTACCCTGTCGCAACGAAAGAAGCTCATTGTCCAAGGCCTGCCCCTGTGCATGTCTTGCGAACAGTTTTTCCATACTAAGCTGAAAGGCTTGAAAATCATGGAGAACCGGATCATCTTGATTAACTAGAGGGATCGACCAGTCTGCCGCATTGCCACTAAGGTACGAAAGTACAAAAGCTACTTTAGCTTGATCAGTTGGAAAGGCTGCTGGCCGGCATAAGAAGTGCAACTGGCACTGATTGATAAATACCGCAAACCTCTTTGGGTCACCAGAAAATCGTTTGGGCGGAGCCAGAGGTACATTCCCAGGTAGGTTGATCTGCACTGGATTCATAGAGGATGTTGAAGGAAGATTTGCCCCTGATGCGGGTAGCGGGGTCTGTCCGGCTTGTGACTGTAGCAATTGTCTAGCAAGATCATCTGTTCTCTCCTTGGAAATAATTAGTTCCCTTCTTAGAGCGTTCGTTTCCTGACGAGCTGCATGCACTTCTGCCCTTAGTTCCCCAAGTAACCGGGCTAGGTGGTCAGTATCCGAGGTTTCCATAGCGCCTGGGCGAGAGTTTTGCGGTGGGCTTTGCGTTCTGTAACGCTCACCTGATTCTCGCAGAGGCGCCGGTCTTGACTGGGCGACTATCGTATCTTCAAAGGTGATGTGCAGCACCCGATTGGCTCTTTGGGCTGGACCTCTGTGCCCTGTATGCCTGACGTGCAGAGTAAGATGTCTGCAGATAGAAAATACGGGGTTAATGAACTGGGGTTATTGGGGTGTCCCTATCTCTTTCCTCTTCTCCTCTCCTGTAGACCCCCACAGGTTAACGCTCTCACCTTAGGTAAGTGAATGCCGAGCTCTCCATCTGCCTCGGGGCAGGGTGCTGTAGCCAGTTTCTTCACTGGATAGGTAGCGCAGGCCTCTTGACTTCAGAGGACTGCTGTCCGTCGTTTACTGCACGAACGGTAAGTTTCGAGTAATTCAAATGTCTTTAAAGTCTTTAATAATGATGTCTCTTGTTTTGCAGGGTTCCGGCGATGGCGGATGACGGGCTGAAGTGAGTTGAAGATGGAGCCCGTGTGATGAATAGAAGCGCCTGGAAGCACGTAAGTAAGCGCTTGTTGCCAGCTTCACAAAGCGCTCTAACTGTCTTTTTATTTTGCAGGTACAAGTTCGGAGCGGCTGCAGGGTGCCGGGATACCCACTGGGTTAGATGTGGAAAGGAGTAATGGCACGTGAGTATTAAAGTTCCCCAATGTCTTTAAACGCACCTTGTTTTGTCTTTCAGATGCGAGATGCAGCGCCGACGGCCTCCGGAGCGTGCGAAGAGTTGGTAAGCTTTTGTCTTTCAGATGCCGGAATGCAGTGTGAAGACCTCCGGAGCGCACGAAGAGTAGGTAAGCCTTTGCCTTTCAGATGCCGGAATGCTAACCTGTTCTTTCTTGTCTTTATAGGTGTTGCTGAAGACTGGATTCAGGATGGTAAGCCTTTTTCCTTAGGCCCAGGACCGGATGCAGAAGACACGATGAGTGTTCTGCTGCAGAGGGTGCAGAATAACGCAAAGCAAGATTCATCCACCGGGTGTGGTTTAAATAGCCTCCTGTAGTGCTTAGGTGTCTCCTTCCACAGCCACGCCTAAGTAAGAAAAGAGTTCCTGGTAAAAAAAGAGTTCCTGCCTTCCAGAAGAGTTCCAGTGTTCTGAATCTAGGGAGTGGCTCCAGCCCCACCCAACAGGAAAAGTAGTTCCAAACAGAAGAGGATCAGAGGCTCAACTGGCAGGCAAGTAAGCAGCATGGTCTGCTGCAGGTAAGTCCACCCAAGCATTATGAGCCCGGCGCTTCCAGCGCTGGGACTGGGCATATTTATGAGCCTGGTGCCACTGGCGCCAGGACTGGGTCCAAAAGGTCCCAATTGGGACTGGTTGGCACTCGGAACCTGGGTTATGGATCTGCTTCCAAGGGAGTTGGGAAAACCCTGACCTTTTGGAAGCAGAGATCATGACAATTAGAAAAGGCCCAATCTGACCTAGACTCTTCTGAACAGAGGCTGCAGAGGAGCCAGGAGTCAGAAAACTAAAATAGGCAGTACATAAGTAAAATCAAAGAGGACATGTGTATCCTGCAACAGGAAAGGCCAGACCAAGATACCAGAATTCTGGCCTTGCAGAAGGAGTACCAAGACGGTTTGGACTCCCTGCTGCAGAGCCAGATAAAGCTGGAGCAACAACTGATTTTCAATAGGGCATGCACAGAGCAGGTAGCCACCCTGCAATGCCACACAGATAGAGTGAAGGCAGAGAGCAATAAGCTGATTTTGAAAGACTTGGACACCCAGGCATAGTTTGATGAAGAGCGCCAGAAAGCTGATGCCCTTCAAAGGCAGAGGGATGACCTGGTGGCACAGAGGCAGGCTCTTACTCAGGAAAGGGATACCTTAGGCCAGGAAGTCTGTCACTTAAAAGGGAAGCTGGAGGAAAATCACCTGGTCCTCCAGGTACTGGGTGATCTCCAAAAAGAGCATCAAAACTTGTTAGAGCACACCAGGAGGGTGGAAGATGCTCTGGCAAGAAAGGAGCAGGTCAGTAGGGACGGGACTCAGGAGGTAACCCTCCTGCAGCAAAGATTGGCCCAGTACTCCAGGACCAACCCAGAAGCACAGAGAGAGAATGAGGCTCTCTGTCAGCACAATGATAGGCTCCAGCAAATGGTAGCCATGCAGGAGAGACTGATAGAGTCTAGTAAGGCCTTGATTGAGGAACTGAAAGCACAGGCTTTTGCATGGCAACAGGGAGCAGGGGCTGATAGAGATGAGGTTCACTGGGGCAGGGAAACACCTGAGCATAACCTCAGGAGCCCTAGTAACAGAGGCCTTCATCTCTCCCAGTCCCTGGACTCTGCCACCCCCATGTCCCCTGGCGCACATCAGTCCAGGGCCACGGGAATGGCAGATTACTATCCAGTCAGAAATATGGGATTCACGGACCAGTACCTCCCAGGCATGGATGGGCGGGCATCTGGGTATGGGCACCCAAGTACTGTGAAGTTTAGTGGGGAACCCCAGGAGAGTAGGCCCACTAAGGGCATCCTGAAAACCTCTGCCCAGTTAAGTCAGTGGGGGGGAGGGCCCATCAAATCCTGGGAACAAGGAGGAATCAGAAGACTCCTCTGAGCGTCCCAGGACACAGGAGACTAGGTCCCCACATTCTGCCAGCCATTCCCAGGCTCACAGAATCCGGGAAAACCTGGAAGATCAGACGGGCACCTCTGGGAGCAGTGCTTCTGAGTTAGATAATGAATGGACCAGGGTCACCCGAACCAAGAAAGCCAATAAGGCAAAAAGGGCCTTGCTTAAGGACCCCTTAAAACAGATCAAAGCAATAAGGAGCGTCATCACTCCTTATCATAAGAACTCCAAATATTCTGTTTGGGAACACTTGGAGCTCTTTGAGCAAATGATAGAGACTTTCCATTTGAAAGACAGCAGTAGCTGCATTCCATACGTAAAATGGACATTCTCCCCAGAATACTCCAGTTTCTTTGTGGGGCTGGAGGACCAAAACCATTCAAGATGGTCCACATATAGGGTGGCCAGCTTAAAGCACTTTTCTGTTCATAGAAATCCCCAAGAGGCTCGCAAGGCAGCCTACATTATGCAATGTGGGGAGGATCAGGCCCCACAAAAATTTGTGCAGGAGTTGAAGCGTGCCTTTGCGCAGACTACCAAGAGGGTGCGCATGGACAGTAAAGAATTTGTAAATACGTTTTTCCATGCCTTACCCAAATACATCATGACCTAGCTAGTGAGAGATTTTCATGAGAAAAGGTGGCTAGACTGGGTCATTGAACAGGCCACCTGAATCTATGAGGTGCAGAAGCCCATAGAAAATAAAAATAATTTTCAGAAAAACCCCAAACCGACCTGCATCCCTAAAGGTTGCCCCCTTTTAGATTTGGAGATGGGGGGCCTAAAAAGCTGCCTTCATTGAATAATTCCAAGCCCAGAAGGCCCTTGGGCCAGTCACAGACGGGGAGTCAAGGACGTAGTCCCACAAATGGGGTCCCTCACTCCCCTGACTATGTAAGTCCCCGCTACAAGGGAAACCAACCCATCCTGGGTTATGTGTGGACTCCTCCAGCCCAAGGGGTGGGGGATCCAACCAAGCACCTAACCCAGGGAACTTCCCTCCTAACTTCCCCCAGGAGGGCAGAAATTCACCAAATCCTGGGCAGAACTTTTTCCCCAGGTATCCACAAAATTTCCAACCCCAAAATCATCCATCCTTCTTTCCCCACTTTCCTGAGCCCAGACCACCTAATCCGGGAGAGGGAGGCTGAGGGTGGAGGGGTACCCAAATCTTCCCAACCCGGGGTACTACCAGAGAAGGGATAGCTACCCTTCCCGGGATCAGCCCATGGGAGAAAACAGAACCCTGTATCAGCCTGAGCGGGTTTCACAGTTAGAGCGCCAGGTCCAAAATATGGCACAGGATCTGGGTCGCATGCTGAGGGCTCAGCAGAACCCTCAGATGGGCATGCCGGCACAGAATGCCCCAAACTCTGGTACTGGTGCTCCAGAACAATGATGGGGGCAGCACCCCGACAACCCACCGGTTCCCAGGGAGGCGGCCCAAGGGGAAGCGGGGTGTAAACCCGTGGAGGAAGCTTCCTTCCCCACTTGTAAACAGCCCCTGGAAACCCAGGAACTGGAAACAAAATCTCCTACCCCTGAAAGTCTGCCACCTAAGGAGCAGAGAGGAGGTAGGAGAAACAAAGGACCCAAACAGACCCACTTTGAGGAGGAGGTACAGATCTTCCAATTTGAGGGAGAGGGATCCTCAGAGGATGATGGGGAAATCCTCCCAAAGAAAAATGGGTCCCAAGGGATTCAAATCCCGACTGGGTAGATGTGGGGACTGAGCTAGCGCCGCCCATCATCCCATCCCAGAACCAACAACATCAAAATCCCCTGGTTAAAACCCATCCTGGTGACTGCCTCCAAAATGGGTGGGCGGCCCAGAACCGGAACCAGGGGAACCCAAAACATCTCCTATCTCCATTTGCCAACTTTTTCTTTCAGATTCCCATGACTCTCCACAGAATTCTGCCCAAATCTCTTCTCTCTCCATGTCCAAAACCAGAAAATTAGCCCACCAGATGTCCAAAAATGTGCATTATCTGTGCCCCCTTACGGAGAAGGGGGGAAGATACTATGCCCCGGTACAAGTACAGGGGCAGGGTACAATTTTGGCACTGGTGGCCACTGGATCCCAAGCTACCCTTCTGTCCAAAAAGGCCTTTGATGAACTAAATTCAGGAAGGAGTGAGAATTATCAAATTCCTCTCACCGCTCTTCCTGGACAACTTCAGAACGTTGACGGGAAGGAAATTCCCATCAATGGGACTGTGGATTTGGACATTACAATTGGGCGACACAAGGTGAAACACCCGGTCATAGCAGTGACTCCAGAGGGCACCCCTTGTTTACTAGGGAATAACCTCCTGAGAAGGTTGTCACCCCTAATAGATTGCGTAAACAAGGTCCTCTGGACCCAGACTAGCCGACCAATAAAGTTATAACAGACTGTTAACCATGTTAGTTCAAATGGCACCTGCACATGTTTGAACAAAAATCTGACCAAGTAGAATTTCACTTCCAGAACAAGCAAATTCCAGACGTGGCAGTAATAGCAGTAGGACAACAGACTGGTGATGGGGGGTCCTCTCTATTTCTGAAAATCAACCTTCCTTCCAGTTTAAGGTGGTATTCCACACTGGAAGGAAACACTTTGAAATTCTTTACCAATCCAGAATCAGACATTCCCACTACTATAGTACAGAAAGATGTGAAATCAGCTCAGAGCCTGGCTGATATTCAGCAAATTGGAGAGCAGTTGTTCATCCCTGTTCAGTTAAATGATGGGAAGGACTATATTCTCGCCCGAGTGTGTGTGAACAATGGTAAGAGCTTCATCAGCGAAGCCATGTTCCGCCAACTCCCAAAAGATCCAGCCATTCCCACATTCAAACTGATAGACACATGGGAAATGGACCTGAAGCACCCAATTCCAAACATCTCCTGCCAAGCAGGTGTATGCTCAAAATCTCCATTGGCAACAAGAGCATAGTCCATAATTGTTGGGTTGTGCGAGATGTCACTGCCGCCTTTTACTTAGGCAGTGACATTCTCAATCGCTTTGCCATTAGCTTGGACCTAATAAACTTCAAGGCTTGGTCCCGATTAGCGGATAATCCCCTGGGCTTTGATGATCCAGAGGAAGCATTTAGGTCAGCTCAATTGCTACCTTATGCAGTTGAAATTCAGATTGGAGAGGAAGTCATCATCCCAGAAAGGACCCGACAATTCTCCCTGGAAGTGAAAGTTAAAAGAGGACAGAAATTGAAAAACCCTGATGCTTATCTTCATCGAAATGCTTCTCTCCAACAGCAAAGGTTGGGGGTAAACCCAACACCACTAGTCAATATAGAACATGACACCATTCCAATAGAGGTGGATAACAGCGATTTAAAGGGTATCACTCTAGCCGCAGGGACCATTATTGGAATGGCGGTTGATGACCAACATATTTCCATTGATTTACGAAATTAACTGTTAGGACCAATCCCCAAGGACTGTTTTGACATTGACAGTGATGACAATACAACACCAGACAGGATCTTCACCCGGCATGGGGGTAACTTACTGGTGTACACTTCCTGCCCTTATGGTAAGGAAGATGTGACTTGTGACTTCAGGAGGGATGAGTTTATTTTCCAGGTCCATGAGGGCTGCCTTTCCCACCTAAATCCATCCGTCCAAATCAGCACTCTAACCAGGGACTTCTCCACCCAGCTGGAGGAGGCTGCTGAGATAGCGAAACCAGAAGTCTTTCCAGGCTTCAGGCAGATGGTTGAAGAGAGAGTCAACCTAGCGGATGCCTGTGAGACTCTGGAGCAGAAGCAAAAGTTGAAGCAAGTTTTCTTGGATTTTCAGGATCTCTTTGCGGTGGACTCATATGACTGTGGTCGCACCGACATCCACACAACAACAATTCCCACGGACCCTGGCATGACTCCGGTGTTTGTGAAGCAATATCGCTTGCCCCTCGCATCCGATGAGTCCCTTACTGAAATAATTAAGAACCTTGAGTCCCGTGGGATAATCCGTCCAGTCCACAGCACCTTCAATAATCCGGTGCTGGGGATATTGAAGCCAAACGGCCAGTGGAGACTCTGTGCCAACCTTAGGGAGCTCAACAAACGGGTCCATACTTCCCGATGGCCTCTTCCCTACAATGACCAGGGGCTGCCCCAGATCCAGGGGTCACAGGTATTCACTGCAATAGACCTGGCCAACGGATACTGGACGGTGCCTGTCAGTAGGGAGGACCAATACAAGCTGGCTTTTACCTTTGGGAGCCAGCAGTACACATGGACCCGGATTCCCTTTGGATACCTCAACTCCGGCAATGAGTTCAACATTTTCCTACATAAGGCCATGCCCGACCGGGGTGAAAGGGGTAACCTGGCTTATGTAGATGATGTCCTCATCAAAAGCCCAACTGTGGAGGAACACATAGCGGAGATCTGTTATGTTCTGACACAGTTGAGGGCTGCCGGAGCAAAACCTTCCTTTCAAAAAGCACAGTGGTGTAGAATCCGTGTTAATTTCTTGGGGCATGAGATCACTCCTCAGGGTCTCTATCCCCAGGAAAAGAAAGTGGAAGCACTCCAGAAACTGAAGGACCCCACAACTCTGTGGGAACTAAGGAGCCTCCTTTGACTGACTAATTACAGCAGAAAGTTCATTGAGGGCTACTCAGAGATCACCAGACCCCTGATTCATCTTTTGAATGGGGGGGGTCAAGTGGGAATGGGGTCCAGAACAATCCGAGGCAGTAAGACAACTCAAAAGAAGCCTCTCACAAGCGCCTTGCCTAGGTTACCCTGTCAGAAACAAGGAGTTCTTCTTGGAGACGGGGTTCTCTAATAAATGCTTGACTGCAGTATTATACCAAAAGCATGACAAGGTCAATAAAGTAATCTCCTATGCGATTAAAACTTTATCCTCTGTGGAGGAAAAATTCAACAACTGTGAGAAGGCTCTCCTGGCAACGGTGTGGGCATTGAAGCCCATTTATCCAGGGGGAACACATCATAGTGGAGACCCCACACCAGCCTCTGCAATATCTCCAAAGTGACAGAATCCGGACCGGAAATGTGAGTAATTCCCAAATTACTTCCTGGATTCTGTCAATGCAAGGCTTTCCTGTGGAGGTCAGATATGGCCAAAACAAGAAGAGTCCCCTCGCGCAAGGTCTGGCTGACTTGCATGATTGTGCCAGAGAAAACTGTCTCGAGGACGAAAGTCTAAAAATCAAGGACAACAGCCCTCATTACAACCCTGGCGTTGGACCATGGTGCTAATAGCACCATGGTCCATGCCGGTAACTTACCGACTCCGCCATGGCGGAATGGGGAATTACCGCCCCATTTCGAGGTTGGCGGGGCGTTAATTCCCCATGCCGCCATGGCCCTTCCCCATTCCCATTTTTCCCCCTTCGGGCTCAATGGGAATGGGGAAGGCGCTAAGTACGGTGCCGCAAATTACCGTACTTAGCACCAAGGTCCCTTTGCGGGTTGGTTTTTAACGCCTGCAAAAAGCAGGCGTTAAAATCGCCAACCCGCAAAGGGACCTCGTAATCAGGCGTTAAGGGGGGTTAATGGCGCCGCCACCTTTTACGGCGCCGTTAACCCCTTAACGGCGTTGTTGTAAGGAGGGCCAACATGGAGGCATACCTCAACTCCCCACGCAAAGTCTTTGAAGAAGACAAGTATGGGGGAATGCCCACAGTCTATGTGGATGGATGCTCTTACCATGTTGACAACAACGGGGAAAAAGAACTTGTGGCCGGCGTAGGGAATGTATGGGTGAATGAGTTCCCAGACCCCTCCGCTGGGTACAAGATTGGTCCCCGAAGTAGTCAAGTGGCAGAGTTGATGGCTGTGCATCAAGCCATCCTCACTGCTGTCCAACATCAACTCCACGAACTGGTCATAATCACAAATTCAGATTATGTACGGAACGAGTTCGTGGAGCACCTGGTTAATTGGAAAACCAGAGGCATGTTATGTGCTAATAACAAACCCTTGAAACATGGGAAGTTAATTCAAAATATTGATGATCTGGTCACCTCGAATGGATGACCATATATTGGAAAAAGATCAAGGGTCATTCCAAAGTAGAGGGACCAGACAAAACTGGAAATGACTTAGCTGATCAGCTGGCCAAATCCGCAGCCATACAAGGTGATCTAATTGAGATTGAGACCCTGTTGGTGGAAATCCAGGTCACTGCTATCACTAGGTCCCAGACAAATTCTCACAATGATCTCTCAAATGCACAATGGAGTAAGGAGACCCCAGATGCTGATTTGATTGCGGCTCGAAAAGGGGATCCAATAATTGGTAAGTTTTACCAACACATTGAGGACCCTGAGAACTTTCCCCTGACAGATACCGATTACACAGGGAAAGAGGACCTCAGAGTGTTGATGAAATGTCCAAAAATGTTCCGAATCCAAGACGGTTTGTTGGTAAGGAAATCCCTATCTGGCCATGACCAGTGGATGGTTCCTACCTCATTCCGAAGCCTGATGTTAAGTCACGCCCATGATGCGGCCACAGCCGATCATAGGGGGTTTCATACAACACTTGAAATCTTAAGAGAGGTTGCTTACTGGCCACACATGGGGCAGGACCTCCACGAATACTTGAAGGGGTGTCTTGTGTGTGCACAATTTCAGCCAACATCCCTCACACACTGTGCGCCTCTCCAAAAGAGGGGGATGACACTGCCATGGTCAGATTTACAAGTCGACTTTATCGGGCCTGTGATTCGCTCCTCTAGGGGGAATAAGTACATGTTGACCGTGACATGCTTATTTACTAAATGGGTGGAATGTCTCCCGGCCCCAAACTGCAAGGCAGAAACAGCAGCTGCCTTGATGATCAACCACATCTTTTCGCGTTTTGGACTATCCCAAAGGATTGAGTCAGACAGAGGTAGCCATTTCACCAGCGAAGTAATGACAAAGATGTGGGAGATACTTGGGGTTAAAAGGAAGCTACACATTGCTTACCAGCTAACTCTAGTGAGGCAGTAGAACGTTACAACAAAATCATTGTGAGCATTTTAAAAAGTGTGTGTGGCAGATACTGGGCCAAGTGGCCGATTACCTCTTGTCCTAATGGCCATCAGGTCTACCCCTTCATCTGCAACTAAAATGTCACTGTTTGAGTTGATGACTGGACGCAGGATGGTGCTTCCCCAGCATCTGCTTTACAGGACCCAAGATCAGACATTGATCAATGCCTCCACAACTCATGAGTATTTTGAAAATTTAAGAAAATGCCTTCAACATGCTTTTGCCTATGCTCAGCGAAATCTAGAAAGATCAGCCGATAGCATGAAAACCCACTATGACTTGAAGACTACCAGGAAAGAATACAATGTAGGAGACCGGGTCTATCTATAAAATTTCCAAAGGAACCATGCCAAACAGCGGGAATTTCTGCCTACCTGGAAGGGACCTTTTGAAATTGTAGACAAGATCTCACCAGTCGCCTACAAGATCCGCATCGCCAAGGGCAGTTTGGCAGAGGGGGAAGATAAGTGGGTCCATATTAATCAGCTAAATTGTTGCCATCCCAGGCACACTCTGCAGCAACTGGAGGAGTCCTCTGGAACCCCAGAGGGGGCCACTCCAGATCAATAAAATTCCAACTCTAAAACCATTCCACACATAATCTATAAAATACAATAATAAGAATGCAAATGTCTCCTGATTTACAAAATGTATGTGCCCGCCCCACTACATTAATAGTGGTGGGGAAATGTCTACGAATATGTTGTTGCCTTTTTGCTTTGTCATTCTAAGAGAAAGAAACCATGGGGACTGACCAAGGAGGATGACCCGGGGACCGGCAGCAAAGATCGAGGGGCCCGGGGTATCGCTCAATACTCCCATCAGGACTAGTGAGGAGGACCAATCGATCCACCCCTGATGGAGGAAAAGAGGCTGAACTTTGCCATTTGCGGAATCCGGAGAGATGATGGGCACATCCCAGTCTTGCGAAGTTCCATCGATGAAAGTTCAATGGCCATCGCAAGAGGGGGGCTTGTGGGATGTCTCAACCACTCATCGAAGCCCTGCGACAACACTGGGCTTTGCTGGCAGCAGAAACATCAGAATGACCCTGGAAAGCATGCTGCACGCTCAAAATCACCAGAAAATGCGCAGTGAAAACCTGAAAAACAGGCCACCATCCACTTTTGCCTATCTTAGTAATCGCGATTTACGCACGCGGAAAAATTGCTGCAAATTGCAATTTGGCTCAATTTCATTTTCTGTCAAAATAGCTGTTTCTTGCGTTCCACTGCTGTATTTTGTTTTCAATCTGATAATCATTCATGAATCATTGCTGGTGTTGACCTGAGCCAATCCAAAATAATTCTCACTAGTGCTGAATCTCCTTTAGTGAATTAAAATCAATTTGGTATATTTTCCCATTCATTGCAATCACATTCAAAAGCATTTTTGCCTGTTTTAAAATCATACCTGTTACCTCTAAGCTTGCTGGGGGAACTGGGATTGAACTGCTTCTTGATTGTATTCCTGAAACCTGTGTGCCCTCATTTCCATCTCTTCATATTGCATAGGGGGGGAGTGAGTAGTCACAGGGGAAAAAGTGATCATATTGTCTTTTGTTGAAATCATATCAAGTTTATTTCTGGGTTGCATTCTTTCTCATCATTGCATTTCCTTGAATCATATACAGTATTCTCTACTTCAGTATCCTTCACATTCATACTCCTAAATTATTAAAGAGATTGTTAATTTTGTAATATTCCCCGTTGTTGATTACCATCCATATTCATAAGTCTGCTATTCAAATATTATTTTATTCATAAAAGTGTGATGTATATATTGTTTAATTCTTCAAATAAACCCTTTAATTTGCAAAACAAACCTACTTCTTGGCTCAGTGAGGTCAGGGGGATTCAAAGAGAGGGGCGTTATATAAGGGTTCATCATCCAGATTTAAAGAACTTTGACATAAAAATATATAAATAAGGGCTTCCATTGGGCATTCCATCCTAAGCATTGACTTAGTTGGGTTGCTGGATTGAAGTCACTTAGACTGTGCCCACCCTAGTATTTATCACAATTTATCAAACATTAGATTCAGAGCCTGGTTTTTGCTCTAGGTCTATTAAAAAATCAGATGCATTAATTCCGAACACACTTGCCATCTTCAAGACCAGGGTACTTCTCCACTAGCAATGTTCATGCTTTCTACATGATAAGCTAAGTACAACCTATATTATGCATTGGCATTACTTGCGCTGTTCTTCTCTCATCCACACATGCAGCTCAGCCCGCCTGTAGCAGGACTTTATTGCTTTATATGATCTACTGATTGTAGACTTTTTAGCTTCTTATGGTCCATGATTACCTGAGCTGTTATACTATATGAGGTTTATCCCTATCCACCTTATGCCATGTACATGTTTGGCAGAGAAACAGGTTTTGCCCATGTTCCCTGAATTATTGGGTTGTATTCCACATCACATGTTATACGTGTCTCACAATGTACAAATGAATGCTGCTTTGAATGGAGGGTCATCATCAAGATGTAACCACCTGGATTTTGCATATGTGCAATACAAGCATTATTTTCTTTTAATTGTAATGGGCATGCATGGTTTTAAGCGGATACATGGTCTGCTATGTGGTAGCATGTCTTTTATGATTGTGCATAGTGTCTCAGATATAACGGTTTATAGCTGGATAATCCTTGCACAGAAGATTGGAAGAAATGTATGGACAAGTGTACCTTATTTAAAATTAGCATCATCTGTTTATTAGCATTGATCCACTCTAAAAATCACCTTTGGCTGTTTATGCCATGCAGGCATAATGAGGCAAAACGATTAAGATTTATGTTTCTAAATTCCATACAAGGTTTACCCAGGTGATACCTGAACCCCAAAATGCATGGCTACATGTATCTTCCGCTCCGTGGCCATGGCTGCCGATGGTACCGAGTGTCAGCTGAATGCCTAGTAGTGCACTTTAAAAATGTATGCTATCATGCATGTTTGTCTCTTATCTGAGAACTGCGCTGGCAATTCTATTTCTCAGTCACGCGTTCAAGAATAAAACATTACTGAGCTGTTTCTCAGCACAGGCCTGCCAGTATAATTTGTCTAGCACTGGTCATAAAGCTGCCAGGTGTATGTGGAAGGCACTTCTCGCGTTTCTATTTTGTTTGAACCATTATTGCACACATTTTTCAGTATAATGAATTGTCCGAGTTCAGTCGTGTGGGATTTCTTTGAGAGCGGGTAAATACAAGACACAGCTCCATCCCTGACCTTGAACGTTTATGTCTTACTGGAACGCTGAGGATTTATTATGACTGCACTGAACCACCTGTATCTCTGGCTAGCACATTTCTTTACATGCCCACTTGGAAGTACAAAACGATTAACTCCTTACTTGCCAATATTTAAGGCCTTTCCATGTAAATCATTTATCCTCTAAGCTATGTATATATACACATTTGACGCATTTTCAGCTTAAATATTCCCATTTAAACTGTGAATGGGTGTCACGTGTTGGCACTGTAAGCTCTGTGGCTTTGGTTTTATTTGTAGAAATAACTTTTACGCTCTCACAAGCCCTGTGCTGTCACTTCGGCTGCGTGTGCTTATCTGCCAGTGGAAGCTGGCTTTGATTTGTAACTTTTACTTTTATGAGAGTGATTTCAGCGTGCCACATTGGTACACTTTAAGAACAGCCTTCTGACTATATGTAGACATTGGCTTACTATTTCTGCATGGTGAGTGCATCTCTATTTATATATTTATATTTATATAGCTATGTGGTACCGTGTGTTTCAAAATGCTGGATCACAAATCATTTTAACGAAGGATACTAATTTCATCTTCCTGGGTGAAAGAGGGCTTCATTACGAGGTTGGTAGTAACACGACGGTGCTACCTGTGGGTTGCCGCCGACCTGTAACACCATTTACACCACCTGATATCCTGGTGTCACCGGGATATTACACCTGGTGGTGACTGGAATGTGAGGGGGTGGAAATGGTAAGTCCCCATTCCTGTGGAGTTCCACTGGAGTGCATGGGAATGGGGACACTGAAGCACTGGTGTTAATGATTCCAGTGCTTCAGTGAAGGCAATGCCGGTAAGGGCCAGAATTCCCGACAGGTCAGACCTGCCAGGGGATCCATGGCCTCTCTCAGCATTGTCAGAGTATATCAGTCCAGAAAGGGTCCAAGTATGTTGCTACCGACACCCTTGTTTCCGGACTGACATACTCGTAATGAGGTCCAAGTTTCACACATTTCTAGGGGTTTTTCATAATGCTATGACTTGCAACAGTGTATCCATTTCTTGCCATCCCTGCTGGGAAGCGTAGGCCACTAGGAAACAAAGAAAGATATCTCTCATGATATAACCACAATTCTGGCCCATAATTTGCAATATAAATTGGTGACGCTGGTAGACTAGACAACAAAAGAAGGCATATAAAATCATGCTATAAATCATGAGTGGCTAGCCAAGAATTAACTTTATCCACATGTAATAATGGGGACAGGAACATATGTCCTTTCACCCATTGTGTCTAGCTGCTCCTCTGGTGCATGAAGTGGTGGAGATATTTTTTTACCTGTGTCTGCGCACATTTCTAATGTCTTAAAGCACTCATTTTATAAACAGTTTTTGGAGCAGGTGTTTGGTCCTGGGTGCTGTTTAAGGATGGGCTAAGAAGCCTAAATGTATCAATGATAAAAAGCCAACCCCTGCGTCTCTGTACTGACAGAAGGTGATGGGCTTAACTCTAATGTACCCAAAACCCATGCACTCTTCCCGTGATGGCCTGTGAGATTATTACAGTGTACATAAATCTGCTGCTACTATGATTTTCCTAGCTAAGAATTTAGACAAGGACAGCACTTTCTACAGCTGTTTATCTTATTAATGTGTTTTTATGGATTCTATATCTCAAGAATTGATAAACTGAGAAAATACTATTTTATGTGTAGTCAATCCTTTATTGGGTTTTGAAAGTTGGAGTTGAAGGGAGAGACGGTCCCCTGCACAAGTACAAATTGCTAAAGGTTGTTAGTGGTTTGGCCTGCAACCTGGCACATGGTTTGTCAGGGAACCAAACTCCTAAATTACCGAAGGGTTAGTTGTTGGGCGATAAGACAAACCTTGTCTGATTTAGGCCCTGACTGTTCATAGTTGTTCCAGTTCTAGAACAGTTCAATATTCTGAGTTATCAGAATTAGAGATACGTGACTCTTGTTTTTGCTTCAATACCAAATTTAATAGGATAATACAGACATGTCAAGGTCGGGCAACATATGCCAAGTGGAGTGAAAAACAAAGCACGCATTTCAACCGTAGTCTTTATCAAGGCAGAACAATAGGAGTGATCCTAGAGTCCATGAGTTCAACTTAAAAGTATGTCTGTGTCCAAAACCTATGCTTGCCCTCACAACTAAAGCAAAAAAATGTGTAGGGAAGTCAGCACCAAATTAAATAGTGTTTCAAATATTGTTCTGAGCTTCTTCCAGCTCTTGGTTTACTTTCCAGCTCTCGCTCACCAAGTTCAAAGCAGTATAAAAAAGCCCCAGGGTTCCATTCCCCAAGGAGACAGCACAGTTCCATAAGCCTCAGGGTTCCCTTCCCCAAGGAGACAGCACAGTTCCAAAAAGCCTCAGGGTTACCTTACTCCAAGAGGACAACACATTTCCAAAAAGGCCTCGAGAATCCGTTCCTCAAGAAGACAACTAAGTTCTCACGGTTCCCTTCACCAAGTTCAAAATAGTTTCCAAAAAGTCTCGGCGTTCTCTTCCCCAAGAAGGCAAAACAGTTCACAAAGTCTTGGGTTTCCCTTCCCCAGACCTTAGCTCTTCCAGCTTGTAAACTCACAATCAGTACAAGTCTCCTAATTCTCAAGACAAGTTCCAGGTCAATTTCATAATCCTTCAGTCTCTTCAATGATTTATACAGATTGCTGTTTTTCAAATTCACCTGAGGAATCTAATTCTTGACTTCCCTTGGCTTTTCCAGACAGGGTATCCTTGGTCTGGGGTAGTCGACGAAACACATGGTCCACCCATTAAAGGGCATGCAACTGATATCCATAGGCTTTCTTTCCCGCACAGTGTTTCTCTCTCACTGCATCTGTGCTTTGGTTTACATTCACTTTGGATTCTCCTTGACAGTCTTTTGGATATGCCACAGTGTGTTCTTCCACACAACTCACTCTTTGGTGCTCACTTTCTTCCACCACCTTGCTCATCACTTGCTTTACTTTATTCATAAAGATTCATCCTTTGTCTTTAGATGGTCATCACTTCTTTTGCACTTGCTTTGATTTCAGTTGTAGGCTTCTCAAAGCTTTCCTTTAGTTTCGATATTCAATAATGTTTTCCTTATATTCAAGTTCCTTTACTTATAGTTCAACGTTTGCACTATGTTCTAAAACCCCTCACTTTGGGTTCACCATCAATTGCACACATATTTCAATTGATCCGGCATAACCATATGTTCAGTTGTAGCCCCTCGAGCGCCCCAGTAAGAGTGTTCCCTTCGATTCACTCACCGTTCCTCGGCGGCTCCTCTGGGTGTCCTCGCTCTTATTTCACCTGGTGTTGTTTGGCAGCCCGCACACTTCTCTGGAGCCACGCGAGCACCACTTGCCTTCTGCAAACATTGTTGTGGGTTGCCGGTATCTCTGCTCTTCATCTGTGGACGCTACCGGTGGCCTGCAGCACTCTGGAGTCTTCCGTACCCCACAGCTCCAGCTGTGGGCACAAGACAGAGGAAACTCTTGCGGCTACGACCCGCTCATGGCTGGCTCAGGCCCTGGTGCCTCAGTCTCTCCTCTACAGTAGCCGGCGTCCTGGCCTCCAGACAGGACTCTCCTCTGCAGGCACCTCCTGGCAGGAATTCTTCCCCCTCAGGTGAGTCTCTCCCAGCCCAGTTTCTGTCATGTGGTTTCCCTCCCATGCTGGCGGCTCAACCTTTTATGCACCTGTGACCTGTTAACAGGTTACAGGTGCGAGCCCGTGAGTTCAATTGCCTGACCACACTTACTTATATTCTCTGGACATGCCTGACCCTCACAATAGTTTCCTATTACTGTTCGTTTTCTCAGTATCTAAGTGGTGTAACTGTATGCTAGTGTGTGCAACACCTAGTCATTTCTTGCTCGTCCCAGTACTAGAGTGTTGTGACTGAGGGGAACTATGCACAAATCCCAATTGGTTTTTAGTATTTTGGCTTGATGTTTTTCTGAAACAAAATTAGGGGTTTGATATGTGTTTACCCTCCGTGAATAAGGAAATATCTTCCTATTTAACATGTTCCTTTTGTTAATACATTGATGGTATTTCCCTGGGTGATCTTTAAAGGGAAAAAGGGGAAAGGATGGCAATTACCCACAAAGTCTGCTGGCACTGAAGGTTCATCATGAAATGGAAATGGGGGATACCACGTCTCACCCAAGGACATCCCCCTTTCATTCCCCAAGTCTCCTCTACCCAGGTGATCCTCCCACGCATATCCACCCCGGGGTCGGGACCCAAAAGCGGTGGCCCTTCCCTGGTCACCTGAGCAGAGGATATTGGGGAGAAGGAAGGGAGGACACCCTCAGTTTCCTCACAAATAACATCTAGGTACAATATTCTAACAACATTACCTGGTCAAGTATAGGATGGTTATGCCTATATAAAGGTAATTCTAGCAGGACATGGTGTCCTGCATGTTGCTCCTTTTCCCAGGCGGGCAGAATGTGTGACACCACATGACAAACATACCATGCGCCGTGGAAAAGGCACACATATTTCTTAGAGAAATCTACCATCTACAGGGACAGCCCTCTTCCATTGTCTCTACCAGCGAACCTCTGTATATCTCCCAGTTTTGGAAGCATCGCTGTAAGACCTGGCAAAATGATCAAACACTGTCTTCTGGGTTTCATCCACAGGGAAAATTGCCAGACAGAGAGGGTCAACCAAGTTATCGAACAATACATGTGTTGCTACTCCACTGTCTCTGCAGATAAGTGGTTGTATCCATTACCTACACCCGAATTTGCATACAACAAGGCAACACACTCCATGACTAGGATTTCACTCTTCCTATGGAATTCACCCAGATGCCTTTCTGATCACCCTCAGGCCTGAGACATATGTTCCATCTACAGACGCCTTGGTGAAAGAGATACATGAGCCTCATCAGCTGGTTTTCTCCCATCTTGACAACTTTCAAGACAGAATGAAACGCGGTGCGAATAGGCACAGGAACCCAGACGCTCCTCACCAGGAAGGTGACCAGGTTTGGCTGTCTTCCAAGAACCTACTACATCATCTGGTTTCCTCCAAACATGCTGCTCGATTGTTTAGACCCTATTGTATAGTACAGAAGATCAATCATGTTGCCTTCAGACTTCAATTGCCTTCATCATTGAATAGTATCTATCCTATATTCCATTCATTACTCCTCACACCAACAATTCAGGGTATTTTTTGACCCTCGCACATCTCCTGTCATCTGGGATAGGGCATCAACATATGAGGTCTCCAGCATCTGTGACTCCAGATATTTAAGTGGTGTTCTCTAATATTTGGTGGATTGGAAGGAGTTTCCCTCTTGTGATCATTTTTGGGAACCTGCTCCCTATGTGCATGCCCCGTGTCTGGAGGTTCCAGCACCTACATGCAGGAAATCTCAGTGCTGGCTCCTGGAGGGGGGCATACTGTAATGATTCCTCATCAAAGGGGGCCGCTAGGGGCCTGTTACACCTTTTGGCATATAAGAATAGCAGCAGCCTATTTCTTAGATCTAATGTCACGTGCATAATGCATGGCGCATTCAAATGCTGGCTCTGGAGAGTGCAATTTGTGTCAGAATACTCTTAGGCTTGCTGAGACTCTGTTCCTAGGTCCTGTGAGTAATTGCTGTGCTTTTCCCTCTTGTCTTCTTCTAATATTCCTTTGTCTGTTGCTTCTACCATGGAATCTTCTCTTCTGGGTTTCTCTGCTAACCGACATCCCTGCCTTACATAGCCATGTTTCTTCCCCAGAGGGCTTCCCCTCGTTTGTCTGCACCCTGTGGGAGGGCTTACAGACAGCTGGACATCTTCGGTTGACAGACTGGCTTTTAGAGAGCCAGACCCTGTCTTCTGAACAGCAGACCCTGCTCTAAATCCCTGCTAAGATCTCAACCATAGTGTGTGCCTGAGAGTGGTGATCTTAACAGTGATAGTTACACTGACAGAAGGCGCCGGCTGCAATGTGATTTAATGTATACCCAGCCCTGTCAATTCCAGATATGTCACCCTCTTCTCCAGAAGCCTGGGGGATAGTGTGAAGCCCTTGAAGGCTCCTGGTCATATCGGGCCAATATCAGAGGGATGGCAGATATGTCTCAACCAGCATCTTACGTTGTCAATTAGCAAGCTTGGAATGAAAGCTATGATCATATTTAGAGATTCCATTTTAAGCTTCCCTTTGTAATGTGTACACACTGGGCATAGAGCAAGGAGATCTGTACAAGCTCTTTGTTAGGCAGAATCATATGCAGTATCCTTTGGGAACACCACACACAATTAAGACTACACGTGACAGTACAAATTCACCTTTGGTACAAGCCTGTACTACACAGTAAAGTGGTAGCAATAGCTAAGCAGCCAGACTTATCTCAAGAGTAAAGTGAGCAGTATCAGAAGTTACACAAAAGACAGCAATTACTATGGTTCAAACAAACACTGACTCAAGGTTTCTGAGTAAAAGAATATACATTTATTTACACAATCATTTGTAAAACAGATCACTAGGTAAAGCAGCAGAAAATAACAATCTTAATAGACTACACCACACCCAAGAAATTCTGGACAAGTTAAGCTCAAAATGAAGTGTGAGCAAAATGGCACTCCAGCGATTTAAAAAGGGATGGAAAGACAAGGTTAATCAGAATCAAGCAGCACCAACAAGTAAGTAGGCACGGCAATCTAGAAAAGGCTTACTACAATGCGGATTCAAATCAATAGGCTCGGGCCAATGTTAATGGTTCAGAGTCTTTGCAGAGGATCACACAGTTCAGAGTAGTTTGTGGTTAATTCTCTGCCAAGAGTTCGAAAAGAAATTGTTTGGAAGAAAAGTTACTTAAAAGAGTAGAGAAGGACAAGCCCTCGGATGGGCAAAAGATTTAAAACACTTTCACCGCGGTCGAGCGAAGCAAACAACCAGGTTTGAACAGTACCTTAGAAGAAGAATGATGTAGCTGAGGCAGAGGTTTCTGGCAGATCCTGCAGGCTCACGGTTCCTGAAATGACTGTCCGACTGATACGAAGAAGGAAGAATGGAGGGCTCTGCACTGCCCAGGGAAGAAAAAAGCAGCAGAGCAAAGCAATGAATAAAAGGTCCGCTCCTTAAAACCCAAACAGGGTCCGGTCCTCCTGGCTATCCGGTTCACTGCAGCGATGCACAGCAAATTTGACCAGGGGAAGGAGGCCTTGCTTGTTGTTTAGTGAACTGCTTGGTCCCACCAGCTCAAGGGAAGAAGATTCCTTGCAGATCTTCTCTGTCATTGAAGTGTCGGAGATTCGGACCCGCAGCAGGGCTTCACCGGGAGGTTCAGTAATTGCAGCAGTCCTCTTCTTTCAGCTTCTCTTCGGTTCTCTTGATCCAGTGGCGACTCTGCCTTCCAAGTCCCCGAGACCTGCTTTCTATGCAGTTTTCCCCCATTCACACAGCCTGGCTGTCAATCACATGGCAGGACAGTCACCTATCCAATCAAACAAGAGTGTGACTTGGGTCTCCAAGGAGAACCTGTGCAGGGGTCCTAAAACCAATCCCTCAGATCCTGTCTACCTAGATTCTCAGGTGCCTAAGGAGGGCTTCTGTGCAGAAGCCCGGCAAAGGATGGCAAACAAAGGAACCAAACCTGGTTTGGCATGCAGAGTAAAACACGAGAAAGAACTTTACAAAAAGAAATGGTGAATAAACCCAGCCGGAACCAAATAAAATTAAATGGGGTCAAGCGGATTAAAGCGGATTAGAGTTTGAGGCTACTAATTTAGCCTAAAACAGTACCAGGGCTATTTTAATAGACCACAGTAGGAAAAATATGGTAGATACCACTGCCACCAGCCAACTCTTAAAGAAAGGGAAATAAAATAATGTTCTGTGAGAAACAGACAAAAAGGGATAACTATTAACCCTTTCCAGTACTCTATGGAAGATAGTTTGTACTGGGTCTGTGGATTTAAAAAAACTAAAAAAGTCAATGGCAACTTTACATGTTCTGGGAGACAGTAGTCAGTCCCAGAAAATGGAGTTTTAAGTGGGAAGTGTGAAAAAGACAACCCTGTGTCGCTTCACTAAAGGTGCTGTGTGACACACACTAAAAAGGTGATGCCTGCGGAGTAGGTGAGGCTCCACAGTCTATGAACATAACAATGCAAAAAA
The DNA here is from genome assembly GCF_040938575.1 of Ambystoma mexicanum. Lineage (NCBI taxonomy): Eukaryota > Metazoa > Chordata > Amphibia > Caudata > Ambystomatidae > Ambystoma > Ambystoma mexicanum. The sequence continues at coordinate 1,135,381,769 of NC_090937.1, forward strand.
AAACAGCAAAACACTTGTAAGAGTGGGGAAAAAAGGCTCACACTCTTACCAGGTAAAAAAAATGAATCCTAGAAATCCGGCAAAGCTGCTGAGGGACTCAGTAGGTAATTCTCCCTTTCACAGAAATCCCCAGCAGAGACTTACACTTTTCCCTTGCAAAACCTCTAAGCAATTACATCGCTTAATAACAAGCTCTGTTCTGTGCAAGTTGACCTTCAGTAGAGTGCCTTGCCTTTGACTTTGGACAACTAACTTTGGCAGCAGTCATCTATCATACAATAGAACCCTCAGTTGCAGACTGTAATGTTGCAAGTGACAACATGAATCAAACGTGATCCTAAGAAGACAGCCCATGAATGTTCCACTGTAAACCATGCCATCAATGTAATGTGTTGGTAATTATGGCACACTGCTATCATGAGATATGGCACACATAATGGAAAGTGACTTATTCAAAATTAAGTAAAGAATGATAGTTTGATCACTTGTATCTCAGCTATCTTGGCATCTGCACAAACAAATGAATTGAAGAACATAATGCTTTGAATAGATACCTTAGTAATTATTTGCTATAAATGTAATATCCTAAGGAGCGACACATTGTAAAAACAGAAGTGGGATGTACTCAAAAGAGGGAATACATTAATTTACAGAGATATTTTCTGTACATTATTTGAAAGAGGGAATACCCGTTTATGCAATACATAATCAGATAAAACTATTATGATGTTGTTTTTTAATACATTTACAGTGTGATTAAATAAACTGATGCAAGGTGTTATATGATTAAGGCAAGTGAATTGTGAATTTGTCATTGAGTGTGTCTTAATTCACCACAGAGAAATCAGATATATAAACTAGACTACATTTTTAGTTATTTTAGAGTAGTGACATCTTACGCCCTTCTTTTTAATGAAGATGTTTTTACATGAAGGTCAGTTATGATATATCAATAATTGTATTCATGATCCCCTTGCCTGTCTTTTCAAGTGCTACAGGGTCAGGCAAACAAATGTGTAATGAAGGACAGTCATTAATTGTGGTACTGCCTCTAACAATTGTACACCCATGAAACATAGGCATTTATCCATCATATAATTAAAGAGTGTACATGATTTGTCCTAGCCTGGAAAGTAAGAAAGATGTAACATTTTGGTAAGCACATACTTATTTGGTACAATCTTGTGAGTTAGAGAAAGACCAATATGGATTGATTTGACTTACATATTTGAGAGGTAAGAGTGACAAAGTTATAACAATGGGAATCCTCAACAATGAAATGTAATGATAGATACATATACTGCATTTGTGCAACAGTTCCATCACTGCCTCAAACTAGCGAAATAGGCCTGCAATGTTACTGCACACAGGGACATTATTCCACATTGCTGTAATGGAGAGGATGTCATACCCACCCACGTTTAAACGTTAAGATGAAAAATGCTCCTTGTCCTTCCTAAAACCAATCATAGAGTTTTTTGATTGCTGAGTGGGGATGTCTGTGCTTTTCCTTACAGGTAGGTAAAGGGTGGAAAAACAGATGGAAGGATTTTCAGCTGATGTAAGATTTATCTGCATTGCTATTTGTAAGTGCCTGAAACATCTGTATGCTAGTAAGCACACAGAATATCTCGGTTGGTGTTGACACTAACTGGATAACCAAAGGTAGGTGGAGAATGTAAATTTTTCCAGAGCACATCTAAACTTTCTGGTTATGTAGATTTGAAAGATTGGCAATGCTAATTTATTCAAAGTTTACTTGATGTTGAACACTTCAATAAATGTAAAATTGTTCACATTGGCCTAGGACATTCAAGGATCAAGTACATCTGGTGTTCCTGTGGAAAGCCCATGAAAGCAATATATTAAAGAAAGCAATCAAAGTTAAGGCTGGTAGGATTACATAGGGGGAAAATGCAAGGTGTGAAATGATGGCCCCCAAAACTCACTCTAATTAAAGGATTGAAAACAACCCTTTCCGTTCCCGACATTTTACGCCACTTGTTCATTTTTTACAATTAGAAACTCCCTAGACAGGTCACAATTGTCGGCAATAGCATGTAGATCATCCCAGACACTGACCATAGCAAAGCAGACTCCTTCCCATATTTGAGAAAATGTGGGAGCCACTCGATTGAAATGAAAAACTCCCAAATATTCTATTCTATCGGATGGTGAGTACCCGCCACTAGATCAGATGGAAATTGTCACCTGGAAGCTCTGTGTGCACTTTAGCCACTCCTACTCTGCTATCATGTTACCATCTCACATACAACCAGATAAAACGTTTCATTAAGAGTCAGTCAGTTTCAACCCACCATGTGGTGTTGTTACTATGAGAACAGTGTGATGCACAGACCAACTAATGTATTGGCTGGAACCAGCAACTGGGTGGGGCCTACTTAGCACCTGCATCGTAGCAAATGTTAGACAATTTTATTTTTCTGCTGCCATTTAAAGAGTCAACCGAGCAGGTTAGCCTGTAGGCTACGTCTCCCAACAATGTATTGCCACTGTTGTATCTGTTGGAAGTGACTAGCCAACATAATACATTAACATAACATGTCTAACGATACAGGAGCAGAGAAATCTGTTCAACACCTACCAACAAAATCCATGTATTTGAGGAGTAGTTCCCCCAGAATCTTTGACTGAACCACGGTTTACAGTCAAGGTTGTGAATTTTGAACAGCATGTGCAGGATGATGTGAAAAACACTGGAGGTTGTCATTCGTGGGAAGATGTGTTAGAAATTTTTTAAGGCTGCAGTAAAGAGTTGCTTTAAAGCCAGGCTCGGACAAGAAGCAAGCCATTATGCTGTGTGACTAACCTGTACCTCCAGGTTGTTAAGGCCACCCTGCCTAACTAGGGGCTAACTGGGGAGAAAACCTCACCCCCATTAGCCATCAGCTACAAAATGGGTGCTTGGATTCCCTGCAAACAATAGGATGTCTTTATCAACTGACCATAATCTGCACTATCCTGTACACTCGGAATATATGACATCCTTCAACAAATTGTTTATTTATTTATACCAGGTCTGTAAGACAGTAAGAGACTGCTCGTTACACCTGTAGCAATTCTAAATAGAATGCAACAGCTCTATATGTATACTATTACAGCTCTGTTTCATATTTTCTGATAGCCAACCACATGGCTGGTCCTTTCCTAATGCACCCAGGGATAAATGAGAACATACATCAGAAAATATATATAATATCTTCTTTATATATAAAGCGGAATGTATGTATGTGTATATGTTCGTCCGGATATATAAATCCACACTGTTGAACCCACTGCTACCAGATTTTGCATGGATTCCTCATTTGACTGGAGCAAGATTGTAGTCTATGTTTGGGTGCAAAAAACTGACTCCGTAGACACCCTCATTTACTGATGCTCACCCCGATTCACTACAGTAGCTACTAGAAGGAGGCAACATTTGGAAAAGTGTCTGAAGCAAAATGTTTGATGTGTTGGTTATTTCTTTGAAATGTATTATACAGTTCGAAAGTGTTTATCAAAGCATTTGAATAAAAAAAAAAAAGTTTATATATTTTTTTTTATCATGCCACTCCAAATATGGAAAATGGCAAGGTTACTGTTTGTTATGTTATGTTATCCATTTCAAACCGAGGTACAGTACATTAACTCCAGAAAAGGACACCTGGCACTACAAGGCTGTGAAGGCACCTACAATGGCCAGAAATGGGAAATCAAAAGAGCAAGATTTTTAATGCATGCTTAAATTCCAGATGAGCCACTGTGGACCACAGTGCATTGGGAAGAGCATTCCACCTCTTGGCAGCCCTCAGAGAGAATGAGCGGCCACCAATTCGAACCAAACAAAATCTAGGCACAGAGATGAGACACATGTCCCCAGAATGCAGAGGGCGGCCAGGAACATAAGCCCTGAATTCATGCTGCAGGTACTCAGGCCCCACAGCATGGAAGGCCCTTTGTACGAGATGCAGAGATTTAAAATGCACATGCTTGGCCACAGGGAGCCAATGAAGAGCACAAAGAATAGGGGAAATGTGATCCCCAAGATCCCTTAAGTTCATTCACAAGAAGAGAGCACACTCAATCAATCTTTCTTGGTTTCTTGGACACTTTCTCAAATATGCTGAAGCCATTGAGTGACGGAAACATGTCGCACAAAAAACGAAAATCACTTGGAAAGGCTCCATCCAGTGGTGGGCCATCAGGGCCTTCTCTGCTTGCCTAACATAAATCATGATCATAATTTGATAAAAGTTAATTTAATTTTGAATTTACTTTCCCTAAATATATAAAAATATTCTTCCCATTTTTTCATGTTCGTGTTGTTTTTAAGTTAGCGTTTTTATCCAATCAGAATTCAGTTAGCTTGTGTTGCCAGGGTGTATGAAATCTGCCTGAGGCCTTCAGACTCAACAATGCGGGCGTCTGTGCAATGTAGGTGAATGGGCACATACAGTTGATAGACAGTTGCGATAGCCAATCAGATCACGAGTTGCTGACAGTAGGCCTTCTAGCTGGCCTCACGTTGAACGTGACATGTACGCGTCCTGTGATTGGATACTCACTTACCGCCAAGAAATCTAATATATCTACTCACGTTTTTAACCCACAATGACCGAAAGGAGGGCAAAACACTGAATTGGTTGCAGATATACTCGCAAGGCCATTTTCAAGACGGACCTTTCAAGAGAAGCTAGATCTTGTGAGACAAGAACGGCCGAACCCCGAGCTAGCTAACCTGTCCCAGCCGGGGAAAGGGTTTGTCCGCCATTTCCAATCAACCAACTATGAGCGGTACCCGTGGCTTACGGCTTCCGATGGGTGCTGTAAATTGTTTTGCTGGGAAAGCCTTTTGTTTGCAAAGGATCGACTTGGTATGTAGAGCTTCACTGGATTTGTAAACTTAAATTGTTAACTAAGGCAGCAACGAGAAACCAAAGCATGGCTGGACACTTGCAAGCTACAGGGCTTTTAAAAACTTTTGGGGACACCCAAGTGGATACACAGCTCAACAAACAGGTGCACAGGGAATGAGAGCTGCACAATGAAATGGTGAAGAAAAATAGGGAGATACTGAAAAGACTGATTGATTGTGTCGTGTTCTTGAGTAAACAAGAACTTTCATTTAGGGGACACGATGAGAGCAGTCAGTCCACAAACAGAGACAACTACATGGAACTTCTTTCTTTTCTTGTTGAGCATGACACAGACTTACATTACCACCTGTCCACTAACATAGTTTTACTGGGACATGTGGGAAAATACAAAATGACCTAATTTATGCTATTGCTGAAGTGATGGGAGAAGAGATCAAAACGGAGATCAAAAAAGCACCGTACATCGCTGCAATGGTGGACGAGATAACAGACGTGGGTAATGCTGCACAGCTCGCACTTGTCCTGCGCTATTTAATGACATCAGGTGTCAAGGAGCGTTTTGTCAAATATGAGGATGTAACTAGTGGCAAGCAAGCTGATGACATTGCATCTCTTATGGTCCGTTTCCTCGAGGAATATGAATGTTGTCTGGACAAAGTTGTGGCACAGTGTTACGATGGCGCAGCGGTAATGGCATCTGGACTAAATGGGGTGCAAGCAAAAGTTAAAGAGAGGGCACCTATGGCCCTATTCATTCACTGCTATGCTCATTGTCTTAATTTAGTGCTGACTCAAGGGGCCTCAAAGCTTAAAGAATGCAAGGTATTTTTTGCCAACCTGAATGGCCTCACTGCCTTCTTCTCCGGATCCCTTAAGCGCACTCAGAAACTGGATGACATGTGCAAGCAAAGTCTTCCTCATGTTGCACCAACACGGTGGCATTATGCATCGAGATTGGTGAATGCGTCCACGGGCAGAGGATTGTGCTAAAGGAGTTGTTTGATCACTTACTGGAACATCATGATGAGTGTCAGGATGATTTTGAGTTTTGTTTTTTTGCTCAACACATTTAATGGGCTTTTTGAGCATGCTGATGTGCTCTTTGGAATACTACAGAAGAAAACACTGGATGTACAATTCTACATGGCTAAACGAGTTCTGTGGCACAGATGACCTTGCCAAGGGCAAATTCAATCAGATTTATGAAGAAATGGTGATCATCTCAGGGGGTCCAAGCGCTCGCAGAGGCCAGGGCAAGGCGCAACACGACCTTCGCGCACACTACCAACAACTTCACAGCAACATTCTGGACAACATTCTTTGCCAGATACGGAATTGATTTCAAGACCACGAAAAATTATTGTTTCTCTCCCTTCTCGACCCCCAGCAGTTTCAGACATACCGGAGAAAGTTTCTGCAAACAGCCCTTTCCAGCTTAACAGAAAGTCACGGCGCAATGTTCAACCTGCCACAACTAAAAATAGAACTGACTGTAATGTATGCCATGACTGATTTTGAAGGCAAAAGTCCACCGGATCTCCTTGATTTTCTTAGGAACAAAGAACTGAGTGAGAGTATGGAACAGCTTTATGCACTGGCTTGTTTGGCTGTGACAATCCCTGTGTCCACTGCTTCAGTTGAGCAGTCATGCTCGTCCTTAAAGTGAATTAAAACACATGCAAGAAACAGGACTGGACAGACGCGTCATTCAGCATTGGCCTCCATGTCGATAGAAAGGGATTTATTGTTGGAACTGAAACGCACAGATGAACAGTACAACCAAGTCATTGAGGTCCTCTTGAGGAAAGAAAGGAGAATGGATTTTGTGTTGAAATGGAGGGCAGCCGTTTTGCTGAGTGGAAACATTTTATTTATTTATTTTTTCATTTTTAGTATGTGTCATTTTATTTCGTTCATATCAAATCAATAACAAACTAAAAGGACAAATATACTACAAATGAAAAAAATCTTGCTCTTCTCGAACTCAGGTTGAACAAGAGACACTTGCTGTGGAGTGGCCTGTCGAGTGTTTGTTCCTCACATAGAAGGGCATCGGAGCATGAGCCTGTTGCTGGGTGAACTTTGCTTATTTCAGGTAATAGCGAGAACAATAGCCGATGTGAGGCATGGTTACGCACACATACACACTGCTGAGAGAAAGAGGGACAGACAGGGAAAGGTCTATTTTCTCCAGATGTGGTCACGTGGTTTCATAAATGATGGTATTATGAGAGGTATTTATTGAAGTCGGACTAAGTAGGACATCACTGAAGGCCTAGGTGTGAAATGCATGGCCCTCCACTGGCTCCATCTGATGCAAAGCAAAAATCAACATCAAGAACTGCTGAAACACAACAACAAACAGCAGCACGACTTGCCGACCAGAGGATAAGAACAACTTTCTCCAGGGCAAATGAGATGCCATAGCAAACTAAAGCAAGACTTGCTGACATGAGGACAAGAGCAACATCCTCCAGGGCACATGAGACACCAGAGAAAACTGAAGCAAGACTTGCCGACAAGAGGACAAGAGCAACATCCTCCAGAGCACATGAGACACCAGAGAAAACTGAAGCAAGACTTGCCGTCAAGAGGACAAAAGCAACATCCTCCAGAGCACATGAGACACCACTTGATCAGGAGACGGGCAATGCCGGGTACCCCAGCTAGTTATATTTAAAGCTGAAAGAATGCATGTGTGTATGTTTGTCCGGCTATACAAATCCACACTGTTGAACCCACATCTATCAAATTTTGCATGGATTCCTCTTTTGTCTGAGACAAGCTCGTAGTCTTTGTTTGGATCCAAAAATCATATATGCAAAACATTTGGAAAATAAATACAAATTTTACATTTGTTTTTATTGCACCACTCCAAATATGGAAAATGGCAAGCTTACACTTTACTGTATTATTTATTTATTATTATTAACACAATACCACAATTCTCTCTCAAAGGTTCAACCTCTTAGCACCTGAAATGGGGCAATGCCCAATCTAAATGCAATGCACCTGAATAGGTGTAAACTCAAACTAATGATTTTCTCATCATGGTAGTTCAGTAAACAAATAATTCATTTGACATTGTTCCAATATTTCAAGACACACTATAAACAATGTATAGTAATGCTTAATCCATTCTTAACCCTGCCTACTCATTGGTGGCTAAGGCACAAACATAACCACATTTGCTAGAAGTGAAGGCATTTCAAAAATCATTAGCATTTGCTAAGACAAATCATAAATCATTTAAATGGCATGAATTGAAGAAACATAAAACGTCTTGCAGATGCATTTGCTGAAGAAGCCTTCTCTGAATCACCAGGTACTGGAAAACTATGGACCTATTGCAGGGTTACCATGGACCAAAAAGATCCTGGAAAAGATAGTTATGATATAGTTGCAAGATCATTTGGAGGATGATTTTATCCTGGATAGGTATCAATCCGGTTTCAGACCTGGTCATGGGACTGAAACCTCTCTGATGACAGTTCGGGATGATATTTTATTGGTCGTTGACGATGGTGATTTGAGCATGTTGATCATGCTCGATCTGTCAGCAGCCTTTGACACAGTGGACTTCAACCTACTATTGAGCAGATTGTCAAAGGTTGCTCAGGTGTCAGAAGATGCGTTGAAATGGTGTTCTTCATTTCTACAGCATATGACTCAAGTAGTTAAACTAGGGGGTTATTAATCTGATTACCTCCATGTTCAATGCAGAGTTCCACAGTGGTCATTGTTGTCCCCGATATTATTTAATGTGTATCTCTAACCTCTGATGGCCATTTTCTAAAAATGTGGCCTGCAATATCATTCCTATGCTGATGATACACAAATGTATGTTTGACTAAAATATGCACTTGAAGCAACTGAACAAATGTTTGCATGTGCCAATGTTATTTAACCCTAGATTAAAATTATTGCATGTGCCAATGTGATTAAAACCTGGATGAAAACCCGGATGACAGAAAGCAAGCTTCAGCTCAATCCCAAAAAAATGCTCAAAAATTATCTAGACTCCAATGTTTGTCTGAAAATATTTGATACAGATACCCCCTTTTCTAGTAAGATGAAACATCTTGGTTGTATATGGCAAGCCTCATTGGATTACAAAGCTCACGTTTCAGAAGTAGTGAAAGGGGCCTTTTATCAACTGTTATACCAAAAACTGAACGCGCAGGAGTTGTTGGGGCAATGGTGAATTCTAGGATTAATTATGACGGCACTCTCCTCCTGAGAGCCCTGGAGACTCAAATACATTGTCTCCAGGCGGCCGTCAGATTGATTTTTTAATTTACCAAAGAGAGCCCCCACCTCTGCTCATCGAAGAAGATTGTATTGGCTCCCAATGAGGAGGAGGATTGAGTTTTTGAACATTGTGGCTGGTACATACATTTATTCAGGGCTCAGCACCCAAGTACCAGCCAACTCGATCTCTGTGATCAACTGGTAAAAACGTGATGCTTGTCCCCCAATTGAAGTATGTTACCATTGGAGGCCGCTGCTTTTCCATCAAGTGTCCTCGCTTATGGAATCTACTCCCATCTGATTTGCAAAATATCACCTCCTTTGCTGTGTTGGGCTCTAAACTAAAAACATGTCTGTTTGATTAAATCTCGAACTGTTAAGGAGGCACCTGAGCATGTAAAGTTACCATCAGCTCCTAGATGCACTGTCTGCTGCTTGGGTCTGCAAGGATATGCGCATAATAAATCCTCAATATCAATATCAATATTTAAAGTATGCCTATTTCTTTGCTATTTGCCAAACCATAATCCATCAATCAATAAAAGCTTCAGATTCAGACCCTAACATTCTGAATAATGAAAGAACTTGCTTCTGTGTTTGTGGGGGACCCCTTAATGCATATGCTCTGAGCCTGGTACTCTGAATACACAGTCCACCTGGGCGACGGGAATCAAGCCACACAGCATGCGTCCTCTGCGTTCAGCGCCAGCCTCGTCCTGCTGATAAGCTAGAACATTTATAGTATTCTATATGATGGAATTGTATGGGCATGCTCTAAACCACTGCAGAATGTAAATAAAAACTACAAAGCCTACGAATAAGAAAATAATGATCTCCCTGCATATGCTTTAAGCTTCTTCATTATGTAAATGAAAGCTTAGAGATCATGGTTAAATAAACAAAAGCTTTCGACTCTTCCAGAACTCCTTACCTATTTTGGTATCTTTGGTCTGCACACAGTGACGCCTTCTGCATAGCGCATAGCGCCATGTCTGCCTCCAAACTTGGGTCCGGGTCCGGTGTCACTGAATGGGGACTTACCGGGTGATTCTGACCTTGGAGGACCCGGTAAGTCCCCATTCAGTAAACCATTCCCCATTCCCATTTGAGCCCCCATAGGGCTCAATGGGAATGGGGAAGGTGCTAATAATGGGCCCGCAAATTGCGGGCCCGTTATTAGCTCCAAGGTCCCTTAACGAGTCCCGCTAAGAACAGCTCGTCAGACCAGCCGTTCCTGCTGAGACCGGCTAAGGGTCCTTGGAATATGGCGGTAGGGGCTTAACGGCACTGCCATCCTTAACGGTGCTGTTAAGCCCCTACCGCCATACTCGTAATGACCCCCAGTGATAGGAAGAAACATTAAGCCAATCACATTGAAGGCAACACAGATTCCTCTGAGCATGATGCTTTGTGTATAAGCCAGCTACAGACACTCTGGGGAAGCCACATTGGAAAAGGTAGTAAAGGTAGTAAATAATCTGACTCTGACATTAGTGGTTAAGTGCATTTTGAAAGAAAAAGTTGAGTCATTTCTTCTCCTTCAATGTATTTTACTCTATCAACCAGAGGAGTTATAAATCAAAATCTCTTTTTTGTAATTGTAATTTGTTATTTATAACACACCTAATATGCAGAGTTTTCTAAGCACAGTTTTCTAAATCTGTGTTGCTCTGCATCGTCTCACTTCCAAGGTGAGCGTGTTGACCCTGGCCCTCTTTAGCGTTACATTCTTGAATTCTTCAGTCCAGTTAACGTCAACATTGGATTTAATTAAGTTTCTTCCTCATTTTATTTTTCTCTATCAGTCAGTGGAGCCTTTTGCCAAGTATTATTACTGAACTCATAAACTGGAGGTTCTGTCTAAATGTATTTAGATTTTCCAACCAATGGCATTTTTCTGTGCCCTCTCGTTCACAATGTCCCCCCCATTTACTGTCCTCTTGCCCAGTCATCTAGTAGAGAGCAGGTGTGGGAGTATGTTCTTCTCCATAGCATTGAACACTAGCTAATCATGCAGGTCACACTGACTGTCAGTATTATGCAGTAGGGTCCACATCACTCTGTCTCACCTGTTCTGCTTAAATTGCACACACCCTGACTTCTACCACCACCAACAGGAAGTTACACTGCTAGTGGTGACAAAGTAGCGATGGTAGTCAATAGTACCATTAAGTCACGTTGTGCTGACTGTGAACAATGCAAAACATCCGGCAAAGGCTAATAAAAGGGTTAAAAAGGGTTATCAAACATGCACAAACAGTAAGGAGTTTGACGAAACACAGCACAGGAAGATTTCTTGGGTTCACACAAACACAGGAAAGAAAAGGGGTTAGGAACTATTTGTTTGTTCTTTTCAACATGTTCATGTCACGAAGGGAACAGTTCAAAGTGCAAGAGCATTTTAAGTGATTTAAGGTAAAAAGGGAAGATTAGAAAGGGACCATGCAAAAATAGAGAAAATGGGATACAATGGATCAAGAAACAGTGAAGATATGACCAGAAACTAACAAACTACTCAAAAATACATCTAGGTTCTCCTTAAGTGCCCAAAGGCACCCAACCATGCCTCCAAAATCACCAAATTATGACCTGGTCCTGTTATGTCCTAATTCAACATTTAACCAAACCCACCAAGAAAGCACAAAGTAAGCTCAGTCCCTCAAATTTGTTTTAGAATTTCTAAAGGCCTCTAGTTGAATGGTCTGGGAGTTGCAATCTGATGCTGGGCTTCAAACCCACACCTTGAGACCTGAGATGGGTGGAAATCCCACTTGATGCCCATAAATCTGCCCATAAAATCTAGACATGGCTGTGTGTCACATTTTGGGAAGTTTGGACACACCAAATGCTGAGGAGCCGTAAATATGTTTGCACCACCTTTTGGATGGATGTAAAAATATATGAATTCAGATGTACAATACCAACTCGTAATAATGAGGTATTTACGGCATCTAGTATCTGTGGAAGGCTGCACTTCGGCATGAAGCAATGATCTCAGGAACACACAATAATATACAAATAACTATGTCTTTACCCTGACAACTCATAATGAGCATTCTTGCAGGATCTACCATGATACCTCAAATGTTATGGCTTTACTCGATCATTAGATGCCGTTCATTTAGAAGCTTGAAAAAATATGTCACTTTTGCTAAAACAAAATTGACTTACGAGCAAGGGGAATCAAAATTACAGGGAGTCTTGATTCTATTAAAGACACAGAGGCAGCATTATGCTTAACACTCATTAATTCTACTCTTCCAGCAGATTTAAATCTTCATATTTCTTTGATAAATATTTTTTTGTTGAACTTCGAAACAGAAAAATAATCCAAACACTACACATCCCCCCATGACCCCAGTGCCTCTGATAGTCCCTTGTCCATATCCTGTACCTGAGCTCCACGAGGTACTTCTTCTTTGTCGATCCCTTCCAACTGGAATACCAAGGAAAATACAAAACACACTCGAAACAGCACACCACCACGCCCTCCTCAGCTTTGAATGAACTGACAATCTCTGCAGAGGACTCTTCATGGCTAACGCTGTCAACTCCACCCGCGACCCAGTGTTACACCAGCTCCCGGACACTTAGCCAGCGTTCTGGTCATCATCTGCCAGAGGAAACATACATTAGGGAGTGTCATACAACGCAATGCATCACCAACACAAGATAGTCATTATACACAAATGATCACAATTGCTTTCCGTCGCTCGGTGGGATAATGCTTGCTTCCGTGTCTTTAATAGAATAAAGACTCCCTGCGTTACAGCAAGGGTAATCTTCATTCTATCTGAAGACCGGAGGCGAGAATTATGTTTGTTCAAAGCTATGCACTACAGCCGCTACCACACTCGCTATGGGCTTAAAGTAAAATGTCTTGAAAGTGGAGATGGAGGACCAATCCACTGCTTTCAGGGTGTCCTGCAGGCTCGCACCAGCTGCCAAGGCTTAGGAAGCCATGGCGCCTCAAACCGAATGTGCTCCAAACTCCGAACTACGTCATGCCTATGCCTGCTAGGAACATGACCTTGTGCACTCATCCGGCTATGGTCACTGCTGCCACTGCCTTATACAGCTTTCTGCACATAAGCAACTGCAACATGCCTGCCGGTCTCACCTCGGCAGTTCTCACCTCATATTCTTTTATACAGTTGGCCAAACACAACTTAGGGCTGATACAGAAAATAGGGATACAAAATCACTGACGGGTGGCTCTAAGTCCTCTTTGCTATGGAGAAAGTCACCCCCTCCGGACGGAAGGTCTTCCTATCTGTCTCGATCGCCTTCACATCTGACACTCTTCTACAGGACACTAGGCATAACAGCATTGCTAACTTTCCCGAAAGCTGTTGGAACTACAAATCCCTGTTACGTGGCCAGCTTGCAAAAAAACTGCAAGACCGCGTCAACGTCCCATAGCTGTGCGTATCTAGCGGTGGGTGGCATAATCTCTTTAATGCCCCGCATCAGCCTCACCACTGCCAGGTGGCTCAATCCAACCAATCGTGCCCTGCTGCGATTGCTGACCTATAGACCCCTACCTAACTTTACTGCTTCTGGCTAGGGATGCTTGAAAATTGAGCATGTGCACTAAAGCGACTGAAACAGATGAAATTTGTGCTGGCTGCACCATAGACACTGACTCCCCCATGCTGCTTTGCAGCGAACGTAGAGAGGGCCCAGGATTGTTTGATAAACTCCAAAGCTGATCCTGAAATGCATGGCATGATCCATCTGCACCCGATACCCTGCATGAAAGCAGAGTTAGTTGCCCCATACTCGTCAGAGGATGATAATTCCCCGATGGGTCTGATAGAAGATCCTCCCTGAGAGGAAGCACCTGTGGGAAATCTGATAAATGCTCATCAGAACTGAGAACCGCATTTGTGATTTCCAGTTCGGGGCTACTATGATGGCAACTGCCTGCTCCCTCCTGATCTTCGCCAGAACTCTGGCTAGCATCATGAAGGGGCGAATGGCGTAGTGCGCTTCCGGATCCAGTCTCCAACTGAAAAACTTTGGTAACTGTTTGTTCAACCTGGATGCAAACAGGTTGGTGTCCAGAGGAACCCAGAACCCAGAAGGCTTCTATTTTAGCGAGCACTTCTCTGTGCAGCATCCAGTTGCTGGAACCATGTCAATAGAGAGAGTTCCAGTCCACTACTACATTCTGTACACCTGGAAGATACTCTGCTGTCTGATCGAGGCAATAATGCCAAAAATCATTCATCAGTTCCACCAGCATCATGACCACGTACCCCCCGAGGTGAATAATGTATCAGACTGCAGAAATGTTGTCCATCCTGAGTAGGATGCAAAACTCAGCCTTGTCCTTGATGAAGGCTTTTATCACAAAGAGCCTGCAAGCAGTTCTAAACAATTGATGTGGAGGGACAGTGCCTCCTGGGACCATCTGCTGCCTGTCTCCAGATGACTGCAATGCGCTCCCCAGCCTACTCTGCTGGCATCAGACTCTACAACGAGCTCTGGGACTTCATCAAAAATTGCACGTCTGTTACAGGCCTCCATTTCCTGAAGCCACCATTCTAGTTTCAACTTTCCATCCTGATCTAGGGGTACTAATTGGTGGTACCCCAGACCTTCTCGCAGGTTGCAAAATTTTTGTCTCTGATATGCCATGTAATGCAAAGGGCCCAGGAAGATGGCTTGGATGGAGGAAGCTCTTGGTTTATTGCCCTCATCTTGGGAGCTGGCATCGCCAGTGTCACCTTCATCATGTCCACTACAAACCCCAGGAATTCTACGTGCTGTTTGGTGACTAATTTGGATTTCTCACAATTTATCAATTCTGAGCGCATCCGCAGTCTCACCTCATTCTTGATGGGCTTGCAGAGCCTTTGCATCATATATGCTGCTATTCTTGGCGAAGACAGCCAGACATTAGATCTTGGGTGTATTATTGACTCCAGGTTGAACATGTCTGCTACTTTGTCTTTGGTATCCTCCAAATGCTTAACTTCGCATTTCCTCTTTTCGCTTTTGGACTTCTGGAAGAATTTAGAGTCTGACATTGCTGAATCTGAGGAGTTGTCACTATCACTTATATTTGCGGCCCAAGGGAAGGGGGTAGGAGGCTTGGCACAGTCAACCACATCATTAAAGTGTCTTTAAACTTCTTGAAAGCGTCGACAGCCAAGAGAGGCTTTCTGTTTCCCTCCTTGGTAGGACACAGGGGAGTCAAAGAGTGCTTTCACTTACAGGACTGGTTTCTCCCCATAGAGTGAGTCTGATACTCAAGGGTTCAGCAGCGCTCCTTGTAGAAAGCGGTCACCGCTCTTGGTCATGGCAGACAAGCTTGCGCCGTGTGCATGCTTAGTAAACATTACCTGTTACGTTAAACAAATGAAAACACACACACAAAAACAGTAAAACTGTTTGGCACGATACTCCACATCTCACGTTAGTTCCATAAATCAATCTAGGTAATTATATTCATAATCAACATATTATACTCTGTAACACATGGAGCTAAAAGATCTGCTCCTTATCACATGGAACGCAGAAAAAGAAGAGGAAATGACCTGGGCAGGAAGTAGCTCAAGGAGCTCAGGGACAGGAAATGGACATGGGACTACCAGAGACACTGGGGTTCATGGGATGCGAAGTATTTGGATTATATTTGAAGTTGTAAAAAAAATGTTATTAAATAAATATGAAGATTTAAATCTGCTGGAAGAGTTGAATTAAAGGAAGTTGAGCATAATGCTTGCCACCGGTCTTGGCGTAGAGTTGCTTACTCTGCTTGCTGTGCTGCAACATTGGAGTTGCTTTCAGTACACACTCTATTAAGCACAGCTAGGAGATGTTCACCTGAAGCGAACTACAGAATCAGGAACATTTGTCAAGAGGCCCCTTTGACAAAAAACATCTGTAAATCACTGTGCTTGTAATCATTTATCAAATGCACCGCTATCATGCAACTGACAACTGAAATTAATGAACAAGAGCATGTAAGCGATGGATGCGCTGTCGCTGGCATTGATATATGAAATGCACGGTTTATCCCACAAGCATGAAATAACACAGGTATTTTTGGGACATTTTGCGATTCATACAGGGCAGATGGGTACTTTTTCAAATGTGAAATATTTAAAGTTGGTGTAACAGATGATTGTGGCTGTAATTAGCATGAGGAAGGCCCATCTTAGATTACTGTATTCTTATTTTCATCGGGAAGCCTGTGAGCAATCTAAAATGGCAGGGAATTTTTGTGAATGGTAACAGGAGATGTAATCGTGCAAAATCTTTAACCAGAAATGATATTGTCATTCAGATTCTTAAAGAAATTAAAGAATGGGCGCATGTCTATTACTTCCTGGTTAATATTGTTGATAAAGGAACATTAAGCAGTTGTTTTAACCCAGCATTCATCTACCATCACAAGTATTTCAGATGTCTTATTCGAAATAGAGAGAACATGCAAGGGTGTGTGAATTGGAACCCTATCATGATGGCCACTATTTTCTGCGCTCTGTTGCCAGCTTGTACTTTTCATTTTATAACGTTATAATGAAAAGTTGTATTTTGCCAATAACTTGTATTATAGTCTACATACCCATGTACACTGCTCACTGAGAATTCAGAAAAAAGACAGTCTAGCTTGCTGTTCTGGGAATGCTGATTTATAGCAGCAGAGAGGGGGGAGCAGTTTGCAAAAAAAGTCCAGCTGTCTGAAATCGAAGGGCTCCACCGTGAAAGGAATCGAAACCTAATGTGTAGCAGTTTCATTAATAGCAGCAGCAGACACCGCGTAACAACATTGTTAAAGGTGATTGTTTGATGCGCAAATGTTGTGCACATAATGCATAACAACAAGAAACATACTTTTCTCAAATAGTATCCGCATAAATGCTATTTTATTTGTTGTGTTGCAATGGCTTTTCAGGGATATGTTTAAGCCTTAAACATAGTAAGGCATATAAACCGTGCACACAGATCTCACATTGCGCCATCACAGGTGTGAAATAATCAACCTTTCCTGGGTTTTGGGCTCCCATAACATTGCATGTTGGTATTTGTTCTCCAGCATTGATCAGGTTTCCACGAAAGCAAAATGACGTGTACTTAAAATGCCTGTATTGACCGAACATGATTTACAAACTTTCTTTATGCCGAGTTATTAGAAGCAAGCGTAGCAGTGAAGTTTCGATGTTTGGTAAGGAACGTGGGCTCTATTGTTTGTCCGCATTACTTGCGTTGCATGTAGATGACTGCTGTATGGCAGAAGAAAAAACCTTTACGTCTGCCAATTTACAGACATCATCCCATAGGCCATGAAGATCTCCAAAAAACGTTGCGCAACTTCTCTCTATATGTGATACTTAAAGCAGTGCTGTCTATGTCATCTTTATGCAGTCAATAAAGTAAGTACCAGTAATAGAGTAATAGAAATTGTACATTTTTCATAGAAATCAGTTTGCCTCTCTCAACATAAAGGCCCTCAGAGGACCTCATGCTGCAAACATGACCACTGCCTGATATGATAGTTTATTTATAACGCACTTAATACCCAGTGGTTTCTAACTCGGACCCGGGATTGAACCTGTGGTGCTCTGTGCCATCTTACTTCAAGACGAGCACGTTGCCCCTGAGCTATCCTCCCAGGACAAGCTACCTCATAGAGAAAAAGTGCCTATTGAACAACTTCTGCCAGAATCCATGTACCTCATTCTGTGCAGATGTCTCAGAATGCATTCTACCCAACTCAGTAAACACAACATGCTTTAATACATGTCACACTACATTTGACTTCACTCGTCTAGGATATCCAAATGGGAGTAGATATCTCATAATGTACCCTACAGCACTCAGTCGAGAAGCCCTCAAATGTGCAGACACTGACTCCTGTGCTGACTCTAAGACCTCTGAAGGGTGCAGACACTGCCTATCTGGTCGCCTCAAAGCATAGACTATATCACCATCAGTTCTTACACAACTTGCCAGCATGGTTTCCTTTTGTGCTTATTGCATCTCAGGTACCACTCCCACAGGCTAAACTGCTTTGGCTTCAAGTTAGTACCAGAATCAAATTCACATCACTGTGTATGGGCCATCTGGTTTTCTGTGATCCTTCCTTTCTAATAAAGAAATTAAAGCATTATATCCCCTTCAAGCCTTTAATGTCTTCTTATTCTGAGATTCGGCAGGTGCTGAGATTTCCTAGAGCCAGCAGTGGTGGGAAAGCTTTCTAGCCTTCTAGATGGGGCCCCTAGGGGACCCTCGCGTATGGAAACAAGGCACAATCACCACACACAAACTGATACGCCAGACAAGAGGTTGTATTCCCAAAAGCTAGGGTTTATTGCAAAGCAAATAGTCTCAGTTGGCCAACTGGGTCTCACGCCCCGTGCGTGTGTCTCCAGACCCCGGAGGACGCAAGAGAGCGAGAATTGTACAACAGTTACATATATACAAAACGAGCATCTTACACTCAGCGGTGACACATTCAATACTGCCCATAATGTATTTCCTTTGAACTGGGTTCGATGATTGACAATTGTGACGAGTATGACACCTTCAGACATTCATTTTAGCAACAGTTTGCAATTTTGTGAGCCTGCAGACAAAGTTCTTTGTTTAAGAGAACACATTGCTTCTGTTTTTGCAAGCAAGCTGCGTGCAGGGGCGAAACACATTCCAGGACTCGCTATCTGCTAGTTTCTATTTGTGTGCTGGGGGTCAACTCGCTCTCCAGGGCTCTACAGGGCTCAGAAAGGGGGGCCGCAAAGAAGAGCATAATTCAAGCCATTAATTGTTAGTTTCTACCATTCCTACCACATGAGCGAGACTGGCTGTCACCTGTGTAATGATTAAATGCCTTGCTGCTTACTTACAAAGACTTGTGAGGGAGGAGACCGGGCATTTCTGTCTGGGTCACCTGCGTAATTTTTCAACAAGTATCTCGCGGCCTTGCTCTATGCATGAACAATAAAATAATAGTCGAGCAGAATAAGCTTTCAGCAAAGCGGTTTTGACAGAAAAGCAAGAGGCGAAAGTTAAAAACAAAAAGGCGATTTCAATCACATCAAAATGGCCGCACTTTAGTCAAGCTGATAGATGCATATTTCTAATACCGACACATGAGGCGCTGCCAGTTCTCAGCAGCCTGGATTGCTATACGTTGGGCAAGATTTCTGTGCATCTTTACATTGCTCAAATAACTCCAGAGCAGTTATCAATTGCCTTCATGTCATGTGAGCCCCTCTTGTCCGTAAGGGGTGATCTGCACATGGATTTCTTTTTAGCACCGAGGAGCCGCGCTCTTGGGCTGTCTGATTTGCACAACCATCACGCCGCTCTCCCCTAGGCCTCCGGTTCCTACTTCATCCGTGATAGGAAACAGAGGCAACAAAAGATCAAAAGAAATGAAGATTTGATCACTCCTTCTTCCGAGGCCGTAAATTATACCGCCTTGCTCCTGGTATTGTGTGATCAATGAAAAGTGCGGGTGCACTTCCAGAATCAGGCTCTGAGTCAGCTTGCGGCGCAATGGCAGATGGCGGGCGCCAAAGTGGTACACGCTTTGTGTCAGCCAGCAGTGAGGCAGGTTCTGCTGGACAACGTTGGGGCACTCTTTGCCCTTCCTCCTTTATAGCAATTTTTTCAGGCTTTGTTTCAGGCTTTTTTTCAGGATCAGACAGATTTTGTGGCAAAGAACTGCCAACAATTTCTTTAATCTCTGGGGCCACTGTCTCTTTTTGGTCGTCTGGATCAGGCAGTTCTTTCAACAGCGTTGGGATCTTTTTAGCATGCGTTGCATGTATCCACGCCTTCCTCCCGTCCACGAGGATTGCAGTCTGTATTGCCAAAAGTATCTGGTAGGGTCCACGCCATCTGGGTGCAAGTGATGACTTCCTCTCGTAATTCTTCACTAGAACCCACTCTCGGGTTCTAGTGAATGCCCCGGACCAGTTTACCTGCTGATGAATCAAATGCAATTTCTGAATTAAAAGATTCCAGTAAATGCTAAATACAGGATATTCTATCTCATTTAGCCGTTTTGGCTGTGGTGCACACCAAACATTTGCTGGTCTCCCCATCACTATTTCGTATGGGGAGAGCCCAGTTCTTGTCTGCACAGATGTGTGCATGCACAGTAACGCTAGTGGTAATGCGTCCACCCAGCTCAACTTGTTTCCTGCACAAATTTTTCATATTTTGGCCTTTAAAATGCCGTTGTGATGTTCAATAAGACCGGCACTCATGGGGTGTCCAGAACAATGGAATCTCTTGTCAATTTGGAGACCTGCGCAAATCTGTAATATCACTGCGCCCACAAAATGCGGGCCATTATCTGATCATATGACACGGGGCAGACCAAACCGGGAATAAATACTCCTTGAACATTACTTTTGCAGTGCTCAAGGTGGTGCAGTCTTTTAATGGATATGCTTCCACCCACTTACTGAACGCACATATAACCACTAGAACATATTTCAAGTTTTGGCACCTCTCCATTTCTATGAAATCAAAATGGATTACCTCAAATGGCATAGAGGGAGGGCCGAAACTGCCTGTTGAAGTCACCGTTCCCTTCCCCACATTGTGATGTAGGCATGTGATACAATTATGGACCAGCCTCTCAGCATTTTTCTTTATGTGTGTGTTCTCCCATACTGTGGCTAGATGCTGGACTATCTTCTTAGCACAAATGTGTGTAGGGCTGTGGGCCATCGTGACCATTGCAGTTACATAGGAGTTGGGCAGCATCCAGTTTTTACTTTTCTTGTCTACCCAGCAACCTTCTAGATCTAATTCTGCAGAGCCCTCAGCCCACCCTTTTATCTCATCAGCAGTAGCTTCTGCCTGCATCTCTTTGACAGTGGCAATTCCATTTTCTATCATGCAGGGCACTTCCTTAGACTGTACTGTCAACATTTTGGTATTCAAATCAGTGGCAGTTTGCTTCACAATTCTGTCTGCAAATGCGTTTCCCACTCACACTTTACATGTTACCTTTTTATTCGCCTCGCATTTCACTATTGCTAGGCGCTTTGGACACAGAAGTGCAGACAGTAATCGTATAATCAAAAGGCCATGTTGAATTCTGACTCAATGTGATCTTAAGAAACCCCTCTCAGCCCAGAGTCGGCCAAAGTTATGAACCATGCCAAAGGCGTGTTGACTGTCAGTATATATGTTTACATTCAAGTTTTCAGAAATCTCACAGGCTCTCATCAAAGCTATTATCTCTGCGGCTTATGCGGAGTTGTAGGGGATTCTTTTGGTTTCTACAATTCTTTTCAGTGTGGTGATAGCATAGGCAGCAGTTGATGTGCCATCAGGTAATTTAAAACAGGAGCCATCACAAAACAGTTCTCTATCTGGTTATTTTTGTCTGGTATCTTTTAAGTCAATTCTTCCTTTCGTTTCTTCCTCAGTGGTCATTAAACAATCATGGGGAGGTGATTCATTCTCACCTAATTCTCCATTGGGCAGTGGCATTCATTCTGCAGGATTCAAAGTGCTACACCTCATAATTTGGATGTGTGGCGCAAACAGGACAATTTTGTATCTAGTCAATCTAGCAGATGTGAGGTGTTGCGTCTGCGTTCTATTTAATAGAACGTCTATGGCATGTGGCACTATCAAAATTAAGGTGTGCCCCAACACCATTCCTTCAGTTTGTTTCACTGATGCAGCAGCCGCTGCAACAGCTCGCAAACAACGTGGCAGTGCGCGCGCTACAGGGTCCAGTGCGGAAGAAAAATAGCCGCATGGCCTATTTCTCCCATCTTGTTCCTGTGTCAAAACAGCCAACGCACAGCCTTCACTCTCATGTACAAACAATCTGAATTTGTTTTCATAATTTGGTGTGCCCAAAACTGGAGCAGAACACAATGCATTTTTGAGCAGATCAAATGCTCTCTGACATTCTTCATTCCACTGCAAAGGAATCACAGCATCCTTTTTTGTCAATGCCACCATTGGCTTCACAATCAATGCAAAATTCACAATCCACTGCCGACAATAAGAAGCCATGCCTATTATAGCTCTGACTCCTTTCTGTGTTTTTGGAATAGGCATACCAGAAATACTCTCTATCCTTTCTGGCATTAGTCTTCTCCCCTCTCTCGAAAGTAGGTAGCCCAAATAAGCCACCTCCTTTCGACAATATTGGAATTTCTTTAAGCGTGCTTTATGGCCATGTGCTGCTAAGTGTGACAACAATAAAACTGTACTTTTTTTTACAAATCTCCTTGTGTCAGCAGTGATCAATAGATCATCTATATATTGTAACAATACACAACCTGTCTGTAATTCTAATATATCTAGTTGTTCTTTCAATGCCCTGCTGTAAATACTCGGACTCTCTGTGTAGCCCTGTGGAATGCGTGTGAATGTAAATGATCGTCCTCCTAATGTGAAGGCAAACAGATATCTAATTTCCTTGTGTACTGGAATACTGAATCATGCATTCTTCAAGTCTATAACACTAAAGTACTCTGCCGAGGCGGGAATCATTGTCAAAATCGGGGTGACGTCTGGGACCAATGGGAATTGAGGATCTACCACGTTGTTTAATGCGTGCAGATCAATTATGAAACAATATGGTACTTCAGTACCTCCTTTCTTATACACCGTGAGAATGGGACTGTTACATGTACTGCCAGTAATCTCTTCAATCACCCCCAGTTTTACCAAATCTGAAACAATACTTTTCAATCCTTTCTCTCCTTCTTCTGAAATGTTATACTGTGCAATAAATGGCAATGTTACTCCCTCTTTTAGAATAATTTTCATTTGCTCTATTTTCAAACATCCCACATCATTGTCATTCATCGCCCATACGCAAGTTGGCACTTTACTCAATTCTCCTCGCAAAGGTTTGGATACAAATTCAGATACTGGTACATTCTGTGGCGAAATAGTCAAGAACACTCCATCAGGAGTGCAATCGATAACTGCACTCAGTTTTTTCAAAAAAATTGAATCCCAAGAGATTTTCCCCACAATTTTCTGTTAAGAGAAATGGACAATATTCAGTGAATGGACCTAATGTCACTACTACTGGTTGGGACACTAGATTGATCACTGGGGTACCTGCGAGCCCTACTGAAATATTTCTTTGCGCTGACAGTGGTATCTCCGGAACCAAGTGATGGTCTATAGAGCACTTTTGTGCCCCTGTATCTACGAGAAAGCTATGCTCTATATTCCCGACTTTCATTTCTACGTAGGGTCCTGTTTGATTCACGGGAATAGGCACTGGTTCCGACCCCTGTCTTGGGCTGTTCTATTGAGGGAACAACACATCATCCGATGTGTAATCACTACTATAATACGTATTTGGTTGTGTATCAAAAATGTTCCCACCCCTCCCTCTAAGTCCATTTTGTGTGTTTTGTTGGCTCTGGTTTTGGCTAAAGGCAGTCTGATTTTGAACTTGGTTCTGATTCTGGGTAACATTTCCTTGATTATTTTGGTGCTGCTGCATATTGTTTCTATTCTGTCCATTTGTTCCTGGGTGCCCCCTATGCTGTCTTCTCTGTCCATACACATTTCTATTTTGTAAATGTGGACATTGCGCTCGCCAGTGGCCTTCCTCTCTGCAGTACGCACAATGATTTAATCACAGAGCCCCTCCATGCATGTTCGAATTACTTCTCCCTTGCGCGTTCCCTCTTCCTCTACTGTGTCCTGTCACTTGCTGAAGTAGCACTCTTGTTTTCAAATGTACCCTATCCTTTACCTCTTTCTCTTTCTCTGTATTCACTCTGTTCTCATAATATTGGGACATATGCAATACTTCGCTCAACATTTTTGCTTGCCATTTTAACGCCTCCCTTATACATACTTCTAGTTTTTCACTCGCCTTTCTTGACGGCGGAAGAAATCGACGCTGTACATATTGTATCGCCGTCTCCCTACTGTCTCTCCTAACATCTTTATTCCTGTACCCCAGCATGGCAAATATTTCAGCATATGCATCATCAAGTTCATTCTTAAATTCAAAAAGCCTGTCCTATATGTTCCTTTATTTCTTCATCTCTCTCTCTACAACGTGCCAACGCATTCAAATCCAACAACTGCTGCGGCGGTACCCTCCCAATCAACTGCTTCCATTTCCCCTTTAAATATTTCCCCATGCATTCCAACAC
This sequence comes from Ambystoma mexicanum, assembly GCF_040938575.1. NCBI lineage: Eukaryota > Metazoa > Chordata > Amphibia > Caudata > Ambystomatidae > Ambystoma > Ambystoma mexicanum. Next base: position 1,135,406,025 of record NC_090937.1, read on the forward strand.
TACCTGTCTTTCATTGCTCCTCCTGAATTCATACATCGAAGCCAGCGTCGACGTTTCATCATTCCTGTCTATAAACATCTCTGCCTGTTCGTGCAGCTCCCGTTTTCTCTCCTTGCTAATCGCGCTGCGGGTCATCCTAGTGCATTCACTTTGTCCCGTCCCCTCTCTTCTTTCAGTGAGTTCAAGTTCAATAGGTGGAGGTGCGGATGGGACAACGGGAATGGGAACTAACTGTTGCAGTGCTGGCTGGCTAATGGGAGGCGCTGACTGTATGATTTGTGGCTGTGCTGGGATATGAACAATAGGGAGGGGCTGAGCAACTGGAGGGGGCTGGGCAATAGTCACTGGTGCGGTCTTCTTTGTCTCTCTAGTTGTGCTCTCTCGCCTTGTTTCAGTTAGTATTTTGCTTATCAACTCATCTGATGAATGCAGCTCTTGTTGTGGATATATCTTGTCTATACTCAACTGACTACGTCTGTCTGATTTTCTCAAACTATCATCCCACTCCTCCTCCTGCTTTTCTTTCACTCTTTCTGCTTTCGACTTATCCCTCAGGGCACTCTTCTCTCTGCTTTTCCAACAAAGCATAGCTTCCTTCCTCCATTCTCTAAGGATATCAAATGCCACCGGGCATGTTTTCTTTTTCAACAACACCTTCTCCAAATAATCTATTCTCAATATCTCAAAACTTCCGTGATTCGGCCATTGTAAATCTTCCTCTTTTCTGGTTTGCCTTTGCCAAATCTCAGAAAACATTATCGCCCCTACACCATACTTCACATACATCTCATACGCCGGCGACCCCACGGGTGGCGTGAGCTGGTCAGTTTCCAAAGATTGTCTACTGCAGTTTTAAAATCCGCTAAAGTGGCAAATACCTCAGGCATGTTTTAACCTTACCCTCTGCTAATCAACCTTACACTGCACGTTTGATTTTGCAAAATCAACTCTCAAGCAATATCAGGGTCACTTCGAATCGGGGCACGACTCACCTGATCAATCTAGTCGTCTTTCAAGACGCAATTCGTCCATATACTGACGCAACCAATAATCGTTGTGTCTGTGTATCTTGGCTCACTCTGCCTCATTTCAGGACCCTCGCCTCCTTGTTCTCTGGCCGGGCACGTTGATCAGGGATCAGTTGTGTACAGATCTGCAAAGGAGTCTCTCATCACTTTCACAGGGGAACCCCGAACACCTCTTGATCCCGGCTCAATCGTCCCGTCCTCGCCGTTCTCTCCACTTTTCTTATTTTACAATGTACATGATGGAACAAGTGGGGGAGGGTCCCTATTCGGGCGCCATTTTGATGGGGCCCTAGGGGACCCTTGCGTATGGAAACAAGGCACAATCACCACACACGAACTGATACGCCAGACACGAGGTTGTATTCCCAAAAGCTAGGGTTTATTGAAAAGCAAATATTCTCAGTTGGCCAACTGGGTCTCACGCACCGCGACGTGTGTCTCCAGACCACGGGGGACACAAGAGAGAGAGAATAGTACAACAGTTACATATATACAAAACGAGCATCTTACAATCAGCGGTGACACATTCAATACCGCCCATAATGTATTTCCTTTGAACTGGGTTCGATGATTGACAATTGTGACGAGTATAACACCTTCAGACATTCATTTTAGCAACAGTTAGCAATTTTGTGAGCCTGCAGACAAAGTTCTTTGTTTAAGAGAACACATTGCTTCTGTTTTTGCAAGCAAGCTGCGTGCAGGGGAGAGACACATTCCAGGCCTCGCTATCCCCTAGTTTCTATTTGTGTGCTACGGGTCGCTCTCCAGGGCTCTACAGGGCTCAGAAAGGGGGGCCGCAAAGAAGAGCATAATTCAAACCATTAATTGTTTGTTTCTACCATTCATACCGCATGAGCAAGCCTGGCTGACACCTGTGTAAAGATTAAATGCCTTGCTGCTTACTTCCAAGGACGTGTGAGGGAGGAGACCGGGCATTCCTGTCTGGGTCGCCTGCGTTATGTTTCAACAAGTATCTTGCGGCCTTGCTCTATGCATGAACAATAAAATAATAGTCGAGCAGAATAAGCTTTCAGCAAAGCAGTTTTGACAGAAAAGCAAGAGGCGAAAGTTAAAAACAAAATGGTGATTTCAATCACATCAAAATGGCCGCTCTTTAGTCAAGCTGATAGATGCGTATTTCTAATACCGGCACGAGGCGGTTGGTCTTCGGCCAACAAAATACATTGCCTCCATCATTAGGGGGTACCTACTTTTTCTAGACTGACATTCTGAGTTAAGAGTGTCCCTCTGTAGAATTGCTTCCCATACCCCCAGAAAACATTTCAATACTCAAATGTTCTGGCATTAACCCTTGAGTTTTAATGTATAATTCTTAGACATTGTAAACGTAAATGCTTTAAGGTTCACTAACATTTACATTTGCTACATGAAATGTGAGGACTGAGCTACTGGTTTAACTGACAAGAAGAATGTAAACAGAAACATGGTGGATAGCAGTGCAAAGGTCATTCGATCTACTTACCTGCTGTGCTGACGCTCTGAGTGCCAATAAGGCACTAATGCACCAATCATACACCCAAAGAAACATCTCACAATGCATTACCATGTCGTTGAGTCTAGAAGAGGTTGGCTTAGGAAAGAGGCAAGAAAACTCTCTACATTATCTATAACATGTCATATGCATGTACGAAATGAGTAAATCGAGAAATGTGCCGGTATCATTTGCGCTCGTCTTGTCTTATGCATGTAGATTGGTTGTCAGATAAGACGTGTATAAACAATCATGAATTAATTAACACGTGTTTCGACCTGTTCGGTCTTTGTCAAGGCAAATAATTCTTATAAAGGCCAACAATATTAAACAAAGTGATATATACATATGCGGCCAAACATACAGAATTAAAACAGTGTACAAGATTGGGTTTGTATCTATTGAACACATTTCAAATCATGGAAGGCAAACTTTGTGGATACAGATAGAAAGCAAATGATGTGACTGTTTATCAATATTAAACAAATGGCAAGGGAGAAAAAAATATTATTTAAGGAGAAAAATATATAAAGAAGAATAAAAGGAAAAACAGATAAAAAAGCAATAGATTAGTTTGACATTCTTAGATTGACTGTACATACACATCAGTATAATGCTTCTTGGCATTGCCATTCAGTAATTGATTATGTCCAAAAAACATCCAGATACTCAAGTTGTTAGCATTGTGTACAGATTAACAAAATATTTTGTACAGCTCAATTCCGTAAATTGTATCCAACCATAGTACATTTTAGATTTGGAACGTCCCATATATAAATAGGGGTCAAAAATTGCGGTATTATTTTGAAACACAGTTCATTATCTTTGGATATTGAGAGATCAGTGTGCCCGAGAACAGGATGCGATACCATGTGCGCAATTTTGTCAACATTATGTTGCATTACTTAACAAATGGATATAGTACAAATATCCACTTACCCTCTACCCTATACTTGACTAGTGTGCTTTGTTTCTGTTGGGAAAGATTTTCTTTAATGCACCTTTCCTTCCATCTTGATGGAACCCCCACACTGTTTGCTTTTATTTTTCTATCTGACCTATACTTTTTGCAGTGCAGTGAAGCCTTAAGCTTCACTGTACTGGCCTTTGCTCACATGTTATGTGGAAACTGATATGTCCTTAAGGCTATCAGTACTGGGAACCAGTGTTTCCCTTAGTCTTGTGACTGTGTTGCTACTTGTGGTTACTTTTGTATCACCTGTGGTAACTTTTTATCATTGAACACAGCAACTTACACTACAGTGCAATGGGGTTCATTTTTGTTTTAACCTAGACTAACACTAAAAGGACTTTTTGGTTACTCTAGAGGTGCTTAAAAGATGGGCTGGTGGCAGCAGTGACTTTTCCCCACTTTTTTGGGAATTTCGTTTTAGCTTAACCGTGTTTACCATATTTGGCTACTTACTGTAGCTACTGGTCAAACATGGCCGTGCCACGAGGTTTTTTGCCCATTCTTTTTGCATCTTGTTGTTTAGCCTTCTTCCTGGCCTCAGAGGCCAGAAAGATCCTTATATGGACTTCCAGTAGGCGGAAAAGCAGCAGCTTTTGGTGGGCTACTGGAGGGCTTTGTGTGTTCGCAGGCAGGATGTGGGCTGGATCAGTCTGACCCCAATACACATCCTGGTTTCTGTGTCTCTGAGTAGTATTCATGAGTGTTCCCGCCAGTGGTGCTGATTGGAACCCTGTAAGGTGTGTGTGTGTGGGCTAGTTTTGCCATTGGCTAGTGGTAGTTTCGACTCCTACCTGGCTTTTAGGATAAGAAGAGGGCCCCTGCATGCATTTCTCAGAGATCCTGGAAGAACTTGAAGGAGCCAAGAAACTATCCAGCTGAGAAGATCCTCAAAGAAACCAGTAACCTGTCTGAAGGAGGCCTGGCAACCAACTTCTGCTGCAGTCCTGGTGGAGCCCTGTCTGTCTCATGATCTTCAGTAGGCCTGTGAAGGTACTACGACCCCAGGAGTGGAGGGACCATCCATTCCCGAAGAATACTCGGTGCCCAGCACAAAAAACACCTTCAGAAGTGCCCGGGAATCATCCTGTGGCTGACCAGCTTTGTTTTTGGGCTACCGGGTTATCTTTGTTGTCATTCTGCGTTTTCACCTGAAACTTGACACACCCTCAGCTGCCACTGCAATGATACCCTTTGTGGAATGTTGGCGCCATAGCTCCAAGGGGACCTGAGAATGACCGGAAAGTCCGACTGCGGCTACTGAGTCCTGCTGCATCGCAGTGCGTGGCGTGCACGGTCCAAAACCTGCTTTTCTGACCCGCCTCCAGTCCTGAGAAGGGTGCTGCATCGTTTGTTTCTGCATTTCTTCATCAAGAGTCCTTGCACCAGCAAAAGATCCTAATCAGAGAATCACTCAAACCTGCAACCCGTGAAAATCGAGGACCGCAGAATTTTGTGGGAAAAGCAAGCCAGGATACCCTTCCTTTGTTCTGGAAAATCCAGGGAAGATTCAGAGTGAGGGGGGTAAGTTTACTGAGCTTTTAACATACCCCTACACTCCCATTATAAGTCAACTGACTTATAGTAACCTTTATCCTAAACCTATTGGCTTTGCCAGTACTTGCCTTGGCAAGACTTCAGACTGTTGGGGATAATTTTGGGCACTTGTCTATATTGAACCCTGGCTCTAAGAATCCATCACTGGACCCCAGAGACCCTACCTACATTTTCTCCTGCCTCCTGAGTTCTGTGTCTTTGTATCCTGAACAATAGGGCACAAGGCCCCAGGCAACTTAGGGTTGGACAATATTAGTTAGGGATCATCTCTGTGGACCTTTTTGGGTGTGATACTCACCTATTCATTCCCTTACAGGAGTATTTTGATTTGTATTATGCACTTGAACCTGTGACTTTATACATGTATTTTAGTTTGATCGTATTGGTTGATAAGTCTACCTGCTTGTAGTCATTTTTCTTGTAGTGTGTTTGGCCATAATTAAATAACTGTATTCTTATACATCCTGTCTAAGTGGAATTTGTGACTCCCATTGTGTGACCGCATTGTGGACCCTTTACACTCTCACCCCTCTGAAGATCTTAGCCAAGACCGCCTGTCACTGCTAGCATAAACTGGTTTGGCTACAGCTTCCCAGAGTTGTCCCTGTCACAATATAGGTTGTCCTTCTATACATCTGTCCACCAGGCCAGAGTATAGGAAATCAGTCTTAACAGTTTTTAAATACTGGATCAGTATTTCGCCTTATAATGGACTTGTCCTACTTATTCTGGAGATAAATAAATAAGAGCAACAATTTGTCATCGGCATGATTGCCAATGTATCTATCGCCCGTCAAGGCACTAGCATGTGTCCTAATGGTCAACTATACTTCCCTTATTGGTACTCACCCTCTAATAGATTGTAGAGCCCTCTGGAATAATGTCACTGCTATGTGCCTCCTGTGTAATGCGGATTCGATTGCCTGGTTCAAGATGGATAAGGAGAGTATTCCAGCAGAAATCAAATCGAGTGTTGTACTGATTGCCGTATTCCAACTGAATAATTATACTTTCTGTATATATCACTTTGTTTAATATTGTTAGCCTGTATACAAATTATTTGCCTTAACAAAGACCGAACAGGCTGAAATGCGTGTTAATTAACTCATGATTGTTTATTCTCGTCTTATCTGACAACCAATCTAAATCCATAAGAGAAGACGAGCGCAAATGATACCAGCACACTTCTCAATTTACTTGGCTTTGTATGAGGCAGGGGTTAGTATAATAAGTGCCGGATCTGCAGGTGTCTCATAAATTGTTATTAGGGTACTTCTTTACTAGTGACCCAAGCGCGCCCGTCACCTGGTTCTGATGATTCTCAAATTGCAAATTGACAATTTACTCATCCACATAACTAAAGGCACAATAGCCTCATTATGAGTTTGGAGGTAATTCACTTGTGATTACTGCCAAACTCTTTTCCATTACCCTTTCCAGCCCCTAACAGGCTCATACATCCAGTTGCCTTTGCTGTGTTTTGGCCTTAGATGCAAACGCCAAGTCTGCACCCCCAGCAGAGGGATTGTGTTACATGACTTCTGGAAAACAATAAAAGGGCTCAATATGGCCTTCAAGCTTCCTGCTCTGTGTAGGCAGAGACCTTTTTTTGACATAATTTCACATAGAATGATCTCGCTAAGATGAATGGTCAACTTTGGTCTCCTCTTGCTATGTGTAATGTCTGATATGTTGATGCTTTTAAGGTAGCAGATCTGCAATCCTTTTTTCACTTTGTCTATGTTTTTGTAGAATTGTCGCAACTGAAAAGTGTTGTTTAGCAGTCAAAATGATACAAACGATACTCCACATTAATACATGATACATCTACATATGCCAAATGGATAAAAACTTAATAGATCATAAATTATACCATGCACCATTTAAAAACATATACACACAACTATGGACTCAGTCAGTCTTTGATTTGTAAATAAATAAGTGCCATACTCAATATGTTGATGATAAATTCTCCACCCATTATCACCATGAGTGTCAGCCAGAGACACTGCTGGCGGTACCTAATTCCACTGTGGAGGCTGCCCATTACCATTGCTGTGCCTGTGCAGTGCCAAAGCAAAAAAATGCCACCGCCAGCCCTCTTCATGACCCTACCACATTCACAGTGCAACCTCTGACAGTCAGAAATCTGAAGGGAGAAGGAATATGGTGAAAAGAACTATATTAGGTTCAGGTTGCACAAAAATATTGATACAAGAGGAATCTAAAACAATTGAATGGTTTAAAATGGGTGTATACATATTATGTGATATGGTGCCAGTCACCACAATAGTGGTCAAACAGCACCACAATTTATCCAAATAATGTGATGCCCCAAGCTAATGTGGCATTGCATAGATTTTTGGGTATTTTAACTTGGCTGTGTACTGGCCCTCGTTGCACACATTTGTAAAGGTTCACTTGCATTACATGCTTACTTGATTAACTTATTACACACCCATTGACTGTCCATGGCCATGCCGGTTGCCTGCAGCTAGAGAGAAAAGAAACTTGTGTACATTGAGGGTGACAGAAGTACGAGTGATGAGAAGGAAGCAGAAGACAGACCCACAGAGATCATGGTAAACTTGACGCATGCCAGGAGAGAGAAACCTCATTGCATCTTAAAACTAGACGGCAATGACACCTGGCGAACTCAGGGTCAGATCTGACTATCCTCCCCATACAGACCTACACAAATACGGTGAGGCGGGACTTGGTAGATATCAGAAGAACCATGCACAAGCCCACAGTCATCCAGGGGGCCAAGGTGGACCTCTTGGGGTACATCAAAGCGAAACTTGAAATCAAAGACAGACACACCACAACAAAAGTTTATTTTTTGACCGAATGTCCCGCAGTGCTGGGAGGGGACGATCAGCATAAATTCAGGATTCGGTTGGACCCCAGCACCAAAGACCAAGTGTTGTTGGTCTCCTCAGAAGGAGCATCACACTTACATAATTATTTTTCTGAGTTGTTCTCTAAGTACCAGGGAAGATGAAGAACTATGTCACACAAGATTCGGCTGAAAACGCATGTCGTGCCAGTGAGGCACAAAGTCAGACCTGTGTCAGCAACAGCGAGGTTGGTGTTGGAGTATCAACTATGCAAGATGGTTGAAGAGGGCATGATTGAGACAGTTGAATCCTCAGAGTGACTAAGTCCTGTTGTTCTCATATAAAAATGATTATCAAACAACTCAAGATGATGCATAGACCTGCGCAGGGTAGAGAAGGAGCTAAGTATCCCCACCTCAATCACCTCACCCATCTTGCCTATATGTTGGGAACCAGAGAGTGAGACACATGCAGTACCAGTGAAAATACCGATACCAAGGAGAATCCTGGAGGCAAGGTTCCCTTTGAGAAAACCAAACCTGCATACAAGGCAATATGATGACCATTTGAATGAAATTCCAGAAGAAGCAGAACCAATGAATGATGAAGCAGAATAGTGACGTCACACAAAGCAAGCCTGACGTACATAGAAGAGATGCAGAGACTAAAGAATGGAGATATTCTATAAGGCATCAAGAAAGTACAGAAGATAAGTGGCATCTTGGGATCAAGCTGAAGAAACTTATGCTACAGCACTGATGAAGATGTCAAGTTATTTTACACGTGTACAGATGCAAAAAAACACAAGCATGCTTTGTCATCTTTGACTCCACACTTTCCTTCTCCTCGCACATCTCTGAGGTCTCTAAAAAGTCAAAGTTCCTATTGAACCTCCTCAGAGGCACTCTTCCTTTCCTCTCCTTCCCTCAGAAGCTCACTGTCTCCCAAGCTCTGGTTCTCCCTAGGTTGGACTATTGTAACAGCCTCTTTCTAAATCTACCTGCCTCTACTCTTTGCCCTCTGCAACTTATCCAGAACAACACTGCAAGACTTGTCCTTGGCCTCAAGCCCTGGGATCGTATCTCTCCAGCTCTGAAATCTCTCCATTGGCTCCCAGTGGATGCAAGGATTCAATTTAAAACCCTCTGCATTGTCCACAAGGCTTTCTGGGGCCTGGGTCCAAAATACCTTCAGCTATCCCTTTGCAAATACCTCCCCTCTTGAGCTCTTCGCTCCTCTACCTCTAACTCCCTCAGGATCAGTTGTTTCTCAAAGAAACAAGCCAGAGATATATCTCTGTCTTCGGCTGGGACCTCCCTCTGGAACAGCCTCCCTGCCACTCTAAAACTTGAAGAGAACCATCTCTAGTTCCGGAAGCACCTCAAGACCTTCCTCTTTGTATCTGCCTTTGCTCCCCCTCTCCCTTGCTGATCTGCTCTGTCTTGGCACTGTGCATCTGCCCACCCTCCGTCCCCTTGGCCCAGTTACCTGCTCACCCTACCACCCTCTGCACTGCCTCCCGGCCACCCCTTGCACTGGGGACAGTCCCCCATTTCCTCCTTTTTTGCACTTATCAGACTTACCCAGTTCTGCTGCTGTAAACACAGCAATTGCCACTTGCTGGCTGCACTACCCCTATTTGTTGCTCCATTATACATTTTATTTGTATTCATTATTATTTATCTGTTTATCCTCTGCTCTGCACTTTCCACTCTCCCCCTTCCATGCACTTTTCCCCTTTCCCTTTCCGAAGCACTTGCACGATCTCAATGTCACTGGGCATAGTAAGATCATTGTTTTGTTCTCCCCTGTTCTCCTCCCTTGCCTTGTCATTCTGTGAAATACTTGTGTACAAGCGTGATACAAATAAATTATCATATCATATCATATCATATCATATCATATCATATCATAAATAAGCAAATAAAGAATGGATGTTTCTACTACGTGTTATAGCAGAGTTGGATGAAAGAGGTAAGGCCTCTTTCCAAGTGTGTTGCAGTTAGAAAACAAGTGAATTACAAAGTTAATCTCAGAAAGGTGAGACTGGATGAGCTAAGAAGCCAAGGTCTCATCAGGCTGTAGTGAGCAGGTATTGGATACAAATCATGTGAAAGAACTGAGCTCTTGTTCAGGAGGCATGAACAAAACAAGGAAGACGTCAGAGGTCTATTAGAAAATAGTATTTAAAATACACGAGAGGCTCGATTTTGTGGTTTTCAGTCACGTGGAGGGATGAAGTTGTACGAACATGATGGTTACACCTACGCATGAGGGCAGAGCGTGCCTTCACTCCCCTGAATTCTCCAGAGCAAAGAACACTCCCAAGGACAAGTTCAAAGCCCTAATTGACAGCAGACCACTGAGGTGATGATGGATGAATATGCTAATTGGTGGGAAGCTATGGTCAAACACTCAGGAAGCCCAGTCCGCGTTCTGCTAACCTAGGTGGAAAAGCACTGACTGAGATTAGAGTGCCAACCAATGGTAGAGGACCGCATGATTAAGTGTCCTATAGTTTGTATAGCCAATGGGACAATTGTGTATTTAGTGAAGTTCATAGTGACCTGTTTTAGGGGAGGTCTTAGTTGCCCCACCTGATGTTAAGAAACCTATCACATTTCTTCACTGCCTTAGACGAGTATGGATCATATACTTAGATATTCCCATAGACCCTATCACATTTGCCATTAGGTTTTTGTAGTTTGCCATGTAGGATAACCTTAGTAATACGTAGGTTGTCGTCACCTATGATGATTGTTTGCTATAAAAAAAATACTTTTTTTCAAGATGCATTGAGAGTTCTTACGCTGAGATGTCCAGCGATGTCCTTTGTACTCCCGGTTTTAGATAATTGATATCAAAACAGTTATCCTTTTGCCAACTACCTGAGTTGTTTCAATTATTGATGTTTGAGTAACTTCTGCTTCCCCATCCATCTCAAGGGTATTGCTACCTCATCTTAATGGGCTGAGAGACCCCAGTTAACGTGGTAGCTAAGAGAACAGTTAGATACCCATCGAGAGAATAAGCTTTGAGGTCCCGGAGACATCACACAACCTCTGCCATTTGGATGAAAGGATGTGAAGCTCCCTGTAGATAGCGAATATTAGTATAACGCAAGTCTTGTACAAGCTACGTTAGACGGGTCTCTTGTTATCAGGCAGAAACCCCTCCCGGTATCTACAGGAAGCTCAAATGACGGAAAGTTGAAAAGGCTACTGAGGAGGCGTACGATTCCGAGAGTCGGAAGTTGAAAAATGAAATGGTGATTAAAACTGAGTGAGGTGGCAAAAGTGTGAATGGGCAGTGGGTGAAGAAAGTGATAAGGGGAAATGAGTAACGGAGGGAGTGTGGGAAAGTAACTTGAGAACGATGAGTGTTGAATATTGAGTAAAATTGACTTGAGGAGAGGCCAAGCAATTAAGAGGTGTCATGAGGAGAGGCCACGATAAAGAGAACACCCAAGGTTACCTGCGTTTTAAAGAACAGAACAGAAGGAATCACACCTAGAGCTCTATTTACAGGTGACATAGGAGACAAACTTGTTTATAGACAGTTTGAAGAGGTCGGTTCACATCCCATTGGGATATTTTTAAAGGGTAGGATAGTTTTAGAGAGAAGACTGAGATATATGTGGCCGGTCGAGTATGTCCGTTTATCTGTTCATTTTATGTGAATTGTATATGGTGAAAAAACAATAGAGGAATTGATAGACGTGAAAAAGAAAATGAGAATTGTTAATTCATTATTGATTTTTCGGTATTGAACTGATGGTGTTTAGTGAATACATAGATAAAGGTAAAGAACGTGATATAGAGGGTTTGGGCCTGCAACAATTGGTGCACTCTCATATTGTTTTGTTTTTCTGAAACGTACCTTTGAAAACTCTGCAAAGTGTAAATGTGAGTATTGACGGTCAAGAGTGATGTGTCAAAATGGAGGATATTAGTCCGCTTGTACACCTCTGTAAGCAGCTATCCAAGCATGCACTCAAGGTTGGACAGTACAGTGCAGAGTGGGTTAAGGGTATGCAGACAAAATATTTATGCCATGGCCGCAAGGGGGTTCACTATCGAAGGCAGTTTTGCAACATATGACAATATATTTGCATGCTGCATATACGGGGAAAAAGTAAGAAAAATGATTAGTGAGCTAAGAGTTCTGGAAAATGTACCAGGAGGAGAAATAAGAGCAGCCTCCTGTAGATTGGATACTTAATGTATGCACAGGGGGGGTGAGGAGCCTTCTGCTCCATCCGCCGTACCTGAAGCAGACAGTAATAGCAAAAAAGATGAAGGGCTGTACCTATTAAGGGAGCTCAAGGCAGCAACGGGGTATAGTAACACGGCATATGAGTCGCCTGCGCAAAGCAGCGATGAGGGCCCAGAGAAAAATATTGAGAGAGACGTGCTAAAGAGAGAAGTGATAGAGTAAGTACATCCTTAGATATAGGACAAGAAATAAAGAAACGGAAAGGAGAAAAAGAGAAAACTCATACAGAACAAATGGATGGGTGGTCAGATTTTGCTCAAACTTGATGGTAAGAGCATCGAGGATGTAAGTCAAAAGGAAGATCGAGATGAGCAAGATAAAAAGGATAAAGAAAGAGAGGAAAGATTGAAAGATGATAGGACGAAAAGAAAGGATAGACAGAGGCGGGAACAGTTTTATCAAGAGGAGCAATTGAGAAAGCAGGAAACAGCAGAGGAGCAGAGAAAGTATGACAGCAGACACAGGATAATCAAAGAACAAGAAAGAGTAGAAAGGAAAAGAATGGAGGAAAGAGAACAGAAATTAAGGAATAAAAGAATGCAAAGACGAAGAGATGAGGAAATACAAAGGGCAAATGAAAGAAGTGATACGAAGAGAAAGAGGAAAGCAAGAAGGGATAGAGAGGAAGCAAGAAAGAGAAGAGAATTTGATGATGAGTTAGAACAAAAAAGAAGGCAGAGAGCACACAATATTGATCATATTGAATGGAAGTAATGGATCCTAATTCAGTAGTGTCATGGGAAGATATAGAAGACTTCTTCCGAGCACATGAACCAATAGCAGATCACTCTAGAGCAAATCTGGAGGATGAGTTTGACTCAAGAAGCATTGTGGATGCTGGCGATAAAGTCTATCATGATATGGGAACTAAGAAAGTGATGCAAGAGAAGGGTAAAAATGACACACTCAATAGTACGCAGCTGTATGACAATGAGGGAGCCTCATGTAGTTTTGAGCCAAAGGATCTGTCTTTTGATAGACTGACTCTGAATAGAGACGAAGAAGAGAAGATTCACATGAGTTGGGACAGGATATGTCAGACGAGGACATAGCAACCTTCTGTGGGGAAGAGGAAGGTGATGCATGTGGCCCTGAAGTGTGTTTTTCACTGGATAAGGAAGTAAGATGGTCGGGTTTAGACCTACCCAAATCGCTGGTGTCAGAATAATTGACGAGGCTAAATCGACCTAAAGAGTGACCCCATGGTCAGAGGGGGGACTATCCACCATATGTGAGCAGGTTAAGGTCACTGCCAGGTAGAAGGCAGAGTGGAACCATTGTCCCTGCTCTGGATAGACAGGCAATGGGTGATGCCAGTTTGGGATTTCACAGTTTCCTTTATTAGAGAAAGGAGGAGCGAGGCCAGGGTATATACCTTGGCCCCAGATGGATAAGGATGATTTAAGGTGCAAACTCCCGAATTTAATTTCTGGGGCTGGGAAATGGATACATGACTTAGAGAAAATGATAGGAGGAAACACACTGGATATAGGGGACATTAAAGGTCTCCCGAGTTCTATCCTTGGGGAAAGGGCTGATGACGTTTGGTCAAGAACAGGGTATTCTGGTGTTACCACAATGAACACCACTCATGATGGAGCACCATTTAATAACTGTAGGGCAGCGGCCTGGAAAGCGCTTAGAGTACTGTATCCTGACATGTCAGATATGGGAGTTATAATGACAAAAAGGATGCAGGAGGGGGAGGATCCACTTGTTTATATTCAAAATGTACAGGAACAGTGGGCCTTGGAGACACCGGAAGCTTGGGGAAAATATATATCTGTATTTTATCACATATTGTGTCAAGGGCTGCCAGACGTGGTATAGAAGCAGCTCAATAAATTGGTGGGCATAGAAGCAAAGCCAAGGTCAGAAATGCAGCTGACCATTGTGCATTATTTACAAGAGAAAAATTGAAAGAAAGATGATGCTAGGATAGGTGAAGAGGCAATGTTAGTGAGGAAAAAACTATCCAAGTATGTGTCATGGCCACAGGCCTGTAAGGACATGTATAGCATTTTTGCCAGCATGTATAGCATTTTTGCCAGTGTGTAAAATAGCATTTTTTCAGTATAATATATGGCATTATTGCCAGCATGCAAAGTACAGGATTTATAACACAGCCAGGCCCAGTTGGAAACTGCAGATATTCAGAGCACACATTAAAAAAACTTAGTGTGCTGCCAGATTCAAATAATAAGGTGCACCATGTATTTTGGATGCTTCATGTATGAAGACTACATTAGAATACATAACCGACTAACATTACTAACATAACTCAAGTACTAAGTGCTAACTTTTAACATGAGAATGTAGTCTTCTATGCAAAATGAGGTGAAATCCATGTTTTGGTTGCACTATTTAAAATTAATTTTTAAATGCACACTAGCGTTTTATTCAGCTTGGGAGAACAGAAAATATGCAAGATGCAGGAAGCAAAGTGAAAAAGTTACTCTGGACCTGAAGCTTTCATTGTTTTGAAAATGAAGGCTGGCACAGGGCACATTCTTTTTACCCTGATTGGTAGAAAATGTAGGCAGACCAGTCACGTCAATAAAGTGATGGGTAAAAGTTTTCCTAAGAAAAAGAAATGAAGAGAGCAGTTAGTTCATGCTGGGCTGAGGAGACAGACAGATGGAGTTTCAAGGGGGTTGAGCGCTAACTGAATCTAATCAGTTTGTGCTCCCCCACACAAGTGTACGGAGGAGTTTCGCGCTGACATTGGGACTGCAAGAGACAGCAAAATGGTGCGGAATCAGATTACTGGCCTTGGTAAGGGATTTGTGCCAAGTGAGGAATAATTTGTATGCTGTGCGTGTGGCTAGGATTTTTGCAGTGCAGAATAGTTAGAAATCATTGCATGTTTATTTCTCTCTATATTCAAAGTGTGTGAACATTAATTCATGTTTGCAAAATACCTGCTTGTTCTGTTTCTTCTTTTATATTGCACATGATGCTGTAAATAACGCATGGTAAGATCTGGTGACTTGTAAATTATATTCAATACAAAAATCATATATAAAAACAATTGGGATTTTTGTGTCATTCATGCATCTGTGAATTATTTACATAAGTGAAGTACAAAGGGGAGGTTCATATCAGTACAGTAGTTAATTTACCATTTTACTGCTATAACTAAAATAGAAAACAAGAGAAAGTTAGTAATAAACATCTACAAAGTAGAGGGTTGTGTGCGGTATGAAGAATGTTACCTTCCATGCATGCTGATGGGAAGGGAGTGTCTAATCTGACACATAGGTTACTGGATGTACATAAGCCAGTAACACCAGCCACAAACTGTAGGTGGCGCTATGAATAAACTCATTGGGTTCTGTGAGGTGTGCTAAGTCTGGGGCTCTCTACAGGCAAATGGAAAATGTTCTAATGGAAAGGAAAGGTTTGTTTTTATAATGGGGTTATAGTATAAAAAAGAAGAACCATGCTCACCACCATACCACAGGAATAAGTTAATTCTGAAAATACTGCAAAGCACGATACCACTAAAATTACCACCAATACAAACTAACAAGGTAGCATCACTAAAATAGTATGATACCAGACCCACTCTAAATGTAAGACTAATATGCCACCAAATTACTGCCAATAATTTTACGGTAAGAAAATACAGCCAAATTCCGAATTCAGCCCAATAAGACACAATCTCCTACAAATAATAGTGTGTTGGCCGGGAAAGTGACTGTAGAGCATCTACTGGGCGTGGCAAGTGTGTTCCACACTACCATACATACATTAAAGGGAACTCATTTTATAAGAGCATTGTGAAACCGGAAGTGAATCTCAGAATGTCTCAAATGGAGGCCATATTCCCAGAGTTGGTACAATATCTGGAGGCAAAATGATATGCACATGGGACATGGTCATCAAATAACGCCACAGAGTGGCATAACCGTATCTATGGGGAAGTACAGAAAGAACCATTGGACAACATTTTTGCAGAAGGTAGCATAATTCAGATCTGTCTTCCGAGATTATTAAATGCTGCTGATAAACATGCACAGAAAGATTGTCTGATACGGCTATGTGCCAAGACATGGTTCATTTTAAATAGGTATCTGTGAATGCAAGAAAATTATGCCAAGCTGATTAGCAGATAAAAGTTGAATTAGATGCAGCTAGTGAACAGGAGAAAAAGTTAAGAGCAGAACAGGAGGTATGTCAAAAGGACATTAAGTCAAAGTGTAAAGAACTCGACAATCAATTGTCCCAAAGGAAGAAACAGTTTGAGGATAGTGAGCAAGAATTAAAACACTTGAAAGGATTGGTAGATCATATTAGACAAGATAAAGACGAGGTTATTTTGCAAATGCAAATTTTACAAAAAGAACATTTCGAGAAAGAAAGTGATCTTCAAAATGCTGAACAAGAGATAGTTAAAATGTTTCAAGAAAGAGACAAACGAGACAAAGAGTTCAATGAATGACAAATGCAAATGAGTGATATGCAAAATGTGATTAATAAGATGGGTGATGAAAACAATTACTTGCGTAAGGAGGCAGATTGGCACATTAAAAAGTGCAAGGATTTGGAACAGCACATATGTACTTTCAGATCCCAGAATAAACGGCAGGGCACTACATTCAATGGAATTGAGGTGAAATCTATTTCTACACAGGGAGATAGTGCCCCTGTGGCTGTGCCGGTGTCTGAACTTGGTTGGAGCACCCTTGAGGTGTTTGACACACCCATTGGGGGCCGCCCCAATCCCATAGTCTGAAACAATGGTTGAATCACAAAGTAGTGCAATCCCAAACATTGCACCAAGTAGTCCTATCAACATAATGAAATCGATCAAGGCTCTGATCAAACCATTCAAAAAAGCAGGGAAGTGCTGTATAGAGGACCACTTATAAGCAGTGCACGATATATTTAAAGCTCTACATATACCTAAGAAACAATATAGGCAACACTTCCACTTAACACTGGACGCTCCCACAGCCAGTATCATCAGAGGATTAAATGAACAGCAAAATATGACATCGGCAGAGTTTGAAAAAGAGATTAGATATCATTTTTCTCCATTCCAGTCATTTCAGGAGGCAAAGAAAGTTGCATACATGATTACGGCTGGGCCAAATACGTCCCCTCACCAATTTTTGCAAGACTTAAAAAGAGCTTTTTCTCGTTTTGATGTATCTTTTGATCCCAATTCCAATGAGTTTAAAACTGCCTATTCTATGGGTTGCAGAAAGACAAAATATCACAGTTAGTCCGCGTGTTTGATCGTGACAAGTCCCTTGAGTGGATTGTGCACCAAAGTACAAAGCTATATGAAGTGCTATACTGTCAAGGTAGAGAGAGTGATAAAATGAAAGATACTAGACCAAAATCTAAAGAATCCTCAGCAACAGTATTGGAGATCAGGTCAGCTAAAATGTCACTTGAGTCTGCTCAAAGTCCAGGCAAAAATAATGTGACACCCGAACAGAGGGGTAATCAACAGAGGTTGCCGCTCTCTGTACCAATGTTTCAGTCACATGATCCTAGTAATAGGGAGTGCTACGTTAGCCATAGGTACTTAGGAGACAGGCCCTGTGCAGGATATCGGCCTGATATGTCAGATATGAACAATAATCAGAGACAAAGCCAGGATCAAGGAAGTAATGGTCCCTATCAGAAACTGGGGACACAGAGCAGATTTGACCCCAAAACCATTATATATGGCAACCAGGATAGACCCGGTTGCCGGTATGTGGATCGATTTACTGAAAATGGGAATCAGCATAGGGGACAATACTCACAAAATGAGAGACAGGACATGAGGCAGAGTATGAATTATACCCCACGTCAATATAATCAATCACCGCCGCCAGGGGATTACAACCAAAGAATAGGTACAGCCCACTCCCCACCCAACATGAATCAAGAGTTCGGAAACAACTCCAATAGGAATCACTCTCCTGAGAGATATCAGAATAGATTTAATCAGGGGGAGAATAACTAATATCGGCATAGGCCGCAGAGAGAAGATTCTAGAGTGATGGAAAGATTCCAGTGTCTCGAGGCCCAAATGAAAATTTTGGCTGAATAAATAGGAACGCTCTGTATGGCCCAAAAACAGTCATCAAAGGAGTCGGCAGAAGGCCATAGTAGTGACCGGGTGACTTCTGAAAATAAGAGACTAAATATACATGACACCTGCAATGATAAAAAGACAGATTTCCCTGATCTGGTTTTGTATAATGACTCTGAGATGCTTAATGATTTAAAAATGAAAATACCGGCAAATGAACATGAGGCAGAAATTGCAAATACATCTAAAAAAGAGGTTTGGTTTAACCTAGAGTTAAATCAAATGTTGGAAATTTGCACACATGAAAAAGGAAAACAAGAAAATCATGAGATTCCAAAAGAACAAAGAGACAGATTTAAGAAAGACAACTCATGCATGGGTAAGACACCCTCCCTAGATAATCAAGATGCTAATAAAATACATGCAGGAAGAATAAGTACTCAAAAGGAGGGTACAGATCAGTCACCTGAAAAGTTCTTTGAGCCACAGATTTTTGAGGAAGTTGGTACCATGCCAAATACCAACAAAAATCCAAAATTAGAAAATGACAAGTTATCAGGTGATGTTTATACGCATATTCAGTTGGAGGATTGTAGTCTGAACTCTGATGATTTCCAGATGGAAGGGCGAACAGTGGCCACACTGCTAAAGATCTCTGAATATGGGGAGATGAATAAGGTTTCTCAAATGGAAATGGACAGAAAGGAGGGAAAAATGTCCTTTCATTTACCGATGGGCTTATCTAAAAGTGAGAAAGGTCTGAGAAAAGTGAATCCTAAAATCAGTAAGAATTTGCACTTTTTGTGTGTGTTAGAGGAAGTTGAAGACAGATATTATGCTCCCCTTACTGTGGAAGAGAAATGCAATACATTTGCAATGATTGATACATGGGCACAGGCCACAATTATAAAAAAGTACCAATGAAGGGAGATCTCCACAGAATCAGATCACAGTGAGGCAGAGTGAAGGCCCAGTGCATAACTTTAACTGTGAGGAGGTGCCTATCATGGGTGTCACCGAGGTTGACATAAAGAGAGGAAAAAACAGGATGAAACAGGAAGTATTGATCACATCTATTTGTGAAATTTCATTTTTGATTGGGATAGATTGCCTGAAAAGATTGTCTCCTCTAATAGATGGGCTAAATGGGGTACTATGGTCTTTAACCAAAAAACCATTAAGACCTAAGAAAATAAAGTCACAAAACAGCAGTGTAAATGAATGCCATACTGTTGCCAAATCAAATGATGCAGTGGAGGTTTTACCTACAGAATAGCTGTGTTTCTATTGTCACTGTCATTTTGATGTGTCAGGACATAATGCAAGGTGAAAAAGAAAAACAATCTATGCAGATTTATTCAGACCTTAGGAAGAAATGGCAAACTAAAATAGATGAACACACATTGCGCTTCTATTCAAAATAGAAGAAATGCAAACAGAACACCATTCCTAAAGCAGATATAGAAAAACACATCACCACCCTTGCTGAAATACACATGGAAGATGAGCAGCCATGGATTCGCATTTGTATAAATGGCCATTCTAAAATGATAAAAGCCACTTTGGCGCGTGAACAGGAAAAGAGTTTTATTAATGAGAAACTGCTGCAGAGAATAATGGAAAGGGAGGAGATCCCGAAATTTAGAATTAAAAACCAATATATCTCTGGTTTGGACAATCCAGATTTTGAAAATCAAATTGCAGGAAGTTGCATGCTAAAGATTAATATTAATATTGGGCAAAAACCATCTACCACAATGTGTGTAGGTGGGTGGAACACAAAATGATTTTTATCTGGGCGATGATATCATGCACAGAATGGCCATGGTGTTAGATTTTCTTAACCAAAAAATATGGTCCCGACTAGGCGGGGCTGCGCCCGAATTTGAAGATAAAAGAAAGGCTTATCATTGTACAAAATTGGTCCCATATGCGATTGAATTACAGGTTAAGAAGGATGTTATTATCCCTGCATTCACCAAGCAGGTTGCTATAACACTACAGTGCAAGAATGGACAGCAAATGAAAGATCCTGATGCATTTGTGTGATTGAACGAATCCATGAAACAGCAAGGCCTGGATTATGAACATAACCCATTGGTAGATGTGAGGGAGGGGACCGTCAAAATGATGGTGAATAATAAAGGATGTCAGGATATTCATTTAGAAGAGAATTCCTTATTGGGAATGGCCATACAAAAATCACATCATACTGCAGATTTCAATAACATGGTGATTGGAAATATCCCTGAGAGATATGTAGATGCACACAGTGTATTGTCAGAATATCTGGATTCTCAACCCAAAGAGATCTTCAAAATTCAATCTGTGTACCCTTATGATTCCAATGAGACAGTGTGCTGTCACCAAGAGAATTGTATAGTATTTGATTTAAATGAAAATGAAACAGAAAATCAGCACATTGAAATGGAAGCTGATTTGCCAAAATAGTGGCAGCTTTGCAGAGAGACACATCCACACAGTTAGAAGAGAGCACAGAAGTGCCTCCATTGAAGGAGTTCCCAGAATTTTCAAAAATGGTAGAGGAGCAGATTCTGTTAGCATGTGATAGCGGAGAGGATAAACATGAATTGAGAAAAAATATTTATGGAATTTAAAGAAGTTTTTGCCAAAGATGCATATGATTGTGGCCTGACTAATTTACGTGTTGCAAAATTACCGGAGGGATGTGGTAGAAATCCATTATTCGTGTGCCAATACCGATTGCCATGGGCATGCTTAGAATCGTTGGTGAGATAATTAAAAAATGTAGAGTCTAGGGGAATTATCAGACCCATGCATAGTACCTCCAACACTCCTATTTTGGGTGTGTTAAAGCCAAATGGTCAATGGCATCTGTGTGCAGACCTGAGGGAATTAAATAAAAGAGTGCCAGTGTCTAGATGGCCGCTGCCATTCATTGATCAAGGCCTTGCTCAAGTGCATGGGTCAAAGGTGTTTACCACATTAGATCTGACATCTGGATATTGGTGTGTGCCACTGGCAGAGGACATTCAGAATTTATTTTCATTTTCATTTGATAAAACGCAATACACGTGGGCTAGAACATCATTCGGGTATGTCAATAGTGGGAGGGAATTTGGCATATTTTTGAGAAAGGCTATGCCAGATGCAGCAGAAAGAGGAACAATAGTTTATGTAGATGATGTCCTGATAAAAAATGAAAACTTAAAAAGTAACTTTAATGAAATTAGACATGTACTCGACCAATTGCAAAAAGTGGGTGCCAAAGTATCTTTACAGAAGGCCCAATGGTGCAAGAAAAAGGTGAACTTCCTAGGCCATGAGGTAACTGAACATGAACCAAATCCACAAAAGAAAAAGGTGGAGGCCATACAGAAATTGAAAGATCCTAGGAATCTGAAAGGTTTAAAAAGTTTATTAGGAATGACGGGATATAACAGGAAACGTATTGAAGATTATGCTGAAATTACTCAACCATTGACTAAACTATTGAAGCTGAACACGTCCTGGAAATGGGAAAAGGAGCAATCTGAGACAGTTGCTAAATTGAAGGAATGTCTCATAAAGGCACCCTGCTTAGCGTATCCCATAAAAACAGAGATTTCTTTATAGAAATAGGTTTCACTGAACATTGTATGTCAGCAGTTTTATCTCAAAAACATGATTTGAACCACAAAACTATTGCTTATGCAAGTAAGGCATTTTCCCAGTTTGAGATTAAATTCAGTGAATGTGAAAAGGCTCATCTGACCACTGTGTGGGTGTTGCAACATTTTCACTCAATTGTTCAGGGGGAGAAAGTAATCATGGAGACAAATCATCAACCATTGCAGTTTTTACAGAGTAAAAGGTTTAGGTCAGGCAATCTATCATAGTCCAGAATTGCTTCATGGACATTGGCATTGTAAGGATTTCCTGTAGAAGTGAAGTGTGGCCAGAATAAAAAGAACACAGGTGCTCAAGGATTAGCAGATTTACATGACTGTGCAGCTGAATGTGTATCAGAAGAAGTAGAGGTGGAGTCTAGTGTTCAGAAGTTTGAACAGTCACTACACAAAGCATTTGATGAAAATACATGCAAGAATTTACCAACTGTATATGTTGACGGATGTGCCTTTCACATTGAAAATGACAGCAATAAACAGTTGGTATCAGGGATAGGAAATGTCTGGTTGAAATGTGAGGACATTCCTAGTATAGGAATGAGAATTGGGGCTAGGAGTTGCCAGGTAGCAGAGTTGGCAGCCATATATACAGCAATTACCACTGCAGTTCATAATAAATTCAGTGAAATTGTGCTGGTGACTGATTCTGATTATGCACAAAATAGCTTTGTAGAATATTTGCCTGGCTTGAAAGCAAGAGGCATACGTACATATAATTAAAAAAAGCCCCTCAAGCATGGGAAAATGATATAGGCTATAGACAAATTAGTGTCACAGAATGATTTAACAGTACACTGGAGGAAAATTCGTGGGCATTTGAAAACTCCAGGAGAAGATAAGAAGGGAAATGATAAAACAGATCATTTAGCCAAGATTGGGGCTGTTATGGGAGAGTTGTTACCCATTGAACACTTAATTGGTGAAATACAGATAGATGCAGTTACATGCTCCAAAGCTCCAAAAGAGGTAGAACAACCAATAGTGCAATGGAGTTATGATACGCCAGATCAATATCTGATTAAGGTGCAAAAAGATGATCCATTATTTGGGATCTATTATAATTATTTGATGGATGCCGAACAAAATCCTTTAACTGAAAATGATTGTACAGGAAAAGAGGAGTTGAGGGTGTTGTTAAAGAATAAAAAATGGATTAGGATACATGATGGATTTATGATCAGGGAATCCATAACAGGACAGATACAGTGGGTGGTACCCCTTTCATTCAGAGGGCTAATGTTACACCATGCATATGATGCAATAACTGCAGGACAAAGAGGTTCACAAAAGATACTGAAAGATTATGCTTACTGGCCACATATGTCCCAAGATGTGGAATTATACACTAGGGGCACCTGGTATGTGCCCAATTTAATCCCGCTTCACCAATGCATAGAGCTCCACTGATGAAAAGAGGCTTAACCCTTCCATGGTCAGATTTGCAAATTAACTGTGTAGGGCCTGTAAAAAGGTTGAGTAGGGGAAACCGTTATCTTTTGACCGTGGTCTGTTTGATGTAGAAATGGGTAGAGTGTATCCCTGCACCAGATTGTAGTGCACAAAGAGCAGCTACATTACTGGTAAATCATATATTTTCAAGATTTGGATTACCACAAAGAATAGAGTCAGACAGAGGAAGTCATTTCACAAGCACCTTAATGAGTAAGGTGCAGAAGATATTGGGGGTGAAAAGGAAACTGCATATTGCGTACCAGCACGCCTCACCTGGAAATGTTAAACGTTGCAACAGGTCTGTTGTGGAGATATTACAGAAGTTTGTAGTGGAGGCAGGATCCATTTGGGATTTACGATTACCTCTGGTATTGATGGCAATCAGATCAACTCCTGCCAAAGCGACAGGTATCACTCCTCATGAGGTGTTAACAGGAAGGAAAATGGTACTGCCACATTTATTATACAGGACACATGAGCACACACTTGTGAGTGCATCTACAGTTCACGAATATGTGGAAAAACTGAGGAATCATTTACAACATGCATTTGCATTTGTGCAGCGAAATTTGGAAAGAGCTGCTGACAGTGCAAAGTCATATTATGATAAAAAGACGTCTATGAAAGAGTATAATGTAGGGGATCAGGTATATAAGTTTCATTTTGGAAAAGGTAAACATAAAAATTCTAAATTTCTTGCGGCCTGGCAAGGGCCATTTCAGATAGTGGATAAGGTGTCCCCAGTAGTTTACAAGATATGAAAGACAGAGGGAGAAACGATGACAGAACAATTTGTTCATGTTAACCAAAATAAGCCCTGTCACCCCAAACATGAAATCAGGAGGCTTGAGCAAGTAGTGACAGCTTAAGTGCCCTGGGTACATGGAGAGAAAGATGCAGTGACTATTTTCATAGTGTCCCACGCCATAAAAATAAAAATAGATGTAATGTTTATTGTGGAGATAAATGCAAATGAAAATACCCCCTTTGAGAACGGTGCAGTGATAAGAATTGATAGAAGGTGCTGAATTAGGTTGAATTACTATGGTATAATGCTGAAATGTTCTACATAAAAATGTTTTGATGTATAATGATGTCATATGTATATTGTTGTTTTCTCTCTAACATGTGCTTAGTTGCAGATATCGGAAGGGTCTATCAGAATGTTTTGAACTACATTTTGTTTTGGCAGAATGGTAGATAGGGTAAAATTCGTATTGTGCTATACTTAATCTTTACCTTTTCTATTTAATTTAGACACCTAACTGACATTTGGTTGGGGTCAAAGATCGCAGGACTGGAGGACGCGTAATATGATGGAGTCCTGGAGCCCACGAGATGAAGCCCAAGTAAAGCCTCCAAACCAAAGTATGGAGGTGAAGACAAAGTGACTGGAATGCCTAAAGAGATGATTTCTATGGAAAAGCACCCAAGAGCGCCTGGATGAAAGAGTTTCACCGAATGAACCAGATGATGAAAATTTGATGATCAGGACATCTCAGAGATGCGGTCATAAAGGTGGTGAATGTCATTAATGGAACAGTAGCAAATTGAACTTAATTCTGCAGCGTTGTGGGTGGAGCATAATAGCATCCTATGTGACTGGAAGTGAGGGTGATGGAGTCTCACAACTTTATTATTTTGTTTAATTGTTTTGATTAGTTATGTTAGTTATTTGTTTTATTTATTTGTTTTATTTTATTATTTTGTTGTCATAACTAAAATGTTTATTTCACAACTATATAAAGAAAATGGCCCTCATTACAACACCAGCGCTAAACCATGGCGCTATTAGCACCAAGGTTGGTGCCGGTGTTGTAACGAATCCGCCATGGTGAAATGGGGAAATACCGCCCCATTCCGAGGTTGGCGGGGCGGTATTTCCCCATTTCACCATGGCCCTTCCCCATTCCCATTTTTGCCCCATAGGGCTCAATGGGAATGGGGAAGGCGGCAATTATAGTACCGCAAATTGCTGTACCATAATTGCCTGTGAGGTCCCTTTGCAGGTCCCTACTTTAACGGCTGGTCCAGACCAGCCGTTCAGGTCGGGTCGCGCAAAGGGACCTCGTAGTAAGGCGCTAAGTGGTTAACGTCGCTGCAGCCTTTTACGGCGCCGTTAACCACTTAGCGCCTGGGTCGTAATGAGGCCCTATGACTATAAAGACATTCGAAATACATGGACACTTCGATTGGAAAGCAACGTGTACAATATTTCTAAGAGGACTTATGAGCCCGTTTGGGATCTGTTTTACCTTTGTTATGATTAAGCAGTGGTTTATTATGAAATATTTCAATGTTCATTTTATTGAGTTGCTATTATTTCCATTGTGATATATATGATGGAAAAAGAAAGAAGAATGATTTGGGTTTCCTCAAATTGGGGGTTTGATTAACCAGAATTGTCAGAAAAAGGATGGTATGCAAGGACATGTATAGCATTTTTGCCAGCATGTATAGCATTTTTGCCAGTATGTAAAATAACATTTTTTTTGCCAGTATAATATATAGCATTGTTACCAGCATGCAAAGTACGGGATTTACAACACAGCCATGCCCTATTTCAAACTGCAGATATTCAGAGCACACATTAAAAAAAAAAACTTAGTGTGCTGCCAGGTTCAAATAGTGAGGTGCACCATGTATTTTGGATGCTTCATGTATGAAGACTACATAAGAATACATAACCGACTAACATTACTAACATAACTCAAGTACTAAGTGCTAACTTTTATCATGAGAATGTAGTCTTCTGTGCAAAATGAGGTGAAATCCATGTTTTGGTTGCACTATTAAAAATGAATTTTTAAATGCACACTAGCGTTTTATTCAGCTTATGAGAACAGAAAATATGCAAGATGCAGGAAGCAAAGTGAAACAGTTACTCTGGACATTAAACTTTCATTGTTTTGAAAATGAAGGCAGGCAGAGGGCACATTCTTTTTACCCTGATTGGTAGAAAATGTAGGCAGACAAGGCATGTCAATAAAGGGACGGGTAAGAGTTTTCCTAAGAAAAAGAAATGAAGAGAGCAGTTAGTTCATGCTGGGCTGAGGAGACAGACAGACAGAGTTTCAATGGGGTTGAGCGCTGGCTGAATCTAATCAGTTGGTTCTCCCCCACACAAGTGTACGGAGGAGTTTTGCGCTGACATTGAGACTGCAAAAGACAGTGAAGTCGTGCTGGAATCAGATTACTGGCCTTGGTAAGGGAGTGAGGAATAATTTGTATACTGTGCGTGTGGCTAGGATTTTTGCAGTGCAGAGATGTTAGAAATCATTGCATGTTTGTTTCTCGCTATAATCAAAGTTTGGGAACATTAATTCATGTTTTCCAAATACCTGCTAGTTCTGTTTGTTCTTTTATATTGCAGATGATGCCGTAAATAACGCATGATAAGATCTGGTGACTTGTAAATGATATGCAATACAAAAAGCATATATAAAAACAATTGGGATTTTTGTGTCATTCATGCATCTGTGAATTATTTACATAAGTGAAGTACAAAGGGAGGTTCATATCAGTGCAGTAGTGCATTTACCAATTTACCACTGTAACTAAAATAGCAAACAAGAGAAAGTTAGTAATAAACAGCTACAAAGTAGAGGGATGTGTGCGGTGTGATGAAGGTTTCCTTCCTTGCATGCTGATGGGAAGGGGGTGTCTAATCTGACACATAGGTTACTGGATGTATATAAGCCAGTAACTCCAGCCACAAACTGTAGGTGGTGCTATGAATAAACTCATTGGGTTCTGTGAGGTGTGCTAAGTCTGGGGCTCTCTACAGGCAAATAGAAAATATTCTAATGGGAAGTAATGGTTTGTTTTTATAATGGGGTTATAGTATTAAAAAAAAACATGCTCACCACCATACCACAGGAATAAGTTAATTCAGAAAATACCGCAAAGCAAGATACCACTAAAATGACCACCAATACAAACTAACAAGGTAGGGTCACTAAAATAGTATGATACCAGGCCCACTCTAAATGTAAGACTAATATACTGCCAAATTACCACCAATATTTTTACAGTAAGAAAATACTGCCAAATCCCGAATTTACCCCAATAAGACAAAATCTCCTACAATCCCGAGAACACAAAAACCACACCATCTAGTGATGGGCAATGGGTCACTTGCCTCACTTATGACCCTTTGGGACCTATAAACACAGGGGCCCTGGCTGGACTCAGTCCTGGCGCCCCTTGGCACCAGGCTCATATAGAGATGTGATCAGGAACACTTTATTTCAGTGCAGGAGTGCTTTTATTTTACAAGTACTTTCCAGGAGCTGAAAGCCTTTATTCCAGAGAACATCCTCATGTGCTGACTCATCGGGTGTGGCTCCCTAGGCCTGGTCTTCATGTGCTGACTCATTGGGTGTGGCAGGGTGTGGCAGGCAGGCTGAACCTGGTAGGCGTGGCTCTAGAAGCTCAACAATATAAGCTGCTCCAACCTTAAGGCCGGTGCTTTGCGTTACTGAGCACGTGCGTGTAACGTGACACTCACCGCCGCTTGGACCAGTTTACTTACCTTTGAAACCAGGTGTTCGCCTGCATGCTCACCTCCAGGAAACTGGTGCTTCATCGCTTTATCTGCAGACGCATCTCCTGACATCCAGTGATCTAGATCCCAATGCTGCAGCACAGCACTCTGCATCCACGAACTCGGACCCTGGAAGAAGAAGAAAGTCAAGGTTAGAACATCGGTCTTAGGGCTGCACCACATTTGAACACACGCAGAATGATAATCAAGACATGCGGGAGGGGCAGATTAGAAGACCCCTGCCTATATGCTGGACATGTGGTATAACAGGGCATTTTTCTCGCACATGTAGAAGTCAAGGAACCGTGCAAAATGCACAATTCTTAAGGGAGGGTCTTATTTTGATTGCAGCAGAATGGAGATGGCTTTGCTCAGAATCAATCACAATCACAGAGAATGCCGCAAGACGTTCAAACACAGCAGGCAACGATGAATCTGCCACAAGGGCAGTCACAGCCGTCACCTATGCAGATACAACAGAGCACAAACACGGGACAATTAATGACTCCTAGAATAGGGGGTGTCACTCTTGATGGGGGAATCCTTTCACAGGTACGGGGATGAGAATGTATCCGCAATAGGACAGGTCACTGGGAGACTTGATATGTTCGAGAATATCTAGAATGCCTAATCCTCAATAGGATCTGAGGGTTGACATTAATATAAGAGGCAAATCAATGAAGGAAAATGCATTGGCCAGCTGGGGAAATTCTCTTTATTGATGGTTCTTCAAGAATCAATCAGAATGATTGTCAGAGATATATAAGTGCCACTGTAGTGAAGTACACGGCCAATGGAGAGTTTGAGGTACTGATAAGTGCATGACTACCGTCTCACATTTCAGCACAGGCTGCTAAATTATTGGCGCTGATTATCATGCTCGAGAATCATGCAAAGCAGGAAGTAACAGTGCACAGTGACTTCGCGTATGTGATGTTGACAGTACATGCAGGGCTAGCAGGCTGGAAAAGGTTACCTCCGAGCAGACGGTACTCCAGTGCAACACGCAGCATTATTGGACAGGCTTATGAAAGCACTACAACTCCCAGTATCCATTGCAGTCGTTAAGTGTGCAGCACACAATACAGGGAAGACGTTATCTCTCATGAAAATCAAAAAGCAGATGAGGAAGCTAAGCGAATTGCATGTTCAGAAGTTATCATGTCATTTGACACACCTGATGTAAATGAAAGCATGGTGGTGATGATGAATGTATCTGAATGTTATAATAATTTGTCTAGGACTCAGCTAGCAGAGATACAAGTGGAAACGCCCCAAGATGAAAAAGACTTGTGGACACAGAGAGGGTGTTCTTCAAACCCCCCTGGAGCATTGTGGCAACAAGACAGCACTGGTAAACCGGTGATGCCTGTAGCCTTATTAAGGGTAGCGTTGGACTAGCTACACTACCCTGCAAACGTTACTAGAGAGAGCCTCGCCACAACAATTGGAGAGGATTGGTTAGTTCTGAATATAGTAGAACACATTGCATTTTTTGTAGTAAATTGTATCGTATGTTAAAAGTTTACTGCTGTGCATACACTTGCACACAAATAGAGGAGTTATTCTGAGACCTATTGGTCCCTTTCAGCATTTACATATCGACTATGTCGACACGCTGCAGGTATGTAATGGCTCTAGATATATAATAAGGGTAGTATGTCCCTTTTCGAGGTGGATTGAAGCTGGACCGAGTACACATCCAGACGCCACCTGTGCAGCCACATTTTTTGCATGAGAATTTTTTCCTAGATAGGGAATATCTGAGGTATTAAAATCAGATAATGGTCTTCATTTTGTAAATGAAGTCTTTGAGAAAATAGGCTTGTTGCTTAGTATGAAGCACAAGCTTTCATCTGCATATCACCAGCAAGTGAACAGCGTCTGTGAGGGACTCAACGGCTTGCTTAAAGAAGAGAGTAGCTAAATTTAAATTGATCCTGAAGAAAGTATGGTTGCATGTCTATCACTGGCATTCTGTGTGTTGAGAAATCAGCCAGGTTCAGAACACCATCTTATCCTACATGAGATAGTGACAGGGAGGCAATTGAGGACACCTCTCACACCTCTGTCTAGAACTAGAAGTGATGCCCAGCCGACAGCAGAATTGTTAGGAAAGGAGTTACGTGCTTATCTTACATGTATGACCTCAAGTATCTCTCTCATTTCAGATCAGCTCAAGCGGAAGGGTTGTGGAGCAACTACGAACACAGGAGATGTTACAGCAAATGGAGTTAAAGAGCTATGTCTTCCCAAACTTTTTCCGAGAGATGCAGTCCTAATCCGCAACTTCATTAGAAGGTGGCACAAGCCGCGTTTCAAACAGCCCTTTCATAGTGGAGGAAAATTCACCGTCTGCAGTCAAGGTTAAAGGCAGATGTTGGATATTTTTCGGAGATTTGAAGATCTATGCTGGAGAACCCCCTTCACCTCCACCCCCATCAGAAGAAAGCATTGGGGAAGAACCACAGCACGTTATGACTAGGTCTATGACAAGGAAGAAGGATGCAGAAGCTGTTGAATAAAGTTAATGAGGTCATTGAACTGTGGCTTGTTTCGGGACACTCTTTTCAGTCATTAAGAAAGGAGTTAATGGAAGTTATTTGTTCTTAAACCAAAGCAATTTGTTCACATTGGACTGAGGTATGCTTAAGCTTTGATTAAAAAAATAAAGATATGCCAGATTTGGAGTTCCTTTTCGATGAATGGACGAGAGAGCAGTTCCCCGATTCCTTTCACACTGAACTTCTGTTTGGAAGGGCCTATGATGGTGCCCATCTGTTCTTGCAAGATCATAAGAATAGTCCAATCGTGGCAAGATTGCTTGCAGCTATTATTGAGCAAATTCTTCAGCTTCCTGAGTTCAGTGGGAAAACGCAAATGCCCCTGTCACCGGATAATGCACTTAGACTGGTTGGTTTGTTGCTTACTACCTGGTTGAATGTCTGCATATTGTTGGGAGACAAACTGATGTTAGAACCTTCCTGAGAGATCCAAGGAACAATGCAGTGCGCAATGAGATACTGAGAGACATCACAATACAAGTAAACGGTTACACTGAGAGAACATTGTGAACTGAATGAGACTTTTGAGGGAGAAGATCCAAAAGTCTTCTGGTTGAGGAACTTTGTTTCATGCTGACAGAGAATCTTCATGTCATCTGGTCAGAGGCCAATTTGTGTTATCCATTGGGAATTTGTGTTCATCATCGTATAGCCTGCTGCAGCTGATCAAGGGGAACTTTTGTAGCCAAGACAGCAGCTTCCAGAAGTAGTGCACGATGTTGCCCGATTACAGATTTGTTTTCCTTCCTTAAAAGTAAAATGGATGCCATCAATAGAAACTTTGTCATGGCAGATCACGAGAGATGTCCACGTTGTGCAAAATGTTATTGTGGCAAGTGATCCTATCAATGCAAAATGTACTCCTGCATTTTGTTCATAGTGATATTGCTCCCTTTTACAGTACGCACTGCTTATTATATAGACGCAAGTAGAGCAAAGACTCCTGTGTATCCTCCTGCACAAGAGAAGGCTACAGACATGGCAACTACTAAGCAACCGAGAGTTTATGTGATTGTTCCTACTCTAGAGATACACACAAGTGCACCTGGACCTGTGATGAATAAGCCTGGGGTACACTTTGAAGGGAGATCACGTAAGGAGATTATGCAAGATATTTGTATGCCTAAATATTATGTTGATAGGATGAAACTTCTGGAACTTTCTCCTACACAAGTAGCACATGTAAAAGCACCCAGTCCACTGACAAATGTTCCTATGATAGGTCCAGTGAGAATAAACTATGCTGGCATACTTCATAAGATTATTATAAAGGCTCATAAGAGAAGAATGAGATCTAAGAGAAGTTCTAGGGAGGATGATCATGAGGTGAATGATTACCTTGACAGCACTGCACACTTGGGGAATAACATATGGAATCAGCATATGAAAGAAGTGGGAAGAAGCACCTCAAAGGAGGAATGCTTTGTAGGTGCACTCCTGCCTTATAGCATGGGGAAGTCTAAGTTCTTCATAGCTATTGAAATAGACATCCAGACAGCACATTGTCTTTCACACATAGCACTCTGCCATACAAGAGGCTAGTTCATGGTGAAAGATGCATATCTTAAATGGGCAACTGAATGTACAGATCCAGATGAAGATGATTATATCCAAAACACGAAGACAAGAAATGGGAAGAATACAAAGGATCTTGTGATCAGATACGAAAAGCCTGGAGTAAAAGGGCTGAAATCAGACGAGAAGTAAACAAAAAACTGGTGAGTCCAGGAAAATCTGCAGAAGAATTTGTAGATGGAAGAACAGAGGTCAAATACAGATCTTGGGATCGGTACTATCAACAGTTGGCTGGGAAGAAGGAGTGGTTATTTGCAGAGCCTGGGTGATTATTGGTTCTTACCAGCCAGTCATTGACATTGTGCAAAATGGATGCAAGCTATTATGGCCAAAACTTGCTAAACTACTGACCTGGGTCAAAGATAGAGGAGGACCCTTGCAGATAGTGCCTTTGGAGTGTGCAAAGCTGTGCTGTGCTTCAGAAACAATGGCACGAGGAAAGTTGGAGAGAATCAGAACTGTGGTCGAATGTTTGATGTACCAGGAATAAAACTTGGAACAGCAGTGATTATGGATCACTATTGGGCATGTGGATCCAGAGTTTATATGAGGCTACTCAAGGATTGGGGAGGACGATGATCACTGGTGAATGTTAATGTTCCAGCATTGGTTATTCCTAAAAGTGATCTGAACCTTGACAGTTTCCCAAAAGCAGATGATCACCTGAGGAAGAAGAGATCTGTGGAGCTGATTAGTCAAATGAAGAGGGAGAACTATTTCTCTGTCAAGTCAATAGAAGCCTTTGACTTCCTCCCGTATGAGCACAGACTGTTCAGCCAGACTTCTTCAGTATTCACACTGATCTTCATGCCGAGAATGCAGGTTAGAGCAAATACCAAATGGCTGCAGATTACCAAACGGGAATTGCTGCAGACAATCAACACAACCATAAAGGGATTCAATGCTATCAGGGAAGAGATGAGAGCCATAAGACTGATGACTCTTCAGAACAGATACGTCTTGGACATGATCACAGCTATGGATGGAGGTGTTTGTGCAAACATTGGAGAATCATGTTGCACTTTCACACCTTCGCACGATGACGAGAATGGGACCTTGACAGAGGCCGTAGAGATGCTAACAAAGCTACACGTTCAGATGATAGATGAAGTAGAAGACATTGCTGTTACAGCTGGTTTGGATCGCTCTTTTCTTGGGTTCCACAATGGATGGCAGGCATGTTCAAGTTCCTTGGTGCCCTGATTGTGTTAGTGTTGCTGGGATTCTGTGTGATCAAGATAATAATCACACAATGCAAGAAGACAGCAACGAATGCCATAGGGGTGAAGATCGTGATCGATGTTGAATCAGGATGGAAGGCCAGAGACTTGACAGATGAAGAAATAAGAGACTTTGTGAAGGCCAGTATCCATGCAACCGAGGGATCAACATTCCTGTATACAAAGAACCATAAGAAGTATGTGGGAAGATGGATCTTTTGCAGTCCAAGTGATTAGCGCATGCTCATGACTTGGAACAAGGATGAGCATGTGACATCAGCTGGATGCCTGAAGGGAATCATAAAGATATGGATCCCAAAAAAGCATTTCTTCAAACAAGGATGTCTAGATGTGAAGGATGATGGGAGAGTGGTCGATGAATCGCCCAGAGGGGGTAGTGTAGCGAAGGAGCCACCTCACCCATCTTGCCTATATGTTGGGAAAGGTATGGGTACTGCGAAAGGCCAAGTATTTTCAACAGAATATTGCACAAAGACCTCAGCAATATTGATTTTCGAAGCACTATAATTCAATATGTTGATAACCTCCTAATATGTAGTGAGGGGCAGAAACTTGCAGGAGGGACTCTGTCACATTGATTACATTACTTGCCCACAAGGGGTACACAGTAGATACGAATAAACTGCAATACTGCCTAGCGCAAGTGTTGTACCTGGGTCAATTGAATTAAAAAAATGGTAAGAGAATAATACCTGACAGAGCAGCAATGGTGTGAGCAGCAGCCATGCCCACACAGTAAAAGACATGCAAAGGTTCCTCTGCATATGTGTCTATTGCAGGCAATGTATTTTAGACTATGCCGCCCACACCCAACCCTATTACAAGGATTAAATGAAGCACAGAAAGAGAGCATGTCAATAACATGGACACCTGAAATGCACACTGCTTTCACAACACTAAAAGAACTGATATGCACAGCCCTCATCCTAGCGACACCTGATTATCAACAGGAATGTTTCCTGTTCTCACATTAAAATGGAACATTAATGACCGCAGTACTGACACAAAAAACATGCTTGGGCCACAAGCCACTAGCTTACTAAAGTGGCAGTCTTGACTTACGAATTTCTCTTGCGAATAAGCTCTCACAGCGTCAGCCTTCGCCATTGAAAAACACTCCACAATTGTGATGGGATGCTCCATCACATTGTTTGTTGAACACTCCCTATTTGCCATACTTGAATGATCCAAATCCACGCTTACAACACAAAGATCCACTGCCTGTGAAATTATCATTTGAATCCCAAACATCCATGTCATACGCTGCAAAACACCAGCCACATTCTTTACAGAGCCATACATGGTAGAGGACATGCAGAACCATGATTGTGCCACTTATGAGGCAGAAGGGGACGACATTCCCAAAGCAAGTGAAAATGCATTGAGCGAGGGGGAAGTGTACTTTGTAGACGGGTCAGCATCTATTTTCCCAGATACAGGTGAAAAACACCTTGGTGTGGTAGTAGTAAGATTGAAGGAAGGAGAATATGAGATACTGATACAGAAACGTTTACCCATGAATTTTTTGGCCCAAGCAGCATCTTACTTCAGCTGTCGTTTCCGCAGTTGGTGGAGAAGCACTTCTTGGTCCCAAAAGAATTTACAGAATCAGGAAACCATAATGTAAAATTGTTCTACTTTATTCAAGTATCAAAAAAGAAAAATCCATAAAAACATTGTCCTCATGGCAAGAAAAAGTTTTCACAAGCCACTCACATTGTGGCCCTCCCAAGGTAGCTGGCGCATAGTAGATGGAGTCTACGCATTTCACGGTCCTCTGACCGCTTGTTCACAACTAATGACCCAAACATTGTAGAGGGTTAAAATACCCCATGTGACATGTGGACAGACATAGAGAGAGGACTACCCAATCTATCTGTCAAAAAACCGTGTCGGCCATTTTGGAACGGGTCTGTTCTATCATATGGGTTTGCCAAACCCAGGCTACTAGCCCGTATTATATATATCTCTTGGCCCTCCTTTTGGGTAGCATGTCGTAAAGTTCATTTGGTGAAGGTACCAGTCATTTACACAAGATCTGTGTGTCCCAGCATACTGCTTGTCGTTGCCTCTTCATTATGTGGTGGCGATCGAATGACTTGCTGCATAACCCTGTATAGATGATACTCTTTGGTAATTCCAATGGTGGTAGGAATACAATGCTATTATAAATAACGAAATACATTTCATATTACTCGCAACATAGCTAAAAAGTGCATAGTGCTATCAGCATAGCCATAAGGTGCATATATATATAAGCAAATAAAGAATGGATGTTTCTACTACGTGTTATAGCAGAGCTGGGCAAAAGAAGTAGGGCCTTGTTTCCAGTGTGTCGCAGTTAGAAAACAAGTGAATTTCAAAGTATATCTCAGAACGGCGAGACTGGATGAGCCAAGAAGCCAAGGCCTTATCAGGCTGAAGTGAGCAGATATTGGATTATGATTTGTAAGAGGATTCAATTCAACACTACAGCTAAGTCAACGCCTAGTCTATAATACTGAATGAAAACCCTTATTGATATAACTTTATGTCCAGTTCATGCGTTCTGGATGACTACCCCTATATAACACCCCTCTCTTGGAATCCTCCTTACCCCACTGAGCCAAGAAGTAGTTCTGTTTTGCAAGTTAAAAGGTTTAATTGATAATTTAAACAATATATATATATATTAGACTTTATAATAAATTAATAATTGAATAGCACACTTAATCTGATATGATAAAGAATAACAACGGAGAATCTGGCACTAGCACACTTCTTGATAATCACTAAGGAGTTGACATGAAATGGATAAGATAGCAACAATACTTTTATGGTTTCCAATGGATGCAATGTGGAATGAAATGCAGTACAGAAAATAACTTGATAGGATTTCAGCAAAGACAATGTAATCACTTTCTTGGACAATTCACCCCCCCTTTTATGCAATGCAGGGAAATGGAAGGAAGGCACACAATTCTCAGAAATGCAATTCAAATGTAATTCAGTTCACCCAGCAACTTAGACTACAGAAGTTGAAAATACAGGCAAAATGCTTTGATATGTGCTGGCAATGGAGTGAAAATATGTTAAAATGCTTTTAATTCCCTCTAGAGGTTCAGGGTGAGTGGTATCTAGTTAATATTAGCTCAGGCTCACTCTAGCAGTGATGCAGGGATAGTTTTTATGAGGCAAACGATTTTTTTTAGAGGAAAGCAAAAGCAGCTATCTTTTTGCAAGTGGAGAAATTTTCAAATCGCGGCAAAATTCGCGAATGCGTCTGGCACGATTACAGAGGAACTACACGGGCTAGCAATATCTTTTTGGGTTCCTAGGAAAGCCTAGGATCTCAGCTTCCAGATGAAAGTTACTGCAAGTCTCTAGCACAAACGGTCGCAGAGATATGAGCGGTTGAATAAAGGTCGTTTTTCAGATTGAAATTTTAAAGTTCACAAAGACAAGTGCAGCTTGCAACTAGCAAATCACAGGTGACAGCTTTACAAATGACAGGTGACAGTTAGGAGGCAGTTCTACTTAGATTAAAATAGCTTGAATTATATTATTTTAACTAAGAGATTGGTTCTGCACAGTTTTGCTAGGTACTCACACTATATTCTTGAATTAAATGGGCCTTGCCACGGATCTGGTCAGGTTTTAGACTGGACTCTGGCCTCTGCACTTCACAGTGATCTGGGTCAGCTCTCTCTGGTTCTGCTAACAGGTCAGCTCTACTCTGCTGGTCTGGTCTGGGTCTCTGAAGGTTGATGGAGGTAAAGTATGGATTTTCCCGGCAGAGCTTCCAGCTGCAAATGGATTTGAAGGTCCCTATCTGTCCTGTCTCTCTGCTTTTATGTGTTTTTAAAATGGGTGTGTGTGAGCAGCATCACTAGCCAGCCCCTCTCCACTTATCATTGGCCAAGCTTTCATTTCTCCCCTGATTGGGGAACCTAAGTTGTGTCAGAGTGATGTCATTTTACAGCCTGCAGAAAGTCCACTCCTCCTGTGAACTTGCACACAAATCTAGATTTGAACCAAATACATATTTCATAGCTACACAGTGGTTTGAAATTATATGCACCCATCACATATCACAGGAGGTATCCCCTGTCCAAATCTGCTCTTCCTGAGAGCTTGCATTCAGAAATGGCAATATTTTGCACTTTTTAACTGGTTTGCAATACCGGACATTACCCCAAATTTACACACATGTGCGCAAGGAGTATGGACATTAGTTGATGAAGTGTCAGATTTTTCACATGCACACATTTTGAGTAATATCCTCTTTTCCGCTAAAACCCCCCTGAACATGCCACCGGTTCTAAAAACCTCTTAAAATGTGGGCAGAAAAATCACAAGAATTATGGTGTCATTTAAATAATTTTCACAAGTCCGCTCTATGAGTTATTCATCTTTTTCTAAAACCATATTCTGGCTATAGAGGTGTGTCTTTTCATGTCACATGGTACAGAAACCAGTCTTTCCAGTTTCTGCCAAGCTCAGAGACCCTGCCCCTCCCAGCTTCTGCCAAGAGGAAGCTCCATTTACGACTCCCGCCAATAAAACATTTGCCTGGGTCAGGACAGGGCTTTGTTCAGAGCTCCTGTATTCTGTGGGGGCTCCCCTTAATTCAATTATCAGAGAGATGGCATATCCTTAGTGTGGCCAGCAAAAGGCAGATAGGCCTGGGAACACAGCTGTGACTCAAGTTTCACTCCTGATGGGGGTAGTTGTCAGGCAGAATTCAGTTTCTTAAGCCAGGTTTCAGATAAAATGTCACTTTTTGTTCCCCAGTTTAAGTCAATACATTTTTTTACATATGCAGCTAGGATGCTGATTCTAAGTTTAAAACTATGACATTTAAACAATTGCAACCTATGTGACACTCAAAGTAGGTCACTCATTTCTTTTAAACATTTAGATTTTTTTAGTGTCTTTCAGTCCAAATTTACTTAAACTGCTGAAATCCACAGCTCAGCCAGTCTTGTTATAAACCTTCAAGTCACTTCAGAATATAACTTTACATTGGATCCACCTCTTAAAATGTCTTTCTTTGGCATGTTTTGGGTTCATTTATTCAGTTTTCTACAAAATCTGGTGGTTTTAAAACGCCGGCTTTTGGATAGTGGTGAGTACTGGTACTGCACCCCTTTTTGGGATTTAAGAAAATGAATTCCCAACAGTTATGGGTTTGCTTTTGGCAATCAGCATTGCCACTCCCAATGGTTTCAGACTCCTGTGTGGGTAGTCCAATGGTGGTTTTAGGCAGCGTCCTTCTGTGCCCATAATCATCGGCAAAAATGAGTGGCAGCCTATTCTTCATGCATTTCCCTGTGCATTTTCTGGGAAGCTCTGGCCATCATGATGTTTTCCATGTCAGTACTGCACAGTTTTGAGGTAGGGCTCAGATGCATGGGTAAATACATCCCACAAGCCCCCCTCTGGCGATGGCCATTCTATTTCACGAATGGGACTCGCAAGACCTGGGATGTTTCCTCATCTTCTTCCAATAGATGGCACAGTTCAGCATCTTTTCCTCCATCCAGTACTGATCGATCGGTTCTCCTCGCCGGTCCAGATGGGAATATTGGGCGGTACTCTGGGCCCCTTGCGTCTCTGCTCCCGGTCTCCGGATCGTCCTCCTTGGCCCGTCTCCAGGTTTTCTTTCTCCTAGGACGACAAAGGAAGAGCGGCAATACCTATTCATAGACGTTTTTTCCACCACTGTTGAGATAGTGGGGCAGCATATGCATTTCATCATAACGAAACATTACATTCTTATTTTGAAAAAAAAAACAGTATAACTAAGAGACAGTTTCATGCAAATCACAATATTTTAGAGACTAGATGTGGTATGTTTTATGGTTGGAACTGAATTAGTCTGAGACAGTACCCGCTAGGATTCCAGAGGATTCCTCCAGTTGTTGCAGAGTGTGCCTGGGATGGCAACATTTCAACTGGTTTATGTGGACCCACTTGTCTTCCCCCGCTGCCAAAGGACCTTTGGGGATGTGGATTTTGTAGGCCACAGGGAAGATCTTGTCGATGATCTCAAAGGGTCCCTTCCACGTAGGCAAAAATTTCCGCTGTTTTGCCTGGTTTCTTTGGAAGTTGTATAGATAGACCCGGTCCCCCACCTGATATTCCTTTCTGGAAGTTTTCAGGTCATAGTGGGTCTTCATGCTATCAGCCGATCTTTCTAGATTCCGCTGAGCGTAAGCAAAAGCATGTTGGAGGTGTTTCCTTAAATTCCCCACATACTCATGAGTTGTGGAGGCATTTATCAGTGTCTGCTCTTGGGTCCTGTAGAGCAAATGCTGAGGAAGCACCATCTTGCGCCCAGTCATCAACTCAAATGGTGACATTTTGGTTGCAGATGAAGGGGTAGATCTGATGGCCATTAGGACCAGAGGTAATCGGATATCCCAACTTGGCCCAGAATCTGTCACAAACTTCTTTAATATGCTCACAATGGTTCGGTTATATCTCTCTACTGCCCCAGAAGAAGCTGGCCTGTAAGCAATATGCAACTTCCTTTTGACCCCCAGTATCTCCCACATCTTTGTCATCACTTCACTGGTGAAGTGGCTACCCCTGTCTGACTCAATCCTTTGAGGTAGACCAAAACGGGAAAAGATGTGGTTAATCATCAAGGCAGCTGCGGTTTCTGCCTTGCAATTTGGGGCTGGGAGACATTCCACCCACTTGGTAAACAAGCATGTCACAGTCAACATGTACTTATTCCCCCTAGCAGAGCGAATCACGGGGCCTACAAAGTCGATTTGTAAATCTGACCATGGCAGTGTCATCCCCCTCTTTTGGAGAGGCGCACGGTGCGTGAGGGATGATGGCTGAAATTGTGCACACACAAGACACCCCTTCAAGTATTGGTCGAGGTCCTGCCCCATGTGTGGCCAGTATGCAACCTCTCTTAAGATTTCCAATGTTGTGTGAAACCCCCTATGACCGGCGGTGGCCGCATCATGGGCGTGACTTAACATCAAGCTTCGGAATGAGGTAGGAACCACCCACTGATCGTGGCCAGCTTTGGATTTCCTTACCAGCAAACCGTCTTGGATCCGGAACATTTTTGGACATTTCATCAACACTCTTAGGTCCTCTTTCCCAATGTAATCGGTATCCGTCAGGGGAAAGTTCTCAGGGTCCTCAATGTGTTGGTAAAATTTACCAATTATTGGATCCCCCTTCTGAGCGGTAATCAGATCAGCATCAGGGGTCTCCTTACTCCATTGTGCAATTGGAAGGTCGTTGTGAGCATTTGTCTGGGACCTAGTGATAGCAGTGACCTGGATTTCCCCCAACAGGGACTCAATCTCAATTAGATCCCCTTGGATGGCCCCAGTTTTGGCCAGCTGATCAGCTAAGTCATTTCCAGTTTTGTCTGGTCCCTCTACTTTGGAATGACCCTTGATCTTTTTCCAATAGATGGTCATCCCATTTGAGGTAACCAGGTCATCAATGTTTTGAATCAACTTCCCATGTTTCAAGGGTTTGTTATTAGCACATAACATGCCTCTGGTTTTCCAATTAACCAGGTGCTCCACGAACCCGTTCCGTACATAATCCGAATCTGTGATTATGACCAGTTCGCGGAGTTGATGCTGGACAGCAGTGAGGATGGCTTGATGCACAGCCATCAATTCTGCCACCTGACTACTTTGGGGACCAATTTTGTATCCAGCGGAGGGTTCTGGGGACTCATTCACCCATGCATTCCCTACGCCGGCCACCAGTTCTTTCTCCCCGTTGTTGTCAACATGGTACGAGCATCCATCCACATAGACAGTGGGCATTCCCTCACACTTGTCCTCTTCAAAGACTTTGTGTGGGGAATTAAGGTATGCCTCCATGTTGTCCTTGATTTTTAGACTTTCGTCCTCGAGACAGTTTTCTCTGGCACAATCATGCAAGTCAGCCAGACCTTGCGCGAGGGGACTCTTCTTGTTTTGGCCATATCTGACCTCCACAGGAAAGCCTTGCATTGACAGAATCCAGGAAGTAATTCGGGAATTACTCACATTTCCGGCCCGGATTCTGTCACTTTGGAGATATTGCAGAGGCTGGTGTGGAGTCTCCACTATGATGTGTTCCCCATGGATAAACGGGCGGTAATTCTTCAATGCCCACAACGTTGCCAGGAGTGCCTTCTCACAATCGTTGAATTTTTCCTCCACAGAGGATAAAGTTTTGCTCGCATAGGAGATTACTTTATTGACCTTGTCATGCTTTTGGTATAATACTGCCGTCAAGCACGTATTAGAGAACCCTGTCTCCAGGAAGAACTCCTTGTTTCTGACAGGGTAAGCTAGGCAAGGCGCTTGTGAGAGGCTTCTCTTGAGTTGTCTTACTGCCTCGGCTTGTTCTGGACCCCGTTCCCACTTGACCCCCCCCTTCAGGAGATGAATCAGGGGTCTGGTGATCTCTGCGTAGCCCTCAATGAACTTTCTGCTGTAATTGGTCAGTCCAAGGAGGCTCCTTAGTTCCCGCAGAGTTGTGGGGTCTTTCAGTTTCTGAAGTGCTTTCACTTTCTTTTCCTGGGGACAGAGACCCTGAGGAGTAATCTCATGCCCCAAGAAATTAACACGGGTTCTACACCACTGTGCTTTCTGAAAGGAAAGTTTTGCTCCGGCGGCCCTCAACTGTGTCAGAACATAACGGATCTCCGCTATGTGTTCCTCCACAGATGAACTTTTGATGAGGACATCATCTACATAAGCCAGGTTACCCCTTGCACCCAAGTCGGGCATGGCCTTGTGTAGAAAAATGTTGAATTCATTGCCGGAGTTGAGGTATCCGAAGGGAGTCCGGGTCCATGTATACTGCTGGCCCCCAAAGGTAAAAGCCAGCTTGTATTGGTCCTCCCTACTGACAGGCACGATCCAGTATCCATTGGTCAGGTCTATTGCTGTGAATACCTGTGACCCCTGGATCTGGGCCAGCCCTTGGTCAATGTAGGGCAGAGGCCATCGGGAAGTATGGACCCGTTTGTTGAGCTCCCTGAGGTCAGCACAGAGTCTCCACTGGCCGTTTGGCTTCAATATTCCCAGCACCGGATTATTGAAGGTGCTGTGGACTGGACGGATTATTCCCCTGGACTCAAGGTTCTTAATTATTTCAGTAAGGGACTCCATTGATGCGAGAGGCAAGCGATATTGCTTCACAAACACAGGAGTCATGCCAGGGTCCGTGGGGATTGTTGTTGTGTGGATGTCGGTGCGGCCACAGTCATATGAGTCTACCGCAAAGAGATCTTGGAAATCCAAGAAAACTTGTTTCAACTTTTGCTTTTGTTCCAGAGTCACACAGGCGTCAGCTAGGTTGACTCTCTCTTCCACCATCTGCCTGAAGCCTGGAAAGACTTCTGGTTTGGCTATCTCCGCGGCCTCCTCCAGCTGGGTGGAGAAGTCCCTGGTCAGAGTGCTGATTTGGACTGGAGGCTTCAGGTGGGAAAGGCAGCCCTCATGGACTTGGAAAATCACCTCATCCCTCCTGAAGTCACAAGTCACATCTTCCTTACCATAAGGGCAAGAAGTGTACACCAGGAAGTTCCCCCCATGCCGGGTAAAAATCCTGTCTGGTGTTGTATTGTCCTCACTGTCACTGTCAAAGCAGTCCTTGGGGATTGGCCCTAACAGTTCATTTCCTAAATCTATGGAAAAATGTCGGTCATCAACCGCCATTCCAATAATGGTGCCTGCGGCTAGAGTAATACTCTTTAAGTCGCTGTTATCCACCTCTATTGGAATGGTGTCATGTTCTATGTTGACTAATGGTGTTGGGTTTACCCCTAACCCTTGCTGTTGGAGAGAAGCATTTAGATGTATGTAAGCATCAGGGTTTTGCAAATGTTGTCCTCTTTTAACTTTCACTTCCAGGGAGAATTGTCGGGTCCTTTCTGGGATGGTGACTTCCTCTTTAACCTGAATTTCAACTGCATAAGGTAGCAATTGAGCTGACCTAAATGCTTTTTCTGGATCATCAAAGCCCATGGGATTATCCGCTAATCGGGACCAAGCTTTGAAGTTTATTAGGTCCAAACTAATGGCAAAGCGATTGAGAATGTCACTGCCTAAGTAAAAGGCGGCAGTGACGTCTCGCACGACCCAACATTTATGGACTATGCTCTTGTTGCCAATGGAGATTTTGAGCATACACCTGCTTGGCAGGAGCTGTTTGGAATTAGGTGCTTCCAGGTCCATTTCCCATTTGTCTATCAGTTTGAATGTGGGAATGGCTGGATCTTTTGGGAGTTGGCGGAACATGGCTTCGCTGATGAAGCTCTTACCGTGGTTCACGCACACTCGAGCGAGAACAGAGTCCTTCCCATCATTTAACTGAACAGGGATGAACAACTGCTCTCCAATTTGCTGAATATCAGCCAGGCTCTGAGCTGATTTCACATCTTTCTGGACTATAGGAGTGGGAGTTTCTGATTGTGGATTAGTAAAGAATTTCAGGGTGTTTCCTTCCAGCGTGGAGTACCACTTTAGACTGGAAGGAAGGTTGATTTTCAGAAATAGAGAGGACCCTCGATCACCAGTCTGTTGTCCTACTGCTATTACTGTCACGTCTGGAATCTGGTTATTCTGGAAGTGGAATTCTACTTGGTCAGATTTTTGTTCAACCATGTGGCAGGTGCCGTTTAAACTAACATGGTTGACACTCTGTTTTAATTTTATTGGTCGGCTAGTCTGGGTCCAGAGGACCTTGTTTACGCAATCTATTAGGGGTGACAACCTTCTCAGGAGGTCATTCCCTAGTAAACAAGGGGTGCCCTCTGGGGTCACAACTATGACCGGGTGTTTCAACTTGTGTCGCCCAATTTTAATGTCCAAATCTGCCGTCCCCTCGACGGGAATTTCCTGCCCGTCAAAGTTCTGCAGTTGTCCAGGAAGAGAGGTGAGAGGAATTTGGTAATTCCCTCCCCTTCCTGCATTCAGTTCGTCAAAGGCCCTTCTGGACAGAAGGGTAGCTTGAGATCCAGTGTCCACCAGGGCCAAAATTGTACCCTGCCCCTGTACTTGTACCGGGGTATAATATCTTCCCTCCTTCTCCTCAAGGGGGCACAGATAATGCACATTTTTGGACAACTGGTGGGCTAACTTTCTGGTTTTGGACATCGCTAGCGAAGAGATTTGGGCAGAATTCTGTGGAGAGCCTTGGGAATCTGAAAGAAAAAGTTGGCAACTGGAGATCAGAGCCATTGTGGGTTCCCCTGGCTCCGGTTCCGGGCCGCCCCCCCCTTTTTGGAGGCAGTCACCAGGATGGGTTTGAACCAGGGGATTTTCTTGCTGTTGGTTCTGGGATGAGATGGTGGGCGGCGGTAGCTCAGTCTCCACATCTCCCCAGTCTGGATTTGCATCCCTAGGGACCCATTTTTCTTTGGGAGGAGTTCACCCCTCTCTGAAGGAGAAGATCCTTTTCCCAGGATCCTCTGAGGATCCCTCTCCCTCAAATTGGAAGATCTGTACCTCCTCCTCAAACTTGGTCTGTTTGGGTCTTTTGTTTCTCCTACCCCCCCTCTGCTCCTTAGGAGGCAGACTTTCAGGGGCAAGAGATTTTGTTTCCGGTTCCTGGGTTTCCAGGGGCTGTTTACAAGTGAGGAAGGAAGCTTCCTCCAAGGCTTTACACCCCCCTTCCCTTTGTG
The DNA here is from genome assembly GCF_040938575.1 of Ambystoma mexicanum. NCBI lineage: Eukaryota > Metazoa > Chordata > Amphibia > Caudata > Ambystomatidae > Ambystoma > Ambystoma mexicanum. Next base: position 1,135,450,899 of record NC_090937.1, read on the forward strand.
CCTCCTCCCTGGGAACCGGTGAGTTATCGGGGTGCTGCCCCCGTCATTGTTCTGGAGCACCAGGTCCAGAGTTGGGTGCGTTCTGCGCCGGCACGCCCATCTGAGGGTTCTGCTGAGCCCTCAGTATGTGACCCAGATCCCGCGCCATGTTTTGAACCTGGCGCTCTAACTGGGAAACCCGCTCAGGCTGATACGGGGCCCTGTTTTCTCCCCTGGGCTGATCCCGGGAAGGGTAGCTATCCCTTCTTTGGTAGTACCCCTGGTTGGGAAGATTTGGGTACCCCTCCACCCTTGGCCTCCCCTCTCCCGGATTAGGTTGTCTGGGCTCAGGGAATTGGGGAAAGAAGGGTGGAGGATTTTGGGGCTGGAAATTGGGTGGATACCTGGGGAACAAGTTCTGCCCAGGGTTTGGAGAATTTCTGCCCTCCTGTGGGAAGTTGGGAGGGAAGTTCCCTGGGTTAGGTGCTTGGCTGGATCCCCCCCCTTGGGCTGGAGGAGTCCACACATAACCCAGGATGGGTCGATTTCCCTTGTAACGGGGACTTACATAATCAGGAGAGCAAGGGACCCCATTTGTGGGGCTGCCTCCCTGGCTCCCTGTCTGTGACTGGCCCGAGGACCTTCTGGGTCTAGCATTATTAGGTGCAGGTAGGTTTTTAGGCCCCCCCATCTCCAACTCTAAAACGGGGGTGACCTTTACCTCTGCCACCTTGGCAGCAGCAGGGGTGCTGTTGGCTTTGGGGTTTTTTTGGGCATTATTTTTGCTATCTACCGGTTTCTGCACCTCATAGACCCAGTCTAAAGATCTTTTCTCGTGAAAATCCCTCACGAGCTGGGTCATTATATATTTGGGCAAGGCATGGAAAAAAGTATTAACAAATTCTCTGCTGTCTGTGCGCACCCTTCTGGTGGTCGGCGCAAAGGCACGTTTCAGTTCTTGCACAAACTCTTGTGGGGCCTGATCCTCCCCACACTGCAAATTGTAGGCTGCCTTGCGAGCCTCTTGAGGATTTCTATGAGTAGAAAAATGTTTCAAGATGGCCGCCTTATAGGTGGACCATCTTAAATGATTTTGGTCCTCCAGCCCCGCAAAGAAACTGGAGTATTCCGGGGAGAAGGTCCACTTTACATATTGAATACAGCTTTGGCTGTCCTTCAAATGGAAAGTCTCCATCATTTGCTCAAACAACTCTAAGTGCTCCCAAACAGAATACTTAGCGTTCTTATGGTAAGGCGTGATGACGCTCCTGATCGCCTTAATCTGCTTTAAGGGGTCCTTAAGCAAGGCCCTTTTTGCCTTATTGGCCTTTTTGGTTCGGGTAACCCTTGTCCATTCATCCTCTGACTCAGAGGCACTGCTCCCAGAGGTTCCTGTCTGCTCTTCCAGGTTTTCCCGGATTCTGCGAGCCTGGGAATGGCTGGCCGAATGTGGGGACCTGGTCTCCTGTGTCCTGCGCAGTTCAGAGGAGTCTTCAGATTCCTCCTTGCTGCCAGGATTTGATGGGTACCCCCCCCCACTGACCTAACTGGGCAGAGGTTTTCAGGATGCCCTTAATGGGCCTACTCTCCTGGGGTTCCCCATTAAATTGCACTGTGCTGGGGTGCCCATACTCGGATGCCCGCCCCTCCATACCTGGGTGGTACTGGCCTATGAGCCCCATACTTTTGTCTGGATAGTAGTCTGCCATCCCTGTGGCCCGGTGCTCATGTGCGCCAGGGAATATGGGGGTGGCAGAGTCCAGTGACTGAGAGGTATGAGGGCCTCTGGTACTAGGGCTCCTGAGGTTATGCTCCGGAGCTTCCCTTTCCCAGCGAACCTCATCTCTATCCGCCCCTGCTCCCTGTTGCAATGCAAGAGCCTGCATTTGTGCCTTCAGTTCCTCAGTTAAGGCCTTACTAGACTCTATCAGTCTCTCCTGCATCGCTACCTGTTGCTGGAGCCTATCATTGTGCTGGCAGAGAGCCTCATTCTCTCTCTGTGTTTCCTGATTGGTCCTGGAGCACTGGGCCAGTCTTTGCTGCAGGAGGGTTACCTCCTGAGCTGTGTCCCTATTGGCCTGCTCCTTTCTTGCTAGAGCATCCTCCACCCTCCTGGTGTGCTCTAACAAGTTCTGGTGTTCTTTTTGGAGGTCAGCCAGTCCCTGGTGGGCCAGGTGATTTTCTTCCATTTTTCTTTTTAAATGGCAGACTTCCTGGCCTAAGGCGTCTCTTTCCTGACTAAGAGCCTGCATTTGTGCCGCCAGGTCGTCCCTTTGCCTTTGGAAGGCACCAGCTTTCTGGCGTTCTTCATCAAACTCTGCCTGGGTATCCAGGTCTTTCATAATCAGCTTGTTGCTCTCTACCTTCACTCTATCTAGATGACTTTGCAGGGTGGCTACCTGCTCCGTGCATGCCCTGTTAAAGTCTAATTGTTGCTCCAGCTTTTTCTGGCTCTGCAGTAAGGAGTCCAAACTGTCTTGGTGCTCCTTCTGCAGGGCCAGAAATCTAGTATCCTGGTCAGCCTTTTCCTGTTGCAGTATATCCATGTCCTCTTTTATTTTAATGATATACTGCCTACTATCATTTTCTGACTCCTGGCTCCTCTGCAGCCTCTGCTCAGAAGAGTCCAGATCAGATTGGGCCTTCTGTAATGCCAGCAGTTGCCTACTCACCAAATCTTGGCCTTCAGCACATTTGTCCTGCATGGCTCCCATATGTAAATATAAATATGCCGCTACCCTGGCAATCTTGTTGTGCTCATCCTTGGCCTTAGAGGACATATATAGTTCAATCAGGGCCACATGTAAGGGACCCTGGTCTCTCCATATATCTGACCCTGTTTCCGTGATTTGGGGTGTGATGGCCTGCAACCAGCCTGTTTGGTCCTGGTGAGTCCACTCACCTCTCACAAATAACTTATGTAAGAAGTGCTCTCTGGCTATTTTCATGTCTACTAAGGTCGTCATTCTAGAGATTGGTCTCTGTCCTGACTTACAGAAGTTTGTATTTTATTTTTGCAAAACAGACCTTTTTCTTAGAGCGTTCCTTTGAGAAGTGCTTTACAGCGTAACACAGCGTGTGCTCCGACCGGATATGTGTATCTGGTCAGCTGGCACGCTGTATTAATCTGCACAAGTGATAGATCTAATCCAAACGTCCGGCACGAGCCCCCAATTTGTAAGAGGATTCAATTCAACACTACAGCTAAGTCAACGCCTAGTCTATAATACTGAATGAAAACCCTTATTGATATAACTTTATGTCCAGTTCATGCGTTCTGGATGACTACCCCTATATAACACCCCTCTCTTGGAATCCTCCTTACCCCACTGAGCCAAGAAGTAGTTCTGTTTTGCAAGTTAAAAGGTTTAATTGATAATTTAAACAATATATATATATATTAGACTTTATAATAAATTAATAATTGAATAGCACACTTAATCTGATATGATAAAGAATAACAACGGAGAATCTGGCACTAGCACACTTCTTGATAATCACTAAGGAGTTGACATGAAATGGATAAGATAGCAACAATACTTTTATGGTTTCCAATGGATGCAATGTGGAATGAAATGCAGTACAGAAAATAACTTGATAGGATTTCAGCAAAGACAATGTAATCACTTTCTTGGACAATTCTCCCCCCCTTTTATGCAATGCAGGGAAATGGAAGGAAGGCACACAATTCTCAGAAATGCAATTCAAATGTAATTCAGTTCACCCAGCAACTTAGACTACAGAAGTTGAAAACACAGGCAAAATGCTTTGATATGTGCTGGCAATGGAGTGAAAATATGTTAAAATGCTTTTAATTCCCTCTAGAGGTTCAGGGTGAGTGGTATCTAGTTAATATTAGCTCAGGCTCACTCTAGCAGTGATGCAGGGATAGTTTTTATGAGGCAAACGATTTTTTTTAGAGGAAAGCAAAAGCAGCTATCTTTTTGCAAGTGGAGAAATTTTCAAATCGCGGCAAAATTCGCGAATGCGTCTGGCACGATTACAGAGGAACTACACGGGCTTTTTGGGGTCCTAGGAAAGCCTAGGATCTCAGCTTCCAGCTGAAAGTTACTGCAAGTCTCTAGCACAAACGGTCGCGGAGATATGAGCGATTGAATAAAGGTCGTTTTTCAGATTGAAATTTTAAAGTTCACAAAGACAAGTGCAGCTTGCAACTAGCAAATCACAGGTGACAGCTTTACAAATGACAGGTGACAGTTAGGAGGCAGTTCTACTTAGATTAAAATAGCTTGAATTATATTATTTTAACTAAGAGATTGGTTCTGCACAGTTTTGCTAGGTACTCACACTATATTCTTGAATTAAATGGGCCTTGCCACGGATCTGGTCAGGTTTTAGACTGGACTCTGGTCTCTGCACTTCACAGTGATCTGGGTCAGCTCTCTCTGGTTCTGCTAACAGGTCAGCTCTACTCTGCTGGTCTGGTCTGGGTCTCTGAAGGTTGATGGAGGTAAAGTATGGATTTTCCCGGCAGAGCTTCCAGCTGCAAATGGATTTGAAGGTCCCTATCTGTCCTGTCTCTCTGCTTTTATGTGTTTTTAAAATGGGTGTGTGTGAGCAGCATCACTAGCCAGCCCCTCTCCACTTATCATTGGCCAAGCTTTCATTTCTCCCCTGATTGGGGAACCTAAGTTGTGTCAGAGTGATGTCATTTTACAGCCTGCAGAAAGTCCACTCCTCCTGTCAACTTGCACACAAATCTAGATTTGAACCAAATACATATTTCATAGCTACACAGTGGTTTGAAATTATATGCACCCATCACATATCACAGGAGGTATCCCCTGTCCAAATCTGCTCTTCCTGAGAGCTTGCATTCAGAAATGGCAATATTTTGCACTTTTTAACTGGTTTGCAATACTGGACATTACCCCAAATTTACACACATGTGCGCAAGGAGTATGGACATTAGTTGATGAAGTGTCAGATTTTTCACATGCACACATTTTGAGTAATATCCTCTTTTCCGCTAAAACCCCCCTGAACATGCCACCGGTTCTAAAAACCTCTTAAAATGTGGGCAGAAAAATCACAAGAATTATGGTGTCATTTAAATAATTTTCACAAGTCCGCTCTATGAGTTATTCATCTTTTTCTAAAACCATATTCTGGCTATAGAGGTGTGTCTTTTCATGTCACATGGTACAGAAACCAGTCTTTCCAGTTTCTGCCAAGCTCAGAGACCCTGCCCCTCCCAGCTTCTGCCAAGAGGAAGCTCCATTTACGACTCCCGCCAATAAAACATTTGCCTGGGTCAGGACAGGGCTTTGTTCAGAGCTCCTGTATTCTGTGGGGGCTCCCCTTAATTCAATTATCAGAGAGATGGCATATCCTTAGTGTGGCCAGCAAAAGGCAGATAGGCCTGGGAACACAGCTGTGACTCAAGTTTCACTCCTGATGGGGGTAGTTGTCAGGCAGAATTCAGTTTCTTAAGCCAGGTTTCAGATAAAATGTCACTTTTTGTTCCCCAGTTTAAGTCAATACATTTTTTTACATATGCAGCTAGGATGCTGATTCTAAGTTTAAAACTATGACATTTAAACAATTGCAACCTATGTGACACTCAAAGTAGGTCACTCATTTCTTTTAAACATTTAGATTTTTTTAGTGTCTTTCAGTCCAAATTTACTTAAACTGCTGAAATCCACAGCTCAGCCAGTCTTGTTATAAACCTTCAAGTCACTTCAGAATATAACTTTACATTGGATCCACCTCTTAAAATGTCTTTCTTTGGCATGTTTTGGGTTCATTTATTCAGTTTTCTACAAAATCTGGTGGTTTTAAAACGCCGGCTTTTGGATAGTGGTGAGTACTGGTACTGCACCCCTTTTTGGGATTTAAGAAAATGAATTCCCAACAGTTATGGGTTTGCTTTTGGCAATCAGCATTGCCACTCCCAATGGTTTCAGACTCCTGTGTGGGTAGTCCAATGGTGGTTTTAGGCAGCGTCCTTCTGTGCCCATAATCATCGGCAAAAATGAGTGGCAGCCTATTCTTCATGCATTTCCCTGTGCATTTTCTGGGAAGCTCTGGCCATCATGATGTTTTCCATGTCAGTACTGCACAGTTTTGAGGTAGGGCTCAGATGCATGGGTAAATACATCCCACAGATTAACACACTTGATTATGATTATGATTATGATTAGCACACTTTCCCCACTCTAATTACAAAATAAGTGCAGGTGATCAGTCCTGCCTCCAAAATATGTTCGTGTTACTGGGCTCCGGCAAACATCGACACAAATTAAGCACTGGACTCAATTAAACAATGTAGCTGTCCAAGTAAAGAAATTCTTATTTTGCTGAGGATCCATACAAAAAGATATGTTCTTGCGATAACATTTGATTGGTTGAAATAATCTGTGTACCAAATTTGCCTCGATAGTCTGAGAATTGCATTTTTCCTTTACCAACTGTATTTAACACAATACCTTGCATAGAGGACACTATAAAATTTAGTGCCCACAAACACTCTTTGGACGCTGGTCAAACTCCATACTTTTTGCACATCCCAGTGTATCACTTAACAAATAATGTATGAATCGTAACTGCTGTAGACCTACTGCTCATTCAAACATGGGGACTTATCATGTTCATCCAGTTGCATGTACTCTGTTTCACATAGTTACTGGGCCTCATTACAATACTGGCGGTAGCCGTGCCGGTATAACAGGCATGGCTGCCGCCGGTATCATTTTTTTTCCGGCACCCAGGAATGAGCAATTACCAGGTCATTACGGCCCGCCGGACCCGGTAATTTCCCATTCCTGGGCGCCATTAAAAAATGCTACCCATCCCCATTAGAGCCCCATAGGGCTCAATGAGAATGGGGAGATCGGATGCACCGGCACCATTCAGAATGGTGCCGGTGCATCCTGAATGCTCTGCTCACGGGTGCAGGGCCACCTGGCACGCCAGTCTTGGAGGGCGTTTAGGCACCCGCGAGTAGAACTCGTAGTTTGCCGGTAAGGTTACAATTGTACCGCAAGCTTACCAGTACCATTGTTACTGTATCGGCAAACTTGGAATGCTGCCCACTGTCCTTTTGTCACCCAGAATATTTCTTTCACAAATACATTGGCTACTAACAAGGATTCACATCAAACTGTATGTGCCTTAATCAAGTCAAATGTCCACCATGATTCATAGCATCCAATTTGTAAATACTCACTTATAGCTTCATCCATTAGAGTCAAAAAAGTGTTCAGATCACCTAGTTCAATGTGCAAGCTCAAATGACAGCAAGCAAGTTACTCTTGTAGTATTCGGTAAACATTTTTTTAAAAAACAGCACTTGAACCCACATTTCTAGATGTAGTTCAAATGATATATTGTGTATTGAGGCAGAGATCTTCTGAGATAAAGGTGCGGTCCATGATATATTCCTGTACACTGAATTAAAATGCTGCAGACAGGTCTAAAATCCATAATAGCAGTCTTCTTCTACAATAACAGTTCCCAACAAGACGGTTTAGGACCAAACGATTATCAACTGACTGTTTTCTAAACCCAGCAGTCCTTAGAGACACCTAATATGTGATGGGCTAGGAGTTCTCTTGTTGTGTCAAGAAGAGCAATCAACCTGTAATTCGAAGGTATTTCGCCTGACCTTTTTGTAATTAAACTCTAAGATACGGCCCTTCCATTCATTTGGAAAAGGGTGGCCCAGGCAACACGTCTTCGAAATAGCTGCCAAATAACGTCTTTTCTGTTTTAGTATATAATTACGAATTCCATGTGGGCATTGCACTCGAGGCACAATGGTGACCTCTAGCATGCAAATTGCATTTGCTTTTTTCAGAGTTGGGGTTCAGAGGGTCTTGTGACTTGGTTCACCTGGGGGCTTTCTTTTTCCTGCACCAGTTAATCTCCTAATGCATAGATCAAGTGATATGTACTCCTAGCCTTTTTGTCGAAACCAGAATATCTTTTATTTTCTGATTGGCCCCATTTCTCTGCCCACTCATTTATAAATGCATTTTGAATTCTATTTATTTAATCCTTCATAAAGCTTTGACCTTTTTTGTTCATTCTCATATTTGTCTTCTTTATTCAAATGTATACACTTCCCCCCTGTTATCTTCTGAACTGTATTTAATTTGATTGCTTAATCATTGTCATAATAGCAAAGTTCAAAGGTTTTATGGGCTGCTTATACTTCTTCATCTATCCATGTTAGTGAAATGTTATTGCTTGATTTTGACACATTTTCCCCAGGATAGAGGCCATCATTTTATTCTATTATTGTTGTACACATCAACCCAATCATATTGCTGATATGTGACTACACTTTGTTTGTTTTTTAATTTGTATATGAAATAATGTTCATGTTTAAATTAAGGGACATCATCCAATTCTGAATGTAATGATTGGGTCGAAAACTAAATGTCTGAGGGAGAACAAAATTAAAATAACTTTCGGTTTTGTCTCTCGCGGACATTTTCTGACAACCTGCACTCCCCACCCACTTACTCACCTTCTGTCATCCCTCTGCAATGCCAGTTCCCTTTAAGCACTAGGATTGGAACCGGCGCTGCAGGGTCCTTTCCATTTTCTTTTATTTTTTTTTTACTTTGCTTGTCCCCTACTTTTTTTTTATGGACACCACCGCACACCCTGAAGTCCCAGAATGTTGGTCAAATGGAGCGGGGGACACCCCTGCAACCTCTGCTCGACCTTTTTTGGGATTTTTTGTATTGCCGTATTGAGCATTTTCTTCTTTTGTTTTTTTTCCAGACGGATACACCAGTTTTAGGCATATATTAACATGCAGAATATTAACATACCTATTATACAGAACAGTAACCATGATTACAATAATTATCCTGGCTAAGAATTGCACTATCCACAGTGAAGATGCATTCTGAAAGACAAATACAATAGAGGTTTTCTCTTGTATTCCCTTTGTTTTCTACTGTATCAAAGATCGGTTGTTCAAAGTACCCCAATATAGAGAATGATTGCACAGTTTCTCACGTGTGAGGCTGTGTCTGGCATAGAGCAGCAGTATATAGAAATGTGGGTTTGTACTGGCATATAAGGGCAGTGCCTATGGTCTATGTTGGTTCTGTTGGGAGTAGCCCTGCTGATCCAGGCAATCCTCTACTTGAAATGAGGTTGGTAGCAATATGAGTCTTTGGTCTGCTTTTGCCCCATTTAAATAGTGTATTAATCCATAGCTTTTTATATTCACCTTGTCACTCCTTGCAACGACATTGGAACTAAGGTCATACATAATACATCGCTTCCTGTGATGAGATCAGTGTCAATTGTCACATGCAATTACTTCCTGTGATGTTATCAGACGTGTGAATATACTTCTGCTACACCTGGTCTCCTGGTGAATTGATGCAACCAAAGTTAAAGTAGGAGCAGGTTAGTTTTGATACCAAGACAATGTTGATTTGCATCCTCAAGAATGAATGGGGACTCTGAATTTTTTTTTTCTTATTAAAACACTGAATTTGTGTCAGTTGCACCTTTGGTTGAGGAAAAAAACACAAAATATGAAAACATTTAAATACGTCCTATCTCAGCTACAACGTTACTTTCTGTACAATATGCAATATCACTGCTGTGAATAAGTATGGGCACCGTGATATTTAAGCTCCCAAACACATCTTCTTTAATCATAGGATTTTTTGGTTCCTGTTTGCTGTAATATTCATATGAGTGCGTAGTACTAGGTAAAAATCCATCCAAATTCCAAGAATCAATCTAATTAACAATGCACCACATTTAATTCACTTTCTCCACTTCATCGTCGTTAGATCAATTAGCCATGTATTGCTAATTTCTAATTTAGCTGACAGATGTTAAACACAGAGCATGAAGCAAAGACATTATGATGGATGCACTCTTAGCAGACACGGAAATGCACGTATAGTCATGTGTTAAAGCAGACGTGCAAGGTACCGACAGACAGGGATTTAGTAAATTTCTTGAACTCCTCTGCTGAACGCTTCTGACTACTTCTCAAATGTAAAACAGACTTCAAAAATGACTTTGTCACATTCTGACATGTATGTCTTACTGTTACCATGACTAACATTTTTCGCAGCAGCTGGCAGCAACTAATCAAGAAGTACAAAGGAAGCGCGAGCAAGAGCCTCGTCTTTGCCTTCAAGCAGCTGCAAGAAAGGAGAAGCAAGCGCACGAGTAAATCGCATGCATACATTTTTCTATTTCATCCAGTGATGTGCATGCATTTTTAATTCGTAGTCATTAGTGCTGCTAAAGTGATTTTACAGACGCATTTCAAGTATGAATTTACGAGCTCAAAAGTGCAACCAACTTCCACAGCAAATGTAACACCAGCGCCTTGGTGTAATACGCTCTATAAATCAATCAATCAATCAATCAATCAATCAATCAATCAACAATATTATTTGAATGGTATTTTCTTGGTGTGCAGTCGATGTAAAGGGGTGGTGAGTAGTGGCTAAACTACATATGCAATCCTCACACTATTAAAAACCAGCAGTGATCCCAATCATAAAAGTTAAACAGGCTCAGTCAAGAGAAATGCATCTCCTTCGCTTTTGTGGTAGTGTTTGCCACGGACAGGCTATACACCTAAGAGTGGTATAAAAAATCCAGGGATTTTTTCCCACCTTATTCCCCAGGATTCTACTACGTTAAGGCCCAAAGAAATAACGTCTCTGTCAAGTCCCGGTTCTTGAGGCAGAATAAAAGGGGACAACCAACTAAGTGGAGAATTCGAGGAAGATTGTTCCAAGGGGGGACGTGATATTCGGCCGTTTTGTAATTACTATCATTCCCCCCTTTGCTACCATATGGGTTTTTTTGAGTTCACACCCAATCCTGAGAAAAGCTAGGACGAAGAAGAGGCAGATGGAACTCATGAGTATTGCCCATGGGAGTCAATGGGCAATGGATTCCTATGGGCAGTCTTCATGTTGTCCCAATTTTGAGGCCAGGCAAGATCAGGCAATCAACTTTGATTACACACGTTGGAGCACGAAAGCACACAGTGAGCAAGGCAAAACACATGAGGAAGTAGAAGTTCTGAGATGGCAGTTTATTTTGAGGAGAGAAACAGCGGCACCAGAAAGGGTTGCAAGGAGGAAATTGCCTTTGGCCTTTTCAGAGGAAGGAAACAGTTACTTTCACAGGGCCTCAAGGCTAAGAAACATAAGACCGGGAATTGAAGCAGAAGATATGAGCATTGTGTGTCAAAGGTATACAGGGATTCCAGCATCAAAGGCCAAGGCGTGAAGGAACGATTGCCGCTGTGTTACTGTCCTTGGCTCTGACAACAAAGCCACTCCAATAAAGTCAACACAACCAGCGAGTTGGGGAGACTGGCCTGTGTTATCCAACTCTGTGATTACAAAGGCAAGTGTGAACATGATGGAGGGATGCCGAGAGAAAGCTAGGGGAAGGGAACCGCACTGTCTGATGAGTGTAAACTTGTGAAATGGGAAATAAAAGTGGTCCTGCAATGGATCAAACCAAACCCTGTGCACATTTGAAAGTCTTTGATAGCAAAATTGTGAACTGCAATTGGTCTGAGCCCAACTGAGGGAGACTAATTGATAAAAGGGGATCAGAGCCTGACTGAGGGAATCCAGGGTGAACCGTGAGTCACCGGGGAGAAAAGATATATGAACTGAAATTGGCCCGAGCCCGGCTGAGGGAGACTAATTGAGAAAACGGGATCTGAGCCCAGAAGTGGGTGATCCGGGGTGAACCGTGAGACACCCGCAAAAGGGCATTGCCGTGGCAAATGTGAACCCGACTGAGGGATGCTAACAAATTAAACTGAGACTGGCCCGAGCCCGGCTGAGGGAGACTAGTCGTATCAAAGGGAATCTGAGCCCGGAAAGAAGGGGATGCAGAGTGACTCACCTGACTTGCATATTTTTAAAGGAACCCTTCATTTGTTTTTTGTACATCAGGCCCTCTGAATCAAGAGATTTTGATAACGCAAGAGACTTGGGCACAGAAGACACAGAAGACCATGATGTTGGTAATGGAACTGTGTCCTCGTGCTGAAAAAGTCCAAGAGTGTGTTATGCCCAAGTGAACCGCCTTGTCCCCTCCTGAAATCAGGGGGAAGGGAGGCCAATGGTCTGAACTTCCTGATTTATCATTTTGTGAACATTTGTTTCTTTTTCATGAGCATTTCCCCACACTATTTGTAAATTAGCCGTAAGGATTGGCAATCGTTTTTTTTTAGTCTAGGCCCTTTTATTTTGACGAGACTCCACTAGGACTGCATTATAATTATTTGATGGTTGTAGCTTGCTCCCATATTAGATTTAGGTTTATCACACCCTTAATAAGCTTGAATAAAAACCCTGGGACTGTGGTCACTTGTGCCTGTCTTACTTTGACCATGCATTCCTTAAAGTGGTGTGAATGGGATAACAGTAGAACCCAAAAACAGTAACAGTCCAAGCACTTCAAAATAAATTAATGTACAATGAAAGTTATGTATAACTATATATATTCAGTGAAAAAACATTGTTAAAGGGACATTTGTGTTACAAGTAAAACCGAAAAACCCTTGAAATTCGTCAGTTATGGTAAGCTAAGCAACCATAACTCGTGCCACCACTGTGCACTACTAAGACTAATACCTGTTACATCAAAGATGACATCACAAATGGCATTTGTGACATCACTGATGACATCACATGTGCATTTAGTTTTCATGCACAGCCTCTACAATGGATTGTCATAATGTTAGCAAAAAAATATCAAAAATCATTGGAAGAACTATCATTCGCTAAATAATTCATTAGGTGCTGCATTGGTATAAACACCATTGTATTACTGACTTATTTCCAGTACATGAGCAAACTGCTATACAAATGTCAGCATTCTCTGCAGCATGCGCTAAAGGGAATGTGCATGTCCTAGGAACAAGGTGTCTGTCCAGAATGTTCATGATTAATCAAAATGGGGGACTCCGTAGAACACCTGCACTGTCCGCATGTCCGCAAAGTTGTGATGCACCCTTAATTATTTCGGGAACCCTAGCCCTGTCCGGAGGACACTTATGCGCATGTGCAACTGATGCTCGGGGCCCTACGAACATCACGCCTGTCTGTAACTGCCCGCTGCACGTGTGTTGCACTTTAATTAGTTTGGGTACCCAAACCTGTCTGTACAACACCTATACGCATGTGTACAACCGAACCCCCAAACAATAGGTGTCCTACAGACAGCTGTCCCATTCACGAACGTGTCCGCAAAGTCAACATGTGACCGCACCCACACTTAGCGTAGGCTATGGACCGTGGACACGGACTTGGCCCCCGAACATCAAAAAAACATTTTTCTGAGAAATCCAAGATGTTTTTCTATGGAACCTCACCCTTGAAGAGGTCCCACCCTATGCCACTACCGATCTGGATACTTTTTTGAACTTTTCTGAGCCCTTTTTGGTGTTCGAAGTGTCCGCAGACAGTGCGGCCATCCGCAAAAAAAGTGTTCCCCAGCACCCCTACAAAAGGCCACACCCCAGAGCTGCTCTTCATTCTGTTTTTGGACTTCCAGAACAGACATTGCTCCACATTGCTGGATTGCTCTTTCCTGAACACACACTGCTCCACATTGAAGGATTGCTCATTCCTCTCTGCAGTTTACTGACATCCTGGTGGAACCTAGCACCTTTGGAGATGGCATCCATGGCTGCTGCTTCTGCTGATGCTACTTCTGCATTAGCACCAACCCCAGCCCCTCCACCACCACCACCTTCCCCAGGGCCTGGAGAGGGGAACAGGCATGGAGATGTAGATAGGGATGAAGAGGAAGACGAGGATGAGATAGTGGAAGTCCCCACTACTGCTGGCCAGCATGAGTCTTGGGTGTGGAGGCTCTTTACCACTGTTGGAAGGGTACCCAAGGCACATGCACACAAGGTGCGCTGCACTGAGTGTGACATGGTGCTCAGTCATTGCAAACCGGGTCTGTACAGATACAGGAACACTTCCATGCGGCAACACCTGAGGTCGTACCACAATGCAGCAATTCAGAGGGTCGTCCCCTTTGAACAAAGTAGTAGGTTGAGTTCCTCTGCAAAATCCTCCATATCTGCTCCTGCCACCACAAGAGACACTCCTGTGGGGCAGCGCATCCCTGAACCAGCTTCAAAGGCCTTACGCACTGCAGTAGGCCCTTAACCTTTCGAGAGTCACAGTATTGTGTATGTACTGCAACATGGTACTCTGCAGGAGGGAACAATTTCAGAGTGCTTTCGAGTCTTCGATCCAGGAGCATGAGAAAGAGTGCCACCTACCCAAGTGAGGCCCACCCACATCTTCCTCTCTCCATTTGCCCTTTCCTATTCCCTGTGGTTGGTGCCCCTCTCCTACCTTCCCTTCCCTTCTTTTCCTTATGAGTCATGTCTGAAAAACCCCAAAAAATACAAAACAACAAAAACAAGAAAAAGCTCTTTTCAGAGCCACCTTTCACAGTTTAAAATTAAAAGTGCCAAAGAAATGGCGCAGGGCCCTGGGCATTCTGAAAAGTCCACTGACAGACCGCAGACTTGTATGTTTCACAGAAAAATCTTATTGCCAGCATCAGTAAGATGGACTCCATCTCTGCGAAAAATGTTTATGCTATGAAACATAATATTTTCATTGTGGAAAGAGGACATGCCAACATCTATCAAAAGAAGCGCAAACAGCCTTTCACTGCGCCAAGCTTTCTCTATATGCAGACCGAATGAATACGAACGCAGCCACATTTGTATCTGTGCAATACAAGAAAAAATTGCCTGGGAGTTTGGAAACATGTCCCTGACTTTCCCAAGTCCTCTTTCATTGCAAACTGTAAGGAGATTTCAGTAATATGTTCTAAAGTGCACCCTCCAAAATGAATAACAATAATGTATGGATGATAGTGTGTCATTAAAGTGGCACACAGAGGAACCAAATCCAGCCACTTCATTCCACACACTCCATACCAGTGCACATCCAAACGATGGAATCCAAGATGTGCAGCCACTCCACAGCACTCTGCATGTACCTCCAACCAATGTATCCACCAGTCTCCCAAAATCCAAACACTCTGCCTCCTGAAAGACACAGCCATAGCTATCTGCTCTCCTCTCAGCAAATAGACCTTCTGCCAAAGTCTATCCTTACACATCACAACCAGTAAACCTTATTGACCTATCCCCTGGCCTGCACAGTCCCATTTCCATACCTGCCAAGCTCAAAATCCCTGGATGTGACACACGCGCTCCGCGGACTACCGGGGACAAATCGTACAATGTGTGAGGGTATGGACAGAAATTTCAACCAGAGTAGTACATTTCCTCTTTGGTGGTGGTTCTAAAAAAAGCCTTTTTTTTTGTTTTTTGTTTTTTTGTGTGGACCTTTTCAGATGTGTTCTGCTACAAATACTAAATGCAATCTACATAACTTCACAACAACCTTCTGATTGAATTTTAAATATTACTAAGAAAGATTTTATTATCACAATCCATCAAAATAATGCCATCCCCCAAAAAAAAAGAACTTGCACCATCCTCGAAAAGGTTCTCATTTTGGAATTATGACATCCCGACAGCACACATAAAAGAAGATATCCCTGGGTTAAGAAGGCACCTTCCTATGTCTTTTTGAGGATTGAAGATACTGCGACACATCCATGCAGCCCTAGGTGGTATTGGGGAAAAGATGTTCTTTGCACATGGAAAAAGATGCATACATGCCTCAGGAACGGCTACAGGTCACCCTGCAAAGTTATTGCTCTTGCATACCCCAAAAACATTCCTCCACAATTAACCACCAAGACATCTGGACTGTTGAAAACAGCCATATTTTTACAAAGTGTACACCTTGCAAATTTCTTCCTTGCACATCACACCGCATAGCCTCCACTCCCTCCAATCCAAGATTGGCAGAAATGCCACATATCTCTGCATACATCTGCCGATTTCTCATAAAAGAATCTCCCACCAGCCACACACTCACTGTCTCCATCTCTCCAACCATAGCCAGCTTCACTATACACACCCTCTCTTCCTGCAAGCATAACCTAAACACCTGATTGGCTAATCTACAGAGTCCCATTTCCATGCCAGGCATGCTGAGAAGCCCCGGATGTGGCACGCCCTGTCCGCAGACTACTGCAGTATCCGTGGACCCTGTAACATGGGGGCAGCCCTTCTTCTCTTTCCATTTCACTCTCTGCACCACTCCCTCATTGGCTACTGTTCAGCAGTCACACAAGCATCTACCAATCACATCCAAGAACTCTACATCTAACTCTGTCATCACAGTTCAGCACTTTAGATGTTCATCAGTCTGAGTACAAGTCTCCTGTGATTGCATAACACCTACATCAAAAACTACTGTAAAACTCTCCAAGATTTCTCCTTCCAGATTCATCCACATGTACATGCATCAACACAAACTACAGCTATGAATATTGTGTGTACAGTGCATTTGCAACTCTTTTATAAATGTATGGTAACAGGGTACCTGCCACCTACCCTGCATAATCTGCAAGAAAAGCATACTGTAATTTCTCCTATCTTCTGTCATCAAGTTCACTTGCAAATTTGTCTGATTTCCAGTTCATTTACCCACATCACTCATTGTAATGTGCAAACTGTTATTTCTTATTTCTTTCTGTCATTTTCACAACCACTTCCCCCTTAACACACTATTATGAAATTCCAACAATGCACACACCACAGGAAACCAGCTTGTATTTTAGCAAAGCATTTGCAAGTACCTACATTGCATGCATTTAAACAGAGTACCTGACACTTACCATTCTTGCAAAACTAAACAAATACATGTGCACATTCAGAACAGTGCCATTTGAAATGTGGATAAATAAATCAAATAACTGAAAGGTGTCCTCCACTCATGTAGCAAACATCTATGTGCAGAAAAATTAATGGAATTCCACACACAAAAACATTCTCTTTTTCAATCTGTACATCTTTCCAAGCATACCATGACTTCCACTAATCCACACTAAATAGTGCAACAGCAACACATATACTTTCAACATTGCACCTTATAGGACACACTTATAAATACTCCACTAACCTTCTTAGGAATGTTGCTGATGCTCCAAAATCCCCATTCATATACAAATCTGTGCAATGTATTACATACAGTACCTCTTCCTAGAAGGAAATCTTTCTGTAAATTTAACTAATCTATTCTTCAAGTGAAATTACTGTGCCATTAACACACATATGTACTAACTTCCTTTTTTCGCAATTGCAGTGAAGACCACACTCCTCAAAGCCAGTTGCGTCTCAAGTGCAAAAAGTACCCAGAAGAAACCTACTCTTTGCAACCACCAACATAAATGCAATACTGTGGTAGTGTTCTGACTGTTACTCAAACGGTGTACGGTTCTTGTATTGTAGAAAAAACACTTTTATCAACCCTACAGCATTTGCTTCAGTATTACTGATTGCACCTCAGCAGGTGCACACTTTATATTGTCATCTGAACACCAGTATACTAACACACAGATACAAGTACAGACTTCCCAACCTGAAGTAACAGCCCATTCCACAATCATACACCTTTACATGTATGCCTACCCTCATGCTCAGACACTCATGCACAGTGCTCACATCCATTGCACAACCTCCCAACCCACACTTTCTTTTTTTCTCCAACGGTCACCAAAGAATGCCTACCAAAAAGCAACTCTGTAGAAAGCAACACAGAAATAGAGCAAATAAAACTAAAAGCACACAAAATAGGCATCCGCCTCTAGCAGAATGTATACAAAAAGTTCAAACAAAACAGCTAATACAGTCACTAAGCCAAACTAAGGCAGCTTGCAGGAAAGAAACTTTGACTCACTTTCAAAATGTAAAACTAAACAGAAAGGTATTAAGAAATAGTGCTAGCACTGCTAACACTGCACCTTTAAATCTTGATGTAGCCACAAGTAAGCATACCAAAATAATTATTTTACAAAAAATGTTCCACCACAGAGTCCTTCAGAACCTTAAAAAAACAGGGGACAAATCATGCTCAACCCTTAAAACCTACTGCAGAACACTAATCCTGGATGCTCTCATAGACAGTACAATCCTTCTCAAAAGGAAATTATTTATATTAGTTTTAAACAGAATGAAACCACTAACAACACTTTTTACTAAACTACAACAAGGACTTTGCAACAGACGGAATGTCAACAAAGATAGCTTTGCAAACATCTGTTCAGGTGAGAGGAGTCACACCACCAGCACAGATCCATATTTCAATGAAGAAGCATACAAACAAAAGCAAACAAACCCAATTGCCATACATAGCAGTGGGCGAGGGTATGAAAAGGTTTACAATACCATCATGGAACAAGAAACGCTGCTCACAAAAATATCCCCAACAAACTTAGAATCAACTCTCCTTTCCACCGAACCAATACATCCAGTCTACAAATAGCCGTGCACATCAATGTGTAACGTACACAAAAAATCTTTCACATCTTTAAGCCAGTTCCTCAATCAGTATGTGCAATGCAAAAACAAATACAAAATAAAACTATTACAAACTATGGACTCCTGTCCAGTGCGCAAATACACAACACTACGAGGACATTCATTAGCCTGCATTTCTGGACCTACTTGCAAAAGCACCTTCCACCATATCAAAATGTTAGCAAAACACCATTCAACTGTAAGAAATCTTGTTCATAAACAGTACTATGCAAAACGTCCTGCTTTAGCACTGGACCATTTAAATAGCATTCTTCTACATGGTACAGCCAAAGAACTACTCAAAGAACTAGAGCACATCCAAAGCAAATATTTTGGAAGTGAAACCCACTTACACAATTCAATATATTTAGAACAGAGTAGCAACAACCTTACAGATGTCAACCTTCTATTACACACATACAAAAAAGAAATACTAAACTTTAAAAGCACATCTGGTGAAGTACCAAACCATGTGTGTGTGTGTTGCCGCATAACTTTTTATAAAACGAACACAAAAGCTGTAGACATAATGTACAAAATAGAAGACACTGAGGAATCCAAGTGGTTCCAATTAGCTCTCTATCATATAGCAGAAAACAAATACGAAATTACTATCCCCTCAATACTTTGCAGATACTGCACTGAAAAACTTGACAACAACCAAATACCTTCAAATGCTATAACTAATAACTTGGACATATTCCCACTGCCAAAACCACTCCAACAACTTAACCTGTATGAGAGCATTATAATTCAAACAGTGCACCCATTTCAAGCAATAATATGGCTTCAACTAAAAACAGCCAAACTACCTCTCTCTAAATTACTGAAAAGCATTTGTGGCAAAGTTGTTTATTTGTCATTAGATCTCAAAGAAAATGTAGACACTCTGGGAGTGCAATGGCCAATAGATCAATCTTTGATTATCCTAGTGAATGGCATACCTACAAAAGACAAAAAGAATTGGCAGAAACTAGTGGACTTACATAAAGTTAGAGAAACCCTGCAATATCTAAAAGATAAAAATGAATACTACAAAGAAATAAGCATTGAATAAAACCTGAGGGAAACCACCAAAATAATTCAAGACACATCAGGAACTGGCCAATTTCAACTTCTAGATCCTACTACAGCATCCAATATTTTAGACCATTATACAATTCACCCACTGCACTCCATAGACAACATAGATGATGCAATGGAAACTTACCAAATGTGGCAAGCCAAAGGATCTCCCATCTGCATATGGGATAAAAGTGTAGAAACTCAAGCCTTTCCTCTACTCTTTCCTACTGGAAAAGAGTGAAGGTATGATGAAAGACCCAAACAAATAACAGCATCAGAATACCGCCCTTTACAAATGTATTCTGAAGATCCCAGATTCAGACAAAACAATGTATACATATTTCACCTCCTCTTTGAAAGTGAACTAGCAACTCTATGTTACGGAGTTGCACACACATTGAAAACAGGTACCCATTTTCACAATAGGTCTGCTATGCAATTACTTCAAAAGGTGGAAGAAAAAGATGAGGTTTTACAGTAAAGTATTACAAATCATTTAGCAAACATGTGTGGTACAAAAGAATATTGGTTCCGACAACATGCAGAAGTACGCTGTATGATACGAAACCTTGGTCCACCCACATGGTTTGTGACGTTAAGTTGTGCAGAGTATGCATGGGAAGACTTGCATGATTTCTTATGCATAGCAAACAAAAACAAAACAAATACAGACATAAAACACCAGGAGAACTCTGCTCTCTTGATCTTGTAAATGTATCAAGGTACTTCCATCATCGCTTTCTTGACATGATGCACTTAATTTGTAATAAAACAGTTCCTTCCCTCAGAGAAGTGCAACACTTCTTTTGGAGAAAATAATATGAAGCCAGAGGAGCACCACACATCCACATGCTTTTTTGTATTAAAGATGCTCCTAAATTTAGTCAGTGATGCCACTGTTTTTCAGTTCATTCACAAATATATCACTTGTGAAATCCCTTCACAAACTACACATAGCGACCTACATGCACATATTTTACAATTTCAAAGACACAACTGTGGCAAGTATTGTCGGCGCAAATATAAAAACAAAGGGAAATACTACACCAAATAGCGCTTTGGTTTCCCTAGACCAATTTCAGCAACAGGACAGGTGAACAAGTTCATGTCTTCAGTTAGACACAGTGGGCCTCATTACGACCCTGGCGGAAAGTGACTGACCGGACCGCAACAGCGTAAATAGCGTTTCCGCCATTGCACGAAGGAGCAAAGTGCGGCTAATTACGACCCATCGGGCACGAGCATTACGCCATGGCGGAATCCGAAAGGCTGCGATGGCGGAAATGACCCCAAAACGGCCCTTACCGCCGCCGTACGCTGCACCAGGTGCAATACCGCCACCCATCTTAGCGGTCACCGTAATGAGCGGTCACCGTAATGAGCGGGCACCGCAAATTACGGGCACCGTAAATATACGGAAACGGAAGTAAAAGCATGTGGCCGGAACGGGAAACAGCACGCCGCACAACTATAAAATCCGAATCCCAACACAACCATTAAAAATCCGACCCTGACACACATCCCAACCCGTTAGCAACCCCAGTTAAAAAAATAAATATGGGAAAGGTAGCCAAGAAAGCGTGTGACCGCAAGCGGCAGGTACACTTCTCCCGAGAGGAACTGACCGTGCTCACCGAGACCCTCCAGGAAAATGCCGCCGTCGTCTTCTCCAGTCAAATGACCAGGACGGCCCTTGCCAACAAGAAGGCCATATGGGCCCTGGTGGCACAGCGCGTAAGTGCGGTGGGGACAACACCCCGCACGCCACAGCAATGTCGCAAGCGGTGGGACGACCTGCGGATCCGCGTACGCAGCATACTTTCTGCGAACAGGAACATCGCCACAGCTACCGGGGGGGGTTCAGAGTCGCCCATCAAGTTGACCCCCTGGGAGGATATCTGCGCCTCCACCATAGGAATGGAGAGCATAGAGGGAGTCGGAGGGATGGAGAAAGGAGTGCCGACATCCGGAGAATCAGGTAGGTTGGCCAAGAGAAACAATGCGAAATCCACAAACCACGAACATGTGCAGTACCATGTGACCCCATAGTGCAATACATACTTTGCCCTGACAGCGCCCTCTAAAAGTCAGAATGAATAAACAAATCAATCAAGATGCCATAAACAACCCCTACATGTGCAGCATGCACCCCCTAACTGCAGGCAGCCAAATGAATGCATCCTCAATCCACACGAAAATGAGACCACCTCCAAGGCCCAGTCCCAAATCAGCCTCATGTACCACCCCAATGCATTTGATACGTTGCCATTCCAAATCCGACAGACCCATAACTAACGCTCGCCCCTCTTTACTCCACCACAGGGTCCGATACCAACGACGAGCTGCAGGACACCCCTACCAGCACGCCTGCAAAGAGGGCCAGGACCAACGTCCCAAGAGCCTCCACCTCAGGTGCAAGGATCAAGACACGGCAGCAGCAGGAATCAAGTGGCAGCACACTGGAGGGGACTGCAACAGGCACCCCAGCAGCCAGCAAGTCCACAACCCCAGCACCACAGGTCCCCCCAAAGAACGTATCTGATGGCACTGCCTCTGGTGGTAGCAGCACCATAGGTGACACAGCTGTCATGCCAGCATGCTCCGACACGGAAAACAGTGCTGGCGACGTAGGTACCATCCATGACCTTTCCCAATCCCCCTGCATGTTCCATCCCCTACACCATGACGAAACCACGCAGGGGCACCCTGAAGACGACGACTGGCCAACCCCCACAAGTCCTGTGCCAAGGCAACATGTGTTGAGCAGCCCCCCTGTCACACCACCGCAAATGTCCATGGCCCAGCAGAGGCAACAGTCCCTCGACCTGCTGATCGAGCAACAGCAGGAAGTGTCCACGCTACTCAAGGACCATGCAAATGAATGCGGGGGTTCCAGGGCAGCCATGGAAACATCCACCGAGACACTCAGGGCACAAATAGAGAAAAGTAGTGAGAGCCTCAGGGGAGAAATGGAGAAAAGCACCGAGAGCCTGAGAGCACAAATGGAGAAAAGCACCGAGAGCCTGAGAGCACAAATGGAGAAAAGCACCGAGAGCCTGAGAGCACAAATGGAGAAAAGCACCGAGAGCCTGAGGGGGGAACTGCATGCGACGTCCAAAGACGTTTGTGCTGAACTCGCTGCTGTGCGCCGTGTGCTCTCGGAGCTCTCACAAACCCTCAGAGACATGCATGGACGCGAGCAGGCAGAGACATCATCCGTGGCAAGTTCCGTCCAGGGCAGCCCCCAACGCAGATCTGGCAGGAACCTGCGCTCCACGGGCAGGGGTGCCCCTGATACCCGTAGAGGGGGCTTGCAATAGCGTCCAACCACGGACAGCATGCATATTTGGACACTGGTGTTGGGGGGGGAGGTAGTAGGGTGGAGGGGGTGTGTTGGGCTTCACTGGGTGGCGGGTCCATAGGGTGTATAAATCAAATCACATTAACAATACAGCATCTCATTATCATCCAATGACATGTGTGGACATTGATATTTGCGTACGAGGCCTTCATAGGCGTACAGTCCACAATGTGCCTGTACTACACACACACAGTGCCACAGGTCCCCTTTCCGTGTAATAGGCACCATGCGTGGTTGCTAGAAGCATGCATCTATGATGCTCTGTCGGATTGCACGTGCATCCTGTGCCTCATGGACTCCTTGAGGTGCCTCCACATCCCCACCCTCATCATCATCATCATCTTCAGGTGCATGCAGTACAGCGTCAGGGGGCATGGGCACATTCCTACGTATGCACATGTTGTGCAGCATGACACATGCCATGACCATCTTAGAAACCTTCTCATGGCTGTACATGAGTGCCCCGCCAGACCTGCTGAGGCTGCGGAAACGAGCCTTCAGTAGGCCGAATGCCTGTTCAATGACCACACGGGTACGTGAGTGGGCATGGTTGTAGTCCTCCTCATGCTCGTTCTGTGGGTTCCGGATTGGTGTAAGGAGCCATCTCTTCAGTGGATACCCGGCATCACCTGTATGAGACGAATAAAGGGTGTCAGTGGAATGATAGTGCTAAGTAGCCCCCCCCCCCTCCTGCAAAGTCATTGACGCATCAAATGGGCCACGATGTCATGCATGGAATGAGACTCACCGAGTAGCCAGGATCTGTGCCCTGCGTGTCGCTCCATGTAGCGTGGTATTCTTGTGTTCCTCAGGACCATAGAATCATGGGTAGATCCTGGAAATCTGGCACAACAATGCGTAAATATCTTGTTGGAGTCACACACCATTTGCACATTGATTGAATGAAACTGTTTCCGGTTGCGGTACTGGACCTCCATGGCATGTGGGACAACCAATTCAACATGGGTGCAGTCGATGGCACCAATGCAACCCGGGATGCCGCCAAGTGCATGGAATCCCACTTTTGCGTTGGTAATCTCCTGGTACGTGCGTGGTAGTGTGATGTGGTCGTCGGCGTGCTTCAGGAGGGCATCGTGCACTTGGAAGAGTGTCCGTGAGAACAGTGGCTGTGAAATGCCATGCAACTGTCCCACTGTGTGCTGGTAGGTGCCTGTGGCCAGGAAGTGGAGTGCAGACACCACCTTCAGTAGGGGTGGGATGGCGGTTGGGCTATCTATCATGCTCACGAGGTCAGCATGTGTCATGTCCACAATGGCGATTATGGTGTCCCGGTCCAAACGGTAGAGGGTGTGGATCTGCTCAGCAGTGAGGTTGAACGGATCGGCTCGGAGGCGTGGGATTGCGGGCCGCCTGCGTGGTGGTAGTGGCAGTGCTTGTGGGCCTTGCTGACCCTGCCTTGCCCTCCTCCTCCTCCTTCTCCTCCGTCTCCCCTGTGCGCCCGGTTGTTGTACCTGTTGTTGTTCGTCGTCTTCTTGTAGTTGTAGCACTTGCAGTGCTATCTGGTCCCCCAGGCCCAACATCGCTAGTCCTGCCGGTAGCATTTTGGAGTGGGAGTGGTTGTGGGAGGGGTTTGGGTCTGCTATATATGTGCTGTCGGCCTGTATGGCCTCCACCTGTGCTGATTGAATGAATCTGTGGCAGATGCAATCCCTTCTGGCCGAGCACGTCCCGCACGTAAGGCTGCATTTGGCCGCATGGCATCTTGGGATTGGAATCATGTATCAAATCCCGATGGCAGTGTGATGTACTTTGACTGATTTTCATGCTATGCTCCCATTGTTACACATGCTATGATTGCAGCCGCTTACATACCTGTGAAGAGTCAGTGGTATGTAGGGCTCGATCGATGGCCGACCCTCATGCAGCACAGTAACGTACTTCACCGACGGGCGTGGCGTCCCATTTGTGATTGCAGCCAGTTAGCATTATGACACACAGCCGCACTACATTGATGTAATTGTGAATGCAAGCGTTCACAGAAGCCTTTTCGACGTAATGTTGCAAGTGAGGAATTCGAAGGCCAGCATTTTTGGTTTTGAAGTAGCGGCGAGGATACGCCCACAGGTCTGGCTGGAAATGTAACGTTCTATTGTAGAATGTCCTTGGGACATGGCCCATAACGAGCAGGCAATGAATGATATGAATTGAATGGGATGCGCAATAGCGTAGTGGACGATAAGGCAGGACGTTCCCAAATCCATCTTGCTTCACAACACTACAGATCCGGCCAGGAGCACAGTGGTTTTTGCAGACTGCATTACGCACAGACGCGATGGAAGTTTCACATATTATGTGAGTGAATATTCATGCGTTTTCATTGCGGGATGAGGGAATGATGAATGGATGCATGGACAGATGATTCCGTTTAGGGTCTGCCATGTACATGGGTTTTTTGAATCACTCCCCTTCCCCTGCGCTATGTGATGCAAGGCTGCCATAGTGGGACTTACGTCTATCTGCCCTTGTCGGATCCTCCCTGTCTCGACGCGCCTTCATACACTTGTGTCTAGGCACGTTACTAATCCCATGTCATGGGTTCTATCTTGACGGACGCATGCACAGTAACCGACGTTGCCAATGGTGTATTTACCTCGATTGATTTGGTTATGATTCGATACTGATTTAGGGGTCTGTTTATTCCTTTGGAGTGGGCTAGCATGCATATGGGTGTGGAATTGGTGTGTTGAATGAAGATTGTAATGCATCATGAGTCCCGTAATGCAATCGGTTAATTTGTGTTTCTTTTGGGTGACAGGTATCTCCTGCCCTATTGCAGATGCCATCTCTACGCCACTCCTCCAGATGGTTTTTACTCTCGACTCCTGCAGCTTCGGGTGAATCAGTGGAGCACCATTTCGATCTTATGGGACGATCGCCAATGGGCCACATGCCCTTACGCTGTACTGGTGGCTAGGTGCAACATTTCGGCCTTTCAGCTCGACTAGTGCCTTCCTCATGGGACGGACCTGCGGTTCTTGCCGCTTCCATGATCCCTTTTGGAACGTTGATGTAGGCCCTGTGTGCCATGATGGTACAGGGCGTCACACAAGTGGAAGCTGGTCAATTATTGCAGATGCAGCCCTCGGTGATGATGGTTGTTTTGGTGTTATTTTGCAAATTGCTGTGGGGCCTTTGTCATTTGGATGTGCATTTAAATTGTATTCCGATATTTGTCGTGTTGCGTTGTTCTTTGCAGGTGATGTGGCGATTTTCGATTTGTGGCGGTATGTATTGCGAGATGATCTGCATTGTGTTCCGCCTTCTGAGTTGAGTTGTGTGGTACAGTACTGGCCGCGTTTGCCTACGTAGCACAGTATGGTCACGGATAGGGGCTGCCATTGTGACTGTTTACATGATGTGCTGTTCAGGGGCGGGGGATTGGCTTTTGGCCGACTGGTGCCTGTCAGCCAGGTCGATTGGTGGAATGATGGGATGTTCAGAATGTGGCTGGTCACAGGTGACTGTGTTTGCGTGCGTTTGTTGGAGGGGGACTGGGGTCATGTCCATTGGAATAGCTTCTGTATTGATGCCATCTGTGCCCTGCAGCTCCCATCGGCCCCTCTTGGGATGAGCCTGGCTGCTCAGTCACTCTGCCAACTTGTGTGGTACATGCTTCTGCTGATGGTTGGTTTGTTTACTGGCAAGAGTACAGGGCTGGTGCAATCCCCTCAGGATGCTGTTTTGGATGTTGCCTTGCGCTGGTGGCAAGCGATGGGGGACTACTGTTGTTTTGTGTCATGTGTTCTTGATTTTCATTTTGATGTATTGTACCTTCACATGCCTGTGCTGCATCAGTACGGCTATGGTGACATGCCGTACATGGATGCCCACTCACGGGGCGCTTTGAGCCCCTGCATGCTTTTCTACGTTGGCATGCATGGGTGAATTGTAGATTTCACTGGTTGCATAGTGTGAGTACATTGCGCCTGCCAGGAGTTGTGCAATGTGGCCAGGGAGTGGAGTACAGGCACTCAGTGGGCCATTTACGGTTGGTTCACGATGCCGTATTTCTCGCCATGGCGGAATGGTACTTTACGACGTGCTTGATGGCGTTCAGTACATGTCCGCTAGGGTCAGAATTCGCGTACCGTTGCGCCATGGCGGTGATTCCGGTTTTGCAAGGCGCGCGTGCGCGTACTTGGTGCAGTTAGCGTTGCCGTTCACTGCGGTGTCGCTAATGGCATCGTACTTTACGGTGACGGGTCATAATCGCAACGAGCGGTGTTCGATGGCGGTATTGCATTTCCGCCATCATTTTTCCATTTCCGCCAGGGTCGTAATGAGGCCCAGTGTCAAAGGCAAATCCCCTAAGAACACATACTGCATAAAAAGAACAGAAGGATTAAAGTACATCAATGATTACAATACAATCATTGACCTTCTAAGGAATGCAAATACAGATGTGCAGACAACTCCACTGCAGTTGCACGATATGTCACAACCTACTTAACCAAAGCAGAGAAAACAGAGCTGAAAGACCTCTGGGATGACATATCATTTGACAAAACACTGTCACAGAAATTGTACAGTTTTGGCATAAAAATGCTCTCCCACAGAGAATGTGGCTGCTACAAAGCCGCAGACCGTTTAACCAGCACTGCCTTGTATGGGAAATCTGAAAACATAGTATGGCTAAGCCTTGGTCCTGCTAAATCCAGAAAAAGAGTTCTCAAATAATTTGAAAAAATAGAAACAATAGCCAAAAATGATCCCAACAGCAAGGACATTTTGAAAAACAACCTACTGGACACATACTTCCCAAACAGATCTTGATATTGATATTGATATTTTATTTCTATCACGCTCATACACATGTGTTACAGAGTGCAACAAGGCAAGGGAGAGGAAACAGGGGAGAAACAAAACAAGGATCTTGCTGGGCCCAGTGACATTGAGAACGCGAAAGTGCATGGGAGAGGGGGCGGGGGAAAAGTGCAGGGAAGGGGGGAGAAGTGGACAGTGCAGAGCAAAAGGAGACCAGAAATAAATACAAATAAATAAATAATAAAGCAAACATAAAAGTGGCAGTGCAGTGACTAAGTGGCAAGTGCTGAGTTTAGGGAAGCAGACAGGGTAGGTCAGATAAGTGGGAAGAAGGAAGAGGGGGGACTGTATGGGTACAGATACAGACCACAGTGCAAGGGGTGGCCCAGAGGCAGTACAGGAGTGTGGCAGGGTGAGTGGGTACCTGGACCCAGGGGACAGAGGGTGGCCAGGTGCATGGTGCCAAGAGAGAACAGATCAGCAGGGGTGGGGGGAGTGAAGGCAGAAACAAAGAGGAAGGTCTTCCTCAAATTTTCGAGTGGCAGGGAGGCTGTACAAGAGGGAGGCCCCAGCCAAAGACAGAGATCTACCCCCAGCTTGTTTCTTTGAAAAACGACTGACCCTGAGGGAGTTAGAGGTAGAGGAGTGAAGAGTTCGAGAGGGGAGATATTTGCAGAGGGATAGCTGAAGGTATTTTGGACCCAGGCCCCAGAAAGCCTTGTCGACAAAGCAGAGGGTTTTGAATTTAATCCTTGCATCCACTGGGAGCCAATGGAGAGATTTCAGAGCTGGAGAGATACGATCCCAGGGCTTGAGGCCAAGGACAAGTCTTGCAGTCCTGTTCTGTGTGATTTGCAGAGGGCAGAGATGCTGATGAGGAGGATCTCAGTCTTGCTGGCATTCATCAAAGATCATTGCAGGAACACCAATCTTGAATGGCAGTAAGGCAATCAGTGTAAAGTGACACCACCTATGTTGTAGACAGCTAAACCTGTGGGGGCAGTTACAACAGCTGACATTTTGTTGTTTGTCAATTGTTGGAGGAACTTGCTGATGATTTTTTATTAAGAATGGTTCTCTGAACCAGCTTGACCACTTGCATACAGCAGCATAGGTTTCTAGTCTTGACAGATACAAGTTTTAGTTCATGCTGCACACCATGATTAATTTGTTTAGTTACTTCTAGGAAAATGCTACGCTGTTCATTGCTTAATTGTGATTTCAGTATAGCAAACTCTTCACCGATTGCTACTCCTTCCAGTAGAACACCAAAACAAATTAGACTAATACAAACTTTCAGCAGAGGCTGCTATGGAACTACCCAGAGTTTTGAAACAAATGGAAATGCGCCTTGTAGATGAGGTGAGCATGGTCTCCAACCTAATGTTGGATTTGATTCACCTCAGATATCAAGAGGTCCTCAAAACGGACTACAAAGAACTCTTTGGAGGAAAACACATTATTATTTTCAGAGATCTTCTTCAATTAACATCAGCAAAAGGTGAACCTATGTTTAAAACCTTAGGACCCAAACTGTGCCGTAAAACTCTTGGCAGCATAGGAAATGTAAATCTTTTGCAAAATTTCCAATACAAAAAACTAACTGAAAACATGCGTCAGTCTGCAGACCTCAGCTATGCCAACATTTTGAACAGTATTATGGTTGGTGTACTATCTAAAGAAGCACAATTTATATTAAATACCAGACAATATCCAATTAGCAAACACAAATGCAAACTGAATGTCCTTGATGCCAACTCTTGCAAGCTGTGCACAATTTAATGAAGCAATACTGAAAAATGAAATGCAACTAATAGTTCAAATTTACTCCACAGACAAACTGGACGTGCACTGTATGACACTACCCATGTGTGAACAAGCCACAGCACGACTAAATACCTTAGAAAACTCTATCTCTAACACAGCTGGTTTAGAGAAAATATTTAAATTGTCTTTAAACTGTAGAGTGATGCTAAAGCGTAACCTTAATGTGGAGCAAGGATTAGTTAATGGAGCACTTGGTACAGTTGTTGGCTTTCAAACATACCCACGTGACAGCAACATTCAGTTTGTCAATATTCACTTTGACAAACTTTCAGCAGTTAAAAGGATAGGACGATTAACCTCCCAATTCCTTCTTTTCAAAGACATGTATGTACGCAGAGAACAATTGTATCTATCTCTAGCATACGCAGTCACCGTTCATAATTCACAAGGCCTTACCCTTGATCAAACATTGATAGATATTGGCAGCACAGTAGCTAAAGAAGGCATGAGTTACGTGGAGTTACATAGCACTGTCACGCCTACGTACACTTAAAGGACTATTTCTAGTCAATTTTGATGCAAGTAACGTAAACGCTGATATTCCTTGCATTGTAGAATACAGTAGACTACATGCACTCTACGCACCCCATCTCAAAACCTACCCTGTTATTCAAAAGTAAAACTTTGTAAAATAAAACTAGTGCAGACTCAACTTATATAGGATCGCACAACAATACCTCCAAAGAAATTTAAAAAACCTGGTACTTCATCAATTGCCACAACCAAAGAAGGATCTACTGAAAATAATAATGCATACCGAACTGCACGAACAACACCAACTACCTCTTCAAAGAAACAACGTGCACTTCCATCAAATGACTCAGACGCAGAACTGTCTGGTCCATTCAAATATTCCAATACAACTGGTCTAAATTGCTATGCAAATGTAGCAATCAATATTCTATGCCAATTGCCACGAATTGTTGAAAACATTTAATTAAACGGGACAGACCAATTATGTTTGAAAATGTTAGTCCTTCACAGAAATGCAACAAACAATCCTGACAACACACACTGTTTCAGGAATAAGGCAGGAATTGGACTACTGTGCTGGAATGGTGAGATTCACTATAAACACACAAGAAGATCCACAAGAATTTGTAATGTACTTACTAAAAGTACTGGAAAGAAAAACATACCTATAAATGAAATCTTCCAAATTTCACACATGTGGAAACATACATGCACTCTCTGCAGCCATGTAATGCAAGAACAAGTCCCTAATGAACGCTTTGTGTATGTATCCATACCTAACTGTCAACCCATTCCATTTCAGCAGCTTGTACAAAATGCAAGTAATCGCATATTATGTACTACTTGCAATTCCAATAATCAGTCCAGCTCACATATACAGTCACATAATGAATACGTAATAGTAATGTTTTTGCGTTACAATGCAGATGGTAGCAAAAACAACTGCAAGCTGACTGGATTCACACATGGACAACTATCACATGGCAAGAAAACCTTCACAACAGTAGGCATAATCTACCACGCAGATGCCACAAGCAATACAGGTCACTATACTGCATACTTTCAAAAGAAATGTGGGTGGTTCAAATGTAATGATACCTCCATTACTCTGAAACAGAGATTTACAGCAAATCTTGTAAATGCTTACTTAACCACTTTAGTGCGAAAGACGAGGTAGCTCCTCCTTCGAATTTCCTCTGGGTCACCAAGGACGAGATAGCTCTTCTTTTTAGGCACTCTGTTTTGAGAGCTCCTTGCAAAGCAGGGAGCACTCAAAACTGTAATCCAACTGCCGGGCTATGTGAGGGGGAGGTCCCTCTACATGGCCCGAGGGTTGATTACCTTCGGTTTCATGTAATGCACACTGACATGAAATTGTAAGTAAATTCACAGCCGCAGCCATTTGCGGTTGCTGCGGTCAAGTGAGAAGGTACAATCCCTTCTCCCTCTCCCTCGATCTCCGGCTGTATCGCAAGCCGGAGATCGATGGGGGTATCATTGGAAAGGGGAGACTCTCCCCTTTCCAAAGACATCTTTTTGGAAAGCATTGCTGCTAGCGGATCGGTTGCAGAACGCTCAATCCGCGGCTAGCAATGCCAATAGACCACCAGGATCTGTTTATGATGGGGGTTAAGGGGGTTGCTTACTAGGTAAGTGGTCCCCTCCCCTGAGGCCCAAAGCATGGGGCCACATCTGCATGAGATGCCCCCTCCATTTGGGGTAGGGGGAGAGAGCCAACCCCCTTCACATTACAAAATTCCCTGGTGGTTTAGGGCGCCCCTTCAGCCCCCCCTAAAATGTAGCCTACCATTTTTAGTTTTTTTCTTAGTTTACCCAACTTCCCTTGGCACAGATGGGCACATTAGTGTGCCAATCTGCCCCCAGGGTACCCAAAACCTACTGCCCTACCCACCGGGGGGCCTGTCCCATGTTTTGTGGTGGCCCTCTTCTCCCCACCCCAAATGGATGGGGGGCACCTCATGCAGCCCTTCCTAGTATCCCCAGGGAGGGCTGCATGAGGTGCCCCCCCCATCCTTTTGGGTTGGTGGGGAGAGGGCCACCACAAAACATGTGACAGGCCCCCCAGTGAATGGGGCAGTACGTTTTTGACACCCTGGGGGCCGATTGGCACACTAATGTGCCCATCTGCGCCAAGGGAATTTGGGTAAACGTGTTTTAGGCTTTTCTCCTTGCGCCCAGGTAGTTGCACCCACACATGTGAGGTACCGTTTTCATCAGAACACCTGTGGGAATGCGGGACGGTAGGCCATGTGTTGTTGGTGGCGTGTTTCGAAGTGTGGCCAGAGTGAAATGTTTGACAATTGTGTTTTTTTCCACCAAATGTCAGAGACATTTCCCTCTGCCCACCCAACCACGCCGCCAACACCACATGGCCTACCTTCCCGCGATCCCACAGGTGTCCCAATGAAAACAGTACCTCACATGTGTGGGTGCACCTACCTGGGCGCCAAGGGAAAAGGCTGAAACACAGGTAAACCCAAGTCTTTTGCCACAGCAGATTTGCAGGAATTTTGCTCATGTGGACAACGTGGGTATCCGAGTTTTAGGCTTTTAGCTTTGCACCCAGGTAGGTGCACCCACACATGTGAGGTACCGTTTTCATCAGGACACCTGTGGGAATGTGGGACAGTAGGCCATATGTTGGTGGAGGCGTATTTCGGTGGGTGAGCCGAGTGAAATTTGCGCAAATTGTGTTTATTTCACCACATTTCGGAATTTTCCGGGGGTTCTGGGTAATACATTCTCGGCCGATTTGCGCAAGTCAGACCTTTGTGGATTCCCACGGGTGTCCTCTTTTCAGAAATGCAATGGGGTTCCCAGTTGTCCTTGGTGGCTTGGACACCCTAGTCCCAAATCTGTATGGTGTGCACATGAGCAAAATTCCTGAAAATCTGCTGTGCGAAAAGACCTGGGGTTATCCTCCTCTACACTCTCCTCTCTGGTTGATTCATAGACCACTCTCCCATCAGTATTCACATCTAGACATCCTCATCTGAAAAAGTGTTTCTTTGGAATCCATATATTCAGTACTCCTTTCAGAGAACCTGCTGATTTCAAATGCTCATCAACACTCTAGGTCATAAGACTACATTATCCATTTGGACTGCGATAGATCCTTCTTCCCACATACTTCTTGTGGTTTCTTGGATACACGAACTTTGTTCCCTCAGGTGCTAGAATACTTGCTTCTAAATACTTTTTGATTTCTTCATCTGTCAGCTCTTTGGGTCCAAACCTTGACTCGACATCGATCATGATCTTCATTCCTATTGCTTTCTTTTCTCTCTTCTTGCACTGTGTGATTATTATTCTGAACACACAGAATCCAAACATGATCATCACCAACAATGCTCCAAGGATTTTGAAGATCTTCACCATCCATTGTGGAGCCCATGAGAAGATTGACGATCAAACCATCTGTCGTCTGCAATATCTTCTACTTCATCTTCCATCTTGATGTGCAAGTTTGTCAGCATCATTATGGCCACGGTCAAGGTGCCATTCTCGTCATTTTGAGAAGGTATGAATGTGCAACATGATTGTTCGATTTTGGCACAAACACCTCCATCCATAGCTGTAATCATATCTATTCTGTAGAGTCATCAGTCTTATGGCTCTCAGTTCTTCCTTGATAGCATTGAATCCATTCATGGTAGTGTTGATTGTCTGCAGGAGCTCCCATCTGGTAATCTGTAACCATTTGGCATTCACCATTGTCTGGATCCCTGGCATGAAGATTATCGCAGGTACTGCTGAAGTCTGACTGACCAACCTGTGTTCATACGGAATAGAATCTATGTTTGATTGAGAAATTCAATTGATCTCCTCTTTCTCAGGTGAGCATCTGCTTTTGGAAACTCTCCAATGTTCAGGTCACTCTTTTGGAATTACCAACGCTGTAGTAATATAGAACACAGCCCTCCCCAGTTCTTGGGCAACCTCATGTATGCTCTGGATCCACAGGTCCAGTAGTGGTCCATTATCACTGCTGATCCATCTTTCATTCCTGGTACATCGAAGATTCAATCGCAACTGCTGATTCTCTCGAACTTTTCTTGTGCCATTGTTTCTGTGTTCTGAGACATAGCTCTGCACTAGCCAGAGGCACTATCTGCAACGGTCCTCCTTTGTCATCAACCCATGTCAGCAACTTTGCAAGCTTTGGCCAGAGTGGGTTGCATCCATTCTCCAAACCATCTATAACTTACTTGTAATGTCCTGTCACTGCCGCTGCTCTGCATACAACTATGCCTTCCTCCCAACCATCTGGAGAAAGTACTCTTCCCCATCTGGCCTCTCTCCTTGCATCTTTGTATTTCTTCATCATTCTTTCCTTGACAGTTGAGCTTTTTATTTATTTCCTATCTGATTTTTGCTCCCTTCATTCCAGGCATTCCAGGCTGTTTGTATCTTATCACATGATATTTGGTGGGTGGTCTCCATCTTGTCTTTAAATCATGCACATAATCATCTTCTTCTGAAGCTGTCCATTCAGTCACCCATACTAAGGATGCTGTTCGACCCTGGATCAGACCTCTCGTATGGCAGAGTGCAAGGTGTGTCAGGCAATGAGCTACCTGGACTGTTATTTCTATAGCTATGAATATCTTAGAATTCCCCATAGCATAAGGTAGGAGAGCAAAAACATAACAACTCTCCTTAGAGGAGTTTTTTCCTACCTCTTTCATGTTCTGATACCATATGTTATTCCCCAAATGTGCTGTACTGTCTAGATAATTATTTAACTCATAATCATCTTCCCTTGTGCTTCTCTTGTGTCTCTGTACAGTATTTTTACAAAGCCCCTATTCGACAAACTGGACCGTCTGGGTGCCACCTACAACAACTATGCAGATGACACCCAGATACTCCTAACATTATCAGGCACCTATGACATTGATGTCTGTTGGATCAGCAAAGTCTATACCATCATTCAGGCATGGATGGCCACACATGACCTCTGCCTGAATGATGATAAAACTGAGCTGCTCCTAGTTGGCCCACCCAACAAACTTCAGAAACTCTGCCCTAACTACAGCAGCATCCTCATTGATGGGAACAACATACCCATTGCCAAAGATGTAAAAACCCTTGGTTTCTACCTCAATGCCAACAACAATTAAATCAAACATGTAAATATGATGGCCTCAGCGACTGCCTATATGGGCAAGCTAATTAGGGCTTGCAGACCCTTACTGTGTCCTAGCAGGTGCCTCATTTTGGCCAGGGCACTTATACAGTCCAAGCTGGACTACTGCAATGGTCTATACCTAGGTGCTAACAAATCTATAATTAACAAGCTGCAGGTCCTGCAAAATAATGTGCTCAGAGCGGCATTAAATATACCTAGAGAGCACATCTCAGCAACCAGAAAACTCTACAAATGGCTCGCTATACAAGAAAAAAATGACCTAAAAACTATCTGCCTTATCTACAGAGCCTAGTGGTGCCCAGGTACAACCTAAAAAGAGCAGGCGGCACTAGTTTTCCAGTTCAATCCACCCCATTATGGAACACACTCCCTCAGAACATCACAACCATTCAAACCTTTGAAAGATTCAGAAGTCACATCATCACATGGTTACTGAAAAATAACTAACAAAATTTACCCTACACCGGACACCAACCTGTACTCCCTTACCCTTATGTATATATCCTCCCTACCCTCTATCACTTACCCTCCCTTGCCTCCCACTTACTTTTTTTTCTCATTCATTATTTGAACTACTGTATAATTGTAACACGTAACCACCTCCTTTACCTAGCGCCGAGATACCTCTGGATCAGGTGCACTATATAAATAAAATTAAAAAAACAAACAAACAAACAAATACATGAGACCCCACCACTTTTGATTGTCCACATGTCGTTGACTTTGCTCATTTTCCAGAACTGCTTTATTCTCAACAGTCCACATTGTGCCTGTGTTCTACTTTAAGCAAGGAAAATACTTTTTTAATCAGGAAGTCTTGTTAAATGATCATGTAGCTGCATGATCTGTTCAACTTTCACCACAAGAATCCTCCTAATTGCAGGGCCATTTTTAGGATCTTGCAGAAAAACATGGATATTAGTACTACGCCCAACAAGATTAGGATAGGCTCAGAGTATGTTTACAAAGATAGCAAGAAGTAGTCTATGGGCATTAACACCTGGCAGAACCATGAGGTTAACCAAAGAGAAACTCCGTGAGGGATGAATCAGGAAACTGCTCCCTTTTACAGACGTCTAACTCGAAGTCTATATTTGACATATTTAGCACATCAACACTTCTTAAGTCCAATTCAAAGATGCCTGTGGCTCGAGAACCTTTGCTTAGCACTCCTGCTAAAATATCTATAAAGAGAGTCCGGGGTGAGCCACAGTCTAAATGCACAATTGCATTTATATAGTCAGCAATCTTAGCGTTCTTCTTACTTGTCATCGATCGAGTCTGCACGTGCTGAACTTCTTCTTGTCTTGCTTCTGAATCAACAGTTGGGGTTGCATCGGTCTCACCAGCATACGGTTTCAGATCACCCAGGTAAATCCATGTGCGTCTTTCTTGGACTTTTACTGCTGAGGTAGTGACATCCTCCACAATAAATGGTCCACTGAAACGGGTCTCATGCCACTTCCTTGTGAAGTTGCATACTCAGACTGAATCTCCAATAAAGTTTGCTTAGTATGTGCTGTGCATTTAACTATTGCAATGGCTACTGGGAGTTGTAGTGCCTTGATAAGCCTGTCCAATAAAACTGTGTGTTGCACTGGAGTGCTGTCCACTCGAGGGGTAGCCCCTCCTTTTCCAACGTGCTAGCCCTGCTTGCACGGTTGACATTACATAGGCTGAGTCACTGTACACTATTCTTCCTGCTCTGCATGTTTCTCGAGCACAACAATAAGCACCACCAATTCTGCTGCTTGTGCCAAAAAGTGAGACGGAAGTCTTGCACTTTCTACCACTTCAAACTCCCCTTTAGCTCTGTGCATTACCACAGCTGACCTTGAATGCCTTTCCCCATCATTTTGATACATTTTTGAAGACCCGTCAATCAAGAGAATCCCCTCCCCTGCTAGTGCATTCTCCTTTAATCTGGGATATCATCGTAGAAATCTTGGTAATTAGAGCAATCATGCACATGCTCACCCTCTGCCACAGCTACAAATGTGGCAGGGTTCACTATTTTAACCTGAGTATTGTGATTGCTGGATTTGATATAACTACCTCATATGCGGAAGCCCTCTGAGACGTCAATCTACCCATAGCTTGCTCCAAAACAGCAAACAAAGCATGCTCAACAACCAGTGTCATAGAACACCCCATCACAATACTAATAGACTTCTCTATTGGGAATGCAGCTGCTGCCAGCGATTGTTCGCAAGGAAAATGCCCTCTCATTACTGGATATAAACTCCCACTGTAATATGCCAGGGGCTTGTACCCCAATGTAGTCCTCTGTGTGAGCACAGCTGTCATAACTGTCCCATTCGTATGTGAAAACAAAAAGAATTCCTCATCATAGTTGGGAATTACTAAAACTGGAGCTGTGCAAATTACTATCTTTAATTCTTCAAACCCTCCCTCCATGTCCTCAGTCCATTCTATTCTTTCCTTATCCACTTGTGCTTTTGTCAGAGCATGCAAAAGCAGTCTTGTGTATGAATTATAATCAAATACCCATGCTCTAACATAGTTGCACAATCCCAAAAACTGCTGCATTTGCTTTATCGTGTGCGGTTTGGCTGTTTTCATAATAGCTTCAGCTCTTTCAGGTGTGACTATTTTCCCCTCATGTGAAATTAACTGACCTATATACAACACTTCTTCTTGACAATATCGCAACTTCTCCTTGTCTACATTATATCCCCTGCCCGCAAAAATAGTCATAAGCTGAATCGAATCCTGCCTGCACTCATCTTCTGTCGTGCTACAAACCAAAATATAATCTACATGCAGGGGCACAACACTTTGCAAATCAATAATGCTTAGGTCCAATTGCAGGACCATATTAAAGAGCGATGGAGATTCGCACTACCCTTGGGGCAAACAAGTGCTCTTCAGATTAGTTTGTCAAAATGTAAATGACATAAAATGTTTGATATAAGATCTTGCGAGTCCTTAGTCAACGGGATAGAGAAAAACGCACTTTTCAATTCAATCACTGTGAAATATTGTGCCTCTGCTGGGATACTACATAATATCGTCACCTGATTAGGAACTAAATGAAACTCTGCTTCTACAATCTGGTTAATTGGTCTCATGTCCTGGATGACTCTCCATGACCCCCCCCCTTCAATTTCTTCACAGGGTACACTGCAGTTTTACACAGTGACTCTGACATCACTAAGATACCCAGTTCCATCAGAGTTGATATAGTCTTAAAAATACCCTCATTCGCCTCTCGAGACATTGGGTACCGCCTTGCTCGAGGTAAAATTGCTCCTGGCTTGACTTTGATCCTAACCTCCCCTATTCCATTTAAAAGGCCTACATCATAGGGGCCTATAGTCCATAAAGAGTTTGGCACTGTTTACAAATCTTCATAATAAAATGCTGTACGCTGCCACACTATCACCATTTGCAGTGGGATTTCCCTTTTCTCTATTTTGATCCAATATGTAATACTCATCTCCAATATTACTTCATCATCTGTCGGATCATCTGTGAACATATCTTTGTCTGTGACATCAGTCAATCTATACCCTTCCCCAGTGGCAATCACTGTTCTCGATGGCCTGCCCTCATCATCGGTTCCTTCGAGCATGGCCAATTCCCCTTGCACTATGGCTGCACTTAACTATAGGGGAATAGTCTGTCCCCCCTCTTCGTCCATAGGTATCTGTGGCCTCAATAAAAACTCATCAGGTATTCTCATAATCTTTCACACTAGGCCAGGTAGCCATGTCAACAAAATGTGTGCCCCATAAAGAAAGACTTCTGGCTCTAATGGTATTCCTGGCAGAGCCATTTGCCCTGTAAACGTCAAAATAAATTCGCCCAGTGAAAGAAATTGTCATACTTAGCTTCGTCATTAAATCTCAGCCCAGAATATTAAACAGTGTCTGCCTTGAATACAATAATGGAACATACATATCACACTCTCCTATGGAGACTGATAATTCATCAGTAAAAGGAACTGTGCTTTTAGCTCCAGAGAAAGCTCTTTCGCATTCATTGCATTTCCTGACAGTGGATATTTTCCCTCTCATATACATGAATGAGTAGCCCCAGTGTCTACTAAAAAAGAAAAAGATTTGCCTCCTATGGTCACATCAACCCTTGGTTCCTCTTGGGGTCTGCTGTCACTGATAGTACTGAACACATCAAGTCGCCCTGTGAGCTGTCCTATTGTGTGTATATGCTTATTCCTGTACCCGTAAAAGGACTTCCTCCTACCACAGTGACAACCGCTTCTTTAGGTCTCAGTAACTGTCCCATGTTTGCATTCTGCTGTATCTGCATGGGTGCGTGCTGTGACTGCCCTTGCAGCAAATTCAGTTGTGCTTGCTGTGGTTGCAATGCCTGTTGCATTTGCGGCACGTTTGATTGATACACTGTCTGATCTTGGGCAAACCCGTCCCTAGCTTGTCAGCTATATGCTGGAGGATAAACTGTCCCCACTCTTGAGAATTGCTCATTCTGTACATACATACCCTTGGCTTCCACATGTTCGCGCGATGTGCCATGTCATTCCCCATGTCCAACATACAAGAGGAGCTCTTCTGACTAGCCTCCCCTTGATTAAATCCTCCTTGCACATTTTGATTATCATTCTGCATATTCTGAAACCCGTCTTTCTCTGTAGCCCATTCCTCTACCTTGCAGCATAAACACATTCCCTCCTTGATTCATCTGACGTTGATTATTCACCTGTGATGCACCCACTGCTTGCTGCATGCCCAGACCCTCTCTGCTTGTCAATACCGCCCCTTCTATGGCATACTTTGACAATTTCTTCTGAACTAACTTTTCTTCCCCAAGTTTTATAGCATCTTCCTTATTCTTATTTTTCTCTTGTATCAGCCAGCAGTGATGCACTATAGTCAATTGTATTTCTGCCCATGGCTTTGCTTCCATTCCCACTAGTTTCTTGAGCTGTCTCTGTACCTGTTCTATCCCTGACACAAAATGTGGTAAAACACTGCCACTGATTTCCCCCACGTCTCCCTCATTGCCAAAGGCTAGCGTTCCTGAATACTTGGAAGGTAAGCAAGCGGATCTTCATCATCTTTCATCTTACATGCCATAATTGCACCCATATCTGACGTTTCAGGATACTGTACCCCTAGCGCTCTCCAGACATCTGCTCTACAATTATCAAATGGTGCTCCATTGTGCCGAGACACTTGAGTAACCTGTCCTCATCCAAATGTCATCAGCCCTTTCCCCAGGAATGGCTGCTATGAGACCCTTATTGTCCCCTATTGCTTGAGTACTTCCTCCTGTCATTTATTCTAGCTCATACATCCATGTCCCCGTACCTGCCATTAAGCTGGGAAGTTTGCATCTTAAATTATCCTTACCCATCTGTTGCCAGGGAATATACTGTGGTCTGGCCCCTCTTTTTTCCAGTGGGGACACTGGTTCATGATCGCTTTTTACCTAGCAATGACCTCAGCCTGCTCACATATGGTGAAGACTCTCCCTTCTCACAATGCGATCATCCTTTAGGGTGATCTAGATATGCTATAGGATCTGGCGGCCTATCCTTAGGCTGTTCTAAATCAACCCATCTCACTTCCGTGTCTGTCTGCAGGCATCCCTCAGGCTTGCATTCACTTTCTCCCTCCTCCCCACAGAAGGTTTCTCTCTCTTCGTCTGACATATCTAGTCACCAACTAGTTTGTCTTTCATCCCCATCACCCTTGTTTAAAGTCAGCCTGTCTAAGGACAAG
This sequence comes from Ambystoma mexicanum, assembly GCF_040938575.1. NCBI lineage: Eukaryota > Metazoa > Chordata > Amphibia > Caudata > Ambystomatidae > Ambystoma > Ambystoma mexicanum. The sequence continues at coordinate 1,135,491,752 of NC_090937.1, forward strand.
GTGCTACGCCCTGAATGGTCTCTTTCTTTGCCTCATGATTGGACAGCCAGGGATTGTTCTCCCTTTCCTCGGCTTCCCAATTTGCTACTTTCTGTTAATTCTTGATATGCTTTATTGATTCTCTCCCCGATGCTCCTTGTGTCAAAATTCTCCACTAGGGTTATCCTAGATGTCCCTGCCGTTGCTCCCTGCAACGGGAGGAACTTCTCTATATGACTCCATGATATTACTGGACTCAGCTCCATTAAACCTTTCTGAATGCAATTAATGACATGTTCCCTTTGTCTTCTTTTTCGCTCCATTTCTTCGTCTAATTCTCTTAGCTTACTCACTTCCTGTGTAACCCTTTACTCTTCTTGTCTTTTCTCTTCACTTCTTTCATTCTCTCTACGCTCTTCTTCTTCCCTTCATCTTTGTATTCTTGTATCCCTTAATTTCTGTGCTTCATCCTCTTCTCTCTTCTTTTCTTGCCTATCTCATTCTTTAATTGCTCTCTGTCTGTTGTCAAACTTCCTTTGCTCCTTTCTTCCTTTGTCTACTGTTCTTCTGATACATTTGTTCTCATTTCTGCCTATTCTTTCTTGTATGCTCATCTTCTTTCAATCTTTTCTATCGTTCCCTGTCTTTTTATCCTGTTAATATTGATCTTCTCTTTGCCTAACTTCCTCGATACTTTTCCCATCGAGCTTGAGCAATATAGTTCCACCGATCCATTTGTTCTGTATAAGCATTACCTCGTCAGCTTTATCCTTTTCTCCTTTGCATCGCTTAATCTCGCATCTATGACTGCTGATGTATTTGGTTGTTCACTTTTCTCCTCCTTGTCAAGTAATACTTTAAAGATCTCCTCCTTTCTTTTAGTCTCTTCTGGACTATTGTCACTTCTGGAGGCAGGCGGTCCATATATCGGATTACTATATCCTGTCGCTGCTTTTAGTTCCTTTAACAGATACAAACCTACATTGTCTGTACTATCGCCATTTATTTTGGGCGAGGTAAGGGGAGCAGAAGGCTCAGCATCTTCTTTTCTACACTGATTAAGCATTCATCCTCAAGTGGTGGATCTTCCCACTCTTCCTGGTATATTTTCCAAAGCTCTAAACTAGGTAGCCTTTTCTCCAATTGCTTCCATGTGTACGCATCGTGCAGGTATGTGGTCATGTGTTGCAAAACCGCTTTTGACAGTGATCCCCCTTGTGGACATGGCATGAACATCTTGTCTCCTGTGCCCTTTACCCACTCTGTACTACTGTTTGAGTTTAATCGTGTGCTTTGGCAGCGTCTTGCACAAATGCATCAGTGGAGTAACATCCCCCATTGCAACAAGTCTCAATTGACTGGCAATACTTACCGTCAGTTACCCAGATACGTTTTTAGAAAAACAACAAATATGAGCGCTCTCCAACCTCACTGCTCAAAGCCTCTACTTCTCAATGATCTCAACCTATCTTTTCAGTCGGTGCCGACAATGACTAAGAATAGATAATAACTTTTTTATTTCTTCTTTAACTTCGCAGTTTTACTCTCGTTGCTATTCGACACCTCTTTTCATTTACAAAATACGCAAACAGACAGACTAGTCGACTAATCACAAAAACACCATGGTACTCCTTTTCTCCTAGCCCCTAAAATACCCTGATTGGACTTTGAGTCATTCCCTATCATAAACCTGTTTATTTGCCACCTAATTACCCACTTGGGGTTTTGAAATGACTACTTTTAGATCTGCCTTCAGGTAGGAAACCGGGCTCTAAAGGCCACTCCTCGTTCAAACACTTCTCATCATATACTAAACAAACCCCCCGTTACTTTTCTACATCACCACAATCCCCATTCCCTTGTTTTGCCAGTCCCCTCAATCTACTCACCATCCGCTTTTCAGTTTAAGACCTTTGGGATCGTCCCCTCCTCCAATTGACCACCATCGCCTTCAGTCCGCTCAGCACCTGTGGAAACCAAGAGGGATTCTGTCAAAGAGGGACCCGTCCCACCTGTATCAATTTTCTTGCAAGAGTTCTTTATCGGGCTCTCTCCACAGGAAACCTTGTGATCCTCCGGCTAAATGGCGGAGGGTGTTCAATTAGCCAAAAACACATACAGGGTAATTCATAGAATTTCACACAAAAGTGGCGCACGCGGCTGGCGCACAGTGTCCCCGTGCGATACACTGCGCCAGCCGCGTGCGATAAAATCCATTTCATCGCACAGCGTATTCATGGATTCCAGCCTCCAAAACCAGCCGTGGCGCAGAGTCGCGCAGCGACCCTGCAGCAGCGCCAGTTACGCCCCCAAGAATGCCCTCGCGCAAGGAAAACCCTTCAAAATTCCCAATTCATCGCAAAGGGCTGCGCTCACCCTGGACCAGTTCACAGTGCTGCCAAACAGCAAACGCCAAGCGGGGAATGTGTATTTCAGTGGTTCGCGGGAAGTATCACACGCGATTGTCCTGGGTACGTGTACATCAGGGGTGCGCGTGAAGTAACACACGCGATTCCATCAGGGCACGTGTATTCCAGGGGTGCGCGGGAAGTATCACACGCAAAATCAGCAGGGTATGTGTATTTCAGGGGTGCGCGGGAAGTATCACACGCGATTCCATCAGGGCACGTGTATTTCAGGGGTGCGCGGGGAGCACTACACGTAAATTGGCCGTGTGGGTCCTCCCAGGTGTTCCCTCTACACCCTCCACGGCCCATCAGCCAGCCCACACCACAGGGGACCACCCTGCACCCCTGCCCATGTCCCGCAGGCAACCCATCCACCATGGCCATGCCCCCCAGCCAAGCCACATGTCACCTTGCACTACTGATCAACAATGCATGTCTCCCAGCACCCTCACCCCCCAGCACTGTGGGGCACCTGCCAGCAGGCCCCCACACATGTCCAACTCATGTCCCCCTGCACCCCCAAGCCCCAGCACTGTGGGGCACCCTCCACCAGGCCCACACTCATGTCCAACTCATGTCCCCCTGCACCCCCACCCCCCAGCACTGTGGGGCACCCTCCACCAGGCCCACACTCATGTCTCCCTGCACCCCCACCCCCTTGCATCCAGGGGCACCCTCCACCAGGCCCCCACTCATGTCTCCCTGCACCCCCACCCCCCAGCATCCAGGGGCACCCTCCACCAGGCCCCCACTCATGTCTCCCAGCACCCCCACCCCCCTGCATCCAGGGGCATCCTTCACCAGGCCCCCACTCATGTCTCCCTGCACCCCCACTCCCCAGCACTGTGGGGCACCCTCCACCAGGCCCCCACTCATGTCTCCCAGCACCCCCACCCCCCAGCATCCAGGGGCACCCTCCACCAGGCCCCCACTCCTTCCTACCACCCCACCCCACCCCCCAGCAGTGTGATTCGCCTGTGTACATGTATATCAGCAGGGTACGTGTATTACGGGGTTCGTGGGAAGTTCCACATGCGATTTCAGCAGGGTACGTGTATATCGGGGTGCGCGGGAAGTTCCACATGCGATTTCAGCAGGGTACGTGTATTCCAAGGTGCGCGGGAAGTTCCACACGCGATTTCAGCAGGGTACGTGTATTCCAAGGTGCGCAGGAAGTATCACACGCGATTCGATCAGGGCACGTGTATTCCAGGGGTGCGCGGGAACTATCACACTTGATTCCATCACAGCACGTGTATTCCAGGGGTGCGCGGGAAGTATCACACGCAAAATCAGCAGGGTACGTGTATTTCAGGGGTGCGCGGGAAGTATCACACGCAATTCCATCAGGGTACGTGTATTCCAAGGTGCGCGGGAAGTTCCACACACGATTTTAGCAGGGTACGTGTATTCCAAGGAGCGCGGGAAGCTCCACATGCGATTTCAGCAGGGTACGTGGATTCCGGCGGTGCCGGGCAGTCCTACACGTGATTCCGCCGTGTGGGTCCTCCCATGCCCCCCCAGCCAACCCACATGTCCCCTTGCACTACTGCCCACCAACGCATGTCTCCCAGCACCTCCACCCCCCAGCACTGTGGGGCACCTGCCAGCAGGCCCCCACACATGTCCAACTCATGTCCCCCTGCACCTCCACCCCCCACCAGTCAGGGGCACCCTCCACCAGGCCCCCTCTCATGTCCCGCTGCACCCCACCCCCCAGCACTGTGGGGCACCCTCCACCAGGCCCCCACTCATGTCCCCCTGCACCCCCACCCCCCTGCATCCAGGGGCACCCTACACCAGGCCCCCACTCATGTCTCCCAGCACCCCCAACCCCCAGCATCCAGGGGCACCCTCCACCAGGCCCCCACTCATGTCTCCCTGCACCCCACCCCCCACCAGGCAGGGGCACCCTCCACCAGGCCCCCACTCATGTCCAACTCATGTCTCCCTGCACCCCCACTCCCCACCAGTCAGGGGTACTCTCCACCAGGCCTCCACTCCTTCCTACCAACTCCCCCACTGTTAGGCGGAAACCTGTGCAGTTCCCTCTGGGACCACTGCAAAAGATTTAGGACTACAGGTGTTTGGCAGTAAACCCACTTGGTAGCAGTCTGTACCACACAGATTTACTTGGTAGCTGTGGCTGAGCAGTCAGACTTCCCTCAAGAAGAGTTAGGCAGTATGTGGAGTATACAAGATAGGGCAATCTACACAGTAGAACAAGCAAACACGGAACAAGGCTTCGGTCTAAAGATATAAAGGTATTTATTTATAACAACACATCTATGAAAAACACTCTGGCACTAATACGGCAAACAACTTCAATCACAATTACTATACGAAGAAAAAGATCAATCCCCCTAACAATAGTTCGACAAGTCTAGGTTCACCGGCATCACTTATTTGCAGACCGAGGTGTATGCTTTAACCTAGATGGCACTCTAGTATTCGTTAGGACGGGAGAGAAAAATAAGGCAGGTTATGAAATCAACTCGGTACCAATACTTTACAGACAAATGCAAGGCAAGTAAGTCAGGGTCTACTGCAGATCACAAAGTTCAGAGGCCAGGCCCACTCGGAGAGAGGCAAGGCGATATGTCCCAAAAAATGTTTCCGTGGAAATGCGCTTCAAGTCTTTATCGCAAATTGTTATGGAAAGTTTGGACCAGTTCAGAACAGAAAATTAAAGAAAGCTTGGAGGCGACCTAATGGAAAGGCGAGGATTAAGACACCTCACTCTATCCGGCAGAAAGGGAAGCCAGGCAGACACGGTACCTTGTTTGTGGAGAGACAGCTCTGGCGGGGGCAGTTGTTCCTGGTGGTGAATGCACGTCGGGTCTTTGCCAAGAGAAGAGATGATCTCGTCGTCGAAGGAAAGTGAAGATCGTTGCACCACCAGGGAAGAGACCAGCCGCAGAGTGCTCCGTCATAAGGTACCACCTTTTGGTCACGGTACAGGGGTAGTGGCTATCTGGTTGCCGGGGTGCTCTGCACGGGCAATTCGACCACTGCGTCCTGGAGCGGAGAAAAAGCAAAGGGGACTGGTTGTTCCCACCAGTCAGGGGAAGAGACTCTCGGGCAGGGAGATCTCCTCTGTCGTCGGGAAGTGGTGAGTCAGTTCAGCAGAGCTCCACCGGAGGTGTCGTCGTTGCAGGTCGGCTCAGCTTTACCCTCGTCGGATTCTTAGGTCCTGTGGCGATTTCTGAAGGTCCAGTCCCAAAAGCCCTGCTTTTATGCAGAAAACCCCCATTCATTCAGCCTAGCTGTCAATCAAAACACGCTAAGTGGTGAGCGGGGTGGCTCACCACTTGGGCCAATCACACCAGAGTGCGACTGGAGTTGGCAAGGCAACTCAGTCCAGGGTGCCTAAACCCCCTCCCACACCCCTGTGGTAACCCAGACAGAAAGACACCACTTTGGAGGTTTCTGTACAGAAGCCCGCCAAAAGTGGAACAAAGGGCTCAACCTTTGGTTTAGGAGTCACAGAGACGAACACAGATGCCATTTTAAAAACCGAGTTCTGGCAGAAAATACCACCCGAATGACTTATTTAAGATAAGTAAACCGGTGGTATGTTAGAGATTAACGAGGAAAAGTATTAATCTCCAACAATGGGAAGAATCCCATAGGGTTATATTCGGGGTCGAATATAACAAGTAGTTTCCACTGCCACCAGCCAAAACTCGACGAGGGGGGACGGGACAGTGCCCCCTCGAATAACAGACCCAGGAGTAATCGAATTACCCCTACTCGTACGTCCACAATATGATGGTTTGTACTAGTTCTGTTAGTAAATTTAGGTCTAGTAAAGCCAATGGTGACTTTACATGCCCGGGGAGACAGTAGTCAGTCCCCGGGTATGGAGTCTATGATGGAGGTCCGCTAGGACGCCCCAGTGCTACGGCACGGAGGGTGCGGTGTAACACACATAGAAAAACATATGAGACCCTATGTAGTAAAAGACCCCATAGCCCATAGAACACATTGACATTCAAAGGAATTACACACATTCACGTCCAAGAGTGGGAGAAACAGAGTCTCACTCTTGGCAGGATGGAAAAAAACAAACTCCACCAGGCCCACACTCATGTCTCCCAGCACCCCCATCCCCCAGCATCCAGGGGCACCCTCCACCAGGCCCCCACTCATGTCTCCCTGCACCCCCACCTCCCACCAGTCAGGGGCACCCTCCACCAGGCCCCCACTCATGCCTCCCTGCACCCCCACCCCCCACCAGTCAGGGGCACCCTCCACCAGGCCCCCACTCATGTTCAACTCATGTCTCCCATCACCCCCACCCCCCTGCATCCAGGGGCACCCTCCACCAGGCCCCCACTCATGTCTCCCTGCACCCCCACCCCCCTGCATCCAGGGGCACCCTCCACCAGGCCCCCACTCATGTCCCCCAGCTAACATGTCATCACAATCTAGATCCTTGGCCCTTATGGTCATCCTCCAAATGCCAAACACCCACCCGAGTATTGCATCCACCCACTTAGAAACGGCAATAACATGATAGAACCCCAATTGCAAGTTTGGAAATGAACACATGTCCCTCACATACACACAATGGGTGTCAGTGAATGTCAAAACCCATATCATGATATGCATGAAACCAATGAGATGATACTACACATTGAAGTTTGAAGAAAAAATATGTATTAAAAGCAAAATAAATAAACAAAAATGGGAATTCAAAAAAATAAAAGCAGCATGTCCGTGAAATAATGCAAAACCACAAATCATAATCCAAAGGAAAGGGGTCCAAAGTCACAGTCCACAAAAGTAAATCCAATGGAAAATTAAAATCGAAAACCATTGCTCCATGGGTAAATCATTAAAAAAAAAAATCCAACAGTCAACTATATACAGATAAACAATCCAGGGTCCATGATCCCAACAGAAGAAATGAAACCTATCTAACAACACTACCTAATAAAAAAAACTATATACAAAAATGTGTCCCATTGTCCAAAAGGTCCAAAAAAAATGCAAAACCAAAGGAAACCTAACACTAACTACAGAACTATTTACAAGGTCAGCAGGCTAGTCCGACGGCTCACTTCGGGATGTTCCGGGCCAGGGCATCATCAAACTCCTGCTCAATGTCCCAGAGGCGGTCCTCCTCCATGGCCCCGAGGGTCTGCAGGGCCGTCGACATGTTCACCTCCAACTCCCTGCGGATTGCCTCGAGGCACTCGGCCCGCCTCAGGGCCCTCCTCATGGAGTTCTCCGCCCTGACCATCGTGAGCCGTGCCTCTTCCGCCCGCTGCCGGTCCGCATCTATGGTGTGGCCCGACCGCTGCCACACGGAAGACACTTACCGTCCCGGGTCCTCCTGCCCTCCGGCCGATGCCTGCCCCTCCGATGTCGAAGGCCCCGAGCCATCATGGCTCCCACCTTGTTGCTGCTGCTGCTGTGCCTCTGCCCGTGCCCTGCCTCCTGCTGCCTGCACATCCTCCACTGGCTGGGGTGCAGTCGTTGATGTGGCCACCCCTGCTGGACGTCCGACTCCCGACTGTGGCAGGGATGCATCCTCCACCAGCCTGGCCACACCGTCAGAGGCAGCTCCACAGGGCACCCAGGTGACTAATGGGTGGGAAGATGGCACGGAGGACGACTGGCGCATAGGGGGTTCAGTTGAGGAGGGGGTCTGAGCAAGCCCCATCAAACGGAGGAATCCGGCCTGGGTGACCTGTCCCAGTAGGCCGACGCGGTCAACGAGCCATTCGAGATGACGTGCAGTCTCCTCATGAAAAGACTGCAGGTCACCTCGCATGGCCCGTTGACGCAACGCCACACCAGTCAGGACAGGCTCAACCCGGACCCGGATAGCCACGTCTGCAGGCAGAGGAAGGCCAGTTGTTGTGAGCTCATCCCCTGCCTGAAAACGGGTCTGAACGTAGGCATCCCTGCTGGTGCAAGATGATGCAGTGACAGGATCAGGGACAGGATTGCACACAGGCACCTCCGCGGCGGCCTGTGCTGCCTCCTGTCCCTGGTCCTGCACTGCACCACTAGCACCAGTGGAATCCCCACCTCCAGACCCCGTCTCTGTTGCTTGCACGGCCTACTCCTCCACCAAACCCCCCACCAACCTGGATGACTCCGTGCCATCTTCCCCCGTTGGGCCCTGTGGGGTCCCAGCAGCCCCTTCTGCTGCCGAGGAGTCCAACTCGGACCTCCGCCTCTTGGACCTCCCCCCGGCAGCTGCGCCCTGGGACGCGGCACCGGACTCCTCACTCCCTGACGAGATCACAACCTGGGAGGGGAGCCGGGCCTTGCGTCTCCGGCTGGCGGTGCGATCCCCGCCGCTGTGCTCCACAGCACCTTCTCCGCCCTCTTCATCAGTTGACGCTGCAGACAGGGAGAAATAAAACACAGGCATCAGGGCACTGTACAATGGACACATACACACATGACAGTTGTACATGAGTGGCATTGGCAAACCTCAGACATGGCATCACAATCGCCAACACACATGTCATTTCAACTTGCACACATGAGCCATACCACAGCCATATCGCAACTGCCAGCACCATCCATACACATACAACAGCATGAGCAGGCAAAGGTGAGCCAGACATCACATGCAACACAGGGAGTGCACTACACATGCACACACACCACCACACTTGCATGCATGTGTACACCTCTGCCAACTGTCGCAGTGTTCAGATGGGCATCCATGTCACATCTGCCAATCAGGCTTCCACATCCCGCTGTCACATGCATCCATGTTGCATCACTGTTGCACCTTTGTCAAATACACACACATGCACATGTACACAGTGCTGATACATGCAGCTGAAAATAACATCCATGTGTGACATCACGAACATGCCTACTTACATACACATTCATCCAAACATGTGTGCCCACACAACTGCATTTGGCATGCAAGCCTACACACACAAGCACCATCCATGTCTCACACATGACAGCCCTCGCATGTGTTAGCCTCACGGCCCTGTACACCCCCACCCATACTCGGCCCCATACAAACACATGTGCAACCTGCACACTACTGGCACATCACCACACGCACAGCTTACAATCATGATGCATGTACACTTACCGCTCGACTCCAGACGGGTCTGCCTCTCAAGGACCTGGACGTGGAACGCTGGGGATATGCATTCCAGGACCCTCATCTGATCATCTGACAAGTGGCCCTGGCGCCCCTTAGCATCCGCTGCCTTCAAGAGGCACCGGGCCTTGTTGAGGGTCCTGGACCTGAAGTCCTCCCAGCGCTTCTTGACATGTTGGAAGTCGCGGACTGCCACCCCCTCCGCGTTGATGGCTGTCACAATGTCCGTCCAGATCCGAGTCAGTCCTTCCTTGTCGGCGCGCAAACTTCCGAAGAGGGCATCATACTGCCCCAGGACTTGCTCCACCAGGACACCAACTTCGGTGGCAGTGAAGCTGGTGCCCCTCTGCCTCTCTGGCCGGGAGTTGTCAGTGGTGCCAGATGTTGCAGTGCCCGACATGACAACCCCAGAGGCAGGAGTGGGTGGGCAACTGGGTCCTGGGGCTGGGCTGTGGAGTGATGGAATCCCAGTCGGGAGTCTTCGGTTCCAGCAGGGGTGGTCACAGCAACAGCACCCCTGGCTGATGTGCAGGCAGCAAATGGCAGGGCACGTGGGCAGCAGGCAATCAGGCAGCAGCAGATGACAGGTGGGAGCGTGCTTGAGGCTCTGGGGGGCAGTAATTCGGCCTTCTGGGCAGGAGCATGGTCTTCCGTGTGCTTATGCGTGGCCAGCTTGATACGGAGTGATTTGGCATGTGAAAATCCAGCACGTCTGCGTGTAATTCGAGGAAAGGGCCTTAGCGCGTAAGCGTGTCAGCACACGTACGCGAATTCATTTGCCCAAAGGCCAACAGCGCGTATGCGCGTCTGCGACGTGCGTGTGCGGGCGTTTCCCTGTACACGGGTGCATGTTACACGTCCAATGACTGCACGTCAGAGTGTCAGCGCGTGTAATTGGAGGATGGGGCCTTAGCGCGTACACGCGGATGTGACGCTGGACGTGTGGGCATGTTTAAAAGGTACGTGTAGAACGCCATTTCCTTGTATGTGCTTTCCGTGGAGAGCGAGTGGGTGAAATCTGTACTTCTTGTCGGTTCACACGCGATTTACTTCATGGCGTTCCAAGTTCGTACTCCCTGTTACCTCTGACAGCTTTTTCTCTTCTTGTCTTTTTCCTGGGCCTGTTTCCTCAAACAGCGTTCCCTTCTCCTGTTGTCCTGTCTCCTCAGACAGCGTACAATTCTTCTTTTGGCGGGGGTGTTGCCAACGTGCACACGCGATTTTTCCTGGCAGACGGTGAGTTGCGCACATATTTGACATCTGTGCTTGCCCTGTGTGTTGCCTACCCCTTCAGAGGTCAGTCTAGGCTGCGTGTGACACGCATACGTTCATTTTTGTGTTTCTGGGTGCCACAGCGTAGTGCAGGTTTTTTTTTCCACACACGTGGTCTAGGAGGGGTTGCGTGCACATTATCTCTCTTTTTTCGGGGTGCCTGTGTGTTGCGTGACCCGTCATCTTCCCCCAGGAGTCACATACAGCCTTGCTAGAGCACCAGGGAATGAATCCCATCTAGTACCCTACTCCTTTGACCCCCAATTGCCCAGGACAATAGTTTACTGCAATTCCCATATGCACAACAACATCAGTGCCATGGTTGGGAGGCGAGCACGCAGTAAGGGTGGCAAAGGTGGGCGAGCTACAAGAGGTGGCCGTGGTGGATATGGTAGGGGACGTGGCCAGGACTTGCAGGATGCCCCTAGCCCTGCATGTGTGGGTGACCAGTCAGGGACACCCATGCCCCCCCCCTAGGTTGAGGGTAACGTGGCTGACACCATCCCTGCTCAGCCCTTGTTGGAACAGCCCATTGTGGCAGCAGACCTGGCACTGGGTGACTCCATGGTTGACTTCCAGGTCAGCAGGTCTAGGCCACGTGTGGCGGTGCACGTTGGTGTCACCAGCCCACGTGGATCAGGGGCAGCTATGTCATCTGCTGCCCCGAGTAGTCAGGGTGCAGAGGCTGCAGGGGCAGCTGTGGCTCCATCCACCCCAGCTCTGAGTGTCCCAGCCAGGACATTGTCAGTCCTAGTCCATCCTGCTGACATTCCCCCTGACCACATCACACTTCAGCTAATGCCTGCACCAACTCCCATGGTGAGTGTTCATTCCCACACTCCTAGTCCACAGTCCACCGGGGCTCCTGCCCCTAGTGTCCAGAGCGGTGTAGGACACTCAGTATCACCACCACCTTCCAAGCGGAAGAGGAAGAGTGCTCGTCCAGTACAGGCTGATGCCCCAGGCACGGCTACACAGTCCGGCCCACCAAGGAAGCCCTGCTTCAATCGGTTTGAACTTGATGCACTTGTGGAGTATGTGTCCGCACATGACAGCGAAATGGTGATTACTGCAGGATGCAAGACCACGCCTGCACAATGTCAGGCACACTGGCAGACCATTGCGGAACTCATAAGTGCCCTTGGATTCGTGAGGCGCACAGCTAATGATTGCTACAAGCGCTGGAATGACCTTAAGCGCAGGGCAAAGAAAAAGCTGGCCTCAAGTCATGCCGCAACTCTAGTGACTGGAGGTGGGTCTCCGGCAGAGGACATAGAACTCACTCCACATGAGTATGTTGCTGGGACCTACGTCACTGAGGAACAGATCCAAGGCGTGGGAGACCTGCCAGATTACGAGGCATTGTCTGGTGAGTGCACATGCATGTGTGTGTCATCCATGTGCATGGCGTGTGTGTGAGTGCTTCTGATTGAGTGCCAGGTGAGGGGGTGTGTGCCTGAGTGGTTTGGGTCACCCATGTGCTTCATCCAATACATTCTGCGCACCAGGATTTGGGTGTTGCAGTATCCCTTCTGGCAACAGTAGACATTCAGCCCAACCTCACGCCAGTTGCCCTTGAATTGTCATCTTGTCACAACATTGTTGCGTATTATTCTGTGTTCATTCAGGCTGATTGTCTGCATTCCACCACTTTCACTAGGCATTTCTCAGTCCTATTGTCACATGTGTGACATGGCTAGGTTACATGCCATCTGTGTGATGGCATGTGTCATGTATTGTATTGGACATGCCAATCACAGGCCAATGTGTGATGGCACTGCTAGGCAGCATGCAGCATATTTGTTAGTCTTCCATCTTGGTGTCATCAATGTGTGCCATTTGCCTCCCCTTCATACGCAGTGACAGTGCATGCATGGGAGGGTTATAGTCATGTGGTACATGTGTCAATGAAGTACTGTTTCTGTTGCTTCTCAGCCCTAATTGTGTTCCATGTTGCTAATGCCTGTTCCCATTTCTTTTCTTTCATGTCTTTGCAGGGGATGAAGCACTTGATACTGCTGGGGTTGTGGAGATGGTGCAGACCCAGGAGGGGTCTCAGGCCCGACCGGGCACCAGTGAGAGACGTGGTGTGGTGGTGGGTGAGAACCCACACTTGCTGCAGGCCGTCATCTCAAGGGGTGTCTCTGGGTGCACCTCCCCCGAGCTCTATTCAGGTGTCGATTCGGATGATGAGACCTATGTTGCGTCGCAGGTAAGTGTCTCTGGGAGGGATTCTGTACTGTCCAACCCACCTGCACCAGAGGTAGAACCCTCAATGGGGATGTCAGTGTTAGTAGGTCAGCCTTTGGTGGTTACGGATGCAGGGTCACACTCCGCTACATCTGATCCTGTTCCTGGGCCAGCAGATCAGAGGGGGGAATGCAGTCCTGCAGCCTCAGGCAGTGCCGGCACAGCAATGCGCAGTTCGCCTTGCCCCAGACAGGTGTGGTGCCCGCCGACGTGGTGGCCGTACGCCACCTGGCAATACCGCATGGGAGCAATCCATATACGGTATGGCAAACCAACAGGCAGCATCAACTGAAATGATGGCTCAGGCCATGGATAGGGTGACCACTTCCATTGTCCCCCAAGAAAGGCTAATTGAACAACTACAGCAGGCAACAGACTCCATTAGCCAGTCACACAGGGAGGACATGTTGGCATCCAACAGGGACAGGCGTGCGGTACTGGAGACTCTGCGGGAAGCCATTTCCATTGAGTCCCAGGGCCACAGGGAAGCCCTGAGGGTGGAACTCCGTCAGCTCAGGGCAACTCTGGTTGAGCTTGAGGCTTCAGCTAACACGAGGACAGAACAGAAGCTGGAGCGGCTCACACGTACGCTCTCAGCTGAGATGCAGGCAACTAGGGCGGAGGTCCGGGCATCCCGTGAGTTGTTGCATGGGGACCTCCGAACAATTATCCTCCAGAACCAGACCTTCCACACCCGCATGCTTGCTGCCATGGAGGACCAGACTAGGGCTTTGCGTGGGCTGCCTCCCATAGTGCCACCACCTCCTGATGCAGCTGCAGAGGGTGAGGAGAGTGACAGCAGCGATTCTCCCACAATAGGTTAGCCGTGCAGGCCATGAGCCCATGGAGGTGTTTTTTTTTCGCAAGATCCACACAGGTGGGTTTTGGTGTGCACCCTGTCCTCGGACCTCCTGGGTGGCCTCCCCCAACCCCCCAGGCCCATTAATGGCCATTTTTGATTTATTTATTTATTTATTTTATTTATTTTTGATTTTTGATTTTTTGGACAGTGTGTTGCCTTGTGTGGCTCCCGTGGGCATATGCTGTATTGTGGCTGGGCACATGCAGGCTTGTCCTGTATTTGGGTCAGATGCTTGGGTTTGTGTGACACACACCCCTCCTGCTTCCCGTTTCCATGGGCTTGCAAAGGGTGTGCCCAAGTGACATTGACTTACACGGTGACGTTGGACTCCCATTTGATGTGTGGGCAGTCTGTAGTCAATACTGTGTATACATTCCTAGTGCATATTGTTGTTGTATTGTAAACTGCATGGTGTATTGATATGTGCCTCTGCATCCATCTCATCCTCCTAATTTGCAGGTCCATTTCTCATGTCTTCACAAGGCGGTCTACTTTGGGACTGGAGTCCATGTTGTAAGCAGTGCACCTACACTCTTGCATGGCGCTAACACTGTATACTTGGAAGTGTTCGAAGTGCTGCCATTATCAGGTAGTGAGGCTACCATTTTTTTAAGTCCGTACTGTCATGTTTATGGGAGGTTGTGTAGGTGATTGGTATTCTTGGTAAGTATTTGGTAATGTGTGTTGTTGGTCCTGCATTACTGTGAGCATTTCATGTGTGGCCAGTTTCCATTAGGGACACTGTAGTTGGTGACACTTGGGGCATGTTGTGGGGATTAATTTGTTTGCTCTCACATTGCATGACATGCCATGGTGTGTTGTGTGGCCGTGCCGGGGAGGGGTTGGGTGACATGGCACTGTTCTCATGTTGTATTTTGCAAGTGGGTATTGATTTTTGCTGCATGGAAGTGTGTCTTTTGATGACACTGCATTGGTGGTGTTTGTGTAGGTAGGGATGCACACATTGTGACACTTCCAGATGAACAATCTCAGGCTGCTATGGTTCTGACAGTTGACGGTCCCTTTGTTCATCATAATTGTCAGATTGAGTCATCATTGATTGTCAGATGATATGTGCCAGGGCTGTGTACACTCCACAGGGGTGTGCTTTCTATGTGAAGTAATTAGCCACCAGCTGCGTACGGGATGCCTCACCCCATGCCCTTTCCCCTCCCATGCGCAGCGGGCGTGCATGTGGTTGGGGATGTGGGGGCACCACCATGTCCACAGCCAGGCCCCGGCGTGTTGCAACATTGTGCAGGACACATGCTGCCACTATGATCCTGCACACTACTGGGGGAGCGTATAACAGCTGCCCGCCAGAACGGGAGCGAAAGCGTGACTTGAGCATTCCGAATGTGCGCTCCACTATGCCCCGTGTTGCAATATGGGCTGTGTTGTATCTTACCTCGGGAGGCGTGATGGGGTTCTGAATTGGCGTCATCATGTGTGTGCTCAGAGGGTAGGCACCTCTGGGGAGGTGGTGATGGGGATCATTAGTGGGGTATTGGCATTACTCTGTATCTGTCATGTATGCGTGTGCTGTGGCATTTCTACTCACCAAGCAGCCATTCATTGCCATGCCGCCCAGCTTCCATGTCCCGGTTTAGGGTTGACATCCTTTAAATGAAGCTGTCGTGGGTGGACCCTGGATAGTTGGTATATACTGAGGTGATGATTCCCTTGGCATCACATACTACCTGGACGTTGATGGAATGCCAGTGCTTGCGGTTTCTATAGATGTGCTCAGATACCCTGGGGGGACGTAGGGAATTGTGCCACCCTGTAGAAATCCTGGCTGACAGCCTGCCTTTCTGCAGGTGTTCTGGGCAGGTATATGTGCCTGCGGACTGATGGGCGTGCAGTGATGATGGACAACACCTGGTGTAGGCACCATGACTGCGTGGCCTGTGACACCCCCCCCACTACGGCACTTGTCCGCTGAAATGATCCGGTAGCCAAGAAGTGCAGTACATTGAGGACCTTCTCCAGGGGGCTGAATGCTTGGGAGCACAGGGTGGGTGATGTGAGGTCATCCTCCCACTTACTGACCAGGTCGAGTATTATGTGTGGTGGAAACCTGTACCTCCCATATACCTGGTCATCTGGCATACCAAATAGGCTGGTTCTGGGTGTGAAGATTCTGGCCCTGACTATCCTTCTCCTCCTCCTGCGGTATCCCACGGCCACTGCTGCTAGGAACGGTATATTCATCCTGGCGTCTGAGCTTGTTTGTTGTTTGCGCACTCTTTTATGCTATGCGGGACGTGCGCCTGCTTCATGCTGGCATACGTGTTTTAGGATTGGTCCTTTTATTTTTTGGTGCGTTGTAGGCGAGCGTGTAAATCTTCCCGCCCACCCCAGGAATACACGTAACACGCTCTCCCAGGCCCAGTCGCGGGTAAATAATCCCGTCCACCCCTGGAATACACGTACCCCACTCTCACAGGCACAGTCGCGTGTGTAACTTCACGCGCACACACCGAAATACACGTACCCTGCAAATTCGCATGTGAAACTTCCCGCGCACCCCGAAATACACGTACCCTGCTGAAATCGCATGTGGAACTTCCAGCGAACCCTGTAATACACGTACCCTGCTGATATTGCGTGTCAGACTACACACGCAACCCTGATATACACGTACACAGGCAAATCGCACTGCTGGGGGGTGGGGGAGGTGGTAGGAAGGAGTGGGGCCTGGTGGAGGGTGCCCCTGGATGCAGGGGGGTGGGGGTGCAGGGAGACATGAGTGGAGGGTGCCCCACAGTGCTGGAGGGTGGGGGTGCTGGGAGACATGAGTGGGGGCCTGGTGGAGGGTGTCCCTGACTGGTGGGGGGTGGGGGTGCTGGGAGACATGACTGGGGGCCTGGTGGAGGGTGCCCCTGACTGGTGGGGGTGCTGGGAGACATGGGTGGGGGCCTGGTGGAGGGTGCCCCTGACTGGTGGAGGGTGGGGGTGCAGGGAGACATGAGTGGGGGCCTGGTGGAGGGTGCCCCACAGTGCTGGGGGGTGGGGGTGCAGGGGGACATGAGTGGGGGCCTGGTGGAGGGTGCCCCTGGATGCAGGGGGGTGGGGGTGCTGGGAGACATGAGTGGGGGCCTGGTGGAGGGTGCCCCTGGATGCAGGGGGGTGGGGGTGCGGGAGACATGAGTGGGGGCCTGGTGGAGGGTGCCCCTGGATGCAGGGGTGTGGGGGTGCTGGGAGACATGAGTGGGGGCCTGGTGAAGGGTGCCCCTGGATGCAGGGGGGTGGGGGTGCTGGGAGTCATGAGTGGGGGCCTGGTGGAGGGTGCTCCTGGATGCAGGGGGGTGGGGGTGCTGGGAGACATGAGTGGGGGCCTGGTGGAGGGTGCCCCTGACTGGTGGGGGTGGGGGTGCTGGGAGACATGAGTGGGGGCCTGGTGGAGGGTGCCCCTGGATGCAGGGGGGTGGGGGTGCAGGGAGACATGCGTGGGGGCATGGTGGAGGGTGCCCCTGGATGCTGTGGGGTGGGGGTGCAAGAAGACATGAGTTGGACATGAGTGGGGGCCTGGTGGAGGGTGCCCCTGACTGGTGGGGGTGGGGGTGCAGGGAGACATGAGTGGAGGCCTGGTGGAGGGTGCCCCTGACTGGTGTGGGGTGCAGGTGATGGGAGACATGAGTGGGGGCCTGGTGGAGGGTGCCCCTGACTGGTGTGGGGGTGGGGGTGCAGGGAGACATGAGTGGGGGCCTGGGGGAGGGTGCTCCACAGTGCTGGGGGGTGGGGGTGCTGGGAGACATGAGTGGGGGCCTGGTGGAGGGTGCCCCTGGATGCAGGGGGTGGGGGTGCTGGGAGACATGAGTGGGGGCCTGGTGGAGGGTTCCCCTGGATGCAGGGGGGTGGGGGTGCAGGGAGACATGAGTGGGGGACTGGTGGAGGGTGCCCATGGATGCAGGGGGGTGGGGGTGCTGGGAGACATGAGTGGGGGCCTGGTGGAGGGTGCCCCTGGATGCAGGGGGGTGGGGGTGCTGGGAGACATGAGTGGGGGCCTGGTGGAGGGTGCCCCTGGATGTAGGGGGCTGGGGGTGCTGAGAGACATGCGTGGGGGCCTAGTGGAGGGTGCCCCACAGTGCTGGGGGGTGGGGGTGCTGGGAAACATGAGTGGGGGCCTGGTGGAGGGTGCCCCTGGATGCAGGGGGGTGGGGGTGCTGGAAGACATGAGTGGGGGTCTGGTGGAGAGTGCCCCTGGATGCAGAGGGGTGGGGGTGCTGGGAGACATGAGAGGGGGCCTGGTGGAGGGTGCCCCTAACTGGTGGGGGGTGGGGGTGCTGGGAGACATGAGTGGGGGCCTGGTGGAGGGTGCCCCTGACTGGTGGGGGGTGGGGGTGCAGGGAGACATGAGTGGGGGCCTGGGGGAGGGTGCTCCACAGTGCTGGGGGGTGGGGGTGCTGGGAGACATGAGTGGGGGCCTGGTGGAGGGTGCCCCTGGATGCAGGGGGTGGGGGTGCTGGGAGACATGAGTAGGGGCCTGGTGGAGGGTGCCCCTGACTGGTGGGGGTGCTGGGAGACATGAGTGGGGGCCTGGTGGAGGGTGCCCCTGACTGGTGGGAGGTGGGGGTGCAGGGAGACATGAGTGGGGGCCTGGTGGAGGGTGCTCCACAGTGCTGGGGGGTGGGGATGCAGGGGGACATGAGTGGGGGCCTGGTGGAGGGTGCCCCTGGATGCAGGGGGTGGGGGTGCTGGGAGACATGAGTGGGGGCCTGGTGGAGGGTGCCCCTGACTGGTGGGGGTGCTGGGAGACATGAGTGGGGGCCTGGTGGAGGGTGCCCCTGACTGGTGGGGGGTGGGGGTGCAGGGAGACATGAGTGGGGGCGTGGTGGAGGGTGCCCCACAGTGCTGGGGGGTGGGGATGCAGGGGGACATGAGTGGGGGCCTGGTGGAGGGTGCCCCTGGATGCAGGGGGATGGGGCGCTGGGAGACATGAGTGGGGGCCTGGTGGAGGGTGCCCCTGGATGCAGGGGGGTGCGGGTGCAGGGAAACATGAGTGGGGGCCTGGTGGAGGGTGCCCCTGGATACAGGGGGGTGGGGGTGTTGGAAGACATGAGTGGGGGCCTGGTGGAGGGTGCCCCTGGATGCAGAGGGGTGGGGGTGCTGGGAGACATGAGAGGGGGCCTGGTGGAGGGTGCCCCTGACGGGTGGGGGGTGGGGGTGCTGGGAGACATGAGTGGGGGCCTGGTGGAGGGTGCATGGCCATGGTGGATGGGCTGCCTGCAGGACATATGCAGGGGTGCAGGGTAGTCCCCTGTGGTGTGGGCCGCCTGCAGGGGCCGTGGAGTGTGTAGGGGGAACAGCTGGGAGGACCCACACGGCCAATTCACATGTGGGACTCCTCGGCACCCCAGAAATACACGTAGGCTGCTGGATTCGCGTGTGGAATTTTCCGCGCACCCAGAGTACACGTACCCTGCTGAAATTGCATGTGGAACTTCACACGCACACCGAAATACACGTACCCTGCTAATTCGCGTGTGAAACTTCCCCCGCACACCGAAATACACGTACCCTGCTAATTTGCGTGTGAAACTTCCCGCGCACCCCGAAATACACGGACCCAGGGCAATCGCGTGTGGAACTTCCCGCGAACCCCGTAATACACGTACCCTGCCAATTCGCGTGTGAAACTTCCCGTGCACCCCGGAATACACGTGCCCAGGCCAATCGCAGGTGGAACATCCCGCGAACCGCGTAATACACGCACACACTATTTTTCCCACAGCAGGTTTCCGTGTTTGTCGGTACCCCTTTGCACCTCATTTGTCCTAGAGGGTCACTGTATGGACCATTCATCATAGCTTTATATGGGTGCTTTTTGTTAGCGCACATTTTGGCGCACATTTATTTCAGGCGCAGGGATGCTACTGCCTGCTCTCTTGTGGCGTACTTGTTTGGCACCGTGCGCGTCTTTCACCGTGCGCTTGTTTGCGCTATTGGATTCCATGAATATGGGTTGTAGGCGAGCGTGTGGGCGTTCCGCGCACTTGCCTCCTGTACTTCCCCTGTGACGCCCATATTTTCACGCGTTGTTCCCCATTCCGAGTGTTACGTGCCGTGTTCCGCCTACTTTTGTGATGTGCGCCGCGCTATGTGCGATTTTGCAGTGGCCGTGGCGCACGCCGTTGGATGACCTGTGCGCCAGTGTGCGCCGCACACTTTTTCAGTGCACATTCAATGTATTTCTCGCGCACGGACTTCCATGAATCGATGTGCGCTGGTTTCCCTGCGATTTTCGCAGTTGCACTGCGATTTTCGCACTTTTACTGTGAATCGCACGTTTTGGTACCTCTGCGCAGGAATTTTCGGTATTCCATTGGCTCGTGGTAGTCTGTCATATCTTCGCGGGTACAGGGTTTTCTCAAAGGATACCTTGTTTCAAGGACTTTTCGTGGTATAGGTACCATCACTGGCGTTGTGCATGGATGGTACTATAAAATAAAGGATGACTACCTAGGAAAGAGAAAGGTATTAGGTAGTTTCTGTAATTTACTGTGATCTTCCATCAGCCTAAGTGCAGAGAAGGACCAGAGTAAAGGGGCAGCAACAGAAAAAGCTTTGCCACCAAATTGCTTCTTTTTAAACCTGGGTACAACCAGGTGACACAGGTTTGCAGAGCAAAGATTTCTGGTTGGAAGGTAAGGGAGGATTTTCTTTTGAAGAAAAAGAGCACCCTGCTTATTCAGGGGTCGTTGAGTCAAGAAAAGAGCTTTAAACTAGTCCTGCTGACTACAGGAAGCCAATGAATCTGGGCCAAAATCGGGGAGATTTGCGCATATTTTAGCAGATCAAAAGGATTTTCAGTCGCTTGATAACATATTTGGGCTGAGCCAGAAGGGACGCATTACAGTGATTAAGGATACCTGAGATTGCTGAAGCGACAACTCGTCCCCGCTGA
Organism: Ambystoma mexicanum; assembly: GCF_040938575.1. Lineage (NCBI taxonomy): Eukaryota > Metazoa > Chordata > Amphibia > Caudata > Ambystomatidae > Ambystoma > Ambystoma mexicanum. The sequence goes on from NC_090937.1 coordinate 1,135,512,526, forward strand.
GGTGGTGGTAAAAATGGTAGCACTTTTTTAAGATTTTCAATTTAAAAAAGCCTCCCTTACAGGACACACTGACCTGCAGCTCAGGTGACAAAGATGCTGCAACTTTAACTCCAAGACTGTTAACTGAGTCAACCAGTGTGGGGAACGTCCCTCGGTAAGAAGACCAGAAATCTTGCACTGCACCTGAAAGGTGGTAAAGAAAGAGTCTGGAATGGTCTGACAAAAAGGATACAAACAAGATAGTGTTCAATAGTGTCAAATGTGGCCGATAGGTCTAGTAATATCAAAAGGCCAACTCTGCCATGGTCCTTAACAATGCTGGCTTCATCAATGACAGAGACAATTACTGACTCAGTACCCATCAGTGGACGGAATCTAGATTGAAAAGGAACAAGCATGGACACAAACTCAATGAAGTTCCTGAGATGAGTAGTAATTATGGCCAGAAGGACCTTCATTAAGAATCTGAAGAGTGAAATGGGGTGGAAGTTTGCAGGCAGGGCAGGGTGAAGGTTAGGCTTTTTAAGGAGGGGAGTAACTAAAGCATGCTTAGGATCGGTGGGAACAAATGAGTCACCATGAGTCAGTGAATAATTTATGGCAGAGCTAATAGTTGGAGCTAAATCAGTACTAAGCACTTGCCGAGGGATTGTGTCCCATGGCAAGCAGGATTTAATCTGTGAGACAACTTGAAGGAGATAATCATCCTTAAACTCAGCAAACAAAGAGAATGATGTATGCTGAGATGATGACAAAAGAATATGAGTTGAACTAAAAGGAGCATCTTTAGGGCGGGCCACAATACTTGCCCTAATATTAAAACTTTTCTGAATTAATAAATCAGACAGGGAGTCGCAAAGTAGCTGTGTAGAGCAGATCGGGTTACAAATGATGTCCGGGGATGAACATTTTTTTATCACCATGAACAGTTCTTTAGGTTTGTTAGGAGCCCTATAAATATGATTGGCGAAGAAGGTCGATTTTGCCTCTCTGATAGCTAGATGATATTTAAGATGGCTGGCTTTTAAGGGGACTTTGTCTGCCAGATGATAAGCAGAGTGCCAGTTGTGTTTGGCTTGTTTATGTAGGATCTTAAATTCCCCAAGGGAAGGAGTATTCCAAGGAGCGGAACGATTGTGAGATTTATTTGTAACTTTGATGGCGCATCCATATCCACAACATTGGAAAAAAGCACCCGGAAGGACTGTTAAAGGATCAGACATGGTATTTATGGAGCAAGAGAGATTGAGATACTCACAACTGTGTTAACTTATCTCCAGTCTTGATGCAAACAGTCTGACGGACTACAAGGTGTACATGGTAGCCTACACAATTAGGTGAAATGTGTGAAAAAGTGATCTGACCACAGTAAAGGAAGAGCAGAGTGAACCTTAACTGTTTCTGCAACAGCACAAATTAAGTCTAGATTATAGCCCTTAACATGCGTGAGGCCATGACCTAATGAGTCAAATGAGAGGCATCCGGCCAAACAAAAAAATCACCCAAGATAAATAGAGTATTTCGGATTAAGTCTTTGAAACTTCTGCAAACAGTGAGCTGGCCCATGGAAGATGGTACACAATAAGGAAGTAAAAAGTAGAGGTCGATGAGAAGGACTTGCGGACAAGATGTTCCATTTTAATGCTATGTGCAAGTGTAATCACAGAGCATTGAAAGTGCCATTTGAATATGAAGGTCACACCACCACCAGGGTGAGTCGCCACTGGTCAGCGTGTACAAAAGCATAGGATGAGGGGAGAGCCTGGATTAAATCAGGTATAGAAGAATCTGTAATACAGGTTTCTGAGATTGGAATACAATCAAGAACATGTGTGGATAGCAAATCAAACACATCATACTGGTGTTTTACTAAGGAGTGTGCGTTACAGAGTGAACCAAAAAACGACCGCTCAGGATACAGGGGAGGATATCCAACAAAAGGAAAAACCCAGGGAGGGGGCAAAAGTGTGTCAGTCAGCACTAACATGCAATGAAATGATTTTCTACAGGTAATATGTGTTGACAAACTCACATGTAGAATCTCATTGGCATAAAAATGATCTTATGGGCAGAGCCCGGTCGAGGCCCGGATGGGCACATACGGGCTTAACTTTGGCACAAATTTGATGCATGTCTACTGCATACGCCCAGTGCACATATGGCAGGGTCTATACATCATATAGCGTCCTGTATCACCCTAGTCAAATCTCTGGATGGATAAGCGATCAACAGGAACAACAGACTGCTGTTCAGCTCTAGGTGGCAGTTTAAAGAAAAGATGTGATTCCCTGACTCTAAACAGGAAGTAAAATGCATGCAAGTCAATTTCCATGGGGTTGGGCATCCTCCTAGTTAGCAGAGCGTGGTCAAATCCACAAAGTATATTTTACAAATGTAATAAATCAATCCAAATCAGAACGGCGAAAAATCACAATAACTAAAGAACAACTGGCTAAAGTGTTCTGTCTAAAAATATTGTATATACATATCAGTGGATTTAAAATAATCAAGCAATCAGTATTTCAATAAAAACAGCACCTGGAAGTGCCGCAAGTACACTGACACTGTTAACTGTTGAGAATGTCGCTGGGAATGTTCGATCTGCATTAAGGACTGTTTTATGCTGGCAGACGCGGAGCTGACTCACCGCGGAGCGGACATCAAGGAGGAGGACGTCTCATGCGGCAACACAGAAGTTGCCTGACCTAAGTAATTGCACTTTTTTAGTTATTCAGAACGAGTGTCCTGACTTCACTCAGCAAAGGCAGAGCCGCACTATTGGCGTGTAAACGTATGGACACCAGTATTGTACACACCCTCAGGATGACACTCCTCCTCTCTCTTACCTCCTAGAATCACTGTGATTAGATCTGAAACTCAGCCCCCTCCCCTGTATCCTCGCTAGAAAGCTTTATCTACCCAGAGTGCAGCGCAGCTGCGCGCGCACCTAGAAGTACCGCAAGTACACTGTCAACTGTTTACTGTGTACAGTGTTTGGTAGGTAGAAAAGGTGAATTTTTAGAATCTTTTTTATGATTGATAGACTTCCTTTTAACTGAATACATATATTGTCTGCCTAGTGTCTAGCTAATCTTAAAGCATAAAGAAAACAATGGACCTACGTTCCACCGAAAATTCCCACGAGAAATGATATGACCCTGCACACCGCAAAATGAAGCAAGCAAATATTGTTAATCATAATAATATGTCAGAACCCAGAACTAACCCGGCATGTGAACAAAAGATAATTTTCCAACCTGGGGCCAGATTACAGAAACTTTGCACCGGTGCAAGTGCAAAGTTGTACGGTATTAGCACTAGGGCAAAGTTTACCCTATTTTTAAAAACAGTGGCACACACTAGAAAACGATTGTACCATGACAAGGGCAGTCTGACATATTAAAAGCACCAGGGCAGAAATTGCCCTAGTGCAAAAAAGATGCACTCTTGACTATATGATTGTGAATAGAAGTGCCCAGGAGTTAGCATGCGACATGGCTGTTGGATGTAGAGAAGAAAGTGATCACTTGCCACTATATCTGCTGCTAAGAGAAAAAGTAAAAAACAGAAGTATCTATCAAATGAATGGTGAGATTGGAATAAATACAGCAGGCAATCATATTAAATGGAATCCAACAAACATTCAAAAAGGCAATGCCGTGGCTATTCAACTGCTGGACACTTTTATTCTGAACCATGAACTGACTCCTATGAAATCGGAGAATAAGATCTTTGATGACTTTGAGGATGTAACTAACAAAATTAAGACAAAAATCATGGCTAAATGTAAATATAGATCAGTAAATGGAAAATGGAATCTGACCCACCATAAGAAATTTGACAACGATATCCATTTAAGAAAAAAATTGTTAAGGTCAAATATTCGTGTATGTATTAATAAGAATGAAATAAGCAGAACTGAAAAGATACGTGAACTTAAAAGTCAGTATAAGAGGTGGAAAAAATCTCATCTGAAAAAGAAACAAGATGAGATTTGGCTTACCCTGGCAAATGCAGCAAAAAATAAAAACGATCGGAAATGTGGGACATTATTAATGAAAAAAAAAAAAATTCTTCCGATTAATTGTATCCCTGAGAGTGGCTGGACTGCACATGTTAAAAAGACCCTGTGGGGGGGCGCTGTTGAGCGCCGAACAAGATGGCCGCCTGAGCGTAGCTCTCCGTGGTCTGCAGATCCCATGATCCTTTTTTGGGCACCTTCCCGATCTGGCACCCTGCCCTGGAGGGCACGACTGATCCTCTGAGGGGACCTGGCACCACTTGGTCTTGCTCCTGTTCAAATCGGAGCTGGTGATCCTGAGATCCGGGCGCCCCTTCGCCCTTCCCCCTCCGCCGGCGCGGCATCGCGCCAATACCCGGCCTGAGGGAGACGCACCTACCTTCCTGCGTTCCAGGAACTTCTGGCTGCTCTGGGGAGGGGCCGCGGTGTGCCCCGGGGCCCTGTCCCTCATCGCCTGCTCCTGCTTGGTCCCACCGTGTGGGATTGTGTCTCCCGGGGCCGCGGACCCCTCGTTTGCCCCGGGGCTGCCTCCTACCGCTGCAGAGGCCCCGCGGCTGTGGCCGCTGCTGCTGGGCGGCTCCTCGCCTCCCCTGGACTGGAGATCCTCCCCACATCGGGGACTGCCGACCGCTCCGGGGGGGATCTGTGTTGTGCCCGTGGTCCCGGCCCCCGTCGCCCGCTTACACCTGGGCCCGTCTCGCGCGGGAGGTCCCCCTGGAGCCGCGGCCTCGCGCTGGCCCCTGGACTGCCTGCGGCCACACGTGGACCCCGGAGGGTCTTCCTCGGTGCTGCCACGGCCGGTCTTCCTCTGCTCTTGGCCCGTACCTTGCTGGTGCCCCCCCCCCCCGTGGCAGACCCCGGCGCCCTTGGACGCGGAGCCGGGAGTGATAAAGGTATGTCAAGAGGCGGTGCTGCTGCGCGCCCCCCCTGCTTGATTCTGTGACTCTGGGGCAACCCCTCCTGTGCTGGCTGTGCTCGGGCTGCGGGCCCTCCTGCTTTGTGGTTCCATCTTCACCTGTCCGCCCTACTGGGGGAGCCCTAATCTTCGCTGGCCGCCCGCATCCCTGCACTGGGGGGCCCCCTATCTCCTGAGCGGGCCGCGGCGCTCCTGTTGCCACTAATTCTTGCTGGATCTGTTGTTTACCTGGGGCCCACCTTACCCCACAATGCTGACTTCGAGCCCGAGATCGGCCTGCCCTACTGCCAGGTCATTGAGCCAGGGAGCGCTCCCCCTTACTCACCGTACTCAGTCATCTACGCCTGGGCCCCTGCTTTTACAGTGACCGCTGGACATCGCTACCTCCCGCCCCTGTGGTCTCCTGCATTTGTGCTCCCCTGGCGTTGTCCCCCAGGTCTCCCTGGGCTAGCTAAGCTTCCACATTTTGCCCTGGCTCCCGCAATATCTTATACTCATTGATCCACAGCCTCTGGCTGCTTCCTGTTCCTAACCATACTTTGCACACTGTATTACGAGGTGCGGGGTCCGTGCCCCCCCTGCCTTCTCCTCGACCTCCGATATCGCCAGGATGACCAAGGGGGGCACAAGGAAACAGAGCTCCATAAACATGTTTGCGAAGGCGGCGGAGAGATCGTCGGAGGAGGCTGCCAAGCAGGCCCCTGCTGCCTCATCTGACGCAGCTCCGGAATCCCAAAATATGATTATTCGGGAGGGCTTCACCACACTTGAATCAAAATTAAACGACATGAACGGCACTATATCCTCTATTAAGGCCCACATTGAGAGGATTGATAGCCAGGTGTCGGAGGTCGAGACGCGGGTCGGCTCCGCTGAGGATGCGCTGGGTGCCCTACGCTCTGAGGTCATTGCCCTCTCCAACCGAGTCCTCAAGGTGGAAAAGAAAAACGAGGACTTGGAATCCCGCTCAAGGCGCAACAACCTCCGCATCATCGGGGTTCCCGAGGATGAAGTCCACGAGCCAATGGAAGATTTTGTTCAGCGCACACTGCTGTCGCTCCTCGACGAGCCCAAGCTTTCTCCACACTTCGCTATTGAGCGGGCACACCGCGCCCTGACGGCTAAACCTAGGCCCGGTGCTCCACCTCAGCCCATCATAGCTCGTGTGCTGAACTATCGTGACCGTGACGCCCTCCTCAGGGCCGCAAGGCGCAAAGGTGAGCTACTACTGGGCGGCGCAAGGATTCACCTTTACGCGGACTTTTCAACAGCCGTCCAACGGGAATGCAAGACTTTCCAAGCGGTGAAACAAAGGCTGCGAGACCACTCAATCAAATACGCTATGCTCTATCCCGCCAAACTTCGCATAGAACACGCTAACCAGGTGTTCTTCTTTACGATCCCAGAGGAGGCCTCCAAGTTCATTGACAAACATTTCCCTGGCTGATCCCCCTCCTCTGACCACGGTTCTGCAGTTGCCCTAGGATCCCGACGGGGAGCGGCCAGGCCCAGCCGCCTTCCCGCTTCGGGGCCACGCTGATCCTCTATCCCGTAATCTGCTTGTTCTGCTCAACTTACATAGACGTGCCATATCACCATGTAGAAGTACTTTGCCCAAGTTACATGCGACTCCTATTGTGGGCGCCTTTTGTTCTACTGGATCTGCAGCAGCCTGGAGCAATGCGGCCAGTCCGGCCTACAGGCGCTGATGCCTCTCGTTTGGTTTTGGCTGAGGGGGGTTGGGATTGTCATCCCTCTGTTTGGGGGGGGGTGGGTGGGGGTGGGACACGTTTGGGGTTTTGTTATTAAAAAATTGGCGCTGGCAGCAAAGGCGGACTGTGGTGTGGCACTCAGGAACTTTTGCCGCAGGGCTGTGAATCTGGCCCATTGGTTATTGACATTTTCTCTGTTTCAAACGCCACCGCATCTGTGATTGAGAGTGACCTGACCTTTATGAGCTGGAACGTACGGGGGTTGGGTAATTATAAAAAGATGAGGCAGCTCCAGTTGCAGGCCGAGCGCCACGGATCCAAGATTCTCTTTTTACAAGAGACACATGCCCGCTCGGAACAGTGCATGCGCTTCGCCAAAACCTGGGGCCCCCATAGATTTTTCACTGACTTCTCCACTCAAAGCCGTGGGGTCATGACCCTCATCCATAAGAGTCTCAAGTTCACCCTCATCTCCTCGTTAATTGACCCCCAAGGCAGATATGTACTGCTCCATGCCATGCTTCATCACAAGGAAGTGGTTCTGCTGAACATCTATGGCCCTAATCTAGATGACCCGGATTTTTATGTGCAGGTCACCTCCCTCCTCGATGGCTTCCCCCTTGTTCCTATCCTCTGGGGGGGTGACTTCAACACAATCTTTGATGTAGCTCTTGATAGATCTGGCTCCAAGCCCCGTCTCCACTCCAGGGTAGCTTACGCTGCACTATCATCCCTACCCTGTCTGGCCATGGTGGATGCATGGAGGTTCTTCTCCCCGGATTCCCGCATCTACTCTTTCTACTCCTCAGTCCACGATTCCTATTCCCGCATTGACAGATGGGTGATCTCCAACAAATTGGTTAAGAATGTTATACAGTTAATGATCCTTCCCAGAACCCTGTCTGACCATTCTCCAGTTACTGTTACCATCGGTTGGGGTCCTGATCCCGGCCGGACTCGCAACTGGAGGTTCAAACCCCTCTCCTTACTGGACCCGGAGTTCTGTTCCGAGCTCAAGCTGTCGATTGAAGAGTTCTTCGAGACTAATACGGGCTCGGTAACGTCTCAGGCCACTTTATGGGAGTCCCTTAAGGTTTATATTAGAGGGATTGCGTTGTCCAAGGAGAATGGGGTCCTTAAGTCGATCCGGAGAGATCTTGTCGCTAGTGAATCCAGACTCTCGACCCTGGAAGCTACATGCTCACTTCACTCTACCCCGGGCACCCTGGCTGACATCGGGATGGAGTTGGACACATTCTGATCCCATGCGGATCGTGAACAAAGGTTTTTGGATAGTCTTGGCATGGCGAGGAGATACGGGGAGGGTGAGCGCCCCGGTCGATTTCTGGCACGACTGATCCATCACGAGACAGGGTCCCCACACATACTTGGAATTGAGAGGCCTGACGGCTCCATGGCTGTCTCTTCGCAAGATCAACAGGGAATTTTTCACATTCTACGAAACCCTATATTCTAACTCAGATGAGGTGTCAGTGGCGGAGATCGACTCCTTTCTCAATGCCCTTCCTCTGTCAACCCTGTCTCCGGAGACCGCGGGTTCCCTTGACTCCCCACTCACACTGGAGGAGCTGTCAGACACTATTGACTCCTTATCCTCGGGGCGAGCCCCTGGCTCGGACGATATCCCAGTCGAATTTTACAAGCATGTTAAGTCACAGCTGCTCCCTCACTTGTTGGCTCTTTGGGAGGAGTCTGTGGAGGCCGGTGTATTCCCCCCTTCACTCCGTGAGGCCACAATCACAGTACTACTTAAATCTGATAAATCCCCTTCGCAATTTGGTTCATATCGCCCGCTCTCACTTATAAATTGTGATGTCAAAATATATGCCAAGGCTCTGGCGCTCCGGTTAGCTCCCTTCCTGCCATCTATCATCCATCCAGATCAGGCAGGTTTCATCCCAGGTCGCTCTACCTCCCTGAACCTGAGGCATCTATTTAACATAATCAACAGAATCAGTCCCGAGACGCACGCAGTGGCTGTCACTCTTGACATGCAAAAGGCGTTTGACTCAGTTTCATGGAGGTATCTATGGCGGGTTCTCGAGAGTTGCAAATTTGGCCCCTCCTTTCTCTCCTGGGTCAGATTGCTTTACTCTACTCCTGTGGCCAGGGTCCGCACCGACGACCGTTGCTCCCCCCTCTTTGAGATCGCCAGGGGGACGAGACAGGGGTGCCCCTTCTCTCCCTTGATCTTCGCTATAGCAATAGAGCCCTTCGCTGATATGCTCCGCCAATTCCACGCTCATAGAGGCCTCCGCACTGCGGGCCAGACGGACATAGCGTCCCTATATGCGGATGACGCATTATTTTTTGTACGTTCTCCCTCCATCAACTTATCCCCAATACTGGAGGACATCATTCAGTTTGGTCGAATCTCGGGCCTTAAAGTGAATTGCTCGAAATCCACTCTTTTCCCACTCACGGAATGCACTCTCCCTCCTCCTGACACCCTTGGTTTCACATGGGCTCAATCCACATTTACCTACTTGGGGATAGTGGTAGCGTGCCACCAGGCACTGACCTTCCAGGAAAACTATCAGAAGTACCTCACACACCTGACGGCTAAGTTCCGGGTCTGGGACAAACTCCCGATTTCCCTGGCAGGCAGGATAGGGCTGTTGAAGATGGTGGTGTTGCCCCAGTTGCTTCACAGGTTCAGTAACGTACCTTTGTGGCCAGGGGGGGGGCTTCTTCCGTGATTTGACCCTTACTGTGAATTCCTTTCTTTGGCCCTCGGGTGCGGTCCGCCTAAAAATCAATACCCTGTCTACCCCCATGTCTAACGGGGGCTTCGGTGCCCCTGACTTTCTTAAATACTGGATGGTATCCCAAATCCAATATACTTCTTACTGGTTTAATACAACTGACCCTCCCCCGCATGTCCGACTTGAGAGGCTTGCGGTCTGTGACCGGGACATCCGCTCCTTGGTGATACAACCCGCTCCCTTGGCACTGGACTCACAGAGCCCGGTCGCCTGCACATCCATCGCATTAACGAAAATGTGGAGACTGGCCGGTACTGCTTACGCCTTCCACGGCAACCTCCCTCTTTGGAATTTCCTTCCAGGGGTCCCGCGGGTTCCACCAGGCACGGTTCGTCACTGGGCGGACGCGGGCTACGAGTTGCGACGTGATGTGTTTGACATGGGTATATTTGTTGAATGGCCCGATCTCCCTTTGCCCTTGAGGAGCGGCCAGAGTGTATGGCTCCAATATACATCCCTCCGCAGGACCCTCAAGCGTAATTACCAAACGTTCCCCGCGTTGCCACCGGACGACCCTGCCATTGAGGAGCTCACCTCCCCCGGGCCCACGAGGGGTAACATTTCCAGGTTATATACTATGTTACAATCCAGATCTGTCCCAGACTTTGCCAAACTGAAGCGTGCGTGGGAGGTAGACCTTGGTGTTGAAATGTCAGATGAGCGCTGGGCACACCTATGCGAGCGCACACATCGAGTGTCCTTCAACTCCTGGTTTAAACTCATTCAGTTCAAAGTACTACATAGGCTTTGCTACACCCCGATCAGACTACATCGCATGTTCCGTGATCACCCTTCCAGCTGCCCTAGATGCGGCCAGGACGATGCCGACTACATTCACATGATTTGGTCCTGCCCCCGCCTCTCACAGTTTTGGGAAGCAGTTTGCTCGACAGTGTCTGCTGTGCTCGACCATCCCATTGTTCCTTCCCCGGTGTTATGCCTCTTTCATGACCTCCCAGGCCTCTCCCGTGATTCCAAAAAACTAGCTGGCCTCTGCCTGCTTCTTGCGGCGCGCTCCATCCTGCTCTGCTGGCTTTACCTCTCACCTCCCACACACGCCCAATGGCTGAGAGCGGTCACGTGGGCCTCGGACTCTGAGGAAGCCTGGTCCCATATGCAACCCACCCACTCCAGGCCTAGGAATATCTGGCTCAGGTTCCGCTCTTACATGTCCGATCTTATCGCGACACCGGATGCCTCCCCCCACCCACTTCTCCCCACCAGCTCGGGTCCTCACCCCTATCATAGTCTTCTGTTGCCCTCTCCATGCTGTGATTGTGCCCATTGATTGTGTTATTATGTGTAGTAACCTCTGCGCACCTACATTATGTACACTGTATTCATATTGTAATTGCCTGACGCTGTTCGCCTATGTTTTGCTGCCACGCTGAATAATAAAAAGAAGTTAAAAAAAAAAAAAAACACCCTGGGGAGTATGGTAGGTGACGTACCAAGCTAAAAACAAGGATGTGATGATCTGGAAGGGAACATATTCTGTAGCTTCTTTGATATTATTGATAAAATGACTGCCTAACTCAAGAGCTGCGGGACCTGATAGTACCTGTAATGCTCTCCTGAATCAATCTCCAGAACGGTGGGCTAAGGTCCTATATATCCTATATCACTGGATCGGAAAATTTGGAAAGGTCCCGGATTCCTGGAAAAAGAGCATCATATTCCCAATTTATAAAAAAGGTGCAACAAAGACCCGGCAAACTATAAAATGCTACCCACACTAGACATCCCTGCTAAAATCTTCGTGAAAATATTATTAACAGAGCTTAATCGATGGATATCTAGCTGCATGATCCTACCAGAGAATCAATCTGGATTTAGAGCAAGGTCTTCCACTTCTCATAACCTAACTATTCTAGTTAGTGCAGTGGAATATTCATGGAAGACACGTAGATTGCCTGTATACGTTGCTTATATGGACTTTTCAGCGGCCTTTGATACGGTCTCTCAGACAAAACTATCGGCCAAACTGGAAAAATGGGGAATTCTGCATGCATTGCTTAATATGATACAATTACTTTATGAGGATACCTCGGTTAGAGTGTGTTTAGACCTTGAAGGGAAGATATCAGATGATATACCCACAACACGTGGTGTTAAGCAAGGCTGCACCTTAGCAGCAACGCTTTTCAATTTGTATCTGGCAGATTTCCTAGGAGAGGTAGGACAAGCCCAAATGAATGACATCAAATTGGGTATAGCGAGGCTTGGATGGCTGGGATATGCCGACGACCTTCTTCTGTTAGATTATACCGCAAAAGGACTCCAAGTAAAACTGAACGAACTTGAAAGATTTGCCAAAGCGAATGATCTAGTTATTAATATTGATAAAAACCAAAATTATGAAGTTTGAATGTAAAAATGAGAAGACTAACACAAATACAATATGGCAGATAGACAAGAGAAAGATTGAAGTCTTAAGTGAATATAAATACCTGGGTATCATCATTGATAACAAAATGAAATGGGAAAAACATTGGAATGAAACTAAAAGAAAGTGTATGAGTGCTACTATGGTTTTAAGCAAATTTATTGGCTGCCACGGAAATATCTCCATATGTACTGTGTTGAAACTCTACTCTGCAAAAATTGTTTCTTGTATGGTGTATGGTGCTGAAATATGGGGATGCTATTTTAAAAATGAATTGGAGAAATTTGAAGCAAAAGGTTTAAAAATGTTACTGAGAATGCCCAAAAATGTGTCATCTGAATATATACTCTTAGAATGCAAAGTGAATAGTGTTAATAGTCAAATTCAAGTTATGACTACTATGTTATATGCCAAATTGACAAGACTCTATAATGATCCATTTGTAGTGAAGTTAATGGAACAATTCAGATGTGGAGAGAACAATGTGAATTTTATAACATTATATAGATGGAGAGGGATGTATCATAAATGGACAGAGAATGATACTTTTAGCTGGTTGATATTGAGTATTGCACAGATAAAAAGAAAATTGAAAAAGAAGATATACGAATTGGACTGTGATCAAAGGATACTCAATTTGGCGATTAAAGCAAATAGTGGTTTTTTTCTTGAGCATTTGACAATAAGAGACAGTAAACCCTCTTACCAGAATGCATACCCAGAAATTAATACTATCAGATGGTACCTGAATTATAAATTCAATATATTTAATGCAATGACTACACTTGGAGCTAAAATAGGTATCCCAAAAGATCGTAGATACTGTAGATTGTGTGGGATTAATATATTAGAAACTGCCTATCATATTTTATTTGAGTGCGAAAGTCTGACCTGGCTACCTAATCTGTATGTCTTGAAATATAATAATAAGCATATATGTAATGGTTTAGACATGTGGCAAAGACTACTTGGTGGACACGATATGAATTTAATATTTTATATGATGAAATTTTATGTGATGATATTAGAAATTTTAACTGAGCTATCAAATGGAATTTAGAATAAAATGTACTTTATCTATGATTATTTGATGATTTTTACAATGCAATATGCAAAACATTTTGGGGTCGATTCATGGAACAAACGTGCGCTGACAATCACAGCGCAAGCAGTCGCAAGGTGGCGCAAGCGTGAGAAACACAGCGCACGGGCACGCATGCGATTCAAGGAAGATGCTGCACGTGTTTCCCGCTGTCCATGCGGCAAATCCTTGCATGGCACATGCGGGCACACACTCCACCAAATGGTGTGCGCTACGCGCACAGCAAAAGCACACATAGCGCGGCGCACACAACCAAAGTGGGCGGAACAGTGGGCGTAACACGCGGAATGGGAAATAACGCATGAAAAAGAAGGCGTAACTGGGGAAGTACTGCAGGGAACTACACGGAACGCCCACACGCACGCGAACAACCCGTATTCATGGATTCGAATACGGGAAAACCGCGCACGGCAAAAGACGCACACAGGCATCAACGCGTCCACCACACGAAGGCAGACGGAAGCGTCCCCGCGCACAGTATAAAAGTGCGCGCAAACAACAAACACATATATACAGTTATGATGAATGTCCCATTTTTCGCAGCACTGATCATGGGACACCGCCGAAGGGGGAGGAGAATAGCCAGGGCACGCATTTTCGCACCACGGACAAGCCTTTTTGGGATGCCTGCCGACCAGATCTACGGCAGGTATAGGGTTGCACCCCATATCATCCTAGACCTGGTCAGGGAGTGAGAAGATGACCTTACATCCCCCACCCTTTGCTCCCAAGCATTGAACCCCTTGGAGAAGGTGCTCAATGACCTGCATTTTTTGGCCACTGGGTCATTTCAGCGGACTACTGCCATAGTGGGGGGGTCTCACAGGCCACGCAGTCACGCTGCCTACACCAGGTCTTGGCAATCATGACAGCCCGCCCCTCAGTCCGCAGGCACATATACATGCCCAGAACACCCACAGAAAGGCAGGCCATTGTCCTGGATTTTTAGAGGGTGGCACACTTCCTCAAAGTGCTCGGTGACATAGATTGCACCCATGTTACCCTATGTCCTGGCCCTACGTCCTGGGCCACTGAGCACATCTACCAAAACCACAAGCACTGGCATTCCATCAATGTACAGGTGGTATACGATGCAAAGGGAATCATCACCTCTGTCTATGCAAACTACCCTGGCTCCAACCATGACAGTTTCATATACAGAATGACCACCCTGAGCCGGGCTCTGGAAGCTGGGCAGCATGGCGACACATGGCTCCTAGGTGAGTACAAATGCCCTTGCACATGCATGCATGTCACACACACACACACAAATACACAAACCCCAATAATCACAACCATTTACACCTCCCCAGGGGACAGTGCCTACCCTCTGAGCAACCACATGATGACGCCAATCCGGAACCCCAACACACCACCCCAGGTAAGATACAACGCCGCCCATATTGCAACCAGGGCCATAGTGGAGCGCACATTCGGAGTGCTCAAGTCACGCTTCCGCTCCCTTGACCGCTCTGGTGGGCAGCTACTCTATGCACCCCCAGTAGTGTGCACAATGTTGCAACATGGCCTGGCGTACCGGTGGACATGGTGGTGCCCCCACATCCCCAACCACAGGCACAGGCGCTGCCCATGGGAGGGGACAGGGCAAGTGGCGAGGAAGCCCGGACCCAGCTTGTGGCCACATTTTTCACCTAAACTCCCACCCCTGCGGAGTGCACACAGGCCTGGCACATACCAGGTGACAATCGATGATGACAAAGAGACAGTCAACTGTCACAACCTTAACACCCTGAGATTGTTGCCATGGAAGTGCCTCATTGTGTGCATCCCTAGCTACTTAAACACAAGCTATCCTGTGTGACCAAAAGGCACACATATGATATATGATATGAGATGATATGGCATTTGTAACGTGCCTATACACAAGTGCTTCAAGGTGCGACGAGGCAGGGAGGGGGGAACAAGGGAAGACAGACAATGATCGTACTAGGCCAGG